>NC_045678.1:25178136-25793560 GCF_003331165.1 Xiphophorus hellerii | reverse complement strand
GTCTGCTGCTTGGTGATTGTGTTTTCTAATCTTCTTTATGTGTGGTTTACTGCTGCGCATTCTGAGCTGTGATCATAGACAACCCCCTCAGAATGAAATATTAAATTATTGGTCTGAAAAACTAAATGCTTGACATGAGAAATAGACCCTATAAAGGAATACACAGATTCTCAAGTTATTTAAAATGGTTGTTTAACGCTAAATATGACAAAATTTTGAATATTCAAAATAAGTAAGGTCAAAATTAAGGTGATTTGAAAGCGAAATTAATTTAGAGCAGGGAAGAGGGACCAAGAAGGAAAACTGAAAGATATATGGATCAAACGCTGCTTCAGTCAGGAAACATGTTTTATATGATTGATCAACACAAAGTGGTAAAGAAAAAGAGAAGTTCAAAGTTTTTATAAAAAATTTAAATTTGTTCTGTCTCTTCAGTTTGTCTTTGTCAGTCAGATTGAATGGAGAGTGTCTGTGACAGACAAGTCTATTAAAAATCTGTTGCTGATATTTGACTAGGCCATTCTCACAGTAGCATATGTTTTGGTCCAAACTGTTCTCTTGTAGTTATGTCCATGTGTTTAAGGTTCCTGCTTTAATGGAAGATAAACATCCAGTCCAGTCTTAAGTCTTCTGGTGCTTCTAGCAAGTTTTCAGTTCAGTTCAACCATACTTGTTGTTACTCATATGATCCATATCTTCAAAGAGCTGTTATGGATGAGGATGCTGTGGGCAGGAAGTATCTCCAGTAGCAGTCAGTCTTGCAGTGAATGAAAGAGGCCTCTGACGGAAGACTGTTGCTGTATGAAGATATCATTTACAAGAAGTTGTCTTTTTTATTTTTTATTTTTATTGCAGTTAAAAAAAATAGATCTTTGTCATGGAAACTTTCTATAAACACTTTTTCTTAACCAGAATTTTTGGGAACAAAAAAAAAAAGATCAATTCTTAATTAATTTATAAAAACGAACTTTTTACGATTTATTAAAAGGGTCAGAAACATCTCTTTGAAACTTGTCAAATTGTCTTTTTTGCTCTTCTGGGAGCTTTCGTCCTCGGCTCCGTCAGCGCTACTCAGTCCTCCCCGCTTGACACTGAATGAAATGACTCGGTCTCTGTCGGAGTCATTGATCAGAAGCCTACAGCCGCAGCAACTTCCTGGAAAGACGAGCCATCCTCAGAGCAACAATACTTCCATTGATCCTCTTTCTGGCTGCCCGCCAGCGATTCTAGTGGAGAGTGAAAATCCAGAAGCAGTCACTTACTGTCATGGAAACCAGCGAGCTTGTGTGCATGCGAGAGGCTGCATGGGTGATCTCAGATAGATGGAAATTATAATTAACATCAGGCAGAATCAGTAGTAGATAGAAAGCTTGAGGAGTAGCTTAAAAGCTCAAGTTGATGGATGATTCTTTCAAATAATAGAAAAAAAGGTCAGAGGGATAATTTATTTACATGCATTGCAGAGTTTACCATAGTAACCACTGCTCTCCATGTAAACATTCAGCTGCCTGGAAGAGGTATTTGGTCATAAAGTATGCAGGAGAGCTAAAAGCAGCATCACTTTGCTTTACAGACCACATTAATATTACCAGATGTAGGAATAAATGCATAATTTCTCTTATTACCAACATGTCTGAATCAATTTCCAAACATAACCTTATAGTTCCGTATAAAATTACGCAAAATTTTCTTTAATCTATCTTTAGTTGTTTCGTGATTACAACACTTCAACTTTTTGCATATTGCATTTGATTTAGTCATTCACTGAGGTCATAATTCTCAGTAAAATCTACAATCTCATTTTCACACAATGATTGGGGAACATGACGCAGCTGCTGTTCCTCTTTACTAAATCAAACTGGTTCGAATTGAGACCATCTCAGCATGACATCACTGTGGGGTTTTTTATGCCACCAGTAATAAACCAGTGCTGGTAAGTTTCTTGCTATTTCCAGGAAACACCAAATTTCTCCCCAATAAAAAAAGAAAGAGAAAGTCTGGTTACCCATAAAATGCGTAACCAGACCAAAAAGCTGGTAAGAGTTGATGGGAGCATAGTTGGAGCTAAATACAGAGTATTTAGAGCTAAATGCAGAGCAACTTCTCCATATTCAAGTGTCACTATAACAGGCTAATGTCTGGTTCGATTCTAGTTAAGGATGGGCGATATAGCTTAAAAATAAAATCTCCTATTGTTTTATTCTTCTTTATTTCCAGAGCTTTTCTCAAACGACATAAAATATCTAAAAAAAACAACAACCATGCTTCCTTCTCAGTTCACCTGAAATCAAAGTCAAAATGAGTCAAAGCTGTAAAACATGCTGTCAAAAAAAAGGCAGTTTTTGGGTGGAGTAACATTACTCTGAACCATAGAAACGTAACAAGTGCATTGGTGAAAAAAAAAAAAAAAGAAAATCCAAGTTTTCCAAAAATTAAATCCTCAAAAAACTGAAAATATGATCACAGATAACATTTGTCCAGTTTGGAGCATGTCCATAGATATCTGTTCCTTACTGTAGAGAGAGTAAATTTGGGCAGGAATGTGGAAAACCAGAAATTTTATTTAATCTCATTGAAATTCATTGCTGGTCCAAAGATAATGAAGACAATTCAAATTAGCTGATTAGTTTGCTGTACATGACGCCTATCTTCTAATCACAATATTTTGTGGTAATATTTTGTGGTACTGTCATGATAAGGATAAAAGTGATGATTAAAACTATTAAATGCCATTTTTTAGGTCACTGTATGACTTTGTGTTACAGCAAGCATAGCCTCACAAACAGAATTACTGCTCTTGAAACACAATCCCGTTTGCAATACGCAAACACCAGTCACATAAACAAGTGTGATGAACAAGTTATTGCACACAGTAACTGCATTTAATCATATTTTCAAGTTTATCGATATTTGTTTATATGAACAAACGTTGCAGAACCTAGTAAAACTAATAATCCCACTAATATGAACAGTTTTGGGAGTTTTAATCATTAATTGGAATTTATTGTAACAACGATAAATTGAAATTCTTACCATAAGAAATGTATCACGATAATGATGAATGATACAATAAATGCCCACCCCTAGTCAGAGGTTCGTCATACAGCTAAAAACATATCCAGAGTTGGATTGAATAATCCAGTTAAAATCCAGACATAAAAAGGGCTTTTGTAGAGAACGTTCTTTCTTTTACTCATCTGTCAGGTTGCATTTAAACCATTAAATTCTTTATAAGTGGCTGGAGTTAGGACCATTATTGTGGTTTAAATGTTGAGATAAGAATTTATTTTACAAGCAACTAATTAAGTGTTTAACCAGGAGTTTGGGCAAAAAAACTATAGGTAGAAAAGAAAGTAATTTAGAAAGTACTGAAGATATGATTCGTTTTTGGTTTGATGGATGTAAGTATAAAATTTTATTTCATGATCATGCTTTTCTGTCTGGACAGTCTTCCTATAATGTTCCTGAATTTCCCTTCTCCTCAAATACAAACTCATCCTCCATGTTCAGTCTTTGCAAAAGGGAAGTCCATGTGTCACTAGGCACACCGACACTGGGATTTCCCCTTCAGTGTCACTCCAGCCACTGTCTGTGGGTCTTTTTTTTCACTTTGATGCCAAAGATAAGCCCCAAGGGTATAAAACTTATCACATCTTCCCCCTTCGCTCCCCTTTTTTCTCCCGCTCTCAGTCAGTCTCTCGTGATTGCTCTCTATCACCATGTCTACTTCCTCTCTCCTCACTCTCATGCACACAGACACCCCTTCAGTTGGCACAAAGAGTGTTTGTCTCACCCGGTCGCATCGTCAATCACCTCTTTTCTCCCATGCTTTCTCTCGTCTCTCTCAGTGTCTCTTTCTACTTTCATTTGCATTCTTTCGCTTGTTTCCCCCCCCCTTTGAAAGTCTCCAGTAGTTTACATTGCGTGACACTTCGTGACACATTCTCCGTGAGTTCGACCCATCAGCAACTCTTAAAATTTTTGTTTGGTAAGACGACTGAAAAGGACCACATGCGGACATGTTTGCCTGTGTGACTCAGTTTTTATTTCAACAACATACGGCTGTTTGCCGTTGCACTCACATTCGGTGTGCATGCTTTCAGGGAGCGCAGTGTGAGACTCACAGAGGGCTCACACATCCAACTGAAAAGCTGCATCATACAAAGGAGAAGCACTGGAAAAGCTCTAGAGTTCTCATGTAGAGAGGATAAATGTGTCTTCATAGCAGAGGGATACAAACAGAAATGTTTTTCACTTCTATTTTTCTTTGAAAAGGGCAGTATTATGTACAATTGACATTTCTGAGCTTTAGATCGTGTTATAATGTCTCCACAACATGTTGAAATGTTCCTTCATGCATTTTTGAGAAATTATTTAATCACCCATGGCAGCCAGTCAGCTGTACAAAATGCCGGAGTTTACCGAGCGCCACCTTCGAGAATGAAATCCCAATCAGCTCCTTAAGACTAGCCAGCAGCAATTAGTAAACACTTGGTGAAACATCTGCTGAGCTCATTATACCAACTTCTCAGTGGAACGCTGGTAAAAACTTTGCAAAGACTTTCTGAAGGCAACGTTTCAGAAAGTGCAGGAATTCCTTAAAGAGACAGAGGCCCAATTTCAAGGTGTTGAATTACAAAGTCAAATTTCTTTTAAGTCATATACAGCATTTTTATAGCAACTGAAGGTAACATAGTTATTTGATTGTGGTAAATAATGGCACTATGTGCCTGTAAAGTACCTGCCTGTCTCTATAAGTGGGATGCAACTAGATCATAAGAATTTATCATCGCTTTGTGTGTAGGCTATTTTATTTGGAAGGAACTCTCATTCTCTTTCTAAATATCAGTAGAGTTTGGCCAATTAGATGTAATCAGAGTTACATCAATGAGTGAAGAGGGTGTGAAAATGCCCTTTTCACAACCAAAACGGGTGTGTAAACACGTTACAATGGCCTAGTCAAAGTCCAGACCTAGATCTAAGTGAGAATCTCTGGTAACACTTAAATATCGATCTTCCCAGATGTTCTCCATCTAATATGACTTTTGTTTTGCCGAAAAGACAAGCAAAACCACTCCTATTGCCCTACGGCCTCATTGTAAACTAATTTCTGTGATGTTAATTATTTCCAGCAGTTGTTTTACACCACTTCACAAGTTCAAATGCTGAAAAAGAACAGAGGGGCACACAGGCTTCAATAACATTTAATGGAGCTTTGACAGCCGTCGACTAAACACACACATGCACCCACCCGCACACACACACGCACACTGCCAGCTCTCCTAGAGGGCTGCCATGTCAACATGTCAACTGTCAGCTATCATTCGCTCACACACTGCACTGTAAAACTGTGTAACTGTGTCACCAGGGCAAACAGGAGAAGTGGACGAAAGCACAAACTGTGTCGGGGTGTGTGTGTGTGTGTAATTTTTCTCCCGTGGGAGCGCTGATGGCGTTCCACACTCGGCTTCTCCCTCTTGCTCTCGAAGTTACAGGATCAGGTGTGAATTTCTGCTCCACTTGTGTTCCCACAGTTTATCCTCTCGCCTGTCCTACGCTCTCTCAGAACGATGAGGTTTTAATGATGGATTCGATCAATTATTCCTCGCTTTTTCCAGCCGTTCTTTCTTTTCTAAGTGGCACTCTGTTCACTCTTTGATTTGCTTCCCCTTGTTTACGTTTTTCCCGCTTCCATTAGTGTGACATTTCGCTGTCTGGCTCGCATCCAATTCACCGCAGTCCATCCAAAAGTCAAATTATTTTCTCTCTTTTGAATGCACGGTCAGGTCTAGCTTCTGTTTGGATGATTTTTAAATCAGCTAGATTTGAATTAAGTTGTTTTAGCAGATCGATACCGTTCATTAATGTGAAAATACCGTCATTAAGTGTACCGTCATTAATATATTTCTGCCCAAAATGGACATAAATTTTAAAAAAGAGCAGCCCACAGGAGTTCATCAGCTTAATTCCTTAAACATGTCACTCCCCAATGCGGTTGGAACCATATTAAATGAGGCTCAACATGGACTAGTTGCAGATAAATTTTAAATGGATGGAATGTTTCTGTAGCAGCGAGGGTGTTTTTAAATAATTTAGATGTCTGTGGTGGGAAAAGGGGATTCGGCTCGCTCGCTGTTCCTTCCCTGACCTTTCAGTGGGGAGCTGCAAGATGGGATTCGCAGACCTGTTTGCCAAGCAACACAATGAGCAGCGAGCTTATTCGTTGTTTTTCTTTTCTTCTCCACAGAAGTCGGATCACGGCCAGGTGCTGCTGGACGCCGTGTTTAAGCACCTGGTGCTGACCGAGAGAGACTACTTTGGCCTGCACCTGGCTGATGATGGCTCAGATACACCAGTTAGTATCCTGCTCTCAGTCATCAGTGTGTGTGCCTGTGGGGGTGTGCGTGTGTGTGTGTGTGTTGGTGGGAAATTATTGTAGTGCCATCAATTGTGGATTGATAAAGATCTGTGGGATTTTAATTCTTCTTTAAAACTGACTGTATACTGTTTCACTTGTCTAACTTAATATCAAGTTAGACATAATGCACTACCATAGCATTCATTTAGTGTGCAGTTGATTATTTGTAGCAAAGGATGCATCTGAAGCTAAATAAAAAGATACTGTTCACCAATTTGTTGATTTATTTAGTAACACTTAATTTATTTAAACATGACGTAACATCTGTCATGAACATGAAAGAGCATTTATGAATCTCATTCAGTAAATAATGACACTTGTGATGCAAAGTTGCTCTAAAAGTTGCATTGAAAGTCCATTAAAAGTGCCAACTTTGCATTAAAGTGTTATTATGTTGTTAATGATGCAAAGTTAACACTTTTAATGGACTTTCAATGCAACTTTTAGAGCAACTTTGCATTAAAAGTGTTATTATTTACCGAATGACACTTTATGACAACAGTCATAGACATTCATAAATGCTCCTTCATTTTATGAAGGAACATGACAGGTGTTATGCTTATGACATAAACATATATATATGTATAATATATAATTTCCAAAATGTATATATTTTTGTGCAGTTTTGCCTTAATTAGTGCTCTGTGTTGTTTTTCAGCAAATGGCCTTTTTTGAGTCTGTATACTCCAATTACTGAGTAATTGTTTACTGAATTAGTTGCCGATTATTTAAATAAATGAGTCAACACGATTAATTTGACTAATTGTTTCAGCGCTAGCCTGCTTTTTTTTTTTCCTTTTCATTACCTTGATTGTTTGATTGTTTTGTTTTTATCTGTGTGAGCCTTTGGCAGGTTTCTGTGTTTGTGTTGACGGCCACCGGTGAATAATTGAAACGATGTGGTCCAGCTTTGTGCAGAGTGACTCTAAGTCTGTTCTTATCAATATTTTACAGCGCTGGCTGGATCCCAATAAGCCCATCAGGAAACAGTTAAAAAGTAGGTGAAATCCACCACACACCACCTGAACTCTTAACCAAACCATCAGAAAAGTTCACCCTACTCTAACTTGATCACTTTTCAGTGTGTTCCTATCCGCAGTTTAGTCTCGGTAACATTTAACAATCCACACTTTGCCTCCAGCAAAAGTCCATGATGTCATTTACCATTCTGAAAACGCCTAGAGCAATGATTAAACTCCATTTCAACTCTGCTCTTTTTTTTTTGATAATGAGTAATAGAATTTGTAACATGCAGGACAATTAAGGAGTAGCTGAAGTGGAGCAGGCAGTCGTCCTGCAGCAATAATTGAACTGTACTTCAACTCTTGTTTTTATTTTGGTTGATTGACTCACCGGCTGAATTCACCACTCGCTTTTTCTTTGTGCAGAGTTTTTTGAATGAAAAATGATGTGGAGAAAATGTCAATTGTATAAATAGTATACATTCATGAGATATTGTTATAATTGAAATGCTTGATGTTTCTCCTAACTTCCTTCAGGAGGGTCTCCACATAACCTGAGCTTCAGAGTCAAATTCTTTGTGGCTGATCCGAGTAAACTTCAGGAAGACTACACACGGTAAGTCCGGACGTCAACACCACAGCGTCATTATGCTACAGGTTTTACATTGTTTCATCCACATTATTAACTGGAATTTGAGACAGAGTTCATGTTTTTCTTATTTCTTTTTTGAATTTTAGCAGGATGCAAAGTAAAGCTACTTTTAGGCATTTGAGTTTTAGGTATTTGATTTAAACACTTTCTGGCAGCACCTAAATATGTAAAGATCCACATCATCACAACTTCACTTTAAGATGCAAGCTAGTATATCCACATTAAAGAGGCGTCCACACTTTTTCCCACGTGAAGAGACTTATCAAGTTGAAAACTCTCTCAGGCAACAAAAAGTACATTCTTTATTTGTACCTGCTAAATAATAAACTAAGCATGCATTTTTCATGCAACAAAGCAATAACCGGATTTTTCAGAGTAGAGGTCTATAAATCACGCAAATACAAAATATGACAGGACGGGTTTGCCTGTGAAAAAAGGCATATTTACACCATGAAGAACTACAAATGTGTCACGCTTTGTAGAAAATGTGTGATACAAATTTAGCCAAGTTTAATATATGGCTGGGACCACATCTGCTTTTTAGTAAAACTGCTGCTATTGTTGCTTCTGCTGGAGTTTTTATGAAATTAAAATGAAAGCAAAAGCTTAGTAAATAGAAGACAAATACTTTATGTTGAACCTAAAATCTTCTGCTACAATACTGGATTTCCATGAAGGCAAACACAAAAAAACACCTAAATGTTAACTTACTTTGCATTAATTGCAATGTAGTTTAAACATGCTGGATTATGAGGACCATAATCATTTTCATCTCCATGGAAGTTGGACAAAAACATCTTCAGCATCTGTTCTAATATGATTTAAAAGTTGAGCATACAGCTACATTTAACTCTTGGTGCTCTAATAATTTGGAAAGTAAAGACAGTTTTAATATTAATTTTACTTGAAACTGGTAATGCTTGTTAATTTTTTTTTACTATGTTCATCAATAAAATCAGTAACATTTCATGCATAGCTAATACTAGTGATTTTATGAAGCTGAAGGAGGAAAATAGAACTGGTGCATTTGAGTAAGAGCATAGAACTGTGACACATAAATAAAAGAATAGATGATCCCACAATCTCTGCTTTTGCATAGTCTGAATCCTTTGTGATCTAATATTGTCAGCTAGGGAAAAGCGCACACACTTCCATATTGCACATATAGGCATTTCACTGTGACTCCAGAGAAGATATGAATTCTCAGAACAGTACGAATGTAAAATATTTGCCACTTGTCGGCTTTACATATAGCTTTAGAGTAGTTCTCGCACAGTTCCTCGGGTAAAGAAAAAATGTTTCCTTAGTTTATTGTGGTTGATAATCAAAATGCAGCCTTTTTGGAATGCATTCACTGCCTATTATCTCTAATTTTCAAAACCAACTGGACAGTTTGCTCATCTGTTGTCATTATATTGTGTTTTTCTCCCATAAGGTACCAGTATTTCCTTCAGATCAAGCAGGATATATTAACTGGAAGGTGAGCATGTCGTACTTTAGGGATCTGTTGTTTTATAAAAGTGGGATGAGTCATGAAATGTGGCATTATGGGAGTGAACCTCTGGCTTCATGCACAGTGTGCTAATTAGTTTTCTTTTTTTAATCATTTTTAAATTCCAGTTATCAAATCCGAATATTATGTTCTGCTGAAAACAGCTGCATCTTAAATATTACCCAGTGCAGAAATCTTTGAAGTTTTGTATGTTTGAGTTAATGCGTTTTATTTTTCTTTCAATTTTCAGATTGCCCTGTCCTCACAACACAGCTGCGCTGCTGGCATCCTATTCTGTTCAGTGTAAGCATTGCTCCCTGGGTACAGCCATTACACGTAACAATGAAAAGGCGATTCATTAGGGCTCTCCTTAGCTACACACACTGTTAAATGTAATGACTGTGGTTGCTGGAGTGCTTTTACAACTGCTGCTCTGAAGCCATGGAGACTTTCTTTAAAACCATGCGGTGGGATGGGTTTCTATATTACTGTTGGTTACATAAATATTGCATGCGATACTGGTTTTCTCTAAAGTCGACCTTTAATAATAGATTGATGTACAGAAGCAGATCGATAGGCGAGTATTTTGGCTAACTGCTAAGTTGATGTTCAGTATCTCTTCATATTTCCAGCTTAATGTGCATTTCTTTTTGTTTTTTGATAAACAGCCAGAACAGATAAATTACAATTTGACTCTTTGGTGATGAGCTCCATGTTGGAAGGTCTCCTTGCCATCACTTTAATGTTTAGCTGCCTCCATAGTTTCTCTATCAGATTGAAGATTGGCTGCACCACTCCAAAATGTTAATATTACTTCCAGTCAGAAGGAACATAGATTCCTCTAAATCTAAATAATGAATAATTTTGAGCTTAACTGTACAGTATGTGTCTGTACAGTCATTGGTATAGAGACAAAATTCAGGGACCACTCTAACATTTTTTTTTGATTTCACAGTTTATCATATTTGCCATATTTACTATTTTTCAAACATGTGTTTTGAGTGAAATTAAGTGTTTTGTTTCTTCTAAACAAAAAATTTCTTCAAAAAATTTATTTTGAGTATTTTTCAGTAGCTCACAAATAGTTAAAATGTCAACAATGCATCTCTTTAAGAAGCCTGTTCACAATGTTGTCATCTTATTATTGGAAATGTCAGTGTGAAACTAGAAATTAGTTTATACCAATAGATTTTAGGAGTTAATTTTATTGAATCTCAACACATTTCTAACATTTTTACTTATTGTATTGATGCCTTTTGCCTGCTGCCTTGTTTCATTTGTCATTTCAGCACTAGTAACTCCTCCCCCCTCCAGTCCCTCTGCTCTCCCCCTCTATGGCATATTTAGCCAGGAATCTGCACAGCCTCAGTATATAGGTCAAACAAGAGATTTGACCTAGACCTTCGTGGCTCTGACCCTACGGCTTTTACACTGACACACACATACTGTGTTGCTGGGTCCATGCTGTCACTCTTCACAGTGCCAGCACAGATTATGGAGATAAATGTTTGCTTTGGGGAGGAAAAAAATGGCTTGAAGCAGCTGCTATGCTGCTAATTCAGCTCGACTGCCAGCTCTGCTGACTCCAAATCCCACACAAATCAAGCCTGCATTCTCAAAAGATCTGAAATCTCTCCTGGTAGTCCTAAATTCCTGTTTTATGATTGACTGTAGAAAAAAAATACACCTTCCCTCAACATTGCAAATATCTTGGTGAAGGGGAATAAAATACGGTTTAGCTGTGTTTTATCCCCTCCTGTTTCTGTATTTTATTTCAAGCTTACCCTTGAAACGGCTGTTTTCATTGGGTTCACTATCCGATGTATTCTAACAGTGGTTGAAGCACATAGAATATATTTGTATACTACTTACTGATGTGTACAAAATTTGATTTTCATTTATTTTCATATGTGCAAAATTCAGAATTCCCGCTTTTCAATTTCTGATTTAAGGTTTTTAACATTTAGACCTTCCAGTATTGACTTTAGTTGATTTTCTTTTCATACATCATTCATTCTGGGGTTTTTTTGTGCTAATTTCATATATAAAGTCTGGCCAAAGTAGTTCAATATCTTTATAGTGAACTTTTGTATTTACATTTTAAATTTTTTTTTAAATAGTGACTGAGCTGTGGAAATCTGAGTCTGAAAAAGTGTGAAGTTTTAAAATTAATATTTGTAGACGTAAGTTTGAACCTTGAATGAATAAAGAACAACTTCACTGTAGTTTGCAGTCTCCCTCTCTCAACTGGAAAATGCTGTTGATGGGCTGTTTGCTTTTAAATTTTATGATTTATTTATCTAAAACAGAGACAATGTACAGTAGGCATTAACCTCAGAGGAAAGATGCATCGTGTCAGGGTGTATCCCTGGTGCTAATTTCCAGTTGTAGGCCCTGACTCAGCTGGTAATTTTTTTTATATAAAAAGAGAATGCATAAAAACAGCTGGACACTATTCAATAAATATAATTCATAATTTAAACAGCATCAGTTATACAATCCAACAACATGCAAAAAGTCACTCGTAACATCCTTACTCCCACTCACATCTGCTCACATTTACCAAAAAAACAAACAAAAAACAAAACATTAAAACAGACTGAGAGTTTTCAACAGATACTGGAAAATAACTGATTCTGGTTACAAGCCAATTCCTCAATTATCTTAATTTTTTTCTTCTTTTGCATTTGTTTTTTTTTTGTTTTTTTTAGCTTTTTTCCATCATTGCAAGTAGACTTAAACTTTCACCAGCCCCTTTCATTCAAAAAATAACTCTACAGCTGAAACAACAAGGAAAAACCAACTACATTAATAAAAAAACTCACGTTTTAAATCCAAGTCTTTTGGCGGATGCCATCACGACCACAGTGTTCTTCTCCTTCCCTGTTAGGCGTTTTAAAGTTGACGCTGAACTGTGCAGAGCACTGGTGGTGTGTGCGCATCAATGAGCGTCTGAGCTGCCATTGATTTGTTGGTCAATATGCTTAGGCTACCGGCCTGCAGGTCAGTCAAGGGACTACTTGAGCAAATTGATGTTTTTAAGCTTCAGGTGAAAGCAAGTGAGCTAATGGGATCCACTTTTGGCTAGCAAACCCTGAGGGTTCTGAAAGCTATCAGGAGTCTTTTAATTCGTTCCGTTTGTTGCCCGCAAACCTTTTCATTACCTTCGAGTTGAAACCATCGGGTTTCCTTCTCTTTGTCTGAGAGAGTTAAATTGTGTTTCTTTAATAAAACAATTTTATTAAAATAAAGTCCCAAAACAGTAAAGGCAGGTCTAAATTCTTCTGTCGATGCCTGTTATGTTGTAAAATACAATATACACACATAGAAGTGCGTTCCCATTGGCTTGTAGAGAGGAAAGACAATGCATTAGACCACATTTGTGGTCTTTATGGACTTCAATTGGCCTTAGCAGTTAAAATTACACAGAAAACTGTGTAATTTTAACTGCTAAAGTTCACAAAGTAATGAAATGTCTAATTGTTTCGACTAACGATTGGGGAATTTTCAGTTGTTTAGAAATGGCTGCTAATGACTTTTTGTTACATGTGTGTGTCTTAGATTACCACAGTCCAAAATGGGCCAAAACTGGTTTGTTTAAACTAGTTGCGGGCCACAAAATGCATTAATTTAAAAATTAGTTTGTGATTATTATTTTTTTCTTTTTAGTTTAACCCGTTAAACAATGAACAAATTTTTAATAAAATATGTATATTATTAAAGATCTAAAACAACAAAAGATTCAGGACTGTTGCCTTTTTAAAACAAAAACAGACAATTTCCAAATTTTGTGGGCCATGAATTGTTTAATATTTTCTTGGCCAAATTTTTATTAGTTTTGATTTGCAGTCAGGGGCCAAACAAAATCTGTTAAAGGACTACAAATGGCCCAGAACAACCCTGTTACACCTTAGATAAGATTCACTTGAAAGTTCAAAAGCGTCTGATCATAGCTGTGTAAGATTTTAATCATTTGATGCTATCACACTGCCTTAATCATGCTTGCATTGTGGTTTTAATGACACATGCAGTTCCTTTTTTGATAATTCAGGCCGTATTCTCAGAAAATGTGGGGTGAAGGTATACAAGGACTTCTTCTTTATCTGTGCACTGTTTCTGTGTAAACTGCTGACACCACAGAGTGGGTTACAGAAAGATTCGCAGATGTTGTAACAAAGTTCAGCTGTGGTTTGGTGCTGATGTTAAAATTTTAAAAATGCCGTAGCGATAGTTTTTATACTGTTCTCCCGCTGAAATTGCTTCGCTTTAAGCAGACATTGAAGATTAGAGGGGTTTTTTTCCCAACAAATAAGGTGCCAGCCTGTCAATTTGTTTGGTTTTTATTAGTTGATAAATTGTTTTTATTTATGTAAGGACTATTTTCAGTTGAAAATAAGATAAAATGGAACATAAATTATGATTTTTCTATCATAATTTATGTTTTCTTACCAGTAAAAACAAAAGGTGGAACATGATGAGGTATAGTGGTTGTAACATCTTGAAGCTAATCATTATTCAACCACAACTTAGTAACAGGATCAGGTTTGAAACAAGTTTATAACTCACTGTATTGGTAAAGTTTCAAAAATACAAACTTATTTGAAGTGGAAATCCCTTTGTGCATGTTTGATTATTGAAGTATTGAAGTCATCTAAAAGGAAAAAGGAAACTGTCTTGTTTTATAGACTAAAATCAGGCAATGTTTTTCCAGAGAAAATGAACCAGCAATTTTCCAACTAGCATATAAGATGAAGATTATTTGTCAGCAGTCATTCTGGTTTTGTTTTATTTAAGTCACATATTGGTCTTTTTTCCCCCTCTCTCTTCCTGTAGCCGAGTTGGGGGACTACAATGAAGCGGAGCATTCTTCCGGCTACCTGTCCGACTTCTGCTTCATCCCCAACCCCCCACAGGACTTCCACAAAGAGGTCTCCAAACATCACCAGCAGCACAGGTACGCCGAGCCGCTCGCTGCAGTGCTGCTGGCCGCCACTCAGACCGGATTATGTGTAAACAGGGAGAGACAGCGGGAACAGACTCTGTGGTGGGAAAGAAGCGTTTTCAAATCCAGATTAGATTAAAGTTTTTATGTTACATGGAAATGTCTCAAATATTTTGTTTTAGCATTTCACAGTTCTGGAAAAAAGATTGGAGTATTGTCATATATTTCCATTCATTCATCCATACAAAAATATGCTTATCCATCCATCCATCCATGCTCTTGAAATTTGACTGGAATTTTAAAATGTGTGTAATAAACAGATCAGTCATAAATAACTTCTCCCTTTCATGTGCATCACATTTTGATCTGCTGGTAATCTTTAGAAATATCCACACCTGCAGTAGGTCCAAACTGTTCCGACATACACAGATTCACACACCAACACACCTTTTGCGCTGCCCTTTACTTGACCCCTTTTCTTGCAATTACTTCAATTCATCTGGAACTGACGATTTCTTTTTCTTTTGTCTCCTTTTCCCTCTCTGCCACCCTGTCATCAACGCTCCCTTTGCACTCACCACTACGCTCTCGTCCCCATCTGTCTCTGTCCCCTCCTCCCTCTCTCAGCGGTCTATCTCCTGCCCAGTCGGAGTTTAATTATCTGAACACAGCACGCTCGCTGGAGCTCTACGGGGTGGAGCTGCACTATGCAAGGGTGAGTAAGGTTTAATTCCATTTCTGTTGTTTCCTGCGTATGTTTCTATATTCTTATGGCAACTAAAGATTTGTGTAGCTTCAACGTTGCCACCAGTTGCAGAGGCGAGCAGCTCTGCAACTGGAAATGAAACCATTAGTTTCATTGTTTACATTGATACCTTCTCATCTTAAAAGCAGAATCCTGAAACCATCGTTCTTTTCACATCCGCTGGATAGATGTAGAATGATAAAAGAAAAAAGATTTGTTATGTAACCCCCACTCTAAGGATGAATGGTGCTTTCATCTTGTCATTTCCTGCTCATTCTATAGAGTGAATCCACATGACGGAAATTAGAGCAATGTACCATCAGCCATAATGTCATGATGGGGTGGAAATATGAAGAGATAAGCTGTTGGGTAAACAGTATGGATTCAGCTGAACAGTGCTGAGATAAAAAAATATTATCAAGTGCTCACAAGAGACATGTTTAGCATCCATCTTAAAAATGTAATCAAATGAGTCTCTTTTTACATGATTTTACTCATTTAGTATGAGAAATGGCATAGATTAATTTCATTTTTAGTAGGAGTCATTTGCACCACTTGTGTTATCCATAATAACTGGTCTGACTACATGTAGAGTTTAGTATGTATCGAGAATATTTATCTAATATAGTTTCTCCCATCTTGATAATCTTCCGTAAAACCACAAAATCAGCGTTTCTTTTGTCTGGGATTTCCTTTTTATAAAGCTGATGCAGCTTTCTTTGTTTTGAGTCCATCTCTTCTGATTTCCAAAAAACTCTTAATATAACATTTTCCTCTAAAAATACAGTTTTTAGTCTTAGTTTTTAAGCTTCAGCTGAAAGCAAGTGAACTAATGGGATCCACTTTTGGCTAGCCATCCCTGAGGGCTCTGAAAGCTATCAGGAATGGTTTCATTTGTTCTGTTTGTTGCCCGCAAACCTTTTCATTACCTTCGAGTTGAAACCATTGGGTTTCTTTCTCTTTGTCAGTTTTTTATGTGTTTTCTGTTCTGGGTAAATGTGTAGGTTCAGTTGATGAATACCATTGAACTTTTTTGCATTTTGTCATGCTGCCTCCACAAACGTCTATTTAGTTTATTGGGGTTTAAGTGACACAAAGTTATTGTGAAATGAAAATAAAATTATACATGGTTTTTAATTTTTTAAAATAAATAATATATATGCATTTGCATCTTCACATTACCGAAATGATTCGGAAAATCTGACCCGAGTTTGAACATGGATGGTGTAAATCGAGATTTGACATTAAAAACAATATTTCTTTTCTCTGGTTCAGCTCTGGTTTTATTATTCCCTCTCTTCATCATGCAAATATTGCCTCTTCTTCTCTGTTTAGGACCAGAGCAATGCAGAGATTCTGATTGGGGTGATGTCCGCTGGCATTGTGGTTTACAAGAACAGGGTACGGATCAACTACTTCCCATGGTAAGAGAAACACAAACTGAACACATGCCTGTGAAGTTACATACCACAGTGACATTGATATGATTTTATTTATATGTTTCTACATGGTCAGCATATTTATTTAGCTTCCAAACACATAAAAAACTATGACGCATCATTAGGGCTAGACTAAGAACAAAAATCATAAAACGTTATAATATTATTAAGAGAAAAAGAAAAAAGAATTAAGAGAATTAAATTAAACTATAATGAGAGCAAATTAGATCTGGATAATTATTGAATCTTTGCACTCAAAAACTTTTTCTTAGTATTTTAACAATTTTTTTCTGGTCATATTGTGTCTTGTAGTATCGTAACTCCAAAAAAGAAAAAAATTATTTTTGTCTGGCCCTAGCACTCCATTGTATGAAACAGTAAACACTGAAATGGTAAACAAAAAATAAGTCACTTAAAAATGAAACACTAGTTATTTTGTGTTTAATATTCATTACCTTATCAGGGTGCAAATCCTCACAACTTTCCATCTAGATACATATCTTTGCTCTAGTATTACAGCTTTTCACAAGTTTTTTTTAGCTTGAATATGTTTCCTGTTTATGCTGTTGAGCCTTCATGAGGTCATTTAGAGATGAGAAGGTCTGGCTCGCTTTTCCTGCTGGCTTTCATTCCAAAGGTCCGGGCTGAGGTCGAGGTCAAGGCTCGGTGCATGCCACACTGCACCTATCAAAGCTTGTCTTTACATTCTTCACATTCTCATTGTGTCATCAGAAATCTGGAAGCACGACGTGATTATGATTTCACACACTTGTGGCTATGGGTCTGAGTGAAACACCTGAAGTCAGCAGAAGTAGTGTGACCAACTACTTTAATGCAGACAGTGTATAATTAAAGCTGACTACTGGAGACATCTGCTGTAAAATTTGTATTTGGATGTTAAAAATGACCAAAAATTAAGTTGGAAATTTGAATCTACAAAGCATCAAATTTTAAAATGAAAAACCACCGAGCAATACTGAAATATTCACTAAATGAAGTGGCCTTAAGTGTCACAGCCTTCTCTCAGTTTAATTTCTATAATCATCAAAGAGATACATTCATATCATATGTAGTTGTGCACAACTTATATGCATTTCTGTTTGGATCCAGATGACATGTTTTCATGTTATATCTGGGTCAGTTGGACCACAGCGTTTCACTGCAACCCCACAGAGGGTGATAACTTGCTGGTTTATAGTCTGCTCAGAGGAGAAGAAGAAAATAAGCAAAAAAGAGAGAATAAGGCGTTTCTCGGTGCAGTTTTTGTATCTTTGTGGTAACTGAGAGATAAACTATTCAAAGTATGAAAACAATTGCTGTTTCTTTAAAAAAGAACAACTTAATTGCTCTTTTCTCTTCTGCTTGTGATCCGATTCTTTCTTGGGTTTTCTTTATAATCTGCAGGTTTGGTGCAGTGACAAATTGTACATTTTTCAACTTGCTCATCTCTTGCCGATTATCTCGATACCTGAATTTTTCTCATGAATTTATCTGCAATGCCTTAATGCTAAGTGTGAGAGAAGATTCAATCTTGGGATAGTTTTACTGCTTCTTAGGTGTTAAGGAGGAGCACAAAAGATGGGAGCTTAGAAAGTAAACCTGTTTTTCTACAGAGGCATCTTAGCCATCCATTCATTCAGGTGGCTTAAACGCAGAGCTCGACTCATAAAATCCTAGTTTATTTCACTATTTCACGTACCATGTTCTTCATGTCTGACTATTATGGATTCAACAAAAGCCACCTGTCACGTCACACCCTCTAAAAGGTCCCTTCAAAATCTTGAAGGAGCCGATCATTTATCCCCTCTGTCAAGAAACATGCTGGATTTGGAAATGTTGGCAGTCTTTAGAGAATCTGACATAAAGATTTATAAACTCTAGGAGATACAAAAGGAGACTGCTGGTAGATATTCTAACCAAATAGTATTCCTACTATTCAAAAATCCTAAAAGGCTACTCTTAATTACCAATTAAGATAATATTCTTAAAAAGTGAAATTGAAGCTGGTTAAAAAAGAGTCAGTTGACAAACAAAAAAAAGGATAATTTCTTTATGACTTGCATCCTTTTAGCAAAGCGACTAATTAGACTGATCCTAGATTTTTTGGTAGGTGTGTAATCAGGAAGAAGAACTACTAATCCCTGTTTTAACTTTTTTTTTTCAACTAGCTTCTGTACCTGAAAGCAAACATATGTTACAGAGACTCTGTTCAGAAGTTTTACGATCAGAGATTTCAATTCCAACTGCTCAGAGGCCAATATCCCACTTGTCCAAAGCCAAGTGCTTAAAAGCGTGTGTCCTCTTTGGCCAACAGAAAACCTGGCAGCTTCAGGTGGAAGTGAGTGGATTTGTGTGGACAGGAAACACAGCTGAGAAGCTCTTTCGCTGTTGAAACAAGTGTTCTTTGTTGATATTTATGTTCTTTGTCATTTCTACTGAAGTGGAAGTTCAAACTGTGGATGTCCTTGTTAAAAACCTGCCCCTAATCGGCCTGCTGCCAGCTTCAGTTGAGCTGCGTCCAGAAAGAGTTTTACAGAGAACTGGCTGGCATAGTATTTCAAAATCTCTCACATGGTGATTATTGACAGTGAATGTGTATATCTAAGCCTCTCTTGAACTTTTGCAGAATAATGTAGTTCACTCCAACTTTTTTTTTTTTTTCACAGCAGTTTTTCATAGCAGTGTTAAACTGTGGTTCCTGGAAACATTATAGCCATCAAATCTATTTGCCCTCACTGACCTCTTTTCTGCTGTTAGTTCCTCTTATCACTCATTGTGTCTTGTTCTCTGTTTGGTGAATCAGTACTTGGAAATCTGCTGATGCATGTTGAAGAGAGTAGATGTTACTGTGTGCAGAGGATAAAAGAGAAACATTATTCACTCTGAAAGGTTATGCAAACTCCTCCGTCTATGAATGAGTTGTAATATATTATTGAGAAGTTTATTCAGTTGAGAAGGTGAACCTGTCATATCTTAATAATTTGTTACACAGAAAATGTTATGTTTCAAGCCTTTCATCTTGATAAATTTGATCATTATAGTTTATTGAAGTCCAAAATTCTGTATCTCAGAGGTTTACACAAATAAAAAATTATTTATGATATGAACCTGTCAGCCTGTATGTACTGTACACATACATCAATATGTGGTTGGCGCTACTTTTGCATGGATTTGTGCATTAATGCGGCGTAGTATGGAGCATATCAGCCCATGTTTTAACAGCAGGCTTTATTCTGAATTGTTGACGCATCTTCCTCTCGATGGTGCTATCTATGGCAAAATATTATTTCCCTCTCCTTATTTTTAAAAAAAAAATTCTAAGAAACTGCTGTAGCCAATTTTCTGGATTTATCTGTGTTTCGCAGACTTCACCTAAAGCAATTCTCCTCCAAAATATCTTCAGAATTGTCTCAAGACTGTAGTTAATAGTGTTTCTTGTGCATCTGTTTCTACTATTCTCCTTCCTTCTCCTCAACTTTGCCAGGGTGCCTGTGCATCCTTAAAAAGTCTTAAATTCATGTATCGAAAAGTAAGAACATAATATTTCTTAAATTCAATTTTTAAAAATGTAAGTTAGTCTTAAATACGTTAATCACACGGCTTAAATTTTGTCATGGCAAGACTATTTTACCTCACACTATGTGTAATCTTTTTTTCTTTGAGTCACACTCAGACGTCTTCATTCTGTTCTACGACTGCAAGCATTTAAAGCTACTATAACCTTGCTAGCCAGCTAGCTCATGTTTTTTGCGTCTATCATGGGTAATTATAAATTTGGCTGGATGACATTCGTCTGTACCACTGGCTCACTTCTGCTGCTAATCCATATTATGTTACGTCTGCACCAAAAAGCTTGGTGGTACTACTACTGTATAAAATATGCAGCTTTCTTTTGTACATTTCTGTCATAATACTGGTCTTAAATGTCTTTCATAAATGTCCTAAAAGGCCTGAAAAAGACTTAAATTTGAAACTGTGTTTCCATTAATATAGTTGGATACATCAGCTTCATTAGAGATGACTTTTTGTGCCTCTCCCTCTATGCGAAGGACGTCTCCAAAATAGTGTAGTCCATAATAGAAGAAGTCTATATTTAAAATCATTTTTCTGAACTGAACCGTAACAGAAATAAATTCATGAGTCTCTAATACTATAAGTTTCACATTTTGAATTGAATTGAATTGCCAAAATAAATCAGCGATTCAATGGTAGTGTAAATTGCGATGCACCTGTATTTTAATTTCAGCAATTCTGTTTTATCGTAGTGACGTCATTTAAATGCAAAAGGTTTAAATCAAAGCCGAGGCCTCCTGAGTTTATCCCCCCAGATGAGTTAAATTTAGAGACCAACAGTGGCGTCCTCAGCAGCTGTTCAGCGCCATGTCCTTAAGACAGAAACAGCGAAACATAACCTCAGTCACTGTTTTACAGCTTTACTCTGACTGACTTTCTGTAACTCATTGTCTTCCTTTACCTTCTTATTAGGTCACTGCTAATGTCCTGTTACTTCTTTATTTTTTTAATGTCTTTCCTTTCCGTTTAAAAGTTGAGAGTAAAAATAGGGAGCAAGACGGCAGCAGAAAGACATTTAGATTTTTGCCTGTTTCCCGTTTCTGTTTGCAACAGCCTGACAAATTAGCCACATTTGGATGGGGGGATGACTCACGCTCTGCTTAAGTGTGCTGTTGTTGCCAATGCAAGTGCGCGCGCGCGTGAGTCAGTGTGTAAAATATATTTAGCAGAGAGCGATGAGTCACAGCAGCAGCAGAACTCTGGGAAGGGATTATGTTACTCTGCTGCTGCCGCTCATCAGCAGCCGTCTTACTGCTGCCTCGTGTGTGGTCCTCTGATTTTAGCATAATTTATGCCCTCGCTCCTACGTGAGATTGGAAAATACATGCCATCGTACCTCTTCAAGACTCCTCTGTTCTGATAAGCTTCTAACCCTGCAGCTATAGAGAAAGGCAGGAGGTTATACGAACATCATGGCTGTGTAACATGACACAATAGTTCTCATCTTTGTTTATAAAACATGACTTGTGTATAAAATTGCAAGAAGTTATTTATTAAAATGTACTTTCGTTTGAGCATTATCTTTAAAAGACATATATTACAACTACTGTATGTCTCACATTAACCAGACTTTATTCTGTTCACTGGTTGTTCCTGTGTTTGGTTTTATGGAAAGACTGCAATCTCTGAGAAAATTGTGCTATGAGGTTTTCCTCAAACGTTTCTCCGTGTCATTTGCAAAATAGGCACTCTGAGGTCTGAGAACACGAAGAGAGGTCGCAGAGGAAGTCACGGGATTCTTACACACTATGAGGGTGTGATAAAATTGATTTCAGGGTATTCCTGGTGAAATAAGCATAGAAAGTACTGGTTAAGTCTGGGCTTTTTTCACTGGGCTTTAAAGTTGGGCCTTTATTCACTTTATTTTTTCGACCTTGCTTTGCCTTGCAGAAATCTAATATATATACATACCATCTGTCAAGTTTTAATTGACAAGGTGACATTAACCAGATAAATTATTGAAATCCAGCACATATTGCCCTTATTGTAAAGTCCAGATTAAACCCCAAATACACTTATCATGCTCCACAGATTGAACCCCGCACCCTTATCACCCTTATCAACTTCCTTATCTCCCTTATCATACTGCACAGATTGAAACCAACCCCTTATCACCCTTATTGGCCTCCTTATCTCCATTTTTGTACTTGTGATATTGAGCCCCACCCTTTATCATGCTAATTCAACCCTCTTATCACCCTAATCAACCCCTTTATCACCTTAATCAACCCCCTTATAGCCCTTATCATACTCCATAGATTAAGCCCCACTCCCGTATCACCCTCATCAACCCCCTTATCGCCGTTCTTGTACTCGTCATTTTGAACCAACACTTTATCGCCCGAACTTTTCACACCACCAATTTCCCATCCCACTTTCACTACACCCACAAATTAACCAACTGAAACAGAGCGCAAGGAAAATTGATGGTGCAAAAAGGAAGATAAAGATAATAAGAGTGGTAGGGTTCAAATATTTATTGGAGTCTTTTAATCCATCAACTTGTTAATTAAAATTGGACAGATGGTATCTATATTACTGTTTTTCTTGTCTCGCCTTGGTCTTCCTTCTGTTGGGGCAGTCAGTGGATGCTGAGGTGAAACAGTACTCACAACTCTCCATACTTCATGTGGCTTTCAGATTGGCTCAAGAACAGTGAGAGTAGCTCACTGTTCTTGAGATTACCAGAACAGTATTGTTCCATTATATTCCTTTCCATAGTAAATATTTCCATAAGTAATGGAAATATTTATGGGAAGTAATATTTCCATAAAATTACTTTTCATAAATTACTCCACCACTGTACTCTAGAGCTATGGAGACATGTTTGAAGAATTGTGCCTCTCTGTCTTGCATCTCAGTGGATGAGTTTGGATTTGGGATCTACCAAAAGGATGGTGTAATGTCTGGTGCCGAGAGAATTATGGTTTTAAGAAAACATACTCTTGTATGTCATCACCCCTAGTCATTTGGTAATTTCATACTGTCAACCATGTGGGTTAGGGATTTATCTCCTGTTGTTCCAGCATGACTATGGACCACTGTAAGGTCCACAATCACCTGAATGAGGGAGTTTGGTGTGAAAGAACTTGGTAGGTCTGATCCCTTCCTGATAGAGCACTTTTGGAATAAGTTAGAACGAAGACAGTGAGCCAGGCCTTCTCGTCCAATATCAGTGTCTGACCTCACAAATGAGCAAACTTCTATATCTTGTTGAAAGCTTTTAGAAAAAAGTGTTTTGCAGCAAGGAAGTCAAAGTTCAGATTTCAGAAACTTGGACCTTTTGGGTCCGATGTTTAAGAGTAGATCCATTCATTTAAGTTTTTATTTATATCTATTTAGATTCCAGAAAGAGTAAGTACAAACAAGGTCAGGCATTTATTGCCACACATTTATTGCTGTATTACTGCAGAGGTATTTTTGGCAGGTTTAAAAATGTGTCATTTATTTGATAAAAGGCAACAACTGACTTTATATTGTTCCCTTTTCCAATTTCTAGGTTGAAAATAGTGAAAATCTCCTTCAAGTGCAAACAGTTTTTCATCCAGCTGAGAAGAGAGGCGGTGGGTGTACACACACAAACATGCTCACGCCCTCACCCAAACACATACACACCTCTAGACCTTCTTTTCCTACCCACTGCTCAGTAACGAAACAGCTGGAGTTCAGACACTGTTCTTTATTGGGTCAGCTGTATGAACCTACCTTTATAAAGGTGCAGCATTTCAGCTGTGCTGCGCCTGTATCCGTTTGTGTAATCAGGTGTCGGATTAACCCCCTGCTGACTTTGTCCTAACATGCATTAATCCCCTGCATAAATCCTTTGTTTCACATTTGAATCTCTTTATGCATCTGTGCTTCCATATATGGACGATACATAACAGCAGAGTTTTAGCACTTAGCACAGCTGAAAAAAAAGATTAAAAGTCTTTTGCACATGTTGCGTTTCAGGCTATTATCTGGAGTTGGAGAAATTAGAAGTTAAGATTAGAAAAAAATTAAACACCGTGTGCTGCTAAATGCTAATTTTGTAATGTCTAATGTCCAAAGTCTGATGTTGCCTTGAAAGCATGTGAACTTTAAAAAGAAAATCTGTTCAGATAACTTTTATTAGATATTCATGAGGTATGGTTTTCATAACAAAGTTAATGTGCAGTTTTAAATGTGTAGAATTTGTTTTAAGTTTTTTCTGGGTAATAAAATGGAGGATGAAAAATATTTGGAATTTCTGACTTTGTCCCATTATCTATCCATCCAAACCAATTAGTCGTCCATTCATTAGGCATCCATCATCCTTCCATCTTGCATCCATCATCTATTCGTCATCCATCCATCTTACATCTATTCATCTTGCATCCATCATCCATCCATCTTGCATTCATCATCCATTCATCATGCATCCATCTGGCCATCTGTTTTTCTATCTATTAGTCAATTCTTCCATCCATCATCAATTCATTTGGCTACTTGCTACTCCGCTTATCCATCTGGCTTTTGCTAGGCCATCCATCCATTCATTTGACTCAGCCCTCCATAAGCTGCTATGTTTCTTCCTGGGTGCAGGCAGAGACTCGGGAGACACTGCTGGGCTTCAACATGGTCAACTACCGGGCCTGTAAGAACTTGTGGAAGGCCTGCGTGGAGCACCACACCTTTTTCAGGCTGGAGCGGCCCATCCCCCCACAGAAAAACTTCTTTGCTCACTACTTCAGCCTGGGCTCAAAGTTTAGATACTGGTAAGAAAATCATCCCAACATGTTCTCCCAGAAGGGCAAATTTCCCCTGTCATTTCTATTTGGTCCAGACATTGTTCTCCATTTTCTTTAAAAATTTCGACCTGTGATAAAGTTTACAGACTAACAATGATGCCTCTGCTCCCTTCAGATAGAACTCATTAGAAATGTGTCTTTTATCCCCACAGTAAATTCACCCCATGCGAACTCCTTTTCATTCCCAGCTAACCTTTTTCAGTTCCCTTTTCTATGAAAGGCGGCTGTGAAAAATGAAGGGAGCCTTGTGATGTATTATTGAGTAGCAGTGATGCAACGTGAGCGAGCCTTGTCTGATGTTTGGCTCAAATGTGTTTTTGCCCTCCAGATATCTCCACACTTTCCTATAAAGATCATTTTTGGAATCACTTCTGTGTTGCAGTTATGATGTGACTTTGGTTTAATACAGATTTTAAAACTGAAGAAATTGACTTACTGATCTATGTAATTGAAATAACAGTTAGCTTATAATTTATATGTTAAAACACCTTTACTAAAATTGGGGTGTTTTTTTGTTAAATTAGTTGTTTTTTTTCTTGGAGCAGTTAAGTGTTGTTTTTATTTTAGCTGTACAATAAAATCACATTATTGATAACAGCAATAAATTGCCTTTTTTAAAGTTCTTTTTTATTGTTTTTTACTCCAAAGTGCGGTACTGGAAAAGTTTGATAACTTACCTTGAAAATAGAAAAGTGCTTAAATTTCACTGTGGGAAAAGTGAACAATACCCATATTAAGTATTTAAATCACGTTATTAACTGTTGTTTTCCTCGTTTTTCTCTTTAGTGGGCGGACAGAAGTGCAATCTGTGCAGTATGGAAAGGAGAAAGGGATCAAGGACAGAGTTTTTGCCAGGTAGTAAAAACCTTCTGTCCTTTGTGGTTAGATGGAAGCAGCCTAATTTCCTCTTCCGTTTCGACTCAACTTGACTCCACTGTACTCACTTTTGCTTTGTGGGCAAATTCTGATAGCCTGCATTTATTAACGGCTCAACAATCCACTCAATAATCAACATGACTCAATCGATCGGTGTTTGTGTTTCAGCCAAAAGGGCATCAGTTTGACTCCCTGGTGCCTTAATGTGCTAAGACTTTAACCACCAGACCTTTCCTTTAGATACTCGTTTGGGATTCATCAGAAATTTTTTTTTTAAATATACACCAATCATCTCTCTAATATTGCTTCCTAGTATTTTCCATCTCTAGTCAAACAACATCAGCACATTTAGGCACAGACTGAATCCGAGATAAATGTTTTGGGCCGTCCGTTCCTGGAAATTGTGAGGCCTTGTTCTACTTTTATAGTTTTTAAAGATGCAGTTGTGTTGAAAGCTGTGGGAAGTTTGAGGGCATTGAACTCCTTAATGTGTCAACCTCCTCAGGAGTGTGTCATGATGCAATTTCCCAAATAAATTAGCTACAGCCACCTTTACACATGCATCTCAGCTTAGATGCAGCATGCCATGAACAGGCTCCTTCTTTAGTAATAGGCTTTTGTGGCTTAACCATTTTTTTAAAGTACCAGTGACTGTCAAGTCAGCAGTCTTCACCATAATGTGGTCATAAAATAACATTTCTGTTTTAAAAATCCCTTTTTATTGGTAATGTTTGGAGAAACAGAACTAGGTTTGAGTTTTTGGAGAAATAAAGACTGAACTATGTCTCTCTATCTGCAGTGACTATACAAAATATGACTTTCATGTTTTGATTTGAATGACTACATTAAATTTACTTTTTAGATGTCCGTAATGCGTTACTCACGTCGGACCACTTTTTTCAGTAACGAGTAATCTAACGTGTTGCTATTTCAAATCCAGTAATCAGACTACAGTTACTTATCGAAATCACTTTGCGTTACTATTTTCTTTTGTAATTTAATTTTATTTCCTCTACACATCTTGGGGAGTGACCCCCGTTTTACACGACAGTGTCAGCAGCGACAGAAATGTAAACAATGGAGGAAGATGCGCATTTTGTTGCTGAAAAGGAACTATTTTGAGATTTGGTCGCCAATTCCGTTTATTACAAGTGGCTTTGGGCTTGTTTTGTTCTTTCTAAAGTCGCTTGCAAATTTAATGAGTCGCGGGATGCACTTTTTGGGCTTGGAAACAAGCAGACATAAACCCCAGAATCTGTTTGACATCCAGTTAGTTTTAGTCCATCATTTCCCGGATGATCCGTCCCGCTGTGTCTTAGTTAATGTCAAGTCAATATATTACCTGTGACTGACGTTGCGCTTCGCTTTGCGCTCCAGAAAATTGCAAACATCGAGGCTAATATGAACAGCGCAATAAACGTGAAATCAGCCACGAATGAACGTGTCTGTAAAGTTGTGCAACTAAACGCAATTATAATCAGTAATATTAAGATAAGTGTCACAAATCTCTTCAGCGGGACATCTGAGTTGCGGAGCGGCAGGAGGAGTGCTGTGCGCTGCGCTGACAGCAAACGAGGGGGAGGGGTATAAAATCCTATGAATAGTTTTCCAGACAACACTGGAACACACAAAAACATGCACAAATTACTAAATTCTTTTTTGTACTGTTGTAACCATTAAACAATCTCCCCTTCAGGTTAACCTTATAAGTGACATATTGTTATATTGTTGATGTTACAATTATAAAATAACTTGCAATTAAGTATTGGCAAAGATCAATGTAATTTTCACAGGTGGCGGAGCGTTGTTGGTTAGCAGCTGCTGAAAGTAACTAAAAAAGTTCATTTTAATGTAACTTAGTTACTTTCCAAATCAAGTAATCGGTAATCTAACTGTTACTTTTTCAAGGAGTATTCAGTAATCCAATTAAAGTTACTTTTTCAAAGTAACTATGCCATCACTGCTTTTTAGTGATGCTTAGTTATATACTCGGTGTCAGATGCAACAAACCCTGAAACATTGCCCTATTTCACAATTGATCCAGAATTATTTTCATCAGTTTAAGTTGCATTTTCTTATTTCTGCATGTAGCTCTTGAACTGGCCTTCATTTCTTTCTTCCTGTCAGACTAAGATTATGCATATATGTGTGACCAAAGTCCAGTAAATGAATGTGTGAGCCACAAGAACTATGAATAAAAATATAACATCAAAGTATGGACCAATGTGGTTGATCAGACTAATACCAGATTAGAAAAAAAGGTTTTGATTCTGAAACCGAAAGAGCTAGGTGCTAGCTGCTATTCTTACATTAAAACATCTTCAACACTCTTCATTCTTCATTCTGTGAAGATGGCGGTTACAGCATCCTGCCTACACCAAGGACACACAGTACAGAAAACATAAAGCAAACTAGCTGGTAGCTGTCGTAAATAAAGTGGAGGCAAGCTGAGTTGCGTTTAAACGGGACATAAATGCACTGAGACTTTTGTTTTTAGTTTGGTTGTAACTGGAAATCGACATTTTCTGAACAGGTCTCCCAGCAAGCCATTGGCGAGGAAGTTGGTGGGCGGGACCGACTGGGAGTCGGTAAGCAGGAACAGCCTATCAGACGAGAGACTGGAAACCCAAAGCCTGCCCACACGTTCGCCACCTGGAACACCGAACCAGTGAGTTATAACAGATTTTAGTCCTTCATGATTTCTTTTATAAAGATGATCCATAATAATATGCCTCAGCCACCTTACAGGTTGTTGCATATGTTTTAGATGTTGGAATGAATTAGGTTTGCATATACAGTGATTTGCAGATGTTTAACCCTTCAACTTTTTCATGTTTTGTCAAATTACAACTAATTTTAATGTATTTTATTATTATTTTAATATTTAGAACTAACAAATTTTTTAAAATATCAATATACTGGATGCGGTTTTTTGTTGAATGGAATTAATTTTGTATCAAATTTCCACAGCAGAATAACATTACATTGAAAACTCTGTTTTTTGTGTGTGAAAATCATCTTCTATAAACATTAGCAACCCATAGAAAAAAATTATTAATCCTTTTTTGTAAATGCTGTATGTTTATTAAACCTAAACACAGAAATAATAGTATATTTAGTATAATAATAGTATATGTTCATTAAAAATTTTAATTAGTTTTTTCATGATAGATTATGTAACATTTGCAGCTTTGAACTCGTTTTATTTACATGGACTGAGGCAAAAATGGCTCTTTGTTTTGTGAAGGTTGCAGATCTCTGGTTTAGCACATAAATCCTGATAGAATATAAAGATATTTGTGGAAACGTTCAAGTTGTGTGAGTAGTTTTGAAAAACCTACTTCTCTAAGCTGCGTTTCCATTGACCATATCCCTGCACAAATTGGAATTACAAAAATACATTTGCTTATGAGTTTTTCGATCAAAAAGTTTTAAAAGTTTTTGTGCTAAGATGAGGTGTATTGAAACACTTTTTTCACAACACGAATCATGTGATCAACAACCAGATATCAAAACTGGCAGACGAGACAAAGACAACAGGAAGTGGTAGGAGAATGATGGCGTGGCAGGTTTTTAATCATTTTGCGTGAGTAAACTTATTCACGTGTAATTTTAATTGCGTTTCTTATTTAATGGAAACACCACAATTGCAAAATTGTGTATTTTTGATATTAATGGAGCATCGACAAAGTTTTGTGCACATTTGTAATGGAAACGCAGGTATACTTGTAAACTATAAAGTGCAACAATAGTGCCATAAACACAATACAATAAATTTAAAATTCGAAGCCAATAGAACAGAAATCTAAAAATGGCAAATATAAACATTTCTGATTGTTCTGTGACGCACCAACAGAGAAATTAAACCTCTAATGTTTGTTTTTGCCAGGAACTCGCTGTTTGTCCAAGACGGCACACGGCTACGCCCATCATCGGTTGGCCACCTGGTTGATCATGTGATCCACTCTTCGCCCAGCCTACCTGTCTTCTCCTCCAATCACAAGTCGGCGTCGTCCACGCAGGCCAACAGCATCAGCCTGGACTCGACACCGTCAGTCGAACTTTTTGGCTAATCATCATTCTCATTTGAATATTTCCATCCCTTCCTTCTTCCTTTCTTCTTCTTTTCAAAACAACGTCTTCCTCCTCGGGGAAAACATCAGCTTTGACTTGGCAGAGCATTAGTTAGATCATAATTTCACTGCTTCATAAATAAAACATCTCCTCAGAACAGCCAGCCTTTAATTTAGCAGTTACATTTTCCTCATCAGTGCTAGTCTGTCTGTTCTGCTGCGCTGACGGGTTTATTTTTGTCTCTTTAAACGTCTTTCGGTGTCTGTGGCTTCTCCCAGCAGTTCACACCCTCTCGCAGTGTCACTTAGCTTGCCCCGCTGGAAAGATGAAAAACAGCCCGTAAAATGTGTTTATAGCAGCAGAGCAGGGTGGAGGAGATTGAACAACAGGACTTAAGTAGATCTGAGTTCATCCTCAAACTGCTCACGCACTATAAAATATCTGGTAAAGTTCTTTAAGGTCCCAAATTGCTGTTTTTAAAGTCTAACGGGGAAAGTAAAGAATTAAAGAGCTGCAGCAGTTTTCAGAGCGGTGAAGTTGAAACAAAGTGTCACTAATTGTCCAAAGCAGAGCCACAATTATTGGTCTCCTACCTGTTATCCTATTTTATTTAGAATAAAATAAACTGACTAGAAACATAATTTTCTTAATACTTTCCTATCTCAAGTTGATCATAGTGTCGTATAAAGTTTTTGAAAGGAGATAATTTGAGGTAGCAAACTCTGGTCTGTTTGAAGCACAGCTGTGTTGTAAAAACTGCCAAAGATTGAGTTTCTTAGCTATGAACGCTCCAGGGGGATCAGTTGCGAAACAAAGCATAAATAGTAAAGTGGAAAAGCAACTCAGGCCCACTGCTGAGCAGGGTGGAGGATCTGTGATGGTGTGGTCCTATTTTTTTTCCTAAGGTCCTGGAAAACTTGTAATGGTGAATGGGATCATGGACCTGTACAGATCTAGAGTCAGGAACATGGCAACTGACATCTCTGCAGATCCCACACATGCTGGACACAAATGTCTACCATTAGGTCAGTGTCATTTGCAGAAACCAGCCGCTACAGAGACAGTTTCTTCCATCAGATCAATGAACACCCAACACCCTGAGTACTCAGCTCCTCTGCTGTGAAAAAAGCAAAACAAAAAACATATTTGCATCTTCTTTTTTTTCTATCTTCCTCTAAAAAAACTATTTGGCTGCAAAAACATGTACATATGTATTGTTTAACCTTATTTTATTTACCCTAAATATATTTATTAATACTTACGTATGTACGCTGTGAGTGCTTGAAAATCAGTCAGATTCTTCACTTTTGGAAAAACCAAACTGTTGCTGTCTTCAGAAAACTACAAATAAGTTGTCTAAACGACCAGAGTAACAATGAAATGATTAGACACAAAATCAAGCTATTTCCATGGTCATGTTAGGTCTCAGACCTAGATGTTTAAAATAAAAATAGTTATCATTTGTCAAAGATATCTCTCTCTGTATTTTCCAATCTTGTTAAATATTTTTGAAAGGAATGTGTGAAATTGTTAATTAACTAAAAAAATATTTATTTGCCCATCTTTAGCAAGGGTCAAATAACCTTGGGTGGCATTGCATCACACAGCATTTTTTTTATCAAATTCCCCAGTTTTTTCATCCATTTTCTGTACACCCTTCTCCCTAGTGAGGTTTGGGGGGGGGGTGCTGGTGCACCCCCCCACAGAGGCACACACACCTCTGTGTGTGCTCTGTGTGACAGGCAGCACAGAGCACACACACCACATACCTAGGGAGAATTTAGAAAGACCGATTTATCTGACAGTCATGTTTTTGGACTGTGGGAGGAAGCCGGAGTACTCAGAGAGAACCCATTCATGCACAGGGAGAACATGCAAACTCCATGCAGAATACCCCAGGCCGGGAATCGAACCCAGGACCTTCTTGCTGCAAGTCAACAGTATTACCAACTGCGCTACTCCCCAGGTTTTATGATCTTGTAATCTATATTTTTCTGCATTAAAGATAATCTTTAGCACATAGCCTTATTCTCTTGCTGGTGTTCATGCAGTGCATTATATCACACTGTTGGTGGTAAATTTAGAGTGGATTGAACTTCATATAAGCAGTCTGTGTTAGGCGTTTTCACTTGTTGGCACGGTAACCCTAACAGTGACAAATGATGCTTTTTCAATCCGTTCATATCCACTTTGGCTCGTTCTAATATCAGATATTTCTGCAAACCTCCCAGGAGTTTAAGGTTTAGTTATATTTTAAAGCTTCGGTGGCTCTAATGTCTATCTTTCACCAGCTCCATTATAGCGTCTGTGGAAAAGATTTGGTCCCAATCCACTTCCTTCGTAATAACCATCTGATTACTGCAGATTATAATGCTGCATTTTTTCCTCTCTGACAATTTATGTTCCTGATGGAAAAGACTAAAAATGCAACTGCAGATTTGCCATCCTGACTGATTTCCTGGTTCACCACTTTACTCAAGCCTATAATCCTGATCTTCCCAATGTTTTTCCCTGATTTTCTCTGCTGAGAGTCTACATTTCCTCTGAAGGAGAAGCAGTTACTCATTCTGCGATTCACTCAACAACGCACAAATTTAGATACAATACTGTGTTTTAGTTGAATCATGCTTTGGGTGTGATTGTTTCTCGAATTATTTTGCTGATACAGCTGAAATTGTGTTGTTTTTAAAGCTTAGTGCTCAGTTTCTTAATCTGCTGTCTGATTAGTTTTAACTCAATCTGCTTAACAATCTTCTAAACAGATAAGATTTCTTCTTTCTTTGCATATTCTCACATTTTTTAATGTTTCAGATAAAATTTTAATATTAAACAATGATACAGATGATTCCAGACTTGTAGAATCAATAAATATCTACAACAGAACCTGTATGTCAACATGAAGTAGGCAGTAAGACCTAGAAAACTAACATATTTAAACAACGCAGAATCAAAGGAGCGCTGCTCTTAACTCGAGTCGAGCAAATCTCAATCTCGTTGTAATCTGTTGATGACAATGACAATAAATCTTATCTTATCTTATCTTATCTTATCTTATCTTAAAGAAAGCATTGGTGCCTATCTAAAATTAAGGCTGTAAAATGCCTTAAACTTATTGACAAAAATATTTTGGCCTTAATCACAAGTCTTAAATTTTGTTGTGACAGAACTATTTACAGTTTACCATCCTTTGTACATTTCTATTGTAACGCAGATCTTAAAAAGGCTGTAAGTCTTAAATTTGAGTTAAATTTGAAACCTGCAGAAACCCTTCTAGAAATCCTTCCTGCTAACAGCATCATCATCAATATCGATTCTATGAAGATAATTCAATCACTCAGTCAAGTTTATTTGTACAGCACATTTCAGCAACAAGCACTTCGAAGTGCTTTACATCATAAAAACACAAAAATACAAAATCATAATGGACACCATACAGTCGACAATTAAGAAAACCAATAATGAAAATTACATTTTAATGAATGCAGTGTGTCATTATTATGCAAACTTGGATGATTTGAGTTTAATTTCCCTTTGGGAATTGAATTGAATCTGAATCATTAAATGTGAAAAGTAAATGACCAGTTTTACGTAAGGCGTGCAGATGTTTGCAGATCCATGTTTGCAGATGAATGGTCTGCCTCGTGTCTGTGCGATCACATTAAAGGAGGTGGATGTGCCATCTCGGCTCCGTCCTGCTGTGCACCGTCTCAGCCTGACCTGGTTTTGACCCGTAGTAAATGTCAGCCTGTGTGCGTCTGTTTAAGACACAAAGTGGCACCAGTTGCAGCAGCCAAAACAAATGCGATGCTTTTTGACTGATGCTCCCTTCCCCCAAGGAATGCCGGTTCGTGGCCTTTTCCCCCTCACACAGAAACGCACACAGAGTGAAACGACGGGCTTTTTAACCCACAAAGGAGCGCTGCTGAAAGCTTTAACTGACTGACCATGTTGTTTCCCCCTGCGCACTAACGGTCTTTTACTGTCTGCTTGATGGAGATGGAGCGTGAGGGGTGCTTGTTTTCCTTCCCTTTGCTGCCTTTTTATTGAGGTTAATGCACTAGGACAAACAGTTATTACCTCTTTTCTGTCTATTTTTTCCTCATGCTCATTTATACTTCTTTTTCCTTTCCTCTTAAACAAATTTACAGTATGTTTGGAAATAAATTTGTATAGTAAAGACAGGCTCTACCATAACATGCAAAAGAAACATCAGCATACGCCTTGTAAATGCTTCAGTTTTTCCTCTGTATCTACTTTTTTATTGCAAGGGTCTGCAACTTTTACAACCTAAAGAGCCATTTTTTCTTACAGGCCAGCCAAATAAAACTCGTTTAGAGCCGCAAATGTTGCACGACTTTTTGAAAACAACTTACAATCTTAGACAAATATCTGCTATAAGAAACTTGATAGTTTTACTTCAATTTTTAGGATTTGAAATTAAGGTAAACATCAAATCGAACAAAAAGATGCTGGATTTTTTTTTTTTGTGGGATGGAAAATTAAGTAAAAAAAATTAAACCTAGTGACTTTAGTGTAATTCCTTATGGAAATTCAATTCAAATATTGACTTCTGAATTACAGTTAAAAACCTGTGTTTGTTATTTCTAAATTTAAAAACATCAGATGGTTCTTCTACATTTTTAGCCGGTTATTAAGAGCCATTGTGGAAGGACCCTGGTTCTACTGTAATATAAACATTTTCTGTCTTTTTCTTCTTCTTCAGGTCTCCCGATGGGGTAGATGGTCAACCTCCAGCTCTGCCTCCGAAGCAGCTGAGCAGGAAAACACTGAGCCAGATCATCCAGGCCCATTCGCAGCAGAGTCTCCTGGACAACCACCTCAATGAGATGTACGACGTCCCCGTCAACGCCGACAAAACCACGGTCAGTGGGCCCGATGGAAGCACTCTTAATGCCTCGCAGAACATTGTTTATCTGCATATCGATAATGGGGTTGTTAGCTGACACATGAGAAAAATGTATTAAAAATAAACTTCTGCAACAATATCACAACCTCATATAGACACATAAAAAGACTGAAAAATTAAATCTTTAATTTGAGCTTTTAAAAAAACTACAATATTTAGCATCTTTGCCTTTGTTACCTTAAACCAGGTTGATTTCTTGTCTGACGAACCATTTATTTATTGTTTTGGCGGTATGTGTTGGATCATTATTCCACTGAGAGATCTAATGTTGATTCTTTTTCAACTCTGTAGCAAAGAACAGCATTTTTCTATTTAAAATCTCCTGGTGTATCAGAGTTTATGGTGGCATGCGCTCTAAAAAGGCCTGTAGAAGAAAAACAGGCCCACAGCATCACAGATTCTGCATCGTAGTTCAAAGTGGAGAAGAAGTGCTTTCCCACTTGTTCATCATTTGTCTCCCACCAGAACCAGCTGGTTTTTTTCTTGAAGAAAATTCATTCTTGTTTATATTTGTGAACATGCGGGGCAGGTTTTTATTTTCCTGGTATCACAGATTGTTTTGTTGCTTGACCTCCCACACCACCTTGCTTTCTGTCCGGTTAGGCAAGATAAATGTCAGTACTTGTTTTCGCCTGGTTTATGACCGTTCCAGTTTTTCTTATCTTTACTTTCTTTGACTGTAGATATGGGCAACTTTAGTTAAGTACCTACTTCTTGAAGGCTTTTTATGACTTAAAACAAATCAGTACAGATCTGACTTTTTTATTTTCCTTTCTTTGTTTTTTGAAGAGTTGCTCAGAGAAATTTTTGTTTCATAAAACAAAAACCAAGAATGTTATAGATTATTCATTAGTAATCACTGTCACTTTGATAAATTCGTAAAAACAAAAGTTAAATTAAAAAAAAAAACTGTCAGTTGCATTGACTTTCAAGAAATCTTTGAAAATGTGCTCAAATTAAAGGTTGAGTTTGTCTAAAAGATTAATTTATTGAAAGGTTTTTCACCATAAACAATGAAGCAACTTTTTACTAATTCATAAAATCTTACCCTATCAGCAGAGCAGTTATTGTTATATGCTTGTTACGTAACAATATGACTAATGTATTACAAGAAATACTTATTGTTTTTATGCAATGCTAAAATGTATTTTTTTCCAACACATTTTCTGCTTTGTGTATAAGACAATGGCAGAAAGAGAGCTTGTTTATACCTTAAAATTACCTTTGATCTGACAGTAATACATTGTAGAATATGCTTCAAAAGGTGTTGATGCTAAAATAAAAAAAATGCTTACTGCTATAAAACAGCCATGCAGCTTTATGTCACTTTTTGCCCCCTGGTGGTTGAATTAGATGCATACATGTCTTTGATCTCCCTTACATCTTCAGTATTTATAACAAATGCAGGTCTCTGTGTGGATACAAGTCTAACTCTGTTGTGTTTTTAATGGGTCCTTTCAGCTAAACGGAGTCGTCCCACATGATAATCTGGTCCTGATCAAGATGAGGCCCGATGAACACGGACGTTTTGGCTTCAATGTCAAGGTTGGTTTTAATCTTGTGGTTTACTGGATAATTTATTAGTCTGTAGTCTTTAAAAAAAATCGGTGTGCAAATTATTGGACTTTTAACATGTGTGTTTATCTCCAGGGTGGAGCTGACCAGAAGATGCCCATCATTGTGTCTAGAGTTGCTCCGGGAACCTCAGTACGTTAACGACTGAAACATCTGAGCAGAAACCTTTCAGGACGAAAAAAAAATCATTTTCTTACCTGTTTCTGCCTTTTCAGGCCGACCTCTGCGTGCCTCGCCTTAACGAAGGGGACCAGGTGGTTCTAATAAATGGGCGGGACATCTCTGACCACACCCATGACCAGGTGGTGATGTTCATCAAGGCCAGCTGTGAAAGCCACTCTGGAGAACTCATCCTACTAGTCAGACCAAACGGTAAATTATGTTTTACAGTACAAACAAAGCTTTTTAATTCAAATACTCAAAAAAAAAAAATACAGAAAAGTTAACGGTTTTATGCTGTAGTTCTGCTTTTAATAAAAAAGTACAAATCCTATTTTTCTGTATGCTTAAAGTAGTTGATAAAAGAGGTTAAAAGAGATGGTAGCATCAGAAAGATCAGCCATACTTGACTGTTTGGGGCTAAGCTACGGATGTTGAAAGACTACGTCACACCATGATGACTGCGTAATTTCTATTATATCTATGAAATCATACAACTGCAAATATATGACAGATAAGACAAAAATTTAACAATTTATCCATGAGACTGCACCTTTACAAAGCACGGTGGTGGCAGGATCATGTTGTGCAGGGAGTTTTGCTGCACAAAATAGATGGCATCAAGAGAAAAAACACAGTAAGGGTAAAAATTGAAGCAACATTTTAAGAAATCAGCCATATTGTTAGTATACTTAAGGACAACAAAGTCTATGTTTTGCAGTGGCCATCACAAAGCCCCGGTATCAGTCGATCTGTTTTGATGAATCAGAAAATTGAGCTGAAAGGATTTAAAATGGTGTGTGCAAGTGAGGTTCCTCTGACATCTCAACTTGAAACCTAAAATGTATGGATTTTTTTCAAACAGTATCTTTTGGAAACTTTCATTATAGCCTGATACAGAAATCTGGTACTTTGTTAATACAACAAATATAAACTTTTGACTATAGACAAATTGTAGGACAAAATGCTTTTCTTTTTCTCATCTTGAGCTCCAGAAAAAGTTGTGTGACTTGTTTCCCTGTCTTCCAGCCATCTACGACGTAGTGGAAGAGAAGGTCGACTCGGAGCCGGAATTTCAGTACATCCCAGAGAAGTCCCTGCAGGATCCCACCCAGCTCGACCAACATGCCTTGAGGGACTCCATGATGGCTCTGAAGGAAGGCCTGAGTAGTGGAGGCATTCTGGCTCAGTTTGATGTAAGGAGAGCAGGTTCACACAATCAGACTGGGCGCATGCATCGGAGAGGGAAAGGCTTATCCTGCTGATAATCTCCATCTTTGATCCCACAGCAACAGTACAGGAAGAGGCCGGGGATGACCATGCTGTGTGCCAAATTACCTCAGAACGTTTCCAAAAATCGCTACAGAGATATCTCCCCATGTACGTGTCTGTTTACTTCCTCCCCTCACACTCGCTCCTTTTTCTGCTTGTTTTTATCTTAAATTTCAGAGCTGCAACTAATCAAATTAATGGGATAAAAAAATCCACATTCTGCAGATTTTTCATTTCACCACAAAAACCTTTTTTACACAATATTAAAAATAAAATAAAAGAATTTGAATGAATAATAAATCATTTCATTCCTTTTTTAAAATAAGAAAATAAATATTTTATTGCCTAAAGTCCAATAACAGCATTACTTTAGTGAATGCTTGAACATTTGCAGCAAAGGATTTTTCATCAGCCAAGAAAATACTTCTAACATCAACACATGAAAAGCTTTCTGCTCAACTTGGCATCAGTACAGTATAGGAATAATCTGGTGAATATTTTTTGGATTAACAAATTAATAGTTTCTTAACAAAAGATGCTTAATATGAATTTACAGATAAAGATTTTTCATCTTGGATTTTTATTTTTATTCAACTTTTATTTTACCAGAATAAAAATATATTGAGATTAAAATCCACTTTTCAAGGGCTAAAGGCAGTAACAAATACAACACACAAAAATGTAAAAAGTATATATTGTTGTGCAGTTTTGCCTTTATTCCTGCTCTGAGTTCATTGTTCTTTCAGAAAATGGTTTTTTTTTGTCTGTATCCTCCAGTTAATTATTGATGGATTACTAAATTAGTTGAGCATTATTTCAATAATCGAGTAATCACGATTAATAATTTCAGCCCTACTAACTGTGTAGCCTCACTCCTTTTATTCTCTAACAGATGATGCCACACGGGTCGTACTGAAAAGCACAGACGACTACATCAATGCAAACTACATCAATGTAAGTATCTTTCATATGTTTTTATTGTAGCTCACCTGTGATAAAGCAATACGTTAACATTCTTTCTGACATTTTCTGCTGCGTGATGTTTTCCTCTGTGGAGATGGAGATTCCTGCGTCCAGCCTGATAAACCGCTACATAGCGTGCCAGGGCCCACTGCCCAACACCTGCCCTGACTTCTGGCGGATGACCTGGGAGCAGAGCTCGTCGATGGTGGTCATGCTGACCACTCAGGTGGAGAGGGGCAGGGTATGTGACACCTACATACCAAAATACCATTACGCTTCTACTGGAGGTTTGATTTCAACTTTCAGGTTTTGTTTCTGTGTGAAGTGAGTTAATACCAGAGAGTTTAGAATATAAAAAATATAAATGTTTCTAGATGGAATCCATCCATCTGTCTGTCCATCCATTCATCCATTTCTTCTTTTTTCAATCATCCATCCATCCATCCATCCATCCATCCATCCATCCATCCATCCATCCATCCATCCATCCATCCATCCATCCATCCATCCATCCATCCATTTTCTATTATCTTCATCCCTTTTTCTATTGTCCATCCATCCGTTCTTTGTGCTCAGTGGATTTAATTGTCCATTTCTAAAAGTCTAAACTTCTCATTCCTGTCTCGTATGAATTGGCTGCCTCATTTATTTTCTCCCTTTTCCAAAATATTTAGTTGGAGACTGCAGTTTTATCTTTGCTGCATCTCTTCATTCATTCGGTTTCCATGGAACAAACTCATGAAAGAGTGAAACCGGCGTTATGTAACAACAACGAACGCTCCAGAAGCAGTGTTGACACCTGCAGGCTCTCAGAATAAACGCAGATCTGTGATCTGTTCGGCGCACAGATCTGACTGGAACCTTCCGTCTGTGTTTACAGGTGAAGTGTCACCAGTACTGGCCCAACCCAGACAGCAGCGCCACCTACGGAGACTTTAAAGTCACGTGCCACAACGAAGAGGGCAACTCCGCCTTCCTGGTGCGGGAGATGACTCTCACTCACATACAGGTAACACAACACACACACACACACACTTATTGAACCAAACAGACTTAAAACCGAGGTGCATTCAGCCTGCTGAGAACCCCGAAGAGGTGTGTTGCCATAGTGACCAGTGTGGGCTGTTCTTTTTCTGGATCCCACTGCCGAGCGCCAGTCTCATGCTGTGGGAACTGGTTGCCATGACAACGCAACCACCACAGTCGGTCACGCTGCAGGAAGAGAGAGAGAGAAAAAAATGAACTAACTGGAGGAACGAGGAGTGGGATGAATAATTTTTTGTTTACAAAATTGGGAATATGTAAATGAAAAGTTGGCTTTGTTACCACACATGGGCGTTTTAATGGTTCCGTGCTTTTGATGTTGCAATTCTGAACTTTAGACTGTATCTCCTGTATCTACTCACATCTCAATAGAACATATCCTGAAAAACATAGTATTTTAAATTTCTCTAGTAATTTTATGTGGTGCTTTTTTTTTCCAGAGTGAGCAGCAGAGAGAGCTCACTCAGCTCCAGTACCTGGCTTGGCCGGACCACGGCGTTCCTGATGACTCTACCGATTTCCTGGACTTTGTGGCTCTGGTACGAAGCAAACGGGCCGGACAGGACCAGCCCATGGTGGTGCACTGCAGGTAGACAATCTCTGAATAATGACAGTAGGAAGTCAGTCATGTATTGTGCTTAGATATCCTTCATCTTCAGTCACATAAGTAATTTTCTTTTCCTAGTGATGTGAAAAAGAAAGCATTGCCCCTATTTAAAAGTAGAATTTTATGGAATATGACATAATTTGGCATATATTGGTAAAACCTCAATTAAGGTACAATACTTGAAATGCATGCAATGTCCTTGTTGGATTTCTATCAACTATGACATTTTAGTAGTTTGCTGGTCTGGAGCATAGGTGTGGGTTGGATATCCACATATCTTTCCATATCTTGGCATGGAAAAATATGCAACTGTTGGTGCCCATCAATCAGGGAAGGGTTATAAAATTCATTACAAACAATCAAAAATCCACTGTTCTGCAAAGACAAAGTTATAAATAGGTGGAAAACATTTAGGATAGCTGCCAATCATTCTATCATTCCAGAGCTAGACCTGCTAATTTATTATAAAGGAGAATGTGCAATCCTAAAAAATATGGCAAGGAATGGCAGTATATACCATCATCATTGTTCTAGAAGAGCATATTAAATATTAGTTTAAGAAAACAATATTGACCAATTATGGAAGGGTTCTTATAACATCTTGGTAAAATGCCAGGACTGCAACATTGCTTTTAAATGAACCACAAGACGTTTTGGAACAATTTTCTCTAAAATGTTTAAGTTAACAGAGTGATGATGTTGGAACAAGATAAGCCATGTCAACCAAAAACCAAACAGCTTAAAGACTTTACACCAGATGTCAGGCACAGTGGGAAATCCGCAACAGATTAAGGCAGCAAGTTATAAGCCACACCCCTTTGATTCCACAGTCCCAGGTGCATGAACTGAAAGCTCACACAGCCTCATGATCTCAGTGGATAAACATTCTGTACTAAAAAAAATACTGTAAAAAAAAACCTTGAAGGTTTGTTAGTCAGTTAGTGTGAAATCAAGACTTTTTTTTTTATCACAACAAATCGACTTTCACTCAAAGCACAGTTTTGTCAAAATGAACATTAAAACGTCATTTTAATAAAAAGATCATAACCTGATATTTAACCACCTAAGAGTTTAAAGAGAATTTCATTTCTTTCCATTCTTCTGTTTTATCTTGTTTTGTCCAGCGCCGGGATTGGTCGAACAGGGGTTCTGATCACCATGGAGACGGCATTGTGTCTGATGGAGTGCGGCCAGCCTGTGTATCCTCTGGATATTGTCAGAACAATGAGAGATCAGAGGGCCATGATGATACAAACACCAGTAAGTAGACTGGCCATTGTGATCATGCAGCTGCTTCCTCCTGAGTGCATCCTTCTGTGTTTCCTTTGTTCTTTCCCTTCTTTCCTCCCTTGTGTCCTTTGTTCCTTCATTTATTTCTTCATTTCCTTCTTTATTCCTTCCTTATGTTATACTCCTCTTTCATCCTTGTGTTCTTCCTTTTTAACTATTTTATGCCCTTCCTTATTTTTTTCCTTGTCTTTCCTTCACATCTTTTCTTCTTTGTGACCTTCCTCCCTTTCCTTGGGTCCTACCTCTCTCTTCTTTTATTGTCTTCTTCTTTTTGTGTCCTTATCTTTTTTTCTTCCTTGGGTCTTTTGTTTCTTTTCCTTTGTTGTACCTCTTTTCCATCCTCATGTTCTTCCTTTTTACCTTTCTTATACCCTTCCTTACTTCCTTCCTTGTTTCTCTTCTTTATATCTTAGCTTCTTTGCATCCTTCCTTCCTTCTTTGTAACCTTCCTCCCTTTACTTGGATCCTACCTCTCTTTTTTCCTTGTGTTTTTCCTTTTGTGTCCTTTCGTTTTTTTGTTTTTTTTCTTGGGTCTTTTGTGTCCTTCCTTACTTGCTCCCTTCCTTTTGTGTCTCCTTCCTCTTTCCTTTTATACATAATTCTTTCTTTTTTATGTCCATCTATCCATCCCAGTTTCTGGATTTTGCAGGTTCCATATTTAAATCTTTCCTGCTGTGAAAATATTTGCCATAAATTCACAATGTAATGTAATATTTCATATTAAAAATTAACCTAAATGATGGGATGCAGGACCCTTGGAAACAGATCAGTGCTTTTAATGTTCTCTTCTGTTTTTGTGCTTTTTTCTACTCAGAGCCAGTACCGCTTTGTGTGCGAGGCCATCTTGAAAGTGTACGAAGAAGGTCTGTTCAAGCCCCAAGCAGCGGCCGTCTACCAGCTGAAGGAGAAGCCGAGGGAGGAAAAGGCTGAGGAGGAAATGAAGAAGGAAGCAAAGAAAGAGGACGTAGGAGAGCCGGAGAAAGTGGAAGAGGAAGCAGAGGCGGCTGTGGTGGAGCTTCTGGAGGGAGGCCTGGACGAGGAGGATGAGGACGACGACGAGGAAGTGGAGGTGTTGGACGTGGGGGAAGTGACGGAAGAGGAGGAGGAGGAGCCGAGCGTCGCGAGCTGCACCAGCGTTACGAGCGAGACCAGCGCGAACCCAGATCCGGATCCCGATCCTGCTGACCCCTAACCTCAGCGTGGAAGTCGCCAGGAGGAGGAGAAAACAGAAGCACTGTTGCACTTTATGCTGACAAAAACGGAAAAAAAGGACAAACATGAAAACGCTGAACTGAAACAACAACAAGAAAAACAGAAATCCAGCTGTGTTGAATAGGTACAGTGACGGGGTGTTTTATGATCAGGGTTGGAAGACAAGTGTACAAAGAATAAAAAAGTACGAAAAATAAAGTTTGGATTGGAAAATCGCTGTAGTGCCATAAGTCCGAAGGGGAGGGGCTTCCCCATGGATGAAAAGCTCCCCCAACCTTCATTTTTGTTGTTTTTTTTTAACCCAAAGGGGTCATCCTGTTCACTTCTAAGCGAGTCTGCCAGACGGGCCTGCCTTTTTTAAAGTCCTTTTAGCTGATAAAGAAAGAAATCTTATCTTTTGTTCCTCAGACAGAGTATTTATTGTGTTTTAGTTTGTGTCAAACCCTGTCCACTGAACAAAAAATAGCTGTATGTTCTGTTTGTTTGTACGAGTCTACGAGCTTCATGCTATCCTGATTAGCTAGTGAAATTGTGTTACGCCCCCTGCTCTGTTTTGTTTGAGTTTTTTTTTTTTTTTTTAGTTTTGAGGCTTTTCAAGGGGGAAAAAACGCAGTGATTTAATTTATTGTATTTAGTTTGAAATCTTCCTCCTCTTTTCTTGTTTACTTTTTTGCCTCTTTTACTCAATGCTGTGGCAGGTTGGGTACTTTCTCATGCTCTGTGATTTTGAGCTTGGACACACACAGACACACACACATTCATAGTTTGCAGTCCTCAGGGCCTTTGTTTAGTGGAGATCTTTATTTAATTTTTGCAAATATTCACAGCAGTATTCAGGTAGAAAAAGAAATAGTTACCTGCGCTAGAATCTGAACTCAACAACTGGGATCACTTCTCGTTTTTTATCCAGTCAGTGTTCCTGCTGAAGTGTCCTTGAGCCAGACACCAACAGGAAAGCCCTGCATCATTCCAGAAGAAAATCTTCTGTCTGATCAAAATAAGTTTTGCAACACAGATATTTCCAGGTATTTCATGCATTTTTCTTTTTTTGTTTCAGAGGTGGTTGAAAAGCTGCTACAAGTTTTATGCAATCAGTATTTGTTTGTTTTTTGAGGTGCATCAACAGAAGTAGTTACAGTCTTTAAAAAGAAAAAAGTGGAACTCTACCTGTTTTGAACTGGGTTGTGGCAAACAGGAGCTTAGTTGACAGGAAAGACTTCAGAGGCAGCACAAACATAACATGATAATTTTTTCCATCTGATCTTCTCCAGAGTGTTTTACATCAATTATGTTTGAGTGATGAAAAACAGGAAGGATTTATTTTTACCTCACTAGATTTTTTTTGAGAGTTTGGTAAGTTATTTTTTGATCTGATTAACTCATGGATTTTTCTGGAAACCCCTGCAGCTCTGTGTTGCTTTTGGGTGTGTATGTGTGCGTGAAGTCTTATTTGTGTTGCTCTGTTTCCTTCCTTCGGAGGACTTGCAAAATATAAATAATTTTCCCCTTTTAAAATCACAAATGTCAGTTTGTTTTTTGGATTAGAAATGCACACGTTAAAGTCGAAGTAAAAAGATGCATGGGTTTCATTTATTAAAAAAGATAACTGTGGTGTTTATTTGTATGCATCTTAGTAAATACTACAACTCACTCTACCTTCAGATAGTGCTACTAGTATTTTAGGGTATTTTTTTACCAGCTGTTCAAATATGGGGAGTAAATTCTTCTTTTCAAATCAACTGAAGCTCAAAAAGAGGGATTAGAGGGTCTGTGAAGATAAATTTTTAGACCTTAAACCTAGAAGAAAACAATTTTCTCAACTGTAGTTAGGTCTAGACTTTGATGAGGCTATTTTTGAACAGGATTTAAACAGCTCCATCTATTTTCCAATCAGCCACAACCAGCTTCCTTGTCTCAGTTTAAGAAAAGCATGCCCACAGCATAACGCTTCCACCACCCAGGTTTACTATATTTACAGTATTAAGATTTTTTTCACACGTAAGCTAGATATTCAGCTTAAACTGGCTCACCTTCTTCCACTTGTTTCCAAACCGCTTTCTTCTTGCCTCCAGTTTGTTCTTGAGCATACTTGCATAAACCCCAGAGAAACTATACTCTGCTTAACTTACACAAGTGGACTCTACTTAAAGAAAGTCTCTAACTTTCTCTTATTTTCTGATCACCGTTAATCACTCTGCTAACCATGAATCATTTATCTTCTTGTCAATTATGCACAACTTTGTATTGGCCTATTGTTTAAAAATACCAATTACATTGAGTTCCTTGGTTGTAAATTGAACCAAAAAAATTTTTAAACTTAAAATATTCATAAGCTTTTGAATATTTTTACAAGGTACTCCACCTCCTCTTTGCACAAAATTGGAAAAATGCATCCGAATCCACCCGAGTCTTGCTTGAGAAAATATTTACACAGTGTTTGAATCCTCCTTTTTCAGAGAGCTGAATCATAATTTTAAGGATGAACAAAGAGCTGCCATCCTCTTCCACTTTTTTATTTATTGCTTAAGCTTTCCCTCTAGTGTGTCACCCTCCCAAATTCAGCCCAGCATCCTTCAGTCATCTCTGTGAAGCCCACACAGCATCCATTCTCCTCATTCTTTCCACCCAGATGCCTCTGTTTTCGGTTCATTGTACACAGATCCCACTCTCTCTGCATGGCCTCAAGGCAGAATGACACATCTGAGCAGAGTACGCCGGGTCCAGAAGCACAGCTCAGTTTTAAACCAGCTAATCAATGGCTTGCTAAAGAAGTGGTTTTAACTGTTTTTGTTGATGTGCGTGTATGTGTGAGAGAGAGCTTAAAGCTGCAAATCGGCTTAAAAAGAAACTGAACAAAAGCGGAAAAGTTCCATAATTTGTCGGGAATTTTATAATTTAAGTGGGGGTTTAAGGTACTGATTGATAGAAGTCGGGAAGAGACGAGATGTGGGGAGGGTTTCAGTTTGTTGTATTTTTGTAAAAAACTAATATCAGTTTTAATTGGTTAGGAGAAGGGGACAGCACTTTGTAGAGAGGCTGGGTGGGCAGGTAGTGCTACTGAACATAAAAAGCAGATCTAAGAGACGTAAAGCATTGTTAAAATAAGTACTTTTATTCTTAATTTATCGTTTTTCTTTGAAAATGAGACACCTGTAATGAACAAAGAAGAGAGCTCCTAATGACACAGTGCCACTTGTTCATTTTGTGTAAATATTACTAGACCATGTAAATACAATGTTGTATATGAAAAAAACTTTAAAATAAAAGGGAAAATCATTTGTGAGCAGAAAAATGGTTTTATTTTTATTTGGATGATTCCAAATGTGACACAAATGCTGTGTAATTCAAAGTTTTGTTTGTTTTATTTCAGTCTAAAACAGCGAGTGTATATATTTAATGAACCACAAAGTGTTTTACCGTATTATAACCTTTGGTTTATTTCCTACTTGTGTCATAAAAAGATGCTTTTGTCCTCAGTTGCTCGTTTTTTATCTGGTATTATGGTTTTATGGTGCTTTGGACATGTCTATAAGCTTGATTCTGAACAATTAAAGCTTGTCTGTCAAAGCATGGAGATGTGGCTTCAGATCACATTGCTTTTCCAGACTATAAAAATCAGATTAGGCAACATCCATCAGCTCATGAGAAAGATTGGATCACAACTGAAGACTTCAATTAATTACAAAAAAATCATGGATTCTTTGATTTACAAAGCAAATATCGGTGGTTGAACATCATATCTAGATATTTTAGAGGGATAAATCAAACAACTTCAAAAATATTAAATATAAAATATTTGAAGAAAGGTTTTTCAAATTAACAGATAGGGACGATGTGGAATATACAATGTGGAATATACACCATTAGGGTGTATATTGGTCAAAAATGCAAGTCTGGGTGTACATTAGGAATATACACCATTAGGGTCCCAAATAGGTTAGACTAATTATTATTTTTTTACGCATTCATTCTCCTTGTCAATTTTGACTTGGGAATTTGGTTTAAAGAAATTACTTTGGAAGCTGTTGTTAAAAAGCAGTCAGGTAAGTGTCAGGATGCATGTTTTCCAAACAGGACTCCATTAAGAATCCAAACTTTATCTGTTTGGAGTTGTGATGTTTTGATTGCTTGTTATAATCTCAGGTTTTATTATTTTTTATTATTGTTATTACTATTTTTGGCCAAAATATTTTACCTGCATCTACAAAAGACATACCTATTAGTCCTTTCAAGTACTGTTTAACCAAACAACCCAGGATTGATATTATTTAATACTCTTATACAATTAGTTTCCAAATTATTATTAAAGAAATCTAAGTCATTTGAAGCAAGGCATGCAAAAAAAAAAATCAAGGAATAAATTAATGTCTAGAGCAAGGACTCGCACTTACTGTTACCTAAGCAAATAGTTACTAAACATGAAATATATATATATATATATTTCATTTTATCTTATAAATAACTAATAAAAATATATTCTGAGTGCCTGTAGAGTTAGAGGCACTTGTAGTTTAACAGTTTAATAATCTTGGGTCAAGAGCAATGCACTGATTTAAATAAATACAATGCGTACATCAACCTCCTTCAGAAACCATCCAGAGATGTCTAAAGAGTGATTCCTTCAGTTGATCAGTAGAAGGTGCTGCTGCCACATGAAGCTGATGCACACAATTTCTGGCTAAAATGTAATAAATAGAAAGGAAATGCCTTTTCAATACATTTGAAGCATTGCCATTCTATTTTGTAAATATTTTAATTATGGCTATAGAAAGAGCTTTTCATTTAATGGATCCTGCTCAGTGTGCTGAAAATATACCATCATAACCTCTTGCGCAGAAATTCTTCCAAATACAGATGTTACTATTAGTATTATTTTATAATTATTTGTAGTTAGATAATAAAACACTAAAAACGACCGAAAGAGGTGAAAGGGTTGCTCTCTTTAAATATGCTAATTCGATTTTTTTTTGTTCTGGATTTGTCATGACGTCACTTCCTGAGGAGAGCTCGACTCCTACTTTTTTGTTGGGACTGTGAGGAAAATTATCCTGTGGAGGGAGGACGGCGGTTTGAAAAAAGAAAAGCGGAGAAATTGACAGAATTAAGCTAAGTTATAGAGTATGGTACTACACAAACTTCAACTTTAGCGGAGTACAATGCAGGCGGACGTGCTTTCCCCGTGAATTCCTAACTAGGAGGCTTTTTTGTAAGTATCCAAGTGTGTGTCAGTCAGTGAGCTCCGGGAGCTAACGGTGGTGTTTGTTTTGTTGTAGCGGAGCACGTTCGGAGTCTCTTCTATTCGATTAGTTCTATCTGCAGCCGTCAGCCGGTGTGATAAAACAAGGGCCCACCTGTTGCTTATATTCAGGTACTTCAGGCCCCGACCGTTACAGGTGTCGCTAGGATTAAACGGTTACTTCCCAATCGTTCTTTCAGTTTAAGATTAAAATGTGAGAGAACGTTCCAGACTTTTTGGAGAAGAGCTCGGTTGCTCGGGGGAAAAAAGCGGCGAACATTTGGTGATTGGGAACTTACGCTATTAAATCTGCGTTTATTTGCCGGGGACTTATTCAAATAGTTTTGAAAACGTAATAAACCATGGATTCAAAGATGTATTTTTTCCATTGGGTTTTGGATTTTGACGCTGAAGTTAGCAACCGAGGCACAGCAGCTCATTCAGCAAAGGGATATTTAGCCTTTTTTTCTTTTTTTTTTAAGGAATCTGGACTACAGGCTCCAGGCCACATTTAAAATATTTAGACATTTCACCCTAGAATCAATTATTGTATATTACAGATTCCTATAAAATGTCTTTGACTGATATTTATTCTATCAATTCAAATTCAAAATACTTAATTAATCCAAGAAGCAAGTCAAATGTTGCTGTAACTCATACTTTTCTTCAGAGTTGTTGTAGATGCTAATGGCTGTGGAGGAGGGATCTCCTGTGGTGGTCTGTATTACAGTGACTTTGAAGAAGCCTCTGACTGAAGACATTACTTTAATCTCATGAAGAGGATACTCAATTGTTCAGTTCAGTTTGGGCAAGACTTGAAAAAGCAAATATGTCTTGTCAAACATTCTCAGTTCTTGAGATCTGGACTTTGGATATGATAACATGTAAACTACTTAATTGTTGCTCTGTTTGATTGTTTAGTGTGTTTGTCCCACTGGATAGCGAACCCCTGGCCCAGTCTGCTGTATTTTTCAGCCTCTAAAGGTTTCAAATGCTAAAAAATGAACGTCCAGCACATTTAACACTGCAACTGTGAAACATTTTAAATGTCCAAATAACCAAAAAAAAAAACAACTACAAACAAACAAAAAAACCCCCGACAATAATTAAAATAGATTATGTAACCAAAATTGCATTTCATAAAACAATAATCATTCAGTTTAGACAGGCAGAACAGGCGAATGTAAAAAAAAAAAGGACCATCTGTTTAACAATTGTTGTTCAACTGTAAATCATTGATCTCATTTCATTTAATCATGCTTTTAATTGATTTATTGCTTATTGTGAATTTGTAACAGGCTTATCAGTCTTTAGTACAGCGTTGTTTTATGATTAGTAGAACATGTAGAAAATAAAACCCAGCCTGATAAATTGTATTTCTGGACCCTGAAATCTGCAACTTTCCACTTTTTCCAGGGATTAATAATCAGTGACACACAGCTACTCTCTTACTAATTTCATTCTTCATCAACAGGTGTGGTCCTGTTGTCCTGCTCCTCACCCATCATGCTGAGTTTCCTGCGCAGGACTTTAGGCCGGCGCTCCATCCGCAAACACGCCGAGAAAACCCGTTTACGAGAAGCACAGCGGGCCACGACACACATCCCTGCAGCCGGAGACGCAACGTCTATCATCACCTGCCGGGTTTCCTTACTGGACGGGACGGATGTCAGCGTTGACCTGCCGGTAAGGAGTATGTTCCAAGGTGTAGATAAATAATAGAATTAGACTTTGTTCTAAAAACTGATGTATTGGGTTAATTTCCATCTTTTCCTGTTGGTTTGCCTGCTGTTTTTGTTTCATACACAGTCAGTTAAGGCTGAGTTATTCAATAAAACTCTTGCAAAAGATGTTCTCAAGCTGATATGAGACAAAGTTATTCCTGGGAAAAATGGCAGCAGTGTACTGGTGACCAATGTGTACCTATGTCAGTAGAGTATTCCAGTTAAGCCTCAGAAGTGTGTGTGTGTGTGTTGAAGCACTGCTGATCACCTGTAATTCCATGATCCTCTCCTAAGAGCACATGACAGCATCACATGACATGTTGGACTCATCATCCCATCCCATAACACTCCTTCTTGTTCTTTATTTCCACCTTGTACCAAATTAGTTTTTCCTTTTCTCAGGCTGAGCTGAAGTAGAGGTCTGTGCAGGTATTTTGAGTCTTCCCTCATATATTTGTTTTGCTATGAAGAGCCAAACTTTCTTTCAAATTTAATAGTGGTCTTCAGAAATAAAACTAAAGCATACATTTTTTGTTTATTTATACGTTTCTTTGGACAACTTTTATGTTGTTAGCTAACTGTTTAGCGCAAGATGTTCTAAGAACATCATGCACAGTCTAAGAACCTCATTGACTGCAAGTGTCAATGAGGCAAAATTTACCTCATTGAACCCCTGATATAATTTTTATCAAGCAAAGACTTAATAATAGCAGATGCATGTTTAATTTGTGCTTTTAAAGACAAATGGTTATTCTGAAGCACATTGCAAAGTTGTGTTGGTATTTTTCTTGAACAGGGAGAATGAATTAAAATTTTTAGATACTTGAATTTAGACACTAAGTCAAGCATGAAGAGTGTTTACAGATGGAGGATTCGAAAACACAGATTGAGTTTAGGAACAATAGTTTTGCTTTTTAGCATTCAAAACTAGTTTTAGAATTTCAAAGATTTCTTCAACCTGTTATCTTTAGCAATTTTTCCAAATGTATGGAAAAAGCAACAAATTGTATTTGTGGCAGACTGTTGGAAACAATGTGTGGATTCCTCTCTGGTACAAAAGCCCCAAAACTCAGCCGTGCAGAAATCCTTAGCAGTGTAAAACTGCTTTTTATTACCTATATGTCACAAGTGATGTCAAGTGTGAGACTGGCCAAATTCTTATCCTATCAGCTCATTATAGTTTGCACAGAGAGGTTGTATTGTACTCTTAGTGAGTTTTTTTCTTTCTAGTGGAATGTTATCAGCCTGGACTCTTTCTCTCTGTTCCTCTCTGTTGCTCCTGTTTTCTTCTCCTCTCTTGTTTTCTTGTTTGGCATGAATTGTTGATGGAATTTTTACAAGGCTTTTCCATCAGTTTATTGTTGTTCATTTTTACCAGTTTAATTCATGGCGCTTTTGCAGATAATGCTTTATTAAAAAACTTTAATGTTGTTCCCTAATATATTTGAGCTTCTCTATTGTCTCAAGTCTTTTTCATTTAGCATTGTGTGAATGAAATGTAATAATGCTTGGGTTTGACTGTTATTAATGAGTTTGATGAGTAGCAGAGCTAAGAGTTTAATGTGTTAAGAAGAAGAAATGTTGATTCTCTTTAATTTTCTTTATTTTGCATTTAAAAATAGTTACATGTGCCCCGAATTCCATCCTTGTGTTTTTTTACCACCAGCTCCTGCTTCTCCTTTGTGTTTATTTTTTTTTATACCCACTGGCCTCCCTTTGTAACTAATGATCATGAAAGCACTCCTATTTGTCTCTCCTGCCTCATCATCCTGTTTTTGTGCTGTCAGCTGAGAAACTGGACAGCTGGCCTATGAAGAGAATTATTATTGCCAGAATAAAATCAGCAAATGCTTAAAGACAGAACAGATTAAGCAAACGTTTTTCCAGATGATTGATTGTTGTAGGAAGTACCATAAATGCTTCTTTTCAAAAAATATATTTTAATAACTGTATCAGTATAGACAATACAAACTGCAAAATACTGCATAGCAGATTTTGTTGGCATAAATATTTCAGGAGCATATACACACTTTGCATGTCAATAATATATTCAGACAGATGTATAACAGTAATATCACCATTGCACAACATTTTCCCTAATTTACATTTGAAACCCTTTATATAACATACTATATTTCATTTCAGGCTTGGTCAGATTATGCTAATTTAAGTTATCAAAAGAAATGACAGTCTGCTTTCCTCAAACAATGTCCACCATTTAATTTTTTTATTCAATGTGCATATTTTTTTTTAAATCACTCTTGTTAGTGAGTTTTCTCTGAGCAGTGCCAGCTAGCACAAACATGAAGGTGCTTAGACAGGCACAGAAACGATGGTAGTCCCTTTCAAATTAAAAGCTGGTTTTTCAAATGTTCATTGTTGATCGTTGCTGTTACACAACTACATTGCTGTGCTTGTGCTGCCCACATAATGTTTTGTTTTTGACAGCTTTAATAAATAGAAGTTTGTATGAGCTATAGCTGGAAAGATAATAAAAACAAACACTGGTTGAAACCTAAAGGGAGCTGAACTTTTAACATCCAAGTAAAAACAAAGAAAATGTCACCATAACTCACAAGAACCCCCACCAATAGTCCTTAATGGAAGTTTTAAGTGTTTCTTTCCTCTGTTATTGTTACAAAGCTCTTTAAATCTTCACTGATACGTTTAGAAGCTTGAAGTTGTAAGATGTTTACTAATGTATAATTTAAATTTATGCAGTGTATTTTTTTAATGTTTCGAACATTTTGTTGATGAGTAGTAAGACTGTTTGCTCATCATTGAAGATTGCTGTGCTGCTTCGTTTACTGTCAGTACGTTTACTGTTTTCCTGTCCACCTCAGCTTTCTTGTCCTTCTACTGCATTGAAACCAACTTAAGAAAAGACTGGGATCTGTTGACAGGTTCGGTCATTCTCACTGAAAATGCTGGTCAGTCTCTGTATCTTTAAGAAGCTCCCACTCTATCCAACACTCTGTGTTCAGCATGTCATCACAACAATGTTACTCCATTAATCTGTTTATAACCGTTCTTAGGAGTATTGAACTGATAAGTAATTTGGATGAAAAACACAACAAAACTTGAAGAAAGTGTTTGCACCTCTGGAGTTGAATCTCTGTCCAGTTGTGTAAATGTTTTTGTCTATGTATCCATCTGTTTCTATCCATTTATCCATCAATTCCTCAGTTTATCCACCACTCTGTCTGTTCAATCATTTCTCTTTCACTCCGCCACACAGATGTAGATTAGATTTATAGTTATTGTTGGTGTACTGAGACAAATGTTGGAAAAAAAAAAATTAGGGCAGTATCCTGTATTATTTTTAGGTTCTAATTGTAGTTTTCTGCCTTCGTGGTGTTTTCAATATGCCTTTGTTTCTTTTCTGCACAGTTGTGTAACATTCACCTGTAGAAACTGAACTAAAGGTTTTGTTACAGACCAGCCCCACTTACACTCCCTCATATCTCACTCATCCATAACTTATTGGCCCTCTTACCCTTTCACCTCCACGTCACTTCTTTTACTCTCTTGATTTGTAGCACAGAGGAAAAGTCGATCTCCCAAATGCTTTAACTGTCTCCCAATAAATGATTCAAAAGTTGTAGTTTTCTACCAAGTGAGGAACATTCTTTAGTTTTGCAGTGTGCCATTGCTTCTTGTTCTACTGTTTGTGCTCTGTGCAGATGAATCCACGAAGGATTCTTGGACCTGTGGTTGTCAGTTGTTTAGCTCATGATTAAAATACTTGACATGGTGTCTAAGAGAGAAAGTTGTGTCCTCTGAGGCAGGAAGAAAGAATACAAAAAAGTAGACAGCAGTGCAGGGACTTTAGCAGGACCTTGGGTGCAGTACACACACACACACACAATAAGTCCTTTGTGCTGTCTCTCCATGGGTACTGTAGGGTGCGGTATGCCTTGTTAACTATGCCAGCTAGCGTGGGGCCTGTCCCCCTAAGCTGGCTACAGAGTCTCTTGGGATGAGATCTGCTACAATCTATTTCTTTCCAACTGTTTCTCTTGCTTTGCGTCCTTTTGTTTTGGCCCCTTTTTAAAAAAAAACATTTGTAAAGTAGATCAGATTAATTGAAACTAGATGGATAACATCTCAATTGTCACGCTTAGTCCAGATTCTCAGTTGGATTTAGATTTGGGCTGTGACTGGGTCACTCAAATGATTTTGATATAAACTGTTGCTTTGTAGCTTTGGCTTTGGAATTGTTTTTCGCTATTAATCAAATTTTTGCCTTTTGAAGATTTTATTTATTTATTTTCACCAATGAACTCTATGGGTTTCCATATTTCAGAGGGATGTTGGCATGCCCAGGGCCGCCATCTTGTTTAAGACTCTTTTCTGGTAAAATTGTCCTTTTTTGCTAGTATTATATCTCAATTCTTATAATTAATCAAATAATCTTATTCGCTGGCCTTATACCCTACCTAGAGATGATTGGGGGGAAGCTACATTTTGAATACATTTTCTGTAATTTCTTCTTTAAAAAAAGAAAAAGCAAGCAAAAAAGATTAAAATAAAAAATTGGGTCTGATATGGAAAAAATTAATATTTTATGTTGAAGCTCCATCCATGTTCCCATCCACTCCAGTTTGCCTGTGTGTGCTGAAGGAAAGCCTCCTCACAGCGGTGATGGCATGATGCTGTCACTGCCATGCTTTACAGTCACTATGGCCTTAAAGTTAATGGGTGTTTTTATTTAGGGGTTTCTGGATAAAGAAGGCTGAATATATGGATCTTTTGCAGCATTTTGTCTGTTTGACAGCATCATTGACTTACTGTTTCTGCAGAAAAAATGCAGTGAATGAACAACACACCATGTCATTATTTACTAAAGAAATAGGCAAAATGAATAATTTGCTTTAATTCTCAAGAATTTACACTGATTCTTAATTTAGACGCTTGTATACGTTAAGACACTGTTATACTCATCTGAAAGGAATGAGTGTAACAGGGATTTAATTTCAGAAGCATCAATTCTAAATATTCAAAATAACAAGAGTATTTTTTATGCTTCTCTGGTGATCCTAAAGTTAAAAAACTGCTAAAAAATAGTTATAGTTGAAAAGAAAGTATAGATAAAAGTATATTCAAAGGTAAGGGATATTCTGGGGGAAGAATTCAGAGGTGGTTTGAGTCGGTGCATGTGACTGAGAGCATTTGAAAAGAGATTTCCCAGTTCCAGGCCGGACACAGGCTGTAACTGGTACGGGCTGATCAGACAGGCCAACACCTGATTTACAGAATGTCTCCTTGTCTTATGGTGAAGTCCAACCTTCACCCAGGATACAGCCTATTGAGACAAAAAAAAGTTATTTATGTAATTTAATAAAAACACGAGGAGGGGTTTTAGTTCTTTTGCCATATTTGAGTTTATAGCTCTTGTTGACTTAATCCCATCTGACACATAGTTGCTAAAATGTTCTGTTTTTTTTGTTGGTGTTGTTTTTCCCACCAGAAAAAAGCCAAAGGTGAAGAACTGTTTGAGCAGATCATGTACCATTTGGACATTGTAGAGAAAGACTATTTTGGACTGCGCTTCATGGACTCTGCACAGGTTCCGGTAAGAACTGCGATACTGTCTTCCTTGGTGGAGCAACTAGGACAAGAAAAACATCAATTCAGGACTGATCTAATACATAAACAATATTATCACTGTTGTATTTCTTGGTCAAACATTTAATTTCTTTCCAAATCATTCGCTCATCTGTACAAAGGTCTAATCCTCTTCCCTTTCAGTGAAAGGGTTAAAGGGATCGGTTAAGGGAGATTTGTCAGCGCTGGCCGTTACGCTGTCCTGTTACACAAACTGTTTTAAGTCAGTGACCCTGTTCCTTTCACAGAAACTTTGCAAAGCCACTGAATTAGTGGGAGCCAGCAGAGGGAGAGATGAATGCAGGAGAAGGGCGGAGAGCATGTTTAAGTTGTGAGAGTGTGGGAGAGGGAGGGATGAGGAATGTGGGGGAGAGGAAACTAGAAAGTGCTGCAAGTTCCTCTGTTATCTGTCTTAACCCGTCGTTCTGTCTGCCTCCATTTTCACAAAGCGATGACCCTGTCTCCTTCACTGTTTGTGCCTCATCCAGCCTGAATATTAGGTCACTTTTCAATTAGTTTATGTATTTAAATTTTTGTTTCTAATAAAATAGTTATCGCATAGTTATCAGCTTTTATACCAAGTGTAGAAAAAGTTAGAATTTCAAATCTTTAATTATTTATGACACAATTCCTATGGTTTTCAGGTGTTTTTTTAAAAAGAGATATTTAAGAATCTGTTTTCAATCTCCACATACATTTGATTGTGAAAAACAGGGACAGTCCTGGTGTAGAAACTAAAGTATCTTTATCAAAATGAGAATTAGAGCTGCACAATATATTAAAAGGCTATTAGTAATTCAATCAAAATGTCCTAAGTAATATGTGTAAAGGACTGCAATAATTGTGAGGCATATTTCAACATGCATATGGCAGTAATACATCTGGCTGGTTGAGTTCCTCTCTGTCTGCCCTGATTTATGTAGATTTTAATGAACTGGATGCTAGAGCCTAGTTAGTCATTAGGACATCACGTGCCGTTGTTATCAAAGTTGCATGTTTTATAATGGAAACAATATGTAAATGTTACTGATAACATGATTAAACTGTTACTGACAGCTTTATTTTTGTAGCAGTTTTTGTTTTAATGTTCGAGCTGCAGCTGCATTTTTCAGACCTCATGTTGCCTTCCATCACATCATCTCTTTTTGATCTGCATTAGAGAATGAGGATGTTGCTTCCTAAAACATTTTATGACCTTCTTCTTTTTGTTCGGCATTGTTAAATGTGTCGACAGTTCCTCATGTAGTTTCTGGGGATGGGTTTAGAATATTTAAAAATGTACATGTGTAAATTACAGCTGTTACAGTTTCAATTCATCTCAGCAAACAACTTTAATGAGGTTTAGAAACAAGAATTTAGTGCACAAGTTTGAAAATGTGGATTTTCTCATATGGACACGTGATAAAATGGATAAAACATATACATAGAGGTTAAAATATGTACAAAAAACAACTAATATTTGAAAAGCAGTCCCTTAACACATTGCTGAAATGCCACACACCTTTTATACCCGTCAACAAGTTTTGGACAAAAGTGTGTTTGGATTTTTGCCAATTCTTCCTGCTGGAATTTGGTAGAGCTCATTTATACTGGTTTGCTTTCTGGAACCAACCAATCATTTAGCTCTACTCCTTAAATTTTTATGAGGTCTTTAATCAGGAGCTTTCTATAAACATCTTCTCATATAATCTTCTGTATCCATTCTGAAACTCCATATGATGGGTCTCTTGGTGCATATTGTCCTGTTAGAATTACAAATGAGGAACTACCATAGTTCAAGCTTGTCATTAACTGAACTGACAATGAGCAGACTTGCATAGAAAGAAGCTCTCAGTGCAAAATAGAGAACTTGTTTTGCTGCTATTAGTGCATTGCACAAGGCGGAAGAAACCTCCAAATGTATTAGTGAACTGTAAATCAACAGCAAGAGGTTTGAAACATGGACACGACTAAGTATTGTAACATTAGAGTGATCCCAAATACCATCAACATTGTTTTTAGAGTGTTTCTTAAACAATGGCCTTCCAATAGCCCTGACTATAACATGGTTGGAAATTTGTGAACTTTTGAAGCTGAAAATATTTTCTTTTCGGTTGTTTTCTTTGTTGTTTCAGCATTGGCTCGATGTCACCAAAAGTATCAAAAAGCAAGTAAAAAGTAAGTATTATTGTACCATTCACAATGCTAACAAACAATTATTTCTGTATTAATCAACAATTGATTTAACTGTTAAACATCACGCCACGACTGTCACTAAGCTGATGTTTTGGTCTGTTTGAACTTAGTTGGTCCACCATACTGCCTTCACATGAGAGTCAAATTCTACTCTTCGGAACCGAACAACCTACATGAAGAGTTTACCAGGTAAGTAAATTGAAGCAGTTAAAAATATATATTTGTATCCAAAAACATGAAAATGTTTCATTTTCATTCTTTTGTTCTTTCTTTCTTCATTACTCCATCTTAATTCATTATTTATATATGTCAGATTGTACATCTTGAGGTTCCACAGGATACTATACTCGGACAGTTTGGTTAATGTTGCCAAGACTGATGTCATTTGGTTTGGAAAACCTAATTGTCATTAGGTTTCTTGATCCTTTGTTCCTCAGTAACAGAACCACTTGTTACACTATTTGTCAAAATATTTTCACCACTCTGTTGTCATTTGATTCATTGTGTTCTATTTTATAAGTTGTGTAAAATAGTCAGTCACCGGATACTTAATGTAGCATTCCACAAGGAAAAGTTATTTTAAACCAAAATAGTTCACCAATTATGTATTCACTTTATGTTGGTAATCTCTATTAAGTCAGACATAAATATTAGTCAATAGATTTGCCAGAGGTTACAGTGTATTCACTAGTTGTATTCTAGTCTTTTTTAACAAGGAGTTCCTCATCCAAACATAAAATAGTCTTTGATTCTGTGTTCCCAGCTATCTTTTTGGGTAAAATTATTCTAACCATGTTTATGTTGTCCTTCTTTCAGATACCTTTTTGTGTTACAGTTGAAGCAAGACCTCCTCAGTGGCAAGTATGTAATTTATTTATTTATTTTGACAATAACGAAGAACGAAATGAGAAGAAAGAAGATTTAAATCACTTTGCTTTTATTTTAAATAACTTTTTGTGGTGGCTTGTTCTACTCTTCATCTCTTAATTGTTCTGGATGTTTCACTTGGTTGTCCTGATGGTTCACAAGCCAAAAATAAGCTGTTAAACCGTAAAGGTGCACTTAAAAAGTCAAACCTGAAACTCAAAGGAGATAATTAGGAAGCAGTTTAGGAAATATTTTCCAGTTTTTAGCAATTGTAAAAACTGGATTTTTTTTTTCTTTTATTTTAATCTAAAAAAAAAAAGACTTTAAACCCTTTTTTAGGTTTTTTTTATGATTGATTTTTTTTTCAGCCATGTCCATTTTACAATGTTATAAGTCAAAATTATTCCTCACTGTTACTGATGAGAGAAATATATTTGACTTTTAGGCTTGAATGTCCATTTGACACAGCGGTGGAGTTGGCTGCCTTCTCTTTACAGGGTAAGTATAGCTACAGTACGTTTTTGTTCTTTATAGTAAACTCTTGATCTTTGTGGTAAAAAAGTAGGACTGCTGTATATTGAATTGTATTCATCATCGCAATACCAGTGTGTGTAAGATCGCAAATGCAAAAGACTGCTCTTCATCACATAAATAATTTTTATGTATAACTGCTTAACAAAGAGAAGTAACTATGCTAGATTTTGTTTCCAGCCTCTGCCAACTAAACAGCCTCAGTCCAGCTGAATAGAACTCATTTAGAGCCAAAAATGTTACCTGACCTGTAGGAAAAAGACAATTCCTAGTAAATATCCACTCTAAGAAAGGTGATGTCATTTTCAAAGAAACATTGTTTTTCTATTTTTTGTTTTTTATAATAAAAAAAAACATAAAACTTTTCCAAAAAAATATGTTTGCAAAAAATAATGTAAGAAAAAAAGAAAAAAGAAAGTAATTTTCAACCATATGATAAGAAAAAGTAAATCTAAAAATATTACTGATATATTTAGTGATTTGCTTGTGGAAATTCAATGCAATTATTCCATGAAACAAAAGAAAAACTGTTAATACTTATATATCTATATTCAAAAATATTAGTCAGTTCTTTATCGTTTTCACCTTTTTAGCTAAAATTTGTAAGAGCCATTGAGGAATGTCCAAAGAACCACGTGTGGCTTCAGTCCTCTGCTCTAGTCTTTAAACTTTAGGAATTAATGCATTTTTTGAGAGGCATCTCTTGTTTCTCTTGTCTTGGAACATTTGCATATAAAGTATCTACTTTCCATTCAAGGCCAACTTCAGTCAGAAGAACTCCTGGAATAGCTAATATTAAAACAAGCACATCTTATTACATATCTAGGAAAACATTCAAATCTTCCAGTTAAATTTAGTCTTTGTTATAATTATTAATACACAATGTGCTGAAACCTAAAATGTAAAAAAGCTAACTTGGCACTGTTGTACCCTTCTTAGCTGTTGTTTCAGTAAATTTTTGTCTCATCAGGGTTCTTACCTGATCCAAATAATACCGTTTGTACAACAGCGACAATGTTCCTTGAATACAACCTTTTTTTTCCAAAATTCCTTTAATAAGAGTAAACCAGCCTTCATTTTTCCACCTAAAAAAGTGATTTCAAATGCCGTTAAGAAAAAAAGTCAATCACTGGAGACATTTATGGAATGGCATTGCGTGCGCAAACTCTTGGATGGACGTGCTTACACATACATAGCTAGTTCTGGGTTAAGTGCCAGCTCATTAGTGTTCAATCCTTTTCAGAGGCCCCCTAATCCAACACCCTCTCTGCTTTCGCTCTTTCCCTCAGTCAGTCTTTTTTCTACCTTTTTTCAGTTTTTTCTCCTCAGTGTTAGTCAGGGCCAAAAGTTTGAATGAGTATATTGGATATGCCTGTCAATTAGTGTGCTTTGTTTTGCTTTGTATCTTCTTAAATCTCAAGTGCTTGTCTACTTTTTTTTTTCAGCTGAATTAGGTGACTGTGACCCACTGGAACATAATCTGGACTTGGTGTCAGAATTTCGCTTCATTCCAGAGCAGACGGAGGATATGGAGCTTGCAATCTACAATACTTGGAGGGAGTGCAGGTATTCATTTAACTGACACTGAATTTAGAATATAAAGAGATCTGTAAACAGTTTAGGACAAATATTGTTTTTAGAATTAAATTTCCCTCATTCTGTACTTTTACACTTTGTAAGTTTTTTTTTTTCTTTTTTTTTGTGGCTCATCCAATTTCATGCTTTCCTTTTCAGAGGTCAGATGCCAGGACTGGCTGATATTAACTACCTAAATAAAGCAAAGTGGTTGGAAATGTACGGAGTGGACATGCATATGGTCAAGGTGAATAATATATGGCTTGACTATAGATATCTAAGCAATTAGTTGTGCAGAAGAAACATTAATAGTCATCCATGGTCTGTTTAGGCAAGGGATGGTAATGAGTACAGCCTGGGTTTAACTCCTACTGGAGTTCTGGTGTTTGAAGGTCAAACTAAGATCGGACTCTTCTTCTGGTATGTTTAGTTATCACATAGTGTATATATTTTTTGTTTTGCTCATTTTTCTTACAAGTTCTAAATCTGATATTATATTCAGCATAATTAGGTATTTTCCCTGTTGTAGGCCCAAGATAACTCGTCTGGATTTCAAGAAGAGCAAACTGACCCTGGTAGTGGTGGAGGACGATGACCAGGTGAACCAAAACTCTCACACTATCACCTAGACGACAGAAATGTACATCTATCTACACATTAGTCAAGTGCCAAACCAACATTCACTTATTGTCACACAAGGCGTATTGCGACAATAGGACCTATTTTCTCGTTTTTTAGGCGAGAGAAGAAGAGGTGGATACAGATGGGATTAAAACTCGCTGTTCTAGCTAAAAGCTTCTGATCATTTAAGATGCCACTTCAATTGGAGAGAAAGTTTGTAAAACCTACAGATATTAGCTATTTCAAACATATCAAAGGCTGAATTATCATTTTGAAGAAAGAGAAACCAATTTTAAGGGTCTAGCACTTTCTCCACAAAACTCCATCCATAGGTTCCAACCTATGGATGGACCACAGGCCTTTTTTCTGATAACAACACCTTCCCTGGTTATCTCTTTTTAACAAAATATTTTACAATTTTATGTTTGCACCTATTGGGCGCTTAAAATACGAAATATTTTGGTCGTTCAACTGGAACAAAACTGACCTAATTTTATTTTTGTTTTGTACAATAATCTAGAAACTGTTTCATAATTTTGCATAAATCTTAAAATTGTACCAAATTTCAGGTGCTTCAAACAAATGGTGTTCATCTTAATTTATAGATTTTTTTTTCCTTTTAAAGGAAGCTTTTTTTTCTGTAAATATGTTTTGGAATATATGAGCCATAAAACGTGTTACAATGTTATGGAGGGGAAAAAAACTACTGTAATAATACTGTAAAAGAGAGACAAAGAGTCTGTTTATGTTCGTCCAGGGGGTCTTTGAGTGAGGTTAATAAAGAAACCTGCCCTCTCTGGTATTTCTGGTATGCACTGTCGCCCCACCTCGTTCTCTGTCACACACACACACGCGCAAACATCACACAGAAGTTCAATTTCAGCTTGAAAACCTCCTTCTTTCTGCAGTTAGACTGATGAGCAAATTAAACAATATTGTCACACTACCTTGTTCTCAGTTCAGCTATTCACCTTTTAGCGAAATATCGAAGGGTGGCACTCCTATTTTTGGTTTTGCTTTCCAAATCAGATTATATAGTGCTAAAGTTAACAAAACTTTACATATAAAAAAACTAAAACATTTTCATCAAACTTTGTTGTTTTCCAAGAATGTTGGTAAATTCATAAGTATGTTGATTTTTTTTACTTAATCAGTTTTATCTGGTTGTGTTTCTAAGATGTCTTTACATGGTGAGTCAGCATTCTAACTCTGAAATAAATCTTGTGATTTCTGTTTGAGTGAGGCTGAATCCCAGCTCATTGTTAGCCCTAACCCATTGTTCAGCAGGTTCGTACCGAAAGCAAGTAGTGTGCCAGTTACTTCTGCAAAGTAGGGGGAGGACAAAAAAAAAAGTTTGCCTTACTTTTAAGTGACATACAAAGAAATAAAGGAGTATTAGCTGTGCTTAAATAAAAGCATTGTTGTTTTCATTAAAATATTCAATATACAGTCAATATACCCATTATATTAAAATACAGGTGACTATATATCAATAACTTACATAAAAAACATAATCTTATACTATATACCTATATATTTAATACTATGTTTATGTAATATAGTAAAATAATAAAGTGAAAGTAGACATTAGATTATATGGATGGATTGGACTGAAATCATGCATAAATAGAAAGTAGGAGATAATGTCTGTGAAGTTATAGGCTTAGCTTGCTGGAAGACAAACAGACAAGTTTTTCTCAGAGATAGGTCAAGATAACCTAAGCTACTGAAAAAAAGAAAGTTTAAGCCTGGTCTTAAAAGTAGACAGTGTCTGCCTCGCCGACTACAACTGTGAGCTGCTTCCACAGGAGAGGATCCTGTAAACTGAAAGATCTACTTCCCATTCCAGTTTTATAAATTCCAGAAATCACCAGAAATCCTGCATTCTGAGGCTAAACAACTCTGTTAGGAATGTATGAAACAGTAAGACTCATGCAACCTCTGGAGAGGAACTCCAACTGGGAACAGAGATGTCTACTTTTAATTTTTATTTGCACTTGAGCAGCAGCATTTGAATCAAGAAAATGTTTTTATGGAGTGTTATTTCTCTAAAAACTTTTTATTTTACCATAAATCCCCCTTTAGGGTAAAGAGCAGGAGCACACCTTTGTCTTCAGGATGGACCACCCCAAAGCCTGTAAGCATCTGTGGAAGTGTGCAGTGGAACATCATGCGTTCTTCAGACTCAGAGGGCCAGTACAGAAAAACTCTGCGCGCTCTGGATTCATACGGATGGGGTCCCGCTTCAGATACAGGTAACAAATGCACCAAGAATACCAAGGGAAAAAAGCACTGAAGTTTGAATTTTAGCAGTGATGTCGTCACTACTAAAAACTTCAGGTACTCTTGAAAGAAAAAGGTAATAGTTTGCTTTCCAGACCTTTGTGTATCCAGTGAAGAATTTGGAAAATTAAAAACTCACTTTCAGTGTGCAAAATATTCCATTTTGTATCCATACATACCAAAATTAGTACACGGTGTCAACATACTGCAGAAGTCAGCTTGCTCCCCTCTGTGTGTTTAAAAGGTATCCAGTAAGATAAGCATTAGTGGTGGTGTTGATTTAACACAGGGGTTGCAGGGTTTTGTTGTTAGAAAGAGGTTATCGCCTGGATGGTTACAGAGTTCAGCAGGGGTCATTGCTCTGATAGTTATTGTAGTAAAAGTGAAATTCACTGTAGATTTGGAGTTTGTTAGGAACTGTGAAGATAAAAATAAAGTTTTTCTGCTTTATTTTTCTGACCAGTGGAAAGACAGAGTATCAGACAACCAAGGCCAGTAAAACAAGGCGGTCAACCTCGTTTGAGAGGAGACCCAGTCGGCGATACTCCAGAAGAACCTTGCAAAACAGAGGTGATGTAAACTAAGGCTTATCGATCTGAAATAAACTAACACTGTATTTGAGGATATCATAAACTGAAGGTAACTTTGAGTTTAATCTGCTCTATCTAATTATTGTTTTCTTTTAGAGTACTTTGTAGCATTGGAATTCTATAAAAACAGTCTAACAGTTGAGCAAATGGCTTTAAAAAGCCCTTAGTCTCAGTCTTTCCAAACATTTCTTTTTTTACTGTAAAGGCAAGATGGAAGACAAAGAAATAATCTAAGAACAAAAAGATCAAAAAGTGTTTCAGAGAGTTCTTTGCCATCATTGGTGAACACAATCAATGCAGCCTTCTCTACAATTATCGGCACCCCTTGCAAAGACATGAACAAAAACCTTTTAATAAATTATTACGGAGACTTTTAGACCATAAGGCTCCTCATGCAGTCTCGTTTATTAAAGCTGCAGTTGTTTTGAAACATTTAATTATTGCTCTGACTGTATACACGATAAAGTCTTGCAAAATATTTACTTGTAACCACTGTGACTTGATTGAGCAGAATGTTCTCTTATCCTTTTAACTTCAAAGAGTGACGGGAAATTAGCCTGTGTGCCACCACTTTTTTATGCGGCGCACAGGCTTGAGTCATATAGAGCCACAATCTCTTTGATTTAAAATCACATTGCCCATTACATGACATGGGACACTTCTTGGCGGCAGAAAGTGAGAGTAAACGTATGTAACGACTGACTAGTTTTTCTTACATAGTTCTCAACAACTATGGACAATTTTACTTTCACCTGAATGAAATTGCTTAAATTATTTTGTGAGAAAAGGAAATGTCCAGAGTTGAGAATTCATGTTTCCTTTTTTTTGAATCTTTGAATGCTTTGGGGGAAAAGCATTGTATCTCACAATGAACTGTTTATATTTTACAGGACATTTCAACCCCCAGGAGTAAGTATAAATATAATTTTTGTTCTATTATTTGTTTTAGAGAGATTTGTTGTATCCACTCTGCTGTTATACATTTTCATAGTTCCCCACAGGTTGCTAAAATCATAAAGGTTTGGCTTTAAGTGTTTTTTTTTGTTTGTTTTTTTCAGTTTTCATCAGTTCAGTTGTAAAATAACAAATTGTTATAACAGATTGCAAATGAATATTGTAATATGAAGAAATGCTCTCAGGAGACCTAGTTAATGCAATATAGTATATTTCAGAGTAAGTGACTGTTTGACTGAAATTAAAGTCAGCTTTTCTGTTTGTCATTTATTGAAGTCTATTTTGTCTCTTTTCTCAGTGTTCTTTCTTCAGGTAATGGTGTGAGCTCCAACAAAGACAATAAGGTGAGCAACTCAAGTATGTTTCTATCAGGAATGTGGAGCAAAATGTTGAATTCTACGTTAACCCACTGAAAACAAAGTTAACATTCAAAACTTAAATGTTCCTCTGTGTTTGTCAGGGTACGTTTTTTTTTTTTTTTTTTTGAGCTGTTTTCATTTATTTAGATCAATTTAGATCAAAGTGTGGTCCTGTTGATGTTTTTTAATCATTTTGTATTTATTTTATTTTCAGGTTTCTTCTAGCAGAGGCGCCTGGTCTGGCATGCCTGTGGTGAGCCCGGTAGCAGCGTCAACCTGTGGGCCAATGGAAATCGAAGCTTTACCCAGAAGTCCCGGTGGAGAAAAACGAGGGTTAGTATCTTCAGAATCCATTGAGTCTTTGAAATCAACTTGTAATTATTTTACCCGTATAAGAAAATACAACAAACATGGGATTTTTTATAAGTGGCTGTGGCTTTATTCCTCACTAATGATGATGAAAACAAAGTCAGATTAGGAGTGGCTGGGTCAGGCAGGCTGCTCCCTGCTGAGAGCTGATAGAATTGGGCAGATAGCTAGGTGTGTTTTTCATGGTGTAATGCCCTGTGAGTGGCTTAGCATGGCTTATCCGCTGACCCTGTCTTGTTGGGAGCAGTGAAAGGATGGAAGAAGAAAGACCAAATCCAGAGAAAAAAGGAATAATTGTGTAACTTTTTAGCTACTTGACCACACTGTGAAATATTCAAGTTTCAAAAGTGTTGCAAGTGAGCAGAACATAAGATGCATATTGAGTCATTGCATAAAGATTTTCACTGGACGGTAGTTGCTTAATATAGCATTCAGGCTGATCTCTTGTTGAAATTCAAATGTGTTTGTAAAACAAGTTTAAATGTATATGCTGTATATTTTAATATATCACATTTTCATCTAAATATCCACACTGTCGGACTTTTTAAATCTTACTTTCAAATATAGATGCGCTTATTTTATCACAGGTTTTGGTGACAGGATCCACGAGTGCTTGAAATCCTTGAAAATGCCTGAATTTCAAAAAGGTGTTTTCAAGGTTTGGAAAGTGCTTGATTTCTTTATAAAGTCCTTGTAAGTGCTTGATATTCAAAGTGCGCAATTTTTCAATAGATGTAATTTATTATTTAATTAAAAGCCTAAATTAGGAATTTATTTACAGTTAAAACCAGATTTTTGAAAAGGACTTGTACAAATTTTTTTCTTGCTGTCAGAATTTAAATCAGAAAAAAATTTATTTTTCTTTAGCTTGTTCGTGCTGTAGAATGTAGGATACTTTTACAAAATATTATTAATAACAGTAATAAATCATAGTGATGTGAAACTGTCTTCATTTCATTTTTGTTTCTTTTTTTTTTGAATCTCCAAAGTGAGATTCTGGAAAAGTTTGTAAACTTGCCTTGAGAAGTGCTTGAATTCAAGCTTGAGAAGTGCTTGAATTTTACTGTGGGGAAAAATTTCCAAACCCTGTAATTAAGGATTTATAGACTTGTATGAGTTTGTGATAATAAGAATCCTGTGCATATGCATATAAGTAACTTTATTTGTCATAAACCCACATTGTCCCCCTGTGTGTTCCAGTATTAACATGTACTGAGGATAAATTGTCCTGATCTGGCTACAGGCTGGTAGGTACAACCAAACTCTGAAACTCGGCTCTGGCTTTAACCAATCAGTCGCAGCGCAGCTGCAGGCATCCTGATTTTTGGCTTTGGATTAATGTTTTCCTGCAGTTCATGGTGATCTGCTGTTTGCCCACTTTTGAATCAGCATGAAGTGCCAATCTGATTGGTGGAGGTAGTTGTGATGATTTTGGGAGCCTCTGCTGGGATCATGTTTTTGGTGGCTTGAATCAGGGATGGAATTTGATTTCAGCTTCTTTTTATCTGTTCTGTTTCCAGCTTTGGTATCTTCTAGATGGTAGCTTCTTTTTTTTCTGGTCATCTGTGCATCCTGTCTGCCTTCTCCAAATCAAACTTCACTAAAACACCTCTCTTGAAAATATTTTAACTATACATCACAGGAACAAAATATTAAGAGAAACAAACTAAAATGGTTTCCTTTGACAGACTTATATACACAAAACCTTATACTTGATACAATTTCATATTACTGAATTTAAGAAAGTTCAAAAAGATTCTTACATGGTGCCAAAAATAAAATCACACAAGTAGCAAACATGTTGCTGTCTTCACAAGGCAGAACTGTCAAGGCTTTACAAGCACAGACAGAAGATCTAAAGGTCCCAGTGTTCTCTGTCTAAATAACAGGATGAGCTCAGCATTACAGTTAAATTAACCAAAAGATACCACAACTAAAACAGTTTAAGTAAGCAGGAGGCTATCAGTGTGACAATGTTAAATTACTAATATTACTCTCTAATCTGTTTTACTTTTCCTTATGTTTTTTTTCTCTTGCTTGATGTCGCTGATTTTTGTACGCAGTGCCGCAGCCTGTAACTGCTCTTATAACATGAGCAGCCACTCTTGATGAGATTATAATCCTATTACAGTTTATGCTGACACAGACCCTGACACTTCTACTTATGCAAAATCAGTTGGTAGGTGTGTCCTTTTTTGCTTTTCAGATATGTAAATAAATCAAACCTGCTTTAATAAAAACCAAACTTCACTGATTAAAATATCAACCAGATTTCGTCACTTTTGTTTCATGAAGCGATCTGTCTTCTTTATGATTTTGCTCATTCCTGTTTGACTCTTAAAGTTGTATGCTTTTGCATAAATATCTCAGCATACACAAAAAGCTAATTAGCCTGTCCTTTAAAATCAAGACAAATCAGACTAAGGTCTGATAAAGGTTTTAACCAATTCCTCCTGTTAGATTAGTTCTAAAAACAACCCTAAAACATCTAATACTCGCATAGCAAAATCCCAAAACTAAACAATTTCATAAAGTCAGAGTTCACAGAGTTGGCATATAAACAAAATAATACACCTCTTAGGTACAAATAACAGCCAAATTGATTCAAATTTATCTCTCGGCTTTAAGAGATGGATATAAAATTATGAAGTCATTGAACGATTATCGACCAGGATAATTTTAAGCTGAATGTTTTCGTCTAAACTCTTAGTGCTGCAATGAATAAAACTTCAGATTTTTGTTTGATTTGAACATATTAAACCCAATCTTCCCAGACGTGCAGCATACTCCCATAAACCATTCACTATAGGAGAGGTTCCTGACCTTTCTTTCCTGTAAAACCTGCCTTTGAAGAAAAAAAACAGAATTATTTTATTTCTAATATTCAGAAGATGTTTTAAATGAAGCAGTGAAGAAGAAAATCTGAAGCTGCATGTTTGTCTTGATCCAACAGGTTCCTTTGCCGAGATACTTAATTGACTACAAGAGTTTGCACATTTATGCATCACAGAAATTCCGCTTTACAGCAATTATCTGATGTATTATCTAGATGTGTGTGGATACATAGAGAAATTTTTCTTTTGGGAGAAATTAGTGTTTTCCAAGAAATGTATGCATTCACATTGACTGCATATGATTTCAATGTTACAAATTGCCAAACAAGCTGGATAAACTTTAAAAAATATCTGAGAGAAAATCATTAACTTGAAAAGATACGCAATTTACGCAATACACCTATAATTATCTTAACCCCACCCATTATTATAGTTTCATACCCATGTACTGGAGCGTTTTTATGTTGAATTGAGAAGAAATGATTTCACCAAATACTTTTCAGGTTTACATTCCCATTTTTCCTGCTTCCTGATTTTTCCTGTGTCACTAACCTAAGAGCACATTCACTTCCTGTTTTTATTTTTATTCCCATCTCCGGTATGTTCCCTTGTCCTTCACCTCTTCTTTCTACATGTTTCATCAGGTCTCCATCTCCCTCCGTTCATCCTCCCATCCACACATCCATCCATCCTTCCTGCCTCCGTCTCATCAAAGCCCAACTGAGAATCCTCTCACTTTGTGTTCTGATGACTTTGTTACCTACTAAATGATGAGAGGCTCTGCACCGAAGTGACTCTCTTTTCAAAGTTGCTGGTATTTATGAAGGAGCCTCTTGAGTGAGACTGCTTGTAAGACTAATTGGGGTAAAACGCTGACTTTTCCCAGAGTCTTGCATGAGGTCCTTTTTATGTCCCATTTCTCACCACTTTTCTCTTTCCTAACGTGCTTCCTTGACCTCTCCTCCCCACCTAATGAAGAAATTATCATCAGGTATCAGTGTGACGTGCAGGAATTTCATTTCATTCTCAACTCTGAGGAAACAAGAATCAGATGGTCCCAACTGTTTTACAAACTCTCTCTGAGCTACAGTAGTTTGATTTGCTTTTTATTTTAGTCTTTTGTTTTTTTGTCTTAATTTTTTAAAATTTGTAATCTGTTCTAACATTTCACGCATTTGTTTATTGTAAAAGGGAGTCGGATAAGAGGGCATTAAAGCGTGAACACACTGAAGCCACAGAACAGAACCACATTCCCTCTGTTGGAGGTACATTCCAAAAATTCCCAATCAGGTCTGTATCCTCACTGACAGAAATGCAGGAAGATTTTTTTATCTCCTGCTTGAAGCTGGCTTCTTGTCTCTGTCTCCAGTGTCAGATCTTTTTTTTTGTTTGTTTTTTTTGTGTAGGCTCCGTCTCATCCAACTTCTGCCACAATTAAATAAATATTTATTATGCTGAATCATAAGTAAATCCTACAATTATGCTATTTGTAATAATAACATCAATAGTACTTACACTGAAAGGTTTCATGGAAGGAATTCAAATTTATTGTAATGTTTAGTATGGCTAGTCTAGTAGGCTGATTCTTTGTTGCACAAAGCAAATAATGAAGGTGATTTAACAATATTAGTCATTAGGAACATGTTTACATGACTGCAACCAAATTATGTATTTGTCTAAAATGCTTTGAAATAATTTCAAAAAATAAACTAATGTATGGAAACAGATGCTTGTGTAACTTCTTGAAAATAATGATGCTGTTTTTGCAGGATTTGAGCTGATCTAAAGCTCTATAGGTGGTTTTGTTGAACTGAATCTTATTTAAACGCATCACAGTAAAATTTCAGGGAAACAAACGCCGACCACATTCAGTTTTTTACTGGTGAAATTACTTTTAAAACTATGCATCATTTTACCTCTTCATAATGTCCCAGTAAACCACCTTTAGTTGTTGTTTTCTTACAAGAGAAAATGTTCAAGGGGTGGGTGCAAGGCCCTCTGATTCGCTTCATAACTTACAATGTTTTCCTCGCTGTTTACAGTTTTCTACTTGGATTTTCTGTCTTTGGGAATATTTATCCTTTAATTCCCATCTACTCTGGGCAGTGGACAGCAATATGCATCACAGTTTGAGTTAAGTTTCATCTCCAGGCAACAGAAATATGAGGTAGATACCAGGTCTCTGCTGGAGCTTTTGTAACAAAGTCTGTGTATCAAATGTTTTGCTTAAAGCTCTGATAATTCTGAAAATATTGCTTTGTTTTTTTGTTCCCCCATAGAAGTTATTGCTTGCCTTGAATGTCTGTGTTCACACAGCAGGTTGGCTTCATTAAATGGTTTTTCAGCGGGTTATGTGTATTATATCCACTTTTGTTGCTGGAGTTTGGTTTTTGGGGATGTTGGAGTCCTTTTCACATTCTGTTGTCTTCTGATAAATGGAGCTGTTTTACCATCAATGCTGAGTTCATTGTGGATAACAGAGGTAAGCTTTGTGATCCTGGGTATTTTTGTTTAAAAAAATAACTTGTATTTTTTGGTAATCTATTGCTAAATTTAGTGCTTTTATGGCAGATCCTTTTAGCTATGTCCCGGTCCTTGTACCTGCAGCTTGCCCGCAGTTGCTGACCTGATGGAGACGTGCATTGACGACGTCCTCAGGGCTTCCGTAGTTCCTCCCATCACAGCTGCAGAAGAGGTTGGACCTTGTGCTGCTTACGCCGCTGCCAGCGTACCTGCAGAAGATTCACTCAGTCTTGCTGGTAAGGTTGGAAAAGCCATACTCCCAACTGGATTGGTGAGAAAATGCATTTTTACATTGGACTCTTAATAACAAAAGTAATAATTTAAGAAGGCACTAGAAATGCTCCAAATATTTAAGCTGAATTTATTTAAAAGCTTTTGCAGTTTTACCCATAAATCTATCAAGACCTATGAACAAATATTTTTAGTTTTATTGAAATATCTTTTACTGTTGGTTTGCCTTTACTTAGAATACTTTAGTCCATTAATGTGCAGAAAATAGAAATTTCACATCAGCAAGAAAAAGGCCATATGAAAAAACACAATGCACAAAGCAAATGGTCAAAAAGTTAATACAGGTTATCCTTAAAAAATCTGAAATTTATGTGTCTAAAACTAAGGCCTTGTAGTGCCTTAAATTAATTTTTAAAAAATGTGAGTTGGTCTTAAATACATTACTCACAGGTCTTTTGTTGTGGCAGAACTACTTAACCTTTTTTCTTGTGGGACTTTTCTGTCAGACGTCATTGCATGCTGTGACTCAAGGTGGTCGAGTCTACCGTTAATTAATAACATGCTACCTTTTTGTGCTGCTAATGTACTCTTGCTAGTTAACTAGCTTTTTTTTGCACTGATGATTATATCCAACTTTGATATTTAGAGTTTTTCAGTTTTACATTTTATTAAAGGTGGCTTTGAAAAAGTCTTCAACTTGACTTTCTAAAAGCTGCAGATACCCTGGAATAGATAAAGTATATATTCCCATTTAGCACACAGTCATGTAAAATAGAGCATTTTCATAGAGCATTGATAAAATTGAGTTGGGTTTATTTATGTGAGTTATTAACTTTTCAGAAGCAGCAGCTCGTTTGAAGCAGCTGGAGTTGGAGAGCAGCCCACTTCCTGCTACCCCAAGAAATAATGTCAACATTAATGTGGCCATGAACAACCAGGTGAGCATCCATTTCTGCTAGCGCTGAGCCATTTTGTTTGCGTGTTGTCTTTTTTTGTAAATGCTCTGATCCCAATTTCAGGACGACGTGGTGAAGCTCACAGAGAAATGCGTTCTGAACAGTGCAGGAAGTAGTCCAGTTGTCACTCCGCTGCGCACCCCGGATGATCTCAAGAGCAACATCCTGAAAGCTCAAGCTGAAGCTGCTGCTCTGAAGGTGAGAACCAGACGTTACTAACTCAACTAACCCAGCAGCATCAATACTCTGTTTGATGTGAAAAATAATAGATAATGATAAATTTAATCTTACTTCATTTGCATTTACTGGTGCACATCTATGTTTTCTGTGCAGGGGCATCAGGAGGAACTTATCATGATGGCTGGTGACAAGAACTGTAACTTACAGGAAACCTCTGCAAGGTATGTGTTTAATAAAAACATTAGATAATAAAAATTATCTCATGGAAAACATGAGGATTCTTTAAAGATATAATAGAAAACTGATGTAGTATTATGCTTTATTTATTTAGGATGTGTAAGCAGAAATCTAGAAAAGTGCTAATTTTACACCTTCTAGGTGTACAGATAAATGTGGAATAAAATGCATTTCCACTCTTGGTTTAGTGTTTTCTTTTAGGATAAATGTTTTTCCTAGAAATTTGTTTTTACATTGGTTAAATATGACTTCAATGTCACAAATATTGCCCAAAAATGACATACTTTAAATAAAACTGACAGTACAGCATATTAACTTGAAAATGTACACAACTTAAACCCTCAAAATTTCTGTCGAAATATCTCATCTTTCCTTCTACTGAGTCTTGAACTGAGTCATTCTCTGCATTCTCAGCCGATCTCAACACTCTGGCTTCTAGAACAGATTAACCTCCTAAATATTCATGAATATTCCCAGCAAAGCTCAAAGCATTATGTCACTTTCAGTTCAAACTAATAACAGAACTTCTCATTTGCACTAAGGACATTAACAAGGTTTCTCCTTTGTTACTTTTTAAGGAGCTTTTTCAAAAGGGAGTAACTGAATGTTGTGCGTTTTGAAATAAACAAACTGGATATAAAGCAAACTCTACATGATTGTTATTAACATTATAGGGAGGAAAGTGTGTGTCATAAAATCAGTCCAATTAATGAACAAAAGTTGTGCTCATTCTGTACGTTTGCAAACATTTTTAGGATATATAAATAGTGGACATAAATGACTGTAAATGGTTTTGTGTTTAAACTATCTTAGATGTTTCATAAACTTTTTTTATGTTTTTACAATGTTAAATTGAGAATTTCTCACTGCAGAAGGATCAGTTTCATCCCTTCCTTTAAGAAACATGGTTTGTTTTGTTTCTGTAAATGAGACTAGGTGTGCGTAACACATGGCTGCTTGCTGCTACAACCGTGTGTGCTGTGTGTTTGCCAGGTTGAAGGTTCGTACGGGCCCAATGGGCAGTAATTCGTCTCTTTCTGTTAGCAGCCGACCAGACCCCCAAGACTCCTGGGACCTGCTGAGGCCGGCCTCACTAGTCTCCTCTGCAGCTGCCAGGTATGTGTGTGTTTACAACCAGGAAGAGGTTTGAGTTTTTATTTATTGGTGATTTTTTTTCTTTCAGATTAGTTGTCTATGTATTTATCGCTATCATTTGTTTTAATTAATCAACTTAGCCTTTCTCAATAAGGAATTAATAAATTAATCACATAAGTTAAAATGAGTTTGATTATTTTCATTCTGATTAATATTTTTTGAAGAGCAATTTTGTTTACAGAGTCTTCATACTTCATTTTATTTATGGTTTCGGTTGTGTGTGGATTTTATTTCCTTTTTATTTGTTTTTGGTTGTGTTTTATTTTAGATATTTAAAATGTCTCCCAGGTCCAATTCGTAGTTTTATTTAAAAAATTAAAGTTGATTAGGCTTTGAGAGGGTGAATTGGCATTATTACACCATTGTCAATATATTACTTGAAAATCGTCACAAAGCAACAATATTATTGATCGCATTGATCACAATAACTTATGGTACAATTTATTGTGACAGGCCAACATCAATTTATCCATCCATCCATCCATTTTGACCATCTGTTATCTGTTTTCTATTCATTTTTTCCTTCCATCATCTGTTTTTATCTATCCATCCTGGGGTTTGTGTTTCATACTTAATAAAAATATTTTTATATTTACATTGTATTCAATGGGACTTCTTTATTGCCTTTGTAGTAAATACTGGGAACTCTGGGAAAAGGACCTGAAAAATGCATGGAAACTCAGTTCACTGAACCTAAATAACTTATTTAAAAACATCTTTATAAATAATTGAAAGCATGCCTGGGATTGGCTGAAGATAGTTGAAGTGTAGGAAAAATTATTTCTGGTTGAAACAAAAAGAAAAAGGAAAGTTTTTTTATGTTTGGCAAGGAAAGCCAAACATCACAGCCTTAACTCAGTGATCCATAATCTTCTTTGTAGTCTGCGCTGACATCTGCTGGTTTGTTTGTGTAGTGCCTGTATGTGTGCCATAGGTGAGTCACATGACCTGGTTTCTGCCTGGAAATTGCTGGCATAGCCACACCAAAAATTAGACACGGATGCACTTTTGATAAAAAAAATTCACAAACTGTTAACGACTCCAGGTTCATTGGTGCAATTTAAACTGCAGTGGAAGTGTTTTAATTTACCACTGTATTATTAAGATGTTCATCTGATTGCAATTTTGATTATTTATTTTCTTTCTTAACCGTTGTGTGAAATCCTTAGTGCTTTTGTACGCTTTTGTTCCACTTCAGTGCAGAGAGGTTGGCGGAGGACTCAAACTCTTCTGTTCCCCAGATTCCTGCCGTCAGTGAAGGCTTGGCACCAAAGGTAACTCGGCCTCATTTAAAATGGGAACTGTGAATCTGCTGGGAGAGTCTAGAAATATGCAGATTCCAAAATAATAAAATAAAAATATAAAACAAAATAGTAAAGTCAGAAACTGAGTTTCATTTGAAATAATTTTCAATAGCTTGGAATAGGTTCACTGTGTCCATCACTGCTTGTTTTAGTCCAGGTTCTGGTGCTGATTGGATCATAGAGCCAATCTGAAGCCAGTCTTAGTTCTGTTGGATTTTTTTGTTGTGGTGACAACTTTTTATTTCCATTCAGGTTAAAGCAGAGGAATTTGATATTCAGAACGTTGGTGTTCTCTCTGAGAACCTGATCGACTTCACTGATCCGACTCCTCTAGTGAGTTTCGATGCTTTTTTTTCTCTTTCATTCATGGTACATGAAACAGACATTTTTATTTCTTTATGAGGTCACCTGCACAAAATGAATTATAGTTATATCTTCTACCTGGCCATGTCTGCTTAAAAACTAGAGCCCAACACAAGTGTCAGGCCAAAGGCTTGTTACTAAATGACAAATTGTCTATTTATTTCTGTATTAGAGACGTAACATGAGTCTTTTTGTTGTGTTCCAGTTGCCACCTCTGCAGCATCCCAAACCTCTCATCACACCTCGCTGGATAATTCCTGCATCAGCTGTGAGTCAAATGAAGTTAATCTGGGATTGAAAATCATGAAACCGATTTCGTAAGCTTTGTTTTAAGAACTCACCTCCATGCTTCTTTTCTAAAGCAGCCTGCTGGCCTCTTTACAAACGGGCTGATTGACATGGAGACGTCGTCTAAGGTGGTTCCTCTCCTCCCCCCTGCTGATGGGGGAGCAGTTCTCCCATCAGCCCCTGCTCACCTTGCTCACCCACACAACGCTCTCTCTTCAAGGTACATTTATTTACTTTTTAAATCCTGAGTACAAAAACTGAAATGTAATTTCAAAGCTATGTGGTTGTGAGCTGCAATTCTGAGCTTTGAAATTGCAGAAAACAGGAAATATAAAAAGTTTACTAAATATATATTTAGGTGCCTTTAAACTCTCATAATGTAAAATTTAAAATAAAATCCTTTTATTTCTCTAAAAGTATCCATTCTGTTTGAATGTTGATGTTGAGAAGGAAAATACATTTTTAAAATAAAGGTGTAAGTTTATGGAATAATCTTGATCATGAGATAAAATCTAAATCTCCAGGCAGAATTTAAAAGAAATTTGAAAAGTCATTATGATCCATTTTATTCTGACACCCAAATGTAGTGAAGCAAGTTGTCTTGTTTATCGATGAAGTTGCTCCTACATATGTGAGGTAGTCATATAACCGGCCGCGTTTCCCTACAGCGCCGACATTCAGCCGCCCGTCATGGAGGACGGAGCCAAACCCAGAGGCCTCCTGACCACCGAACTCTGATGAAGTCACTCCTCTTCCAGACCGTTTCCCCACAAACTGTGGCAGCTTCAAAGCAACATGTTTCACATGAACTACAATCACTTTCACCATAGGATGAATTCTATTTTTTACAAACATGCAGCATTATCATCTCAACCGCATGTGATTATTTTGTTTTTTTAGGAGGGGGTTGATCTGCCTGCCGCTTAACTGAATCCATCCAAGCTGATCAGATCTCCTCTAACGACGTCAGTATCTTCAAGTTGTGTTTGTGAAGGTGGAGCTATAACCTGAAAACAAAAGAGACACAAAGTGTTAGATACTTAAAGTTTTCATTGTAGCCGTGGCATTTGGTACCGCTGGATCTCTGAGCTGCTCCAGGACGACAAGCTGAACCTCGAAAGTCCACTTTTGAGTTTCTGTAGCACTGGATACTAAAGCTTCACTGGATTTTCTTTGCAACACTGGACTTTTCAGAGAAAGTTGGTTTTATAAATATGTTTTACTGTTACATTTTTGTTTTAAAATGCCCATTCCAGGTTGTTTCAGTGGCATAGAAAATAGCCCTGCATAATTTTTTTGAATCCAGTTTAGTAAGCTTCATCATAACCACTAATATTAAGTTTTATTTTATTGTTTTGAATTAAAGTTTCTTCCCCTTCTTTTTAATCCACAATTTTCACATTTTTCATACATCAGGCACGCTTATTTTAGCTTCTAAATCGGGCATCGAAATGCCAAAAGCGAAAGCTGTTGACAAGCTGTGACGACGGGACTGCGTGGACTTGACCTCTGTCTTAACATGTTGTAGCTTCTCTCATGCCTTATGTAAAATGAATGTATTCGACACGTGTGATCTAAGAATGCTGGAAATGCCGCAGTTCAAATATGTTTCTGTCTGACGCCGTTTAAATCCACAAAAGCTGAAGTAGTCTGCTAAGGAGGAACAAAGTGTGAAATTTCTTAAGGCTGATTTTGTAAACAGCGAAAGTTAGACCGTTGGAGACACAAGGTTTTGGGGTGTAGCGGTACATAAATCAGAGCTCTTTGGTTTTTGGTTGGACTGCAAAAAAAATTATATTTTCGCTTCTTAGAAATGGTAAACAACTATCTTGCAAACAAAGAGAGAAAAAATAACTATAGATTAGCAACAAGGCATCATTTGTGTACTGGTAAATTTCTAAAATACAAAGATACACTTTCTTTAAAAATTCAGTTTGAATTAAATGCTAAAAGGTCATGCCTTAAGTTAAAATCTAATAAACTAACAGGGTTCGTACCTCGTCTCGGAAAGCGTAAAATTTGCTATCATCTTTTTTTTTTGTCTAGGTAAGTATGGATTAAACCATTTTTCCAATAATAAATTCCTTTTTATTATCTAAGGATTTAGATTTTATGCATCACAACTTGAGTGTTTTTTCAAACTCATTGGCCATTTTGCTTCCTGAGAACCCACTAATAAATACACAATAACTTAAAAGGTCAAATTGGGGTAATTTTGTTGCTCTCTTTTGCCGATAAGGGTTTTAAAATGACCTTGTGGCTCGTTAAATAGCTCTCATAACATTTAGATGCCAAAGATGGCACTAAAGCTGTTACTTTATGAATATTTACAAAAACAATAAACATAATGACACTTTAGAGAATATCTGTTTACTATAAAAGAATCCTATTCTGCTTTTTAAGGTCTAATCTTTCTGGGTGGTGAATAAGATTAATCCAACAAACAATAGTGATTTAGCCCTTTACCTCACTGCTGACTTAATGGCCAACTTTAGTTTAAGTTGCTTATTGAGTTTAACAATAAATATAATATTAAACCCCCAAAAGTACATGTTTTCTGCTAAAAATTCCTTTAAGAAATTAAAGCCTGGAAAAGTACAGAAGTGTTTTTTTTTATATGATGTTGTGTAGGAACCCTGATGAGTATCTCTGTTTTTACAAATATCCAACAAATCTTTCTGAAGACTTATTTGTGCAAAAGCAAATAAGTGGCTGGGTCATTAATATATGGCAAGCCATTTTGTCTTTTAATCAGAAATGAACCTCCCTTACCACTTTTTAGGTCCTCCTTGCCTATTATAAATTACATTTCTTGACATAAAAGAGGTTTATTGGCCCACAAAGTAAATGCACAATTATGACCATATGACTTGCCATATTTCCAACACTTACTTCTCACTGCTGCAGTACACAAAACAGGATGTCTGCTTTATACCAAAACAAAGCAGTTTTGTGTTTAGCCATTCTTCCATTGGTTTCGGCATGGCTTGCTTTAGATGCTAGCCAAATTTCCTGACTTTCTGTTTTTGCGTTTAAAGCAATAAAAACAAATGGCTGCACCTGTTTCTACCTGAAAGCGGAGGTCACCTGAAACTGAATGATCCTTCCATATGCTAGTGTATTTCAGATACATGTACCACTACACCCTGCAAAGTATTGACACGGACTCTTTTTTTTCTTTTTTTACTTTAGTAACTCACTCCAGTGATGTATAGTAATTATCCAGATGGTAAAACAGACAAATGTTTTATATTGTTTTACTCTAGCAGGTGTAGATAATTTATACTCAGCAAATTTTCAAACTTTGTGTTATCTAAGAAATGTCGTAGCAAATGGTTATGGCTGTAGATATAAAGTCGAATCATATAAAGTATATATATTTTTTGAAACTACATATAGTACAGTTGCTACAGATCTTTGGTGTTTCTAACTGAAAAGTAGTAGCAGACGTACAAAACTGGAAAAACAACTCGCGACATCTCAAATGCTACAGACCTTCTGTTCAGTATTATTGGATCATGATTCAGTAAAACCTTGTTACAGGAGAAAATGACTGTCGCTCATTCTTTCATGATGCAACCACCACCGTGCTTCACACTTGTTACATTTGAAAGCAGTTCCTCTTCATGCTTTTTTACCAGTTGACCATGTAGGTGTACCCTCGTTTTATGGGGTTGTGCACATCTTTAAAAAATGTCTTGACTTTAACCACCAAGCCAAATCTGAAATGAATTGCTTAACTTTTTTCACATTTTGAGATTGGAGAGTTGTCAGATAGTATTGGTTCCTCTGTTTCTGAAAAATATGAAAATATTTATTTTTGCTTAGTGATTTTGAAAAATATTGGTTTTCTAATTTTGGTTTAAATTGCAATTTTTACAATTTTGACCTCCAGCCAACTTTATATCGACTTTAAATTGAGTAAGGTGCTTCCAATTCCAAGCAAAACTGCGTGTATATAAATAAACAAGTAATGACTTTAAAGATAAAACACAAAAATGTGTAACTGTAATGATTTAACAAATCTGTTTTGTACCAACTGTTTTATGTCGCTAATCTGATTCATGTTGCATGTTGGTCTTGCTACCACTAGATGGCACTGCAACTCAATATTTACACTGTGAGAACGACTACTTTTATTCAGGGGTCGAAATTAAAAATGTTCTCCACCAGCCACAGTAGCTGGTAGAGAAAAATGTTTACTGGCCACTCAGACATTTCACCAGCCACTGTTTTGTTTCTTTCGATTACAAACCCCACAAGTACAAGCAAATTATAGAAAATGTATGATTTATTCTTAACTCTATAAAAACCAATTTACTGACAATAAGTTTACCGTAGCTACAGATGTACATATACAGAATAATTTAACATAAAGCATGGACACCTTGACAGGATTGTAGTCCAAATAAGTTAATTTGAAGTAATTACTAACGGAAAACTTTAACTACACAACCCTAACATTCTTGCAATCATATGTTGAACATTTCCAAATTTTGACAACTCTCCCTGATAGTATTTATTAAAGGTGTGTCTAGTCATTTTTTAAATATTTTTAAATTGTATCAATAGCTGTTTTCTGTTTTATTTGTTTTCTCTTACTTATTACAATTATTACTAAAATATCTCAGAACATGTTCATTATTAATTCCACAGGCCATCATCATTCTTGTGTTACTCCAGAGTTTTTCTGACTACCTGGAGCTTAGTGTTAGCTTCCCCCTCACACACACCTGCCTTCCTGAAACTTTTTCTTTATGAACATTTTCACTCCTCCTTACCAGGCAGCAGCAGCTAACCTGAACTCCTCAATCTGTCCCTGGTCACGTCTTTCTCCTTATCCTCCTCCGACGATAAAAAAGCCCTTGAACCGCTAATTCCCTCTCCTTTTCCGCTACTGAATCTCCTCCAACGGTCAAAGTTAGTGTGGTAATTAACATATCGGTTAGTTTGACACATTTTTCTGAATGGGCTTATGCGTTTTTTGGTTTTTGTCGTAGTTTTTCTGACTGCCCCGTCTCATATCCGCTCATTTTCTCAGACTCCGGTTAGCTGAAATGGCGCTATTTATAAACTTGCAGGGGAGGGGCGGGCCAAGGAGGACTGAGGGATTTCATTGGATAAGCCCAATGTCCGTCAATAAAATCAACCAATGGGCTGTCGAAGTCGATAAAAATTAGATTTTTTTATATATATTTTTGTTAAATTGTGACAGCGTAGGGCCGCCAGATATGGACAGTAAATGCATCAGTCTGGACTCCAGACGGTCAGTCCTCCCCTGGACAGAAGTTCAAACTGAATGCAGCTTTTTTTTGTTTGTTCAAATTGTCAACCAGCCACAGTGGCGGGTGCTTTGCTCCAATTTACAGGCCACTTCATACTTTTATCCGCATTTGGCTAGTGGCGGGTACTAATTTCCACCCCTGCTGTGATTCATTTGTGCTTTTAATTATCTTTAGAAAATGTCTACAAATGGATGAAAATGTGTGCGTTATGCCAAAATCAGGAGAATCAATTGGAATTCAGGATTCAATTGACAATTTACTGTAATAAAACTTTAAGCTGTTAAAGCTGTTAAAACACGTGTATATGATTGTAATGTAGACATATAAACAGAATCATTAAGCTATGAACTGTGTTTTAAAAAAAATATTTTGTTTTTGTACTTTTATGAAACGGGTAGGAGTTAAAAAAAAAAAGCTTTTAGTTTGGGGGAAATGCAGTACTTATTTTCAACTCTAGGAGGTAGTGTAGCTCCTGAATTAACCAGACGACCTCAGAATAAGCTGTTTTACAGTACAGGGAATTTGTTTCTGTGTACGACACCAGTCATCAAATTTTAAACATTTAAGCTTTTAGCTGAGATTGCAGCTAATTTCTCTTGGATTTCTGACTTTATCAAGTATGTAAATCGGTCTTACTTTATTATTTTCTATTATCTTTTACAGCACAACTCAGACCCAATATGCCACACAAAACAGGAGGATGTTGTAAATCAGTCCCAACACCCTAGTAGTCAGTATGATGGTCTCCCTGATGAGAATAATGTATTTTTTGAGTAGTTTGGAAATCTTATTTTGACAAATTCATCCTCAAACCCTATCCCAAGAGGAGAAATTTCTTTTCAAGTTTTAGGTTTTTGGTAAACATTTTTAAATTAAAGTGAGTAAAAGGAAAGTGACACATTAGAAAATCTTTGTAGCGAACAGCAGAGTCTTTGCTGGGACTTTACTTTTTATCGACTGGCCCAAGTTCCAGAGCGGAGCATAGCTGGATGATTATGAGGCAGCAGAACGTCCCGCAGCTCAATAAGTCAACCAGGACTGCTCCCCTCAGCAGATGGGCCGCCTCCCTTCCACCTTCCAGATGAATAATTGATTTTAGACACAGACCTTATGCCAGGTCACAATCGCTTAAGCATGATCAGAATTTTGGCAAAAACGTGGGCCCTGGTGGTGATACCTAGCAGAAATCTGTTATCTCTAAAAATGTTAATATGCTGAAGAAATCAGCACTATGGGTTTTAACCATGTGCCTAATTTTCTAGCTGTATTATTTTAGCAAGTTTATATTAAGTGAATGGGGGGGGGGGAGTGTATTATCATAAACATTTGCAATAATTCTCCTGTAATTTTGATTATTTGATTTCTTGTTTCTTACAAAGCAGACTTCAAGCTCTATAAATGTTTCAGGGGATCTGAACTCCTGAAAAGTGGCTCTGGAGTTTTAGCTCAGTGTGGCCATTATTATCCAATTTAGATTTTCAAAAATGGTGCTGAACCTCCAAGTGCACATATTCTTGATGACAGAGAACATTTAATCACCTGGAAAGAAAAGCAACTGATACCAGATTTCTGCCTATGGTGTTGGCTTACAATTTAGACAATTCTGAAAGATAGCGTTGTACAATGTTATTGCTTTAATGTTTCTTAAGCATTTGAAAATGGTGAAATACTTGAGACACTTCTACAAACACTTATAACTGCCTATTAATTTAGGAAAAAGATCTGCAGCAAATCTTTGGTTTTGTACAATGCTTCATGCATCCCAGTCCTGCAGATTAAACAAGATACTTACTGTACATTTCAATAACATATTTAAAACTCAGTTTATTCCATTAAAGAAGGCTGGGAAATCAACACTACGTCTTTCTAGTTTAAATGAAAACAGAAATGTAGAAAAACCTGCACATTGTTCTGATAAATTCAAAGAAAAATAGATTGAGTAGGTCTGTTGACTTATTTTGTTAAGAAACTGCCGGGGTGTAATACTTTGTTCAGCCACATCATGAGCAAAATCAAATGCTCTTTAATTTTCCATCACTGGCTAAAATAAATGTTTACATTTTGCGTGAAGTCCACGGATGCTAATGAGGCAGCCACACATCTGTTTCTATAGCAAATTAAAAAAAAACAGAGCTTGATTAGATTTGATGCATCTGCACAGAGAAGAGCTGAATTTCCTGCTCCTTTTCAGAGATTTTTCTTTTTTCAGAGAGTTTCTGCATCCAGATGTTCTGCAATATCCACAGGTAAACTCTAAACGGGAAGGAAGAAACCAAACATAAGCTTGATTCTTTGTGCATTATTGCAATAATGACTATTGTGTTGTTTGGAGACAGCTTTGTGAGATGTGGCATTTTCAAAATGAGCTTGCACATCTTCCTTTTCAAAGCAGGTTTATATCCTTTGTGTCTGTGTCTCCGGTCAGTGTGGGGAAGGCATTCATATTCACAGTAAGATGATAAAGACGTGAGCACTGAGTGGTAATTGATTCCTAAAGGGCTGCATTGTGCCAGAGAGTGTGTGCCATCTGCTTGTGTGAGTCTGTCAGGTGAGACGTTGATGTGCCAGATTCAGTGAAAAGCCTCATTATCCACACAAGAACTGAATTGCACCAAACAGGCTTTAATTAGCTGTTGTTATGTCAGCACTTTGTGTCTCTTTAGGAAAATATTAGTATTTATCTGTCATGTGTTGAGTGTTATTTGTTAAAGGGATGCTTTGAGTACTTTACAGTGGGGCTCCGCAAAGTCCTATTCAGTCAGTATCTTACCTGCAGTAGAGTTTGGAAAGATGGAGAGAGATTTTTTGGAAAATTGAAAGAAATCAGCCAAGAGTTAATCAGTTGGGTATTTTTGTGTGTCTCCCTATTTTCTCAAACCCCCACTCAGTTGTGTCAGAAGGATCCAGGTTTTGGTTCTGCTGGAGGTTTCTTCATGTTGGAGGACAGTTTTTCCTCGCCACTATCTCCACATGCATACTTGGTTTGAAGGATTGCTGTAAAGTCAGCAACAAAATGCAAGTGCTTCTCTATTGTCGCTACTTTCTCATCCATTAGGAGTGAATGCTGCACATCAGTAATTCAGTGCAATCTGCTGGGTGAATGTGTAATTAAATTGAGATTTTTTTTTTCTAACGTACAATATTTGTTGTGAAATAGTGCTATAAAAAGAAATTGAACTGAATGTAGTAACTTGGCCATTGCCTTTCTATGTGATTCTGTTTGATTCTCATCTTCCTTCAGTGCTCCAGCTGGACTTTCTCCCCTTGAAGTAAATTTCTCCAATTGAATTACAATTGATGTCGGCTTTTGCACTGTTTTAGGATTGTAGTCTGCCTGTAGTTTTAGCAATGGCAGCGGAGGAAGTGAACAAAGATGTTCAGTCTGTGTTGGCCACACCTCCAGGTGTTGAATTAACACAATTTACTCTCTTCTCATTGAGGGATGGTTGTTTACAGCGCACACAATTTCCAGTACGCTTCATAGCACTGAATTGGTGCAAACATTAGCAATTAGGTACGTTTTAAAACTTCAACATAGTCCACACCTTCAGAGTTTCTAAATAGTCAAGAGTCCAGTCTCTCTGTATGAAGCGAAGCGTAGAAAAAGGGGCTGGTTTTGTACCAGGCTAGACGTGCGGCATATTGGAGCTAACCTTAAAGGGTTTGGAAATTGGAACCTCTTGACACACTAGGAAGTTGAAGCTCGGACAGAAATGGGTCTTTCAAATCGACAGTGACCCAAAGAATACCCCCAAATTTGTTACAAAGTAACTTGAAGACAAGTCAATATTTTGGAGCAGCCATCACAAAGAATCTGATCTTAATCCTTTAGAAAAGTTTTTGGAAGAGCTCAAAAGATGTTTTCAAAAAAAAGTCCACCTACAAAACTGACTCCTTTACACCAATCTTCTTGGACGAATTGGTCAAAATCTCAGCAAACTATTGTGAGAAGTTTTTGTAAGGACACTTACAAAAATGTTTAACCCAAATTTAAACAGCAAGTTCTCCATAAACCAAAATAAATATACACTATGTAAACTAACTTATTTGAACAAAGTTAAAAAATATATTCTTCTTGAAATCAGAAAATGTAAAATAAATAATTTAGAGTTAGGCAAATATTTGGTTTTTACAGGAGACAGGGTTGTTTGTTATCAGTGAGCCAGGTTTATTGTCTGGCCACCATGAAGGCTGACAGCCAATCCAGAGGGGATTCACGTGCTGTGATGTGTGTGTGTGTGTTTCTTTGTTTAGTTTTTCAAAACCTGAAAGATTTTCTGTGGGTAAAACAAGAGTCAAAGTAAAACACGCTGAGTTTTAGGGTTGTGTGTAGGCAAGAAAGAGAGGCAGAGAGAGGGTTTCTGTGGAGCAGACAGCTTGACAGAGCTCCTTTGAGGAGGTTGTTCTCCTGTGTGTTATCTTCTGGACCCAAACCGGTAGTCCCAGGCATCTCGAGTGCCAGAGAGACCACACACTGACCTATCAAGGCACACAAGAGCTTACACACCTGGTGCAACATCTGCAGCAGTATCCACACACACATTTTCAAAAATGCTGGGATAAAATGTTCAAAAAGCAGCAGGCTGTCAGTACATTTTAATGGTCAAAATATTGGACAAATGTCAAGCAGTACCAAATAATGAGAACCTGTTTACCTCATATTGGCCCTTGTTAGGCCATTTTCTTACAACTGCAAACAGAACAGAATACATTCAGAACATCAGCGTTCTCAACTCAAACAGGTGCGTGACAGAGTGTCAGAAATAATGGTGGATTTTTGAATTTAAAGTGGCCCAAATGCACGTTGTTTGCAGAAGCGACTCTTCAGCAACTCAGCTAATAGGCAGAAACAAGAAACATTTGAAACTCTGTGCTGGTGTTTTTGTTTTGTTCTGCTCCCAAAAAGTTTGGTAATGAATCTAACAATTGCTCTTTGTAAAGTGGCAGAAACACACTTTGTGTATTTAAAAATTAGTTAAGCTAGTGATTCTCTTTTTTCTTACATAGGTTTCTTAAAATTTGTGCTCTACTACAATTGCAAGGGTTGTTGAGTTGGTTTCTCTTAACTAACACAGAGGACACGTTAATATCCATCCTAATGTAACAAATGCTTAAGCACATAATCTTCTTTGTTTTCCACCTGATAATATGGTAGACTTTGTTCGATTGGGGACCAAAATTGCAACATTTGTTACATTTCGCTTTCACAATGCATTTTTTCAAATGATCCAAGATAATTGAAAAACCTGCTCACTCCCTCACCTGTTGTGGCACCAAGAACTACTGAAGGAAATGACATGAAAACCTCAGAAGAAGACTTGAGCGTAACTTCTTTCTTCACAAAATGGAAACAAAAATGGTGTCAGATTTTAGCGGTTGTGGGATTTCTCTTTTGTCTTTGGTAAAAGACCATGAGCCATTTCTCCCCCTAGAATTAGCCTACTGTGTTTTTTTTAGGTTGTATTTATCCAGAATTCCCTGTGCTATAGTCCTCCTCCTGCTTTTGAAATGTTTTCTGGTCTGCCTGGCGTTCACATATGCATCAGTAATATGTTGCACACCATTTCAACCAAACCGAGACTTTAGGTGGACCAGAGTTCGATTATGCATTCACATCTCCCCAAACGAAGCCGGCTTTCTAGACAAACGACTAAATAACTAAAGCCAAACAGCGCTGGTGCGAATGCACCCAAAAAAATGAAGTAAACATTCATACTAGAAGCATCTCAAAGTTTCTCAAACCTCTTTCTACCTGAACCACACTTATTGCTTCTGGGATTACACTGCCCTCTTGTGTAAAAACAATCTAACTACCAAATAAAATCACTGAATGACTGAATAGAAAATACTGTTTGGCTGTGTAACCTAACAATATTTATAGATATATAATTATTAATGTCTAATTAGCATGTCTCAATAACAGCAAACACTGCAAAATGATAAAACAAAGACTGAGTCACATTTTATGGCTGAAACTTCCTCTTATTGTGCATCAGGAATGATATGATTAATAATTTAACACTTAATTAAGTCTTTACATCTTTATTCAGGTGGAAAAATATCACAGATTGAGACATTCCTGCCAGCACGCTGGCATTTATGATCCCTTTTTATGAATCTGAATGTCCTCACCCACAGGGGCCATTGTGATTGTCTTATTGTTCAGCTATCTATCCCCAGCACCGTCTCAGTCCATGAGTGTCCCTCGTGGCTCGCTGCACCCCTGGTTGGCATGAACGCATCTGTCACACAAAACATTGTTTCCACAACAACCACCACTGAAAAAGGGAACTGAAGTCTGTAGAGAGTTCAGGCTTCTTCAGAGTCGCTGTAAAACAGGGTTTTACTAATTCTTAACTTTAAATATCAGCTACAGTGTGGCTTCTCTAGTGTAGATCATCACCTGAATGCAATTTTAAAACCTGGGTATTCTATGACAGAAAGAGGAACTTCTATGTTGGTACAAGTCCGAACAGCACTCCCCAAAATCTTTCTCTCTGTTACAGCAGCCTGACTGAATAACCAACATGTTTTTTGTATAAAAATACAGTTTCCTTTCAAACAACTTCCTACACTTTGTGCTCATCATCTGACTTTGTTTTTAAACACCTCACTGATACTGAAAATAACTTCCTGTTGTAACAACTTCTGCACTGAAGAGTGTTGTGTTACCAACTGGGTATGCTGCTATCATTAATAATTTTTTTGTTAGTGATCGGGGCCAATCAGGTTGAAAATGATTATATTTTGGTCACCAAATATTTATTTACAAACTGTAACTACCATGTAATAAAGTATAAACTGTAAATACATAATATTTGCAAATTATGAACATTTTAGCCCTAATATGCATTTCCAATCAGTGACCATAAATGAAGGTGATGTCCAATGAAAAGGAAGCTGGATCATTGGTGTTAGGAGATTATAAATAGGTCAGCAGCTTGAATTTGTCTGTAAAAAAAATAAGGGTTATTAGTGCAATATATTTTAGAAATGTGAAAATGTCACCATTTAAAAGCAGTTTACCTTTTCTTCTCAGAAACCAGTTGTGTAAATGCACATACACAATATTATTAGGCTTTTTTTTTTTACACAAAATAAATACTTAGTAGTCCACACATTTTTATGATTATTATAATAATGAATACACTCAATGGTAGTGCACAAAGACAAGAAGAGCAGACATTATTAATCATTAAAGTGTTTTAGATAAAGACTGATGGTGAATGACTCAGTTTTCAGCTTCTTCTTTGTGCCTCTCTGTGCTTTGATGGCTGAGCACAGAGGATGGAGTCGATGAGTTTGCTTGTTTTTGAACGCAGAGTTGTTGTCCTTGCCGAGTGTTTGTTTTTATGTTCAGATGCCCCAGTTAAAACTCGCCGCTTTGTTCTTCAAGCTAATATTAGCCTAAAATCGACACTCATACAAACAAATTTTACATATGCAAATATTAGACCATGCATACATAATCAGGGAGTTGGTTGACTGCAGCCAATAAGGATGATACAAAAAAATTAATTTAATAAAAAATCTGACATGATTAATTTGGAGACTGAGGAATTTAACACAATCCCAAAATGTTCAAGAGTTGTGAACACTTTTGCAGGACACTGTAAGCTTAAAAGAAGATGAAACCTACAAAATCTCATATTTCCAATGGTAATAACAGCAGTAAAGGCCAGTTCCAGACTTGTCTTAGCCAAAACATGGCAGGCTTAAAATGCTTTTGAACCGTTGAGGACTGTTTACTCTTCCCTTTCACTGATTTCTGTGTAATGTGCTCTGATGACTCTTTTATCACAAGGCTGAGCCAATTCTCAGCTACCACAGCAGACACCAAAACACCACAAAACACGAAGACAAACAAGATTTCTGCTCCATGCTGGCATTTTTAATTTGCACGAACTGTGGCTGAGATGGGCCAGCCGTAAAAAGGAACACTGAAATTGTCAAAAGTGAGTAATCTTTTTAATTTAGTCGGTATGTGCGTAATGATGAGGAACGCACTGAATAGGACTGAATCAGAAGCATAAAAAATGATCTTATTAGAAAAAGAGCCAATGTGAGAACACTCTTGAGCTTTACATGACCCCCAACATCATGATTCATATTTCAGTGACATTAACAACAACCTCTACTGCATGCACATCATCAAGACATGCATAATAGAGCTTAATGTACCACTATGAAAATGAATGATACCTGCTATGTCACAGATAGCAGAAAAATTAAATCAAAGTCATGGTGAAAATGCAAAATCCAAATCCATAGCAAAGATAAAACCGGGTCTATACCTGCTCTTCAGTGTAGGTGTTTATCCCCAGCGGTAATTGGATGAAAGGCCATGTATGCATCTTGGACTTTAACCTTGTAGCAAGAAGGTTCTGGGTTTGATCCAAGCCCAGATGAGTCCAAAATTGCCAGCAACATTAATCAATAACAATATGTATCGCAATAGACACATGATCAATAATTTCATTGAATTGCAATCCAGAACCACACAGCAGTCTGGGAGATGTAGGAAGAGAAAAGGCTTTAGCCACTCAACCACTCAGGTTGGTGGCAACTAACTCACTCGCTCTTTTGTTACCTAGCAACAACCTGTAGAATAACTTACTCACTCACTCTTTGGTTACCTAGTAACAGTGTGTTGAGTAACTTGCACAGGAGCAGTTTAAGATTTTTCCACAGTGCCTCATAAGTACTTAAAAATGAAAAACAACATTGCAGAGTGAAAACTGTGGATAAAACAGGAAGGGTTATTTCACCAGTTTGGTAATATTTCAGATATGGAAAACTAAAAACTAATCAATAATTTTTGATATTGACTGATACAAAATGCTTGCATCGTGAAACGTTTTTCAGCCATATGCTCAGCTCTACGCAAGACTGAACATTGAAAAATCACACTTTAAAAGGATTTCTACATCAGGGAATGAAAAAAATATTTAAAATTAACATAAAGGAAATCATAAAAAAATAAGTCACCACAGACACACAACCTATCCAAGCTGAATACCATTTGCTTCAAAACAAATGTTGGAAAAAACCCCCAAATAAAACAAAAAATTACTAAGCATATGCAGGATCCCTCAGGGGCTAAACATAACACTTATGTAAAACTCCACAATTTAAACACATATCTAATTATTTTAATTAATTTTATCATTATTGTCTTTTCAGAGGTTGAACTGTCCTGAACTTTTTTTTTAGCAATGTCCTTGGATTTCTTTCCCTTTGATATTGTACTTGCAGGGCCTTTTGTTAAGTTATAACAAATGGTTTTTGTATTCCCTCTGGACTTTGGTCTGCATCAGTGTTTTTTTTTATTGCTGTACTACAAGGAGCATTTGCTCAAACTAAACTTTGAGTAAACAATGACTCAATAGCTCAACTGAGCTTTAATTTACCTTATTGGGTAAAAAAGTCTTTATTTTTGGTGTCTAACATTTCTGCCTCAAGATCTGACACCAAAAAATACCTCTTGAACGAATATTCAGGTCCAAATTTCAGCTTGGATTGAGCATTTTTACATCAGAGACACAGAATGATATATTCTTTCTCATTCAAGGTGAAACTAAGTTGTTCTTTAATGAGACTGACATTAAATTTGAAATGCTTCACTAACCTCTTTTATCGTCCTGCGCCCTGAACAGTCATTCCCTCGCACACATGTCATCCACCTATTCATGAGGTCAGGGTTATGCTCTGTAGTAAGCTAAGCAGTTCACAGAATAATATCAATTCTCCATGGGAAACTAATGAGTGGTGGACATGCCCACTGGCCACAGAGGACACATTTTATTCCATCACACTGGGCGTCTGTTAGACTGTGTGTTGTGTCTGTCTGAATGTTTAGAGCTTTTCGCTCAATGCTCCGCCATATGGCCACTGTTCCGGGAATTTTTAGGAAACTCCTAACACTCTGTGCCCACACATGGCCTACTCATGCTAGGTCAAGATTGGAAAACAATGCCACAGAATGGAGATGAATAGAGTGGATAGAAAAGCTGGTTTTAAAAGAGCAATTTGTCTTGAAAAGAACCAAACAGCACAGGATGCACATAAAGAAGCAGACTTGGTGATAAAGTCTGAAGCTGTGAATTGCAAAATCAGCCAAGACAGGAAGGAGACAGTAACAGTAAAGATACAGATGGAAAAACAACACCGAAGAGGAAAAGAAAAATGGTTCATTTGCTAAAAGAAAATAGAGAAAGAGAAGGCGGGTGAAATTGGGAAATCTGAAAAGAAAGAGGAAGGACTTGAAAAGAGAAAAAGACGTAAAAGAGGGGAAACGGAGTGAGAGAAAGTGAAGAGGCCAGGTGCTGTGGCAGAGCAGATGGAGAGATACAAAGGGGGAGGGAGAGAAAGAATGATGGCAAAGGGGAAAAAAACAGAGCAGAGAAGTTAATGTCTCAAACACTGTGTGATGGGGCGTGTCTGTTTCAATGCCAGGCAACTTTTCCACACACTCTTTTAAAGACTCGTTTTTATCTTTTTGTTTTTTGGAGTGCTGGAGGGATTTATTTCTACAGGCTTTTTCTTTGTCTCAGTCTCTTCCTCTCTGGGATTCCTCTTGGCAAACATGATTCTACATTAAAAAACACACCCTAAGCTGCAGCTTTTACATTGGGAAGTCAAATTACAATAAAGGAAAACAATTCAGCATTTTAACATGCATCAACAGATCAGCGTCAATTTCTATATATTGGCAATTGACTGTTAAATAAGAAACTGTTTGCTTTCTCAAGAAGAATAAAGGAATGTGTAAACATTTTGTATTTGTCACAGGCCTTAGCAGTCTAGCAAAACAAGGTAGGCCTCTTTATTAGGACAACAACACTATAATAAAACGTTTTGGTGGACATTCGCTAATGTTAGCAGTCTAGCAAAATAAGCTAGTTGTTTTTGTTATGACAACAGCAATATCATTGTGAAATGTTTCGGTGAACATTAACTAGCTAACTCACCACACAATATGTTACGTTACCAGTCAAGCAAAACAGTTTAGACCTACAGCAATATCATTATTAAACGTTAGGGTGGAAAGGGTTGAACTATTATGAATGTCAGGACTATGTAGCGACCTCACCGTCTAGCTAACACAGCTATGTTGGTTTTGCAGTTTATATGAAGAACCTAAATCTTAACAAACCAAACAACAAAAAAGTTTTACAAGTTACATGATATTTAAGGTTATGTAGGCCTATATCTGGATTAAAGGTCATGCTAGCAGGCACCTTTTTCTTTTTTTAGCAGACTGTTAGGAGCAAAGTTGTTATTGTAGGTGACATATTGAGAACATTTCTTTGTTATGTTGGAGTTTAAGGCCATGACTACACAGGACATCATATGGTCATAGAATACCATTTAAAATTAAGTTTACATTTGAGCAGTTCCTTCTGTTTTGACTTGTACATTTGGCCCAATTTAGACATATTGGCATTTATCTACATTACACAATGATTGAAAACCATTTCTTTTAGGACGGATATGTTAGAAACCCAGGGCTTTATTCTTGTAATCTGTTAGGTGACAATACTTATAATAAAAATACAATGTCATTTTATGAAGATGTGTAAAGTCTGGAAAAGTAACAAGAAAAAGAAACCTATTTATTTTAATACTTAGTTAATGGTAAAATAGTATTCCATATTTTCCTGATGTCATGTTAAAAGGGTATGTAATGTAGTTGGATATTGATTATAAATTATGATTTAATATCAAAATATTATGCTGTTGTTACAGTATTTCCTATTTTGCTATGTATGTTGTATTGATGAACAAATTTTATGTGGGGCTAAAAGAACTAAATGGTGTTTTTTGTCAGATTAAACGCATTAAATATTTTGAATATTTTAATAATATGGCAAAAAGGATTTATGGAAAATGGATATTAACTATATAAGTACAAGCTAAACAACAATTACCAAAAGAACACCATGTTTATTCATGTATTATGTTATCAGTAAACAAAAAGCATAATATAAATGCATTATAATAATATATATTATGTGTTGGAAAACACTAAAAGCAAATATTAGAAATTAACAAATGAACAATACAATGCTACAACTTGACAAGAAGGTAAAGGATACACTATATACACTATAAAAAAAAAACGATATTGCATATTGCATTGCAGGGATGTGTTATCAATACATTTTGAACTTTTATTTTTTGAGTAAATTATGGTACAAATGTACAAAGGTTTGATGTTCTTCACATGTTCTCTGTATATTCATTCGCAAAGTCTCACAAGCACCACACTGAAGTCTTGGAGACGGCTTGCCATCACAGAAAGCTGGGTGGAAATGGCAAGGCCAATCTCTCTTCTTTTCTGTCACAGAGTCACTGGAGCAGCACAGACATAAACATAATAATCCCTTTGAGCTCCATGGGGGGACAGGATACCCATATTTGGAAGCGAGGAGAAAGGGAGGCGTGGTGGGCCCTACAGAGCCACGATAGGAAACTTGACATGGCGGAACGGGTGAATTATATCGGAAAGGCTGAGAACAGTTGAGCATCCAGACTGTTGGAGTGGGGTGATTGTCTGTCTGAGGTTGGTTTACTTGCACTCTCTCATACTCACACACCAATATGGTTGTCTAGCTTCTTTTTGTTTCCACTGTTCTTCATGTTACTTTCTATGTATTTTTTTTTTATTTTTTTTCAAACTCATCTGTCATTCATGGCAACTTTTACATCCTTTATTCCTTCTTAATGAGTGACCTCCCTTCATTGTATGTAGGCGTAGATTTCAACCCATCTGTAGAACTGAAGAAGCCTTTTGTAGAGATGAAATGTCTTCAAGAAACAGAAGAAGTCTAGTTGGCTTTTATACACTCTTCTTTCTTTCAGTTGTTCCATTGCATCAACTGTAGCAATTGCAACTAAGACCATTTTCCTTGAAAGTAATCTATGAAACATGTAATTTGTTGTAATGTTACAACTGATGAAGAACAGCAAAGATAACTCTTGATTTGATTGCTCTTTTTATCAATGTGGTCTCAGCCAATTGTAAAATCCATTCATAAGATAACTCCACTTGTCCTCTGTTTCCATACCAATAAACCCCAGAAAAAGTATTTGGGCTCAATATGACTTGACTGGGAAGAGAATGTTTTCTGAGTCAATGTCGGCACGATTCTTTTTACATGTAAAATGTGATTGGAGGACCAAAATACAGGGAAAAGCACATTATATAAAGGAATAATGAATGTAACAAAAGCATTCCGATGTCAGGAGATCACACAATTATCTGTGACATAGAGGAGAGTTACACCAGTAGAAGAACTTGCCATTCTTGGTAATCTGTATAACTCCTTAGACAGCGATGTCTCTCCAATAGCCGGCATCCAAAATGTCTACAGTAACCAATTGATGTACAGGTTGAAACAGGCAGTATTTCCCAACTCTTTCATTAATGCCAGTACAAGTAGTACATCCAACAGTAATTAGAGGCGTTGCTGTAGAGACAATGTTAAGATCTGGCCCAGCTTGAGAAAGGGGCAGAATCTCAACAGATTCCTAATGCCCTCAGCAATCAGCATCTGCAACACCTCTTTGAAGAACATTGGATAAAGTTAGTTATTATGACCTTTAATTTCCCATTGGGTTTAATAAAGGATTTTTGAATCTGAATTAGTCTAGTAAAAATCAGCCCCTTGTGCTCATTGCTTTGTACATAGAGTTGATGGAGGCATGGACTCTGCTGAATTTGTAAATGCCTGGGCCTGATTTTACCTAATTGCCAACATTTGGTCTTGAGGACCAAAATACAGGATTTTTGGTAATTCCTGCAGGCTTTGAGCTTACTGGAAATTGTGTGTACTGTAAACAACTCTGTTATGACATATTATCTATTAATAAAATGTCATACATTTCTCTTGCGTCGACTTTATATTTGGAAGCATAACCAACACAGACTGAATGACCTTGTTCACTTCCTCCACTGCTATTGCCAAACTACAACCACAGGCAGACTACAAATCAAACACAGAAGCTCAATGTCATCGTTCCTCTTTCTGCTCTCTGATTGGCCTGGTTGAAATTCAACCAGGTCACTGGGAGAAATCCCAGATAGGAGACTGAAGGGAGATGAGAATCAAACAAAATTGCATAGGAAGGGAATGCCCAGGCCAAATTTGGCAATCCAAAAGACGAGAGAATGGCCTTTACCTGACTGCATTGTGTCAAGTGTAAGGTGTGGTACAGAGAAGGTTATGGAGTGGGGCTGTTTATAACAAGCTGGATTTGCCCTTAGTTGCAGTGTGCAACATTTATTGCTTCAGTATACCAAGACAGTTTGGTCAATTTCAGGCTCCTAGATGTGTGGGAACAGTTTTGTGATGTTACCTCATGTTGTAACATGAGTCCTTACCATGCACAAAACAAGTTCCATAAAGACATGGACGAAAGAGTTAGGCGTGGAAACATATGACTGCCTTCACACAGTGTTGACCTCAAGCTGACAGAACACAGTTCACACAATTACAGAAGAGACCTAGAGCCAGGTCTTCTCATCGCCATCAGTCTCTCACCTCACAAATACTAGTCTGAAAGAATGGCTGAAGGTTCCTTTAAACACTGTCCTAAACTTTGCTGAAAATCCTCCAAGAAAAGTTTAAGCTGTCATATTTGTTTAGGGTCTGCCAAAATCATATTAAATCCTATGGATTAATGTCACTCAATTCCATGTGTCTGAGGGAATATAATGTAGCAGCTACAGTCAATCATCAATGACTCTAACACAGATGGTTATAGTGAATACACTAATAGTTTCACAGACTCACTTTTTACTAAACGCCTAATGAACACACAGCCCTGCATTGGCCTTTAAGCACCACATCTGTCATGCACACACACACACACTTGCACACCATCATTATACTTTCAATCCCTCTTCCTCATTAGCGCTCTCTTCCCATACATCTATGTTTCTGCTTACTTTTCTTTTTCACATCCATCTCTCCCTTTCCTCCATGTCTAAAGAACACCTTTCCTTCACCCTCACTCCCCCCTTTGAATACTTTCCAGCATGGATTCCTCTCTGTCTCAGTATGTCCAATAGCATCTCCATCTCCCTTTGTCTGTCCTCCCACCACCTACTCAGGGCGTCATCCTCTGTTGTAAATCTTGTTCCCCGTCCTCTGAGGCTGATGCTGCCTGCAGCTCAGTACAGAGTGATAGATTGTACAATATTGAGCCTCTGTAAAAGTTGCGACTGAGATCTAGGGTTCTCATAAGAGAAGGGCCGCCATTGCCTGTAGGAAGTGAATCACGGAGAGGAGAGAAAGAGGACAGATGTGTACAAAAGCAAATATGAAGAAAACACGAGAAAGATGAAGAATTTATTGAGCAAAGCAAGGGTAGCTGGCAGAAATAAAACACACTGGTGACTTTTATCGTGAATAATTTAGGTTCTTTGACAAATGAAAATAAACCTGGATAATTTATCTCTATGATGCAAAACCAATATAGCCGACACAAAATTCTGCAAACCTGAACAGAAAAATAAAAAGCAGTGTAAAATGACAATATTTCTTAAAAATATATTTTTACAGAAAAGCTGAGAGCAATTTCTTCAGGTTTTATGTTCATAGCATATTTTGCCTTTGACAAATTGATAATAGATGGGAGAACCACTGGATTTTTTATGTTTATGTGAACTCTAAATAAAATTAAAATGATGGGGCCAAACACAAATATGGTGGGACACCAATCTGGCTGTGTGAGACAAAAAGGAACCTTAAATCCATCAAATAAATTATATATATCATTGGAGGAAAAATAAAGAATCTTGGGCAAATAGAGAACTGAGTTTTTTGATAAAGAATTTATTTACTGTCAATAGAGTTGTAACTGCTGACAGCTGACATAGGATTTTCTTTAAGAGGTGGAAAAGATAAAGTTAGCATGTTACATTTCTGTAAAATTTGAAGACTATAGTCAGATTCAAACAAGACTTGATTGTTTTGGATTGGAGTCAATTGGATTGGACTGGATTGTGTTTCCATTACAAATGTTTGCAAAACTTTAATAACAAAATCTAAAAAAACAACAATTTTTTTATTGCAATTGCAATATGTCCATTAAATAAGAAATGCCATTAAAATCACACATGAACAAGCCTATTCATGTGAGAAGTCATTAAAAATCAGTTGACATCAGAATCTCTGCAACCTTCAACTGAACCAAACTTGACATATAAATTACATCACAAAAGGGTGGTGTTGTATTAAAAGTTCCCTACATTGAGAAATGTGCACATGAAATATGGATAACCAAAGGACTGTGATGCAAAGCCACCCAAGTGTGTGAGGGAGAGTTGAATGTCATGGACTGCAGATGGTGTCATTGCTTTCAGATCCATCACACAGAGATGTATCCTGGACATGGGCTACAACTTTTGCATGTTTTTTTTATTAAGAAACTCCATAGAAAGAGAGTTCAAATGCAATAAAAAAAGACTTTTCATGTTGCTCAGAGGTCCAAAGACCATTCTTTTACATTTACAAATAAAATTTCTATGTTTTTACCAGTTAGCAGCATTAGAAATTTGCAGGCTTTGCATGTGCATTGCAGCCTCAGGTGGTATATTTGTTGGATGTTCCTCCTCTAATTATATTCAGGTGCAACATAATGAGCCAACAATACTCCAGGTAGAGAATGGCACTTATGGACTCCATGTTGTAATTAAAACAACTTTCTGTTGTCATTACCCATCAGTCCCATTTTCTTTTTGCTATTAAGATAAAGCAAGATTTTGGCACTTTGACAGCTTCTTTTTATTCCTGCAGAGCACAACTCCTCTGTGAAATGTCTTGCTATGCTTTTGCTGCAACAGCTTTGGCAATGACTCACTTTGTTGTTGTGTGTTGCTGGTTTTTGAGCGTACAGTGGGTTTATCAAAACTTTCCCACTGAAAACATCTACCTGCTGAGCTGTAGGCAGGACGTAAGTTATGTATTAGGGCCAAACTGGCGGGGTTCCAGTGTTTAAATCAGAACAAGCTTTTTATTTACAGCTGAACACTGGGGTTCCTCAAGTCTGAACAGTTGTTGCAGAAAATCACCAGCTGTCATTCACTACACGCTGAGAGGAGACCAGAAAAGGACACACAAAGGCACACGTATTAAAGCGAGCATGAAAGCGTACAAAATGCATTATTTGTCGCACACACAAGGACACATCACGCTGTGCAGAAGGTGTTCGGGGTAAGTAACCTTCTCTTAACTCAGCAGGAAACAGAGGAACCTTGCCTACTATTGCTGACTCTATTCACTTTAGCAGGTTGATGGATGATTCAAGCCAATCTGGTGCTGAGTACAAGCAGTGTATCAATTACTTAACTCTGTAAATAATTTGTGAAATATGTTGGAGGTTTTTTTTATGAATATTTCTGGCTTAGTCAGAAATATTCTGACTAAAGAAAGCCATTGCTTTACAACTTATCCTAATTCTTCATTGCGGTCTTAAAAATAAAACATATGGTACGGTCATAATTTATTTTAGACACATAAGTGCTTAAGTATATTAGTATATTACTCTATCAGTTCTTGGTACATTTTTAGATGTTTTTGATTATTGATGGATGTTACAAAAATTGCTCTGTTTAAAAAAAACAAAAACATTTTGAGTGCTTTTGTTGACTTGATTGTCCACCTACTTCAATCTCACAAGAATTTGTGGTTGTAAATATTTCATTGTGAATATTTTGTATTTCATTGATTTGTACTTCATTGGATTTGAATATAAATCTGACTGTATGGATTGGATCCTGCTAAAAGGAATTTGATTCAATATAATTTGACGTGATTGGACCTGATGGTCTTTGAGACTGGTACAAGAGTTCCTTTAGCCTTATGTAAATAAAAAATAACCACCACTCCAAAACATTTTTAGGTTTTCAAAATATTCTTAGGTTTTAATTGGGGCAAGAATAGGACGCATTTCAGCAACATGCCGTCATTAACTTATTACAGATCAGACAAACAATGTGTCTACACAGAGATTAAAGGGCATTGAAGCCAATCAGAGACTCTGAAACATTAAACCTACTATAAATGAAATGTTAAAGAAGAAACTGAATAATTAATCCGTAGATTTCCTTATATATTTATTTGCATTTTTTGTGAAAATCCCTTTGAGATTAAGGAATAAAGGTACTTATTCTGACTTCTTTAGTTTGACTGAAAAAGCCTAGTCAACTTTTTAAAAAATGTCTGGGTCTTTCCTCACTTAATAATTAGTCATTGTATTCTCACAATGGGCAGAAACAAAGACAAAAAACATGTTCACACACATATTTAATGTCCAAGCTATTTGTAAATACAGATGGAATAACAACACAACTTTTCCATTATGTATTTCTTAAATGAACATGTCGAAATACACCCCCCCCCCCACACACACACCCTCTTAAAGGGAGTCATCTGTCACTCTCCATCAGGTGATGAATAATGCACCAATCTGTCACCAATCCAATAAGCACATCGCCTTGAGCTGCTTGTAAATGCACAGCATGGAGAAACTAAAAAACACACCCAGAAACACACAAAGAAAACCACACAAGTAAGTACAAGCAACCTCGCTGCACATGCACAGACAAAGCACCACTTACAGTACACCAAGGCATGCTCTGAACAGTGATTGATGCTTCTGAGGTTTGTTCACATTTTTAACCATGGGGGCATTATAAGAAAATAATTGATAGTGGCCTTACATCCCTTGCAGGTATAGAAAACACACACTGATGCGCAGGAAAACAGTGGCATTATTCCAACCTTTATGCATGATGGCAGATCTGGTCTCATACATCATTGCTTATTTTTTCTTTAGTTTGGATATGTGTCATTTTTTTCATTAAAAAACATCACAGAACACCACAAGCCTCTTTTTTCATTTGGAAAGAATGAAGTGAAATGAAACAATGGGAACAAAGACAGCTATTACTGCAAATTCTCGCTGTCAGGTAGGAATAGTAATTTCATGGCTTGTATGCAAATTGTCTAAAATACCTTTAGGAGTTCATTAGGAACACATTTTTAAGTAATTACCATTACTTAATGACACAAAGTGAGAATAAAAAATGTCTATTTAGACAAATGAGGACAGTTTTAAATCCCTTCATCACCTTCTGGCACCTTTTTAGTTCAGTAGCGGGAGGTTTTTGGGCTACAATGGTTCTGCAATCTGTCTTTGATGCTATCTCTGAAAGTAATGAGAATGTCTGATTTTTACTGTTCGAGGTGCTGGGTGCGATTTCTAAAAGGTCATTCTTCTGGTTTTTATAGCCTTCACTACAACCTAACACAAAAACTGCTTCACCAGATATTGTGAAGTATTTCCTACTTGTCAAGACTTTATGAGGAAATTCAAGAACTACTATTGAAGAAATCCAGGACAAATTCTCTGGAAGTTAGAAGAATGAGTAACCAAAATAAGGTTAGAAAATAATTTTTAAAAATTGGATTTATAGCATGGAAGAAATGGTTAAAGTTCCAACATTTGAGTTACTATTGTTTTTCTGGCCAATATTTATGTAAGTGGACTAAATGAGAAGAATATAGCCTGCAAAATAGGACCCAGATGGGACTGTCCGCATGTTACATAATTCAATGCCTTTAGAGAGTTGAAGCCAGTCAACTCTTGGTAAAAGTGGGACCCATATGTTGCTAAATTTGTTTAAAGGGGATGTATTGTGTAAAACTCACATTTTGCATTTTGCTGTACTTCCATTTGAGTTTCTACTGCTTCTAAAATAAGTCAGTGTTCTTTTTTGTCTGGAAAATGAATCGTTTCAGAAACCTCTGGAATGTAAAGTCACAAATCAGCTGGCACTGCCCCTCACCTAGCAAAGCCCCAGCAAAGCCCAGCCTTTTACCTAGCAACCCCCAGCCAAGCCCAATCTGTCACTGAGCAACCCTGGTTTTGCCACTGTATGCACTTTACAATGGCTGCTGGAAAAGAGAAGTATATTGCTGCTGACTTACCATCCGGTTGGCTGTGCAGGAGGTTTTACTCCTGCTTTTCAAAGATGTATGGTTGTAGAATTGCACATCTGTTTTCAGCCATTCATGTGCTAGTGTAAACATCGAGTTGAGGGGCGTGGCCAGCAGCAGTTTATATGGATTTAAAGTGGCAAGACGCTCTAAAATTGCTCATTCTGAAAGGAGCTCAAAATAGGCAGAACTGAGCAGACTAAAATCTTATCTAAAAATTATGCTGTGCTAAAAAACTAATGAACATGCTTTACATAGCCCATAGACCTATGCTAACCTGTCCAAAGAAGCATAACAGGTCACTTTTAATGACTTTTGCCATCTTAGACCTACTTGGCACACAACTGGTATACTGATTGGGATTGTATTCCGTCAACCCACATAAGTCCGATAGAAATCAGAGACCATTTTAGCCACAGTTAGCCCACATCTAGGGTGAGCAAATGTGGCCCACCTACACATGTTGACTGGATAATGGTATGTGAAGCAATCATTCTTTTCTTCCACTTGGCTGAGTTAGGATCACAGAAATAACAAGTTAAGGATGAAAGGAATCCTAGACATTCCCTTACCCAAGGGATCCTCTTTAGTTATTCACGAAAGATCCCCAATCAATCCTGAGCCTGAAGGGATGTACAGTCCTTCCAGCAAGTATTGGATCTGCCCTGGGGTTTCCTCCAAGCTAGACAGACCCAGGAAATCTCCAAAAGAAGATGCACAGGAAGTTTCCTATTCAGAGGGCCGATCTATCTGTCCCTCGCCATCAAATGGAAGGTGCTCATTTCTAATGTGCGATCCTTTGTTGTTAGTAAAGACTGCGTCAGCTTAAAAGCCCGTGTTGGGAACAATAAAAGCTGTGTATATTCCAGATCCAGGGGCCAAGATTTAGGCTAAATCCCACATTGTAGAGTAACCTCAAGCTCTGTATTTTAAGTGTCCCCTTTCTCTCTAACTTGAATTTATTAGAAGTAGTCTATGAAAGAGGAGAAATTACTTTATGTGACTTTTACTGAAAGTCACACAAATATGTGCTTTTCCGTAAAAGTCACACATTTATTTAATCACAACACTTCATCAAGAAAAAAATAATAGACATCAGATGTAATGGAAAACAAAGCATGTGGAACTAGATAATGCAATGCTTATCATTAAAATGAACATTTTCTTAAAGGAAAAATAACTTTTGAGGCTTTATGAGCTCAGAGAGGCCTTGCTTCTTTTAAATAAATCTTCATTTGTAGGCCCAAATTGTGTTATTACTTTGCCCTTAACAAATCATCATAGACTGCACAGAGACACACCAGAGCCATTGGATTGTCCTGTGGGAGTTGGTCAAACATGTTTACATGTAATTTTTCTCTAATTCAAATTAAGCCTTAATTGTCTAAGGGTTAAGTCAAAGTCAGGTCTTAAAATTTTTATTCCAACTTCAAGTACAATAACTAACAAAAGGAAAAAAAAAATCTCATCAAGTGCATCCTAACATCTGCCTTTAACACAATTATACTGTGGCTGTGGTAACTAGTTAGGTTAGTTTAGGGTGCATTCACACCAGCGCTGTGTAGTCTGCTTTAATAAAACTCTAATTCATTTGCCTTGAAGGTCCAGTTTGTTTGGGGATTGGTGAATGCATCATTAAACTTTCATGGGTTCAAAAAGCAAACTCTAGTCCGACTAAAAACTTAGGCGGACTAGAGTTTTCATTTGGTTTGATTGACATGAAGTCTGGTGCAGCTTGAATGCTTATGTGAGTGCAAAACAGACCAAAGACTGCTCCAAAAGCAGGAAGCAAACTAAAGAGCAGGGCATTCTGGGTACATACAATCAAAATAAACCCATAGTCTAGTGGTAGCGGGTCTATTATCAAAGACAAAAGAAATACTACAATTGCTAAAATATGGCACAATTTAAGTTTTGTTTGCATTCTTTGTTTTGGAGTCTTGAGTCATTCAGCCAGTCATTCAGTTGTGCTGATGACTGGCTTTCTGTGAGTCTCTCCATAGTATCTATAAATCTGACATTGTTCTAGGTTTGGCAATGAACAGATTGTTATTTGCTCATGGACATTTCATTTAAAGTCTTGTCCTCTGACATACACCCAAATAAGCCAATGAGTAAATTTAGAAGCAGTCAAGTTGTAAAACCATCCCAAGGACCATTGAAAGATGTAGGATTAATCACCAGAGATCAGTTGGATGGTCATACCAAAGAGTTACAGTATTTTGGCCCCCTATTTTTAATTGTTGCAGAAAACACTACAAAAATATTTCCTTTTTCTATTACAGAATCTTATGTACCAACTTTTTGTTGATTCATTTCAAATACAAATATAAAAAAATAAATCTAATGGCTTTTAAAGAGAACACAATAGGGAAAAAGGAAGGACAGAATATTTTTTCAAATGAATCAGGTACTGCTGTCTGCACTGGCCTTGTTATTCTGCTCTCTTTGGATCCTATGTTTCCCTCTCTGTTCGACTGGTGGACAGCCACTCTTGTCACCATACTGGTAAGGATCAATGTAATCAGCTGGTCTTTCTGGTGCAAACAATGTGAGCGTGGAGTTGCCAGGCAACAGCAAAAAGAAAGAGGTAACACTGTGGCACAAACACAATCCCCTAATTCGCACCGAGATGACACAGCTCAAGAAAACAGTCACAGATTTTTTTTTTTGTTAGATATACAACAGATATTTTCAAAGATAGAGAAAATTTATTTTTACTCATTAGGACGGTGTCCCATTGAATTGTACTATACCACACAGTGCAGTAACAATCAGCTGGCACTGATAGGACTTGAGCACAAGGACAGTGAAACTTTCAAGTAATGTCAGTGAAATAAACCATACTCCAAACTTGAATGGCCTCAGTCTTTTGCACATTTTAGGCTGAATTAAGAAAAAAATACAAATGGAGATAATTAAAATAAATGACCCTATCAAGATTATACAATGGCGTTATATACACTAAAAAGAAAATTTCTACCCCAAACTCAGAAATTTAGAAACTAACTAATTTTCTAGAAAAACTTTGAGTTTCAAGAAGTCAAGAATTTGCTAGAAAAAACTAAAAAATGTTTAGATTAATCTCAGAAATGTTCTAGAAAATAGTTTTTTTTAACAAGCCATGTTTCCCTTGTTATAAGTGAAATAATCTGCCAGTGAAACTATACTTTCCCAATGTCACAGAAATATTAACTTAAAAGAAGCTTCCAATTTGTACAGAAAAGTAAATTATTATCATTTATTTAAAGTGTATTGAGAAACTAAACCAAAACTTCTTGAATTTTGTGTTTTTGCAGTGTTGACAAATTATCTCTTGTTTTATCAACTTGATAAACTTTATTTTCTGAGTAAAAACAAAAACTGTTTTCTAGTTGACTTTAGTTGCATTTTCAGGGCAGCAGGTGAACTTACATTTTCAAATGAAACCTTTTTCAGATGTTTTGAAATAAATTAGTTCCCTGTGCTTGGACAACTTATGCAATGTAAAGCTGGTGTGAGTTTGTTCAAAAATTCATTTTTAAAAACAATGTCAGAATACCATCAATCCTCCACATAAAAAAACAAAAAAACAAAAATACACCTCTTTCCTTGACACCTGAAGGCAACAAAAAAACCTCAAACCAAGTTTAAAAGGAACTGATAAATCCCCTGCGAACAGCTTACAGAGTAGAGGCAGCTCTGTAGGCTGGCTGTGTTTGATCCAACACATATTGACAGGTGTGTGTGGGTACAGTTGCAGTTAAGTGAAGTTAGTCAGCTGTGTGTGGTAGAACAGCGAGTGCTAAACACAGGCATTTTGCTGCCGGTGCCAGCAACACCCCTTTAAACACTTGCGCCACCTACCCAGATGAAAGACTTGGCTCCATGGCAGACCACTCTGCAGCTTTCCAAGAGGGCCTGTTGAAGACTATTGTTGCTATTTATGGGGAACTAAGTCAGCAGTCATACCACAGTGTGTTGTCTTGTTATATATGTTGGATTTTTTTATGTGTTTATTTTTTTTTTTTAAAATACGATCATTTTGATATTTATTTATGTGTCTGATTTTGCTCCCACCTTAATTGTCGTTAACCAAAACACACACTCACACACGCATTCCTGCACTAAGTCCTTTAAGAGTGGAAAACCACCTACTTAATGTCAACAGCCGCCTCTAAAAGCTCAAATGCCAAGCAAAAAGCTTAGTCTAAACTAGAGGCTTCTGAGTGGAAAGACTGATATCATAACAGAATGAGTCTGCACTGACAGAGATGTTTCACAGATTTAATAATGACTGAATATTCAACAGTGAGGAAGAGCGTAAACTGTGGGAGACGAAAAATGACTCCAGAAGCAAATAAACATTTAAAATTCAGTGCAGTGAAAAAGTCTGACCATAAAATATTTCTGCTATTGTTGCTTTCTTGTGCATTTTAAATCTCCTACATCATTAGATAAATGTTCATTTCAGACCAAAAGTTTCCTAATTACTAACAAAAAGTAGTTTTCAAATGATTGTTTAATTTATTAATGGAAAAAACTATTCAAAACAACCTGTGTCTATGTGAAAAAGTAATTGATCCTGAAACAACTGTCACCACGTGTTTGTGATGATTCATAATGAGTCTTTAGATCACTATGGAGCAACCTTTCTTTTCTTTATAATTTACTTTAAAGCAGTCACATAGAATAGTGTTTGATAATAAACAGCGGATCGAAAAATATACGACACCATCTCAATTGGATTTAAGTCTCAACTTTGACTAGACCTTTTCAAAAATCCTTGAATATACCTCTTTATTTCTGAAATGCTATCAGTTTTACTACAGATGTATGTGATGAACCTTTTAAAAAATATTAACTAATGATATTGACTAAACTATTTTATCTCTGTAATTACAGTTGATGAAAGATTTAAGAAAAAATAAACCTGTAAAGAGCAAACAACATTTCACAGCACCGTGCGTATGAAGGAAATGAAGAATACGTTTAAAACATGAATGAGAACACTGATGGGTGTAAAATAAAGACAGGGAACCAAATCCTGAATGATAAGGAGTGAATAATTATTTTTTCCTCTCTGGTGAGCGTCACAGCTTTAGTGTAAATTTTTGATTTGCCAAATTTTTCAGGGACGGCTGCAAGTATCTGGCCAACAGCCAAACACATGAAAAGCCAAAGAGGCAAATGCAATAAACCTTATGCTGTGATGAGATTTACAACAATCCAACTTGAACATGTGTATCGAGAAATAAAAAGCTTTTGTCTGATGAAATGTAATTTGATTTCGCAGCGTGCAGCCGGTGAGCGTGGGACTTTAGCAGCGCAGGGTTCCGGAAGCTGCCAAGACAACGAGCAGCCTCTCTCCCCGAAGAAACCCACACAGGTGGGGAAGATAAAACAAGGATGTGTGAATTATAAACACTGAAGGAGACATGTGAGCTTAGCCGACATTCACTTTGCAAATAAAGAATTCAGCTGGAGCTCAGAAACCAAATTTGAAACTCATCATTTTGAAACTGTTTTTCAGTCCTGATTATTTAACCCATTATTAGTGCAGCTTTAAGAAAGTGACGTTATATTCAGAAGAAAAAAAAAAAAAAAAAAGAACATTTAATGTTGGATGAGTCATTAGCATGGTGGAGACTGTTCATTACACCTTTTCTATAATTACATCTTCAATGTAATTATAGAAAAATAACAGAAAAATCACATCTGCAAGTTGCACTGTGTGGGTTCTAATAATCAAATGCCCACATGAAAAATAAAAAAAATGAAAAAGCAGATAGTGTTCCTCAGCATGCTGAGTGGGGCCTCAGTGAAGCAGAAATATTGATCTACGTGATGTAAATTGTGAGTTTTTACTTCAATAAATTTTGTTTATCTGGGTTTGTTGGTAGAGCACTGATGCTTATTATGCAAATGTAATATTTGTAGAAGATATCAGGTTAAGAAAAATGATTCTTCAAAGGATAACTCAGCAGCAAAGTGGCAGAATTATGTCTACTTCTTTTTCAGCTTTTTGAATTCATTTTCTGATTTATAAGGAGCTCAAAGGCAGTTTATAGACAAACAGGACTTCAGCTGTTAATGCTGATCTATCGTCTGTCCATCCATGTATGCCTATTGTTCTAGCTAGATAGATATCAGCTCGCTAGAAAGACAGAAAGACAATTTTGTGGCGATTAGGATAACTTTTGAATACAATACAGAGCTATTCTGAAGCTAGCTAGATATAAGCCAATTACCTCAAATGTAGCTAGCCATCTAGCTTCTCCATCAGAATATGCCCTGTGTTATGTTGAAAAGTTATTCTAATTTCCACTGAAGTAAAATATTTTATTACATTACCCCTAAAAAACGTTGGAGTAAGAGATGTCACTTAAACTCCTGGCATCCCCATCATTTATATTTTTGTTGCACTTTACTGGTGGCTGTTGACTCCTGTCATTGTCTCACAATGCGAGTAGAAGCTAAAATATTGAAACTGTGTTTTGCCTCATGGCATTCTCCCAAGCGAGGTATTTTGGATATTTTCTGCCTTCAGAAGAGCCCAGGGCAAACTCAAGATACTCTGGAGAAAATGTGTCATTTGGTTGGCATGGAAACACTTCAGTTTCCCTGAGGAGGACAAGCTTCAGGGGGTCACAACGGAGAAAGATTCTTGTCCATCTGTTTTGACGCCTCCAACGTTTGGACCCCGATAAACTGCACCGACAGCGAAAGGGGTGTTTTTCTATAAAAAACTTTCTATCTCAAAGTGCTCATTAATTTAAATTGAATTAGTCAGAACATTTTAATACAACCTAAAACAACATAAATGTTTGATGTTTCTCTTCTTTAAGGTGTAATCTTGTTTATTTTAAAAATTTTAATCATCAGTATAGCAGGAAATCTCATCTGATTTTCTCTCTTCAAATAAAAAAAAACAAGCTGAAGTAGCTGAAGTTTGTTGTGTACATGTGTGTTTGATCAGTGATTTGTGCTGCTAAGCAGAGAGAAGAAAATCTGTGTTAGTAGGTTACACTCTCAGCAAATGCCAGCCACAAGAGACCTGTCTGAAGTGCTCGTGTGCATCCATGGGCTTTACGCCGCCGTGCTCCAGTTTGTTGTGTAAGCCCCTGTTCAACTCAGAGTGTGCAGAAATGTTTGACACTTGTGCTTGGCATAGACATCTTCTGTGTGCAATTGGCTGTTTTATGTCAGAAGAAGCGTGAGAATCAGGTCAGTCTCCTGGGGAGACGAGGAGCAGTGGGATGATGGACAGATAAATGAGGGAGAAGTGAAACAAGAAGAAGAAAACGGTGAAGAAATGCTGATGCAGGTGGGAAGTGGTGTTGGTACCATAGATAATTAGAGGGCTGATACAAACAATACAGACTTTATTATATGTGGTTGCTGGTAATGCGTATGCTTTGTGGAAGACCAACAATCAGCTTTTACAAGATAGAGACAACATCACAAACATTTTTGTGCATATTATCAAATAATGCAGCTGTTGTCAGCAGTTCATCACACCTCCACTCATTTCCATCTTTCTGAACTACAAGGGTGAGATTGATAAAGTCTCTTCCCACTCTCTGCTAGGTTGAACAGTATATTTGCCCTTGAGAAGCAATGATAAGTCATCCATCAGTGCAAAGCATGCTATACATTGATATGATGCATCATATCCTGCCAGTAATGCAGCACAAATTGACGTCTGAAATGCTTAAACTGGCTAAAAATGTTTATTAGCGCATCAAAATCATTTGAAAGTCATTGAATGAGGTTATCAAAGACAAACTTTCACTCTAAAGCTGAATAGTGATGGTTTTTTGAGTTTCCCAAAGCCATAGATGAAGATAACTTTTGTAGTTATTTGATTTATAAATATTTCTTCAATGTAAACTTACTTCTTTAATCAAGTAATAACAGTCAGTTTTTTGTTGAATAAAGTCTATTTAAACATTGAGAACAAGAAAAGAAGTTGGAAACATGAAATGGTTTGTGTGGGTACGAGTGTCCTGCTGAGGCAGCAAGAGGTGTGTGTGGGCTGGAAAATGAGCTGCTCAACATGCAAATACTGTATGTGCAGCATGTAACTTTTCCATGTTGTTCACTACAAAGATCACTAAGTTAATATAATTCTTATTCTTCTGATTATTTAACTTATTTAAATTTCATATGGATTCTTGAGAATAAAAATGTTATTTTGGTTGTGATGTGGAGATATAAGTTTAATCAGCAACCCTTAAAAGGCAACCTTGTGCCAGCAGGTGTCACCCTAAGGCGCAGTGGAGAAAGGTTTGAGTAAAAATGGTTCAAAATATCTTCAAATGACTGTTTTGAACATGATTTGCTAAACTTTCCCATAGAAAGTACATCTGGTTTGGCGCTTGCGTGTTTAACCGTGTCTCTTTCCTAAATGGAGCCACTTAGAAAGTTTGTCTTTCTTATTTCATAAAAAATAGTCATTGCCCATGGTTTCTGTGTTTTTTTTAATGTCTCCTTCCTGCCATCTAAACCCCTAGCCAGTCACCGTCAGTGGTACCAATTCCACTTCTGCTGGAGAACTTCCTATTAAAATAGAGTTCTTTCTCTCTACTATCACCGCATGCTTACTCAGGATAAAGTATTGCTGCAAATTTAATGATTCAATAGCTTCTGCAGCATTTGATGGAATCTGTGCGTGATTGGACTGTGCATGATGAAAATGATAAATAGTATAATTGTATATGAAATTAATCTGCTGCCTTAAGATGGTATTTGTTGTGAATTGGTGATAAGACTGAATTCAATTAAATTGATAAACAACTGCTATGGTGTGCTGTATATTATTACTGAACATTCAAAAGGATGTAATAAACTATTTCAAAGGTAGAAGACTTGTAGATTTTTCTAGTCTTTGATATCCTGGAGTCTGGAGACTATTTGCATATTCATTATGAAAATTGTTAGTCATTCTAGGGTTGCATGAAATTAACATCTTAAACATAACCAACAAGAAAAGCACGTACAGAGCGATTACTTGTTATTTAGCCTTTATTAAATAATAATAACATTAAAAAAAGAAATTCTTCTGTACAAAGTCTACAAACAACAGTTTGAGTTTTCTGGCCAGTGCCGTCGGTGTGTCATAATGTACTGCGTTTGTGTCAGTCAGTTGTGCATAAGTCAATATGTGTGCCTGTGTGTAGCCTTCAAAGAGAGAAGAGGTAATACTATCTGGGTGTTCAGAGGGAAATGAAGCAAAGCCAAGCGGGAGACAGAACAGGTTAACCTTGCACATGTACTCACTGCTCACTCATTGATGTTTTGGTTGCACTGTGTGTAAGAGAAGAGTCAGAGTGAGACATCAGTAGGGAAAGAGAAAGAGTCAGAGATCAAAAAAGATAGAAAGCTCCAAGGCACTTGGAAAACAGTCCAAATAATAATAATAATAAAAAAAATAATGGAGAGAAATTTCTTCATCTCTTTCTTTTGTTTCCTTATTCTCTCTCTCTCTTTTTTGGCAATCATTTAGCAAATTCTGATGATGCGTTTACTCTCAGTGTGCATTTTATGGCTACATTAATGCATGCCTATGACAGTCGAGAGACGAAAGAGGAAATCGAAGACAGAGAACAAATGGGCTCCAGGCAAAGATGCAACTCGTTTCTCTCCTTTACTTCCACTTTTCTGACAAGTGTGACCCAAATCCTATTGGATTCACAGGGAACAGAGACTCAGAAGGACTTGACAAAATCCGATCATCTAGCAGAGTGAAACGTGAACATAGAAAAAGTGAAAAACAGGCAGAGGTCTGTGTCTGATTCTGAAGATGACGTCCCTCCTCACCACCAGCCTAGTGTTTGATTTGTTATTTCTTCAGAGGACCAAGTTTTAATAAATAGAATGTGAATAACATGCCCTGTTTTCTGATATTTTTTTTAACTTTCATGGCTTCTCATTTTGTGTTGCTTTAGAAATCCCTAAAAATGTCCATTCAGTGCTTTAAATACAGTAAGAGAAAAAATAGTATTCACATTTCTTTAAGTTCAATAGTCCAATGTATTTTGTGGATTTGACGGGTTTTGGAACAGGGTGTTTCTTATTTTTAGTCATCTGGTCATAAATACTTTTACTTCTAATTAGCAGATCAGCGCTAACAGCAGAGCTAATCTTTCTTTTAGCGCCTTAGTGTTTTTGCTAACTTTGAAAATGTTAAGCGCACTTAGTTTCCCCTAAATAATTTTTTCAGATAAATTCTAAAGTGCTAATGTACTTGCCATTTTTTTTTACTTTAAGCTTAACATCTGTGTTGACGGTTTGGGTATTGACTGTTGAGAACTCTTCAAGTGGTTAGACATTTATATGTTCATGCTCTTATTTTGAAGTGTTTGAAGACTGTTTACGCGTGCAGTTCAAGGCATTTCCTCGCCTCACGTTTTCCTCCCATCTTTTGTTGCAGTGAAGCAAATGATGATCATTCTGTACCTGTGGAACTGGCAAACAATTTAAAATCTGCTGACTGAAGACAGACATGGACAATTAGGCAAAATCAGCACAGAATTAGCCATTCTCAACAATTATAAGACTGAAACAGACTGTTTGAAAGAATCACTTCCTGAAGTTAAACCATACATGTGGGTGTGAAATAACAAATCTGACCCTACTTAGGGCGATATACTATCTGTTGCAACACATGTTGGGCATCAACATAAGTTTAATTTGCACTTTAGCATTAGCTTCTGCTAATGTTGGTATAGTATCTTAGCTGAACTAATGCTTATGATTAGCGCTTTATGAAAATCAGTCAATACTAACCTCAGAAACTCAGACTAGCTGCACAGTATTCTTCTCTATCCTTCATGATTTGCACAAACTTTTTAAAACATAAATGACATATTACAGGACAGATGTGATTATTTTTTACTGTAAATATTTTTGAACTATGTGAAACATTAAAGGCACCTCACCTGAATTTTCTGTCACCAGCTCAACAGCACAAGGCCACAAGAAAAACTGTAACATTTTCATTTAGCTCTGGTTTTGTATGTGCTCTTCTTAATAAAACTGTAAAATGAGTCTGAAAAGTTATTATGCTTATGTGTTTAAGTCTAATTTTTCCTACTGAATAAAGTCTTGACCTATTTTAATTTTTTTTTTCTGACAAGTAAACATAATCATTGCCATATGTTACTTTCTTTTTGACCTCCTCTGGGTTTTTTGTTGAGCTATCATTTGTCAGGTATCAGAACTGAAATAAATTGTATGATATGCAACATGGGAACCAAAATACTAGACACTAAACTTAAATGGATAAGTTTAGAGTTTGATCTTTAATTTACGATAAATACATGATTTGTGTGTTTTTAAGTGGGATTGTGTGGAGTAATAGTGGAGTTTTATTTGCATTAGAAAGCAGTCAGCGTAATCTTAGTTTGGAGAATCAGAGATGAATTTTCAAAGGAGAGCTAAGCTAATTAAACTTCCACTCAAAAAGGAAATTGTCCATATATGAAACAACTAAAGCCAAAAAACAATCAAGCACTTTTTCAACAGTTTGAACCAACAGTTATTTGCACATAAAATAATTTTGCCTATTTTTTTTTTTTTTATTTTCTCAATCACGACATGTTCAATAATGGTTAATGGACACACAATATTACAATTGCACTGAAAATATTACAATTACCCAGATAAACAAACAAAATCCACTTCCATTGATAAACCATGGTTAATCTGTATAATCGTCTTTGTACCTTTGCGTTTTTAGGAATTATTATGATTAATGGCATCATCTAATGTGATTTGAGTATTATTCAGTGAAGTTTCCGGGGAAAACTTTGTATTGCATTTTATGTTTCCTTATAAAATCTAGCCGATTATGACCCAAGATCCAATTAAAATAACTGATTTGAGCCGGTGACAATATTTTTGTAGTTAAGTAGCCACATTTCCTTACAATAGACTAAGATTAGATTGAAGAAATACACTTTCAAACAACTGGTGGTAGAAATTGATGCACAGCTGGTAGAAAATGTGTACTTGTATCATTTTGTACCCCAAAAAAGTCACTTACAAAACGACTAATACTGCAAGAATAGAAAATAGAAAATAAAAAGGGAGTGAAATAAACAAAGTGAATTTTGCTGAGGGGTTAAGTTCTCATTTGGAATTATTACAGTATTTTTTGATTTACGCAAAACAATCAAATATGTTTTAGTAAATATTTCAAGTTATTTAGGTGCAACATGTTGACGTTGGGAAACTGCAATAATAACATGATGTTACTGGAAAAAAAAAAGTGATTTCTTTTTGGTTCTCCAAACTGAGATTCCTGCTGCAGGTAAGATACTCACAGCTCAGACCTACTCTGCATAACGTCAAACAAACCAAACTCCACCTTTAAAGTTGAGGTGTGGGCCTGAGGATTACGTAAAGTCCTGAAAACAGAGGAGCGTAGATGTTTGCGTGTGTGTGTAGAGGTGAGTGTGTGTCTCATTTGAAGCATCAGTCTCTCCAGCAGCACTGGCCCTCCGTAATGGCTGTCCTCCAATACAGCGTATACTGTAATTTGCTTAAGGCTCGATTGTGTGTCTAAAGAAGTCAACGGTATGCTTCCCAATCCTCACCTTCAGTCATCTTTCTGCATTTTTTCCCCCCAAACAGGCTTCTTAGGATTGAGAGCGATGCTACAACATCAAGTCGATTCATCACTCCCAGTCCACCCAGCCTCATTTAACACTTGTTCAGACCCACTGAGCACATACACAGCTCTTTGGCAATCCATAGGTTGCAATAAAATAATTACTGACATTTTGTTTACACAGTGTCTGTCCATCATTTGGGCATCATACAGTCTGAAAAGCAAAAAAATATAGATATATATATACCAAAAAACCAAAACTCTAGAATACTGAATCTAAAGCACAACTCCATAACAGCATGTTAGATTTTTTTTTGATAAAACTCTGATTTTCTGTCTTGAGTATAACTTTTCCCTACTCTTAGACTGATAATCTGTAATGGGAAATGTAAAATAGAAAAAGGACTAAAGTAACAGCTAAGATCATGGAGTTCAACAAAACCCTAAAAAAAAAGGTCTAAAAATGGCATAAAAAGCTCTACAGGGTTGCTATGAACTGAAGCTTGCTTTTTCTTAACCTTTTTTTTTCATCCAAGTGGACACAAGTCTAAAACAGAACAAAAACAGTCACCATTACTTCTCTATGCCACTGGTTTCACAAAGCGCAGACCGAAGGCGGACAAAGGAGCTAGCGGGCGCTGCATGGCAGGCTTATTGACTTTTAAAACTCACAGAACTCATACCAGAAACTTTCAGAAACAAAACGAAAGGGAAAGAAAATATTTGCCTCCTTTTCCTTTTTCACTGGAAAAAAAAAAAGTCTAGATTCTTTTACGTCGTTTCCTTTTTAAGCTATTTAGAATGGTAGGCATTCACTTGATATGTGTTGATTTGAGTCAAAAGTACCCAGATTAAAATGGACCACTGGAGGAGAAGTCTTCACAAGCAATCGGATGCAAAGACAGATTTTTTCACCCCATCTTCTTTTGGAAGATGAGGAAAAACATCTAAAGTTCTGCGAAGTACCGTTCAGAAATTCATAACTAGAACACCCCAGACTGTGCTGCCATTTGACGTCTAAATGTCCAGATTGTCATGGGTGCTGAAGTCCACTTCATTCCAGTGGTTGGTGGGCTGTATTTTATGGTACTTCAGTCATTTATATTCTTTTATTTCATTCCTTCATTCAATCATTCATTCACAGGCTTTTAGAATCGAGCAGGTTTCTCCTGCAGGCAGAGGAGAAAAGGGACTCAGTTGCTTAAGGGAATCAGGGATCAGAGGTTCCTTCGTTTTTGACCCCCCACCGCCAGCACATAGAGAGTTCAGTGTTACCCCCGTTTGACATCAGAGCAAAGGAGTAGCAAGATTTCAGGCAGGGACGAGGGTTGAAATTTCAGATGGTGCTTCTTTTTCATGTCTATGTCCAAATAAGAAGGAAGGAAAATCTTCAGGGGATGTCCGTCATTCCTCATGCCTCCGAGCAGCACCTCTGCTGGTTTATCTTCACTTTGTGCTTGATCCCGTCATACAGCTCAAAGTTGTAGTTCTCCAGCGTCGTGGAGGAACGCGAGGACAGCCCGCTGTACGAGCACGTGCAGTACAGGAGCAGGCCGGCGCAAACGGCTCCCAGCAGGACGCCCAGCGAGCTCATCACGATGATGGTGAGGAGGATGGGGTCCAGCGTGTACAGCCAGGCATTGTCCTTGTCCTTTTCCGACACCAGCGTCACTGAGGATGGGTCCATGTCGGAGGACGGGGTGGAGAAGGAGGACGGCCAGCCAGAGAAGACAAAATCTGGAGAAAACACAAGAAATTTAGGAAAAAAGACTTTTACACGTGATAAAAATCTAGAGGCTAAAGTTTCTGTCCATCTTGGACGTTTTGTAACAAATGTTCAATTTTGGTCTGGGCTTTCACTAGGCCATTCTAACGCATGGATGTGGTTTGATCTAAAGCAGGGTTGACAAATTCTTGTCCTTAAAGGGGACCTGTTATGCTTCCTTGAACAGGTTAAGATACAGTACAGACCAAAAGTTTGGACACACCTTTTAATTCAATGAGTTTCCTTTATTTTCATGATTATTGACATTGTAGATTCACACCGAAGACATCAAAACTATGAATAACACATGTGGAAATATGCACTAAACAAAAAAGTGTAAAACAACTGAAAATACCCCTTATATTCTAGTTTCTTCAAAGTAGCAACCTTTTGCTGTGATTACTGCTTTGCACACACTCTGCATTTTCTTGATGAGCTTCAAGAGTCACCTGAAATGGTTTTCACTTCATAGGTGTGCCCTGTCAGGTTAATAAGTGGGATTTCTTGCCTTATAAATAGTCATGAAAATAAAGAAAACCTATTGAATTAGAAGGTGTGTCCAAATTTTTGGTCTGTACTGTAGGTCAACATCTTCATTACATTTTTTCCACCAAGTTTTTCTTGATTGTGAGATTTTAGTCTGATCAGTTCTGCCATTTTGAGGTCCTTTCAGAATGAGCTGTTTAAGGCGAATTGTCACTTTAAATCCAAATAAGCTGCTGCCAGCCATGCCCCCCAACTCAACATTTACACTTGCATGTGAAAATGGCTGAAAATAGATACGCAATTATAGAATCGTGCATCTTTGAAAAACAGAAGTGGAACCTCATGCACAACCAACAAGAATGCAGCAAGTGGTTTCTAAATGGTAAGCCAACAACTAAACTCTTGTCCTTACCAGCAGCCATTGTACACAAGGGAAACCAGCTGATCCAATGCTGAAGCTCAGCTTGGGTTGCTAGGTAACGGGCGGGGCTGGACTGGGGTTGCTAGGTGATAGGCGGTGCTTACTGATTTGTGACGTTACATTCCGAAGGTTTTTAAAATGGCTAATTTTCCAGACACCAAAAAACATTAATTTACTATTAACTTATTGCCTAAGACCAGCTGAGTGTTTTTTTTATAAGTGCTCTGGCTGTTTGAAGTACAAAAACGTGCAAAATGTGACTTGTGCGTAATATGTCCCCTTTAACAACCTATCCTGCATTTTGCTTAAACACCCCTGAATTAAACAAATTAGACAAATGGTTCACAACCAGGCCTCTGCAGAACTTAATGACATACTGAGAGGGTAATTCAGTGATCGCCTTTGCTGTGTTGGAACGGAGACAGTTGATGTAGGATTGGACGCCTCTCATCTTTTCAAGTCAAAGAGCTGCTTCTGCCCCTTAACTTACAAAATAAAATGTCTTGAACCGCAAAAAGATTGCATGTATAAATATGTGCTACATGATCTGTTGTAATTTAAAAGCTAATGAAATTAAACTAAAATATGTATTTATATTTAGAAGAAATTAACCAAATTTTTACCAAGGGAAAAAACTGTAAATGGTTGCCTACATAAAAACATAAATCAAAACCTCAAAATTACTTTTGCAAGTCTCATACCATTGCTGCCATTTTGTTGTAGATTTTCTACATATACAGTACAGACCAAAAGTTTGGACACACCTTTTAATTCAATGAGTTTCCTTTATTTTCATGACTATTGACATTGTAGAATCACACTGAAGGCATCAAACTATGAATAACACATGTGGAAATATGCACTAAACAAAAAAGTGTAAAACAACTGAAAATAGCCCTTATATTCTAGTTTCTTCAAAGTAACAACCTTTTGCTGTGATTACTGCTTTGCACACACTCTGCATTTTCTTGATGAGCTTCAAGAGGTAGTCACCTGAAATGGTTTTCACTTCATAGGTGTGCCCTGTCAGGTTAATAAGTGGGATTTCTTGCCTTATAAATAGTCATGAAAATAAAGAAAACCCATTTTAATTAGAAGGTGTGTCCAAACTTTTGGTCTGTACTGTATATTGCATAAAACATTTAGAACTGTTAAACCCACCTTTTTTATTGTCTGAATAATTAAAAGCTTTTGTTATTACAAAAATGCAATGTTTTGCATTCTACATCTGAAAATGTAGAATTCAGACGTGTTAAGGCTTTTCAATGTCTAAACTGCTTTTGCTGGTTCAGAACGATGCCTGTTTATCTATGTGGTAAAACAGTGATGCAAATGTATCCTTTTTAGCACTTTATGAGAAGCCCACACAGAAAAAGGCTCCAGACAGACAGTAAACACACATTTTAGAAGACAAACTGCAAGTATTCTCTTGTAAATGTCTAGGGGCTGGAAAAAGCAAAAAAAAAAAAAAAAAAAATTCTGTAGACTGTGATTGCTACAGTCATGTTTTTCTGTGTGCATAGGAGTGAGCTGTCTGTCGTGCTTTATGGGTCATTGAAACATAAAAAACAAAGGCAAAAAAAGAGACTACATGCAAAAAAAAAAAAAGAGAAAAAAACGTTTGAATGCTCGCTAACATTCTTCTTCCTTCTGTGCAAACTCTGTCAGACTGCTGCCACAGGCTTATTTCTTGTAGAACTGCATGTATAAAGAAGAGCTACAGGCATGCCTCTGCTAACAGTATTTCCATTAAAGTGTGTGGGTGAGACAGACTGTGTAGCCTCTGGCTGCCGGAGGGGAGGACCTTACCTCCATTGACGTGCTGCTTGTGATTGAAAGCAGGATCGTTTCCAAAATCTTTAGGCTTCTGATCTGTAGGAGAGACGGAAAGAAAAGCTGCATTAATCTCCCCTGTCCACTCGCTTACTCCAGAGTTTAGATCATGTTGTGATAACATCAGTCCATCTCTGATGCTGTCAGCACACAGCAGCTGCATTTGTAGATGGAAATCGCTCGGTACAATGGCCTCGATCTTGTTTAAAGTTTTCTAAAGAGAACAAACAACAAATCTCACACAGAAACCTTTTGTAGTGTCTGTGTTCAGTCTGTCGAGGGAAAGATATAAAGCTGTACTTTTCAGCCAGGCTCCCCACCAGTTTCATAGGGTGATAAGAATCAGTGTTTTTTTTTAAAATTATTTTTGTTTGCTTATAAATGAAAAAAAGTTGGGAGATTGAAAGAGAGTGTGAAGATAGGGAGGAAAAAGACAGATAAAGACACACAAAACTTTTTATTTTGATAGAAAAATATTATTTTTATTACTTTCACATTCACCACAACCATTTTTCTTTTACATACCAAGCCAGAGAAATTCAACAAGCTAAAATACCATGTTTAAACTGCTGAGTGCAAGGCTTTGAAGGCTTTGTTATAGGCTCAGTTCTTGTTCAGTTCGATTTGAGAATAAAAAATAAAAATGGAGCAATATCTGTGGAGCTGATAATCATTTATTAGGAACCAAAAGCACTTTATAACCAGAAACTGTAATAGATATTCAGAAGATAGGAGGTGAAAACGTAATTTAGGGTGTGCAGGAAAAAAAAAAAAGATATGGAGCCTCATTTCCTCTGTTAGATAAGGTCATTCATCCACGAGACAAGTTTGGCATCTTCAATTTTATAGATTCAATAAACTCCAAGCTTCAAGTTCTCCCTTAACTGTAAATAACAGCGAGATTAAAACTTTTAAAGGACACCTGCTGTAAAATTTGAGGTTTCTATTATAAAAAGTTAACATGGACATACAGAGCTGAAGAAAAAGAAGAAACAAACCCTGTATTAACAAAGATGTACCTTTGCATATTCAATCAGAGTGTGAGCACTTTCTGTGTCATGCATCAATATTTCATATCAGCAAAGTCCAACACAAATCAACAACAATGTATTTCCTTTCTCACAAGAATAACAGCAAAATGTGCAAATAAACATTGTTTTTAACTAATGACTGCGTTTTACTTGTATCAAGAGTCAAAAATGATCTCCAATATAGAAACTAGTGAAAAGTTTACATAATCTCATGGGGGCAATACATTTCGTTATCTGGAGTTTGAACAGACATAGATGTATGTCTTCATATTTTTTTTTGCTAAACCTAGTAATGTTCTAACTGTCAAGAATGGTGATGACAACATCATGCTGTGGGCTGGGTTCACAGATTTTAAAACTGGTGCATAGCACAAACTGGCTGGAAAATACAAGACGGAGAAATGTTTTCAAATTCTCCAGTAAACATAAATAGGGAGACAATATAAAACAAATCAGAATTACAAGCAAAATTGGTTATGAACTGCATAAGCAGAAAACTTGAAACCCCAATAAAAAGTGAAGACCATTCCAGGATTCAAATCCTGGAATGGTCTAAATCCAGGATTTACAAAGCTTATGTGGTCAAGTATAAGATGGGAGTTTAGGTATATTGCGTCATGAGAAAATAATTATTAAAATAAATGATTAAAAGCCTAAAATTACCATGACAACCATGCACATGAGTTAGTGTAAACTTCTGACAAAAAGTGAATATAGATGTCTGAGTTGAAAGGAACAAACAGTTTAGAAGAAAAGAAATGAAGCTGCAAAATGTAACCAGTAATTAAAACAACAGGAAGGATCACTTATGCTCCAGTGAGGCAGAAAGTTTTTTTACAGGTAATATGACTCTGCTGTCGCTGAAGACAGGATCGGACCTATGAACAACTGAGATATTTCTTTTTTTTTTTCTTAAAACATGAGCTTAAACTGGACACCTTTTCAATATCCAACCAAAATTTGGGATTATTGTACCACTGGAACACTGAACTGTCTTTTAGTCTCCAGCTAATAAAAAAAATATTTCTAGAACAACACAAAACCCAAAACACCAGTCTCACTGTCAACAATAAAACCAGTTTTACATCACCTGACCAAAGAAATAAAAGCTACTGCTTCAAAATTAGCACCTTCAGACTGGTCTGAAATTTACAAGGCAAAAACAAGGAGGTGGAAGCATCAGGCTGTGGGATTTTTTCCACTGTCTATGCTATTGGTGCATTTCACAGAGGGGAGGAAAAAAATAAAGTTCTACCTCAGTTACTTCAACTTTGTTCTTTTGCAATTATTTGTTCCAACAAGGGAAAAAAAGCATTACATCAAGAAAAGCCAGTAATGCCTTGATTATTTCAGTAACTAAAACATTATTTATGCAAGTTAGAAACCTTTATGATGTCTTCCTGCAATCTGCTTTTGCTGTAAAAGTTCTGACTTGTAAATATATAAAAGCGCCCCTTCGCAGCAGTCTCTGAGCTCCAAACCTCTGTTGTCTTTGATCAAATAAAACCACCGTGGGCCTCAACAAAACATCAAATCACTTACGGGGAGATGGCAAAAACAAAGTAAGGGTAAGAGGAGCTTGGACAGTCTTTAGATGACCATTGAACAATGTTTAATGATGCTGGCTTAAAGCCTCCAGGCTAAAATTCTGAGAAGAATTATCACATGGATCTGAAGAGGGATTAAAACTCCCTCTAGACCCATTTTTCTCCTCTCTTCAATTAGTAAAGCGAGGAATAAAAAAGAGGCCTTTTTTCATTCAGGCAGAGATGGGGATGGCTCTTTGCCACTTTTGGTTGTACAGGAGCCCGAGGACCTGTTAGAGTGCTCACACTGATAATATTTCTCCAGGAAAAAAAAAAGAAGAAGAAAAGAGATGAAAAAAATATGGATGCCTTGGAGGATAAAAATGCTTACTGCAGGGTTTTATGAACGCAATCGCCTCCATTAACTAATTAGGAATATTAAATGGCTTCAAAGTAGTCCATGATGGAGGGAAGTGAGGCTGATTTAAAAGCTCCCGGTGAAATGTTTTCCAAATCTTTTAAAAAGTTTGATAGACCGAGGACGAATGAAAACAGAAAAGTGCATGAGTAGCACAGCATAAATACGGTCATATATCATTCCTCGGTTTGAATTCGGACTCACATTGATTGGATTATGGCACCGGGCTGCTGGAATGAGTCATCTAATGTGTAAATCATGCACAAGTTGATTGGAATTGAAGAAAGAGGAGCTGGGGAAGGCACAGAATGGATATGCAAGCACAAAATAACTGAAATACTTGTTGACCGAAGCACAAAACTGCATTCTGTGAGCTGCAGTGTGATGAAATAAGTCAATGCAGAGAACTATTCCATAAAATAATGATTTAACTGACTTTATGGGAGCTCAGTTTAAATCTGCATAATTACCTCACACTGGTGCATATTGGTTCATTTGGTTTGCATGCAGTGCCTTGCAAAAGTATTAGTACCCCTTTAGATTTTTCACATGTTGTGATGCTATAACCGCAAACATTAACATTATGTGACGGACTGATTAGTAATGTAAGGTACTAATCACCTAACTCAACACACATAAAACAATTATTAAAAAAACATATCTATTTGGCTAAAGTCGTCAAATGGAAAAAAAAAATTGTAACCTCTGCTGATATAATGTATCCTCCCAGCATGACGCTGCCACCACCTGTCATTACTTTGGGTATGGTGTGTTTATGGTGATGTGAATTAAGTTTTACATAATTTTCTGCTTCAATCAAACCGTGTTTTTATGTGTCATCTATCCAGAGACTCTTTCTCCCATGTGTTGTGTCCTCAACATGCCTTGAAATAAACTGCAACAATGTTTTTTTTCTTCTCTCAGCTCTTTCATAAAGGCAAGATTTATGGAGTATATGACAAATGGTTGTCCTCTCAACTGATTCCCCCACCTGATGAGCGGACCTCGATGCATTATAGTCGACGTAAGTCACACAGAATCACACAGTTTACTAATAAGGTGACTCATGAAGGCATTTGGTTGCACTAATGGTTACTAGATTAAAGGGGGCTGAATTTTAATTTCTTGTTTCCATTTGACAATCAATTGTTATTTTGTGTTGACCTATCATAAACTTCCATACTAAAGTTTGTGATTATAAAGTGACAGAATGTCAAAAAGTCAAGGGATATGAATACTTTTTGTGTCATGCCTGCCTTCGTCATTCTGTCGGTTTTCCCAAAAGACTTCTTTCATTTGCTCTTGTGTTTGAAACGACCTGCCCTCCATCTTCAATCCAATCCCCCAACCTGCCTTCCCGTTAGCCTCTCTCTCAGAGTAAAAAGAAAAGTCTATCTTTAGAAAGTATGGACAGCTATCCTTTTTTGTCCTCCCTTCTTTCATCTCCTTCCATCTCGGGGAGCATTCTTAGGAGGAAAAAGGGGGCTCGCTTAATGGGCCATTCTCCTCGGAGAGATTCTGCTCCCCTCCATCACTGCCTCTCATTTACTCTCTTGTGTTTTCTTTTTTTTTTACTGGGAGGATTTGCAGAAAAGTAAGGGAGAAGATATTGAAACAGGGAGGTCTTGATTCAAGAAAGGATGGGGGGATTTAGACATGAACAAAGTGATGTAGGTGTGTAGCAGAAGAGACAAGATGGCGAGATACTGATTTGAAGTACAGACATTTTAAGAAGCAAATTAAACTGCTATTGTGTTGATTTGCTTCATTTTGTATTAGAGTCTAAATTGAACACTTGGATCCAGATGGCTTCAACTGTAAGCAGTGACATGAAATAATAAATAAAAATCAACAAAAATATTCTCTCAGATCTGCCGTAAAATATTATGCAGCCCTAAATAAAACATGCGGTGTCTATAAAATGGGTTTAAGTGTAGAACATAATCACAGCAAAATTTACAAATGACCCACAGCTTGCAAAATTAAAAGAAAAGTGCTCAATCTCAACATTGTAAATAAAGTTTAACAACTTATCAGGAAAAAGGCTAAAATCTTTTGAGTAATATTTATCTCAAAATGCATTTAAAGTGTAAGAGTATGCAGTAAAATATGTAAATCCATACACAGTTAGGCACTCTAAAATAAATATAAATTTAAACACTGGATCTAAAAAGTGTACACATCCCGATTAAAATGGTAATTTGTACAAACAAAAGCAATAAATCATTTTTAATTTTTCCCACCTTAACTGTGAGATACATGTCAGAGGCTTCTTCAAATTCGCTGTAATCCAGACTGCTACAGGAGATCTTCCCTGCCCAAAGCATCACCATTTACTCTAACTATTTGAAGAGTTTTGAAGTAATATGAGTTATCACAACATTTAATATCCCTGTGGGATCAATGGAGTTTTTGAATTTGAACTGAAAATCCTGGTCAATTAAACTGAAAAACAAACAAATGCGTCAGGTGGAACATGTAAAAAATGGTTACCTGGTTGCTAAGTATGAATACTTTGTAGAATCAACTTAAGATCAACAGTTCAGCTTTATAAGATTTTTCAAATTGCATCCCTTGGATAAATCATTTTTTTGCAGGAAGGATGAAGTAATGCAAAAGATTTAAAGCTTTAACTTTTTGTTCACTGCAAATATGCTAATTTTTCAGTTAAATTGTGAAGGATTTATCTGACTTATACTTCACAAAACTCCTCACATTTTAACAGTGTACACTTTTGAGATCTGCTATATCCATACATGTACATGTAAACAATAAAAAAGATTGTATATATAAACATTCTCCAAACCTTTATTAAAACGAATTTGTCCAAATTCCTTTAATCTGAGAGAAAAAGGCAGGTTGGTGACAATCTTTAAATATTAAGAAACTTCTCTCACGGATGAACAAACATATATAAATACAAGCATAACTGCTCAACTTTTATTTCTATATCAAACCAACTCTATTAAAGCTTCTGTTGATATCTTTGCTCATGTGATTGGTTGCCTTTAAACACTTAGTTGCTGCACAACACAATTAAACCAAAAGCTTCTTCAGTACAACGTTGATATAAGCATTACTAAAAGAAATTTGTTTTTAAAAAAGGACACTCAAGCTAAACAAATAAGAGTTATTTTCATCACAGCATGTTTGGTCTCATTTCTTGACTTAAAGCAGACCTGGAAACTGTGGTGAGTATGCATCCAAAGTGAAACTTCCATTCCACAAAAGTGAATGAAAGTTTGTTGCATGTAGTTGCACAGAAACCAGAATGAAAGCATTCCTTTTGAATTCAGAGTTTTTTTCATTCAGTCAATCAAATGTAAGACTGACATCGAGTTTTAGTTTGAAACATTAACCAACAGGCAGAAGATCCAGGCAACATTCGGCAATCATCCACATTTTGATTTGACACTGAAGCACAATCTCAAACTATGGTGGGAAGGAGGTGAAAGTTTTAAAACACATTTTTATCAAAGGCATATCCAAGGTTTGATGAACAAAAAACACCCAAAGTAACATGTGAGGCTTGAAAAGTTTTTAAGACTGTCCGTGCATTTATCACTTTTCATTTTTATTGCGGGATTCATCTCCTTAACCCTCTGCTTATGTCACACCAATACTCTCGTCTTTTTCTGTCCTTTGCCCTTCTCTGACAAATAAACTTTCCTCAATAAGACTCTAAGAAGTGCTGAAACAAAATTCATCCTCCAAACTTGTGGGTGAACCTCTGAGAAAAGAGGAACACTGACATTGCCAATTGCATATCCATGCAGTCTTTCCAACAATTTGTTAGGTGATCGATGTAAGTTTGCTTATGCTTAATTGAAGATCCAATTAATCTCTAGTCTGATTTACACTTAACACTATGAAGAACATCAAAAATCATTATGCTGAAACTGTAGAACTGTGAGCTGAAGCTTCTCCATCTTCAAGGACAGGACTTCCTTATCAGGCACCAACCCAGAGGTGTGCACCGATCCATTATCGATAAGAAGAGCTGAAGCACTTCCACCATTGCTGAACAGAGCTGTTGTTGCTGAGTTCCTTGTTCTTTGAAGAAAAGGATCAGACTGCTTTAGCTCTTCATTTGACCATATTGTCCTGTTGACACCGTATGACTCATTAAGAGTCCAGTCATTTCAGCAGCGGGAGCTGTAGCTGTCGTCTTTTTCCAGCGTTATGATGAGTTTGGGTTCCAGGCTGGAATCCGTTCCCGGGTAAAGGTGGTTCTGGTTGGAGCTGCGGAACATGTTACAGCTGGGGTTTTGACTCTGGCAGTAGCTCTCTGGATCTTGCTGATAGGCTGGTTGGTTGTTGTGGTACATCACTGAATGGTGGTGGTGATGATGGTGGTGGTGGCCACTGTTGGACTTCCTGCTCATCCAGTGGCGGCGTTGGCAGCAGAGAATCAGAACCACAGTCAGACCTATCAACAGCAGGAAGGCGCTGCCTCCCATCAACACATAGTACCAGTAGGCAGGGATCGGATGCACCTTCACTGCGTCTACAGTGGGCCTCATCCCAGATATGGCACCCCCTGGAGGGCAGGAGGAAACATTACTGATTGGCTCAGTGGAGGAGTGAGGCAGGCATGCAGACTGCATTGAAGAGTTTAAAGCTGGAGATTGTCTGTTTATCTGGACATGGCAGATCTGACAAGCTTTTAATTTCTCTGCATGCTTACAGCTGGATGCATCTCCTGTAATGCAGTATCAATATTATATGATATATAGCTCTGGAAAAGCTGAATGTTATTTCCATAAATCCAGCGTAGGCACACATCATTCTGCTTAAAAGGACTGATCACCTGAATCCAACAGCAATCTAAAAGCGCATGCCAAGATGCAGAGAAAGCTCTGATTTCACTAAATATTGATTTCTGAGCTCTTGTAATGTTTAAATATCAATGCGTTGTTTTGTTTAAACATGATTTTTTTTTGTTACTTTATTCTTTGGAAACGCTACCTTCTTGTCTCCTTGAGCAATTTATGTTTATTTGCAAAAAAAAAAAAAGAAAAAGAAAAATCAATCACTGTATTTTTATTTGGGAGACATGCCACTAGTTTACAGAACAAATCATTTCATTTTACTTAAGAAAAATCAATCACTGTATTTTTATTTGGGAGACATGCCACTAGTTTACAGAACAAATCATTTCATTTTACTTAAGCATAAATTTTGAAACCTCAAACAAAAGCAATACCACAACAACAACAAAAAATCTATTTAAAAATTAAATATGTCTAGACTTCCTTGTGGTCTGAAGTTCATAAAATTTTAATGTTAGATAAACCTACTAAGAATAGGTATAGATGTTCTTTCCTTGGAATGATTAGAATCATAGTATTACACAACAAATATAATATAGTATAACATAATATAATATAATATAATAAAACATAATATAATATATTTTGTACTTAAATTATTGAGGAAACAAAATAGAACTAGAGAATAATAAAAACTGTACAGTGCATTAGTTTATTATCATTTTATGTTGTTTTTATAAAATAACAAAATGTTACAAAATTAAATAAAGTAAAATTGAAAATAACATAAAGCAGAGCTAATTAAACTTAAATTCCCAGGAGTACAAATGAGTTGTAGATTTTTAAAACTATATGGTTTATTTTATCATGTTGGATTTTATTGCCAACTGATGATGTTGTTTGTATTGGTGTTCCTTGATCTACTGAAATATCCAGAACAAAATAGAGTCAAGCAAAAGAAAAAATATTAAAAAAACACCGAAACAGTAGATTTTAGATTTTCCAGATGTTAAAATACACATTTTCTTTATTTTGCTCAAATCATTGTTCAGACTGCCTCACCCATCTGCTCTGTTTCACTGAGTGCACTCTACCTGCTAGTGAAACACTGACTACTCATGCATACTTTACATAGCCAAAGTCTAATACTCCTACAAGCAACATAAATATGCATGAGTACTGAAAGCTTGACATTCCTAGGAGCGGTGTTGGTCAGAAAGGGTAAAACCTTTGCTGGTTTTCACTGAATATCACTCAAAATCAGGAAGAAACACACTCATCTTTAAATTTCAGCAGCATTGTCTACGATCTACGCAGCCAGAAACATTTTATTTTGATTGTTGCAAACATCACAACCATCTGCTGCATATTGACACGCAAAGGCCCATGCCATGCGCTCAAACTGAACCAGAGAACACAAACGATTCATTTCGGACCGGCTAAGCAAACAATGTGGAACGCTAAGCCTTGATGAAGATGTTTTGTTCTGTTTTGAGGGGGTCAAGAGTAACTAAATTCGGGTGGTGAGAACGAGAGAACAAAATTGCAGGGTTAGGGGAAGAAAAGGTATTATTGGAGGAGAGAATGGAAAAAAACAGAGAGGGGTCGGTAGAAAGTGAGACGGTAGAAGGGTGGGAGGGTAAAGAAGTGGAGGGAAAGAGCTAATCCTGCCATGATATCTTTAATCCACCATTAAAGGGCTTGACTGAAACTTCAATACTCTGTCAACACACTGTGAGAGGAACCTGCTGTGAGAGCAAAGTTGTTGTGGAGAGAAATAGAGAGCGACAGAAAGAAACAGAGAGAAATGAAGCACAAGAGAAGGGAAAAAAAGAGAAAGAGAGCAGACAAGCAACAACTAGCCAGGGATCAGAAAGGAAAGACAGAAAGGAGAGAGAAATAATGAAAAAATGGAGCGGGATAGAGAATCACAAGGAAACCAGTCGACTTCATTTAGACTTTATCTTAAAGTTCAGATACGTTATTTAAGAGTTTACTTTGATAGTAAAGCTGCTCTCAGTGAGGTCTGGACTCAAAATTGCTTTGTGGTGAACAAAGAGACAATTTTAACGGGAGAAAAAAAAGTCTGTTTTGGTATCGGAGTCCTAGACTAAACTGAAGTCCCGATACCTATTCTCAGTGTATTGTCTGTGATTTTTATGTCAAGCACAAACAGTAGTGACATTTTACACAGTCTGGGTTTTTTAAAAAAGGCTTATTTATGTGGATGAGCCACATAAATAAGCTTTTCTAATACCTTTTATTATCTTAGTTTACTTTTATGCTACTTTGTTGTAAACATCATATAGACATGATTTTCATCAAATTTGGATTTGGTGCTGACACTATTCCTTAATGAATTGGATCTGTATTTGAAAAATCCTGATGGGAACATGCCTATTGACGATGCTTAATTAGTATTTTTAATAAAACAAATGTGCTTCAGATCCCATTTCTAAAACAGAAAATAGTTGCAATATAGTTAACAGCAGAAACCACATTTAATTTACAAAGCATAATGTCTTGATGGAGTTGACTGTAAATGTGACAGAAATAATTTAAGCCTCACTTCCCACTAATACCGACACAGTAATGAGTATCAATGGAAAAAAACTGACACATTGTAAAGATTTACAATAATGGATGGGTCACATTTTAACAAGCATCTCAAGGGAGACTTTTAATCCTTGTTCCTGGCATTTAGTCCCATAAGAACTACAACGTAGAACCTGCACTGCCATTAAAACAGGAGTCATATGATCACTGTCCAGGACTTAACTGTGTAAAAACTTCAGTGAGGATTAGGTGAAATACTTGTGCTATGACTCAGCTGACTTGAGCTGTCTTTTCTTTTTTACTATTTTTGGGATTGTATCTGGATGTAGGAAACGCGAGTCAGTTCTGCTTACACAGGCCAAATACTCTGACTTTGAATGTGTATTTTACCCTTGAATATACAAAATGTACAACTAAGCGCCAGTTCTGACATTCTTCTCAGAGGGTTCGGATATGTTTTAACATCACGGTCAGCTCTCTAAACAATCGAACACGCAAAGCCAGTGGATCACGTCCCAAACCCAGACTTTGAAAACAAGAAATCCGGGAGCATAATCTGCCTAAGCCTTTTATCTCCTCTCAGGCTGGGCTATTTGAGGATGAAGGAGAAACACTCAAAGAGAAAAAAACAAGGAAAGAAAAGAAGAAAAAGAGAAGTTGGACGGTGAACAGCTCTGCATTTTATGCAGGTGAGATCAGGGACTTTTTTAGGACCAGTAACAAAGCAAGACCTTTAGGAGAGAGAAATTAGAGAGCATAGAAAGAAAAAAGATGAGGGAATTAATATAAAAATGAGTGATAAGACAGGGAGAGTGAAAAAGTAGAAGTGAAGCTGATGGTGTGAAAAAAAAATCTTACTTCCTCTGTGACCATAAAATAAGCTTTATGAAGATATTTGGGTGTAAATAAAGTCATTTTCTCTTAATCCCATTGACCTCACAAGCTTAAATCTTCATTCAAAAGTAATTTAGAATGTGAGGTCTTGAAAGTTAATGCGTTTCTTTGAGGAAATCCGCTTTGCAGCACAGAATACTGCTATATTGAACTAGGCCGCAAACACACCTTTATGTTATTCTGTTGTCATAATAAAAACTGTGCATCACCAAGAGCATCCCCCCCAACATGCAGGGCCTCATGCAAAAGATCCATTCAATCAACCTTCATCATTCTTTCTTTATGATGATCATATCAATATATTAAATTCCAGCCGTCAAACACCTCCAACTCCTTTTAAAAGGGTTTATTATATTAATTATGCTATATATATTGCAACAATTACAGCACAAAATAACTTTTTTCTTAGATTTGGTTGGAAAAAAATCCATATAAACAAACAGTTTTTGTCATAGTCTGTTCAGTCTTAGTTTGGAGAAATAAGCAGATTTTGTGACTACTCAATATGGGGCTGCATTTAGCCATATTTGGGCTTAAATATCTTACTTGAGTTCAACATAAGGACAAAAAGGTGCAAATAACAGTTGAACTAAGGCTAAGTTTTTTATTTCTTTATTACAAATGCTCAAAAACAGTCCACCATAATATATTTGTGGATTTGTCAGTGGACCATAACTCCAAGTTATACTATATTTGCAGATTTTTTTCACCTAGGACAGAAAATACAGCTTGGAAAGCTAAAATAACTAGACATGCTATTGGCTGGCATTTGCAAATCAGCCAATCCAGGAGGACAATTCATTGTCTTTAGCATTGACTGGCTGTACCTCCCACATCCCCACCAAGACCAGATTTTTGGAGTTATGAGCATTTTTAGAGGGTGTTTCAGCTAGTCGCTGGTGGTTGTGGTCCATAACCTGCGCTGATTGCATGTGTTGGCAGCTAATTTAAGTTGCTAGCACAGAGTTGACTCACATTGGGAAATTACTGCTCCTGAATGATTCAGTTCTGGCAGCAACTAAGTCCAACAAAACAGCATTAAAATGTTTATCCTCAGTAAATTTGCATTATTTAAGTCAAATGCTATGTACTTGGTATTCAGTACTTGACGTTACCCATAGCTTAACCATATTCTATTTGAAAGTCAGAAAATCTGATTTGATTTTATGTTCAACTAGTTACTACAGCAGTACAAGCGCAACAAAATGATTCTGTCCAACTTCAACAGTATGTTATTGCTTTTATCATGTGGAAGCCACAGCGCTATTGGATTTTCAAGTCAGGATTTATTAGGGACCTCTGACTTTCCAAACTGGACTTAGATAAGTCCACTGGACTTAGATAACAGACATTCTTACTTCATATTTGTGCAACTTACCTTTTTAATCACAGAAAATAAATACAAAAATGTACTTTGTTTTAACGCATTGGATAGTGTATGGCAGTAAGTTACTTAAACAGATGGGCACAGCACCAAAAAGGTACTTGGCAGAAAGTTAATGACCAAAGTAATGTTGTTTGTTTTTCTTTTCTCCAAGCTCCATTCTGAGCAGCTCATTCCTTAAGAAATCCCTCATTAAACTACCAAAAAAGTGCTGACTGCTGTCTTCTGCAGGCAACTACACATTAGTACTCAGTTCACATCATCTTAAGAAATAAAAATCCTTACAAACTCTTGGGAATTGAGTCGAGCTGTTGAGATCTGTTCAGTGAGATTCCCCATGGTTTAAAAATGTTGCTCTGGGCCAGTGCAATGCTACAGGCTGAGATTAGCATCAAGCAGGAAGCACAGACAGATTGGCAGAAGGATGTACAAATGCACAAGAAGCAGAACTTACTGGGAATGGCTGGACTTAAAGCATGGAGAGGCTCTGCAAAAGAGAAAGAAGGAAACAGAAGAAATGTTACTAGAAATGTTAATAAAAACTAAATAACAAATGTCATTTATATCCATTTGTGTAGAATATTTTATCTAAAACTTTCCTTTACAACATGGATTTCAAATATGTGAATATATAGCTCATAATTTAGGGCTATTTTACTCCAAATTAAATTTAAACTTTTTATTAAAATAGGAACTGTAGAAGAAAAGGTACGACAGTGTATGCGGGTCATTGTAGATTGAAAAAGGGGCACCGTACATTTCTGCCAGAAAAACTCAGAAATTTTTAGAATAATCTCAGAAATCTTTTTCTAGAAAAAAAAAAATAAAATTTTCTAAGTTTGAAAAGTCAATAATTTGCTAGAAAATACTCCAAATATTTTTAGATTAATTTCAGAAATATTGAAATATTTGAGAAAATTTTTTTTTTTTTTAGTTTTTTTCTGGAAAATTTCTGAGATTTATATTCTATTTACAATAGTCTGAATATGCCCGTTTTGCAAGGAGTTTTTCTCGTAAAAAGTTGAGAAAATGCAGCTACTTTTTCTATTTTCTCACCAAACTCGCTCTTCCTAGTTCCTTCTATCTCATGACCTCATTTCTTACTGTTTCCTAAACACAGTTTTAGTGTCAGCAAGTATGCTGACAAGTAGAAGAGAGGAAATGGATGAAGATTGGGTAAAAAGGTTACGGGACAGTGTGAATAGAAAGGAAGAGGAAGACTGGGAAGTAAGGATGGTCAAAGGTTCATGGGAACATGACCTGAAATTTGCTGCTGTTTATTATTTCCTTGAGGTTATGAAAATGAGAAAATTGAAAGGAATCGGAAAAAATAAAGATCATACGGGCAAAGGGTGAGATGAGATTTGATTAAAAAAGTAGAAAATTGGTGTTTGGCTTCTGTCTGTATGCATGCAATTTTGCATTATTTCTAGTTATTTCTCTGAAATGTCTATGGTTACACAAACTGTAAGCACAAACTTAGTTTTGCTGCATGATGTCTGACAAGTTGGGGAAGATTACTTCAGATGTTAGGGGTGGATAAAAATGTAGACAATGAGGCTGAGAAGGAAGGAAGGAAGACGCAGCAGGATGGGATGGCACAGGAAAAGATAGAGGGAGATATAATAAAAAATTGATTAAAATCCATGCCTAAAGGTCGTTTGCTGCTACGTTCATTTCTTATTTATATGCATTTTTTTCATTTTGACACATGCAAGTGCAAATTAGATCAGTTTTATTAACATTTACCCTTTTTCATCCAGATTCCAGGTAAACACAGAACAAACAAATACCACCATATGGGACAGATTTGTGACTTACGTGCACATTGCTCTAGTTCGATGCTGTTGCTCATGTGGATGTTGTCTATCCTGATGTGGCCTCTAGTTGGGTGATCAAAAAACCCCTCAAACACCACCTGCGCCAGAAAATAATGGTCTTATCAGGAGGAACTTGTTTATTATTTTCAAGAAACACATAATACAAAGAGTCATCCTATCAATTTTTTTAATCCAAAGCTTATAATGACTGGAAAATTGTTAGCATCCGTCTACCTGATACTCTCTGGGGCTTTGGGGAAGGATGGTCCGGCCCTCTTTCCAGTGCGGCCCATGCTCGCCTTTTAGCGTCCATAGGAGGGTCTCCTCCTGGTCGCTGTCCCTCAGGAGGACCCGTAGAGACCCCTGAGCCTCCCCCTGGAGCTGGTAGTAGAAGAGAAGGCAGAGAGGACCTCGTTCTGGCCCTACTTCGGGGCTCAGCAGTCTGGCCTTCTTGCGCTGGGTGTGGCTGCCTGCATCCAGGTGGAGGTAGTTCCCTGAAAAATCTGGAAGGAGAGAAATAGATGGTTATACACAGTGATTTTAAATGATTTTAATCCTGTAGATTAGTTGAATTTTAGTAAAATAAATAAAAGTAAATATGAGGTTAAGCCCTTGTTTGACTCGTCAATGACCATAAGGCATTTTATTGCCTTCTTCGACAGAGAGTTTTAGTTAAATTGCAACTTCAATAAAATTATAGTTTTTAATATTGAAAAATGTTTTATTTTAATGAGCTCTACTTTTTAAATGTACTAAAAGTACCAGAAAATAAATGCAGTGTTACTAATTGTATTGGTGTAATTGAGATTTTTTATCGCTTTGATATAAACACAGCAGTACAATATTCATTAAAACAAATGTTTTGACAATATTTTACTATATGTGACATCCTGCAGTCTTGTAGCAAGTTACAGCATATAGTTCAAGTAATTACCACCACTGGGTAATTTTATGCTTCTTTGAACAGGTTAGGACAGGTGAAATATGAAACATGATCATTACATTTTGTGCACAAACTCATTCTTAGCTAATGAGATTTTAGTCTGCTCAGTTCTGCCTACTTTGAGCTCCTTTCAGAATGAGATGTTTTAGGGCTTCTTGTCACTTTAAATCCAAATAAGTTGCTGGCCAAGCCCCAAAACATTTACACTTGCATGTGAAAATGCCTGCAAATAGATGCACAATTATACAACTGTACATCTTTGAAAAGCAGAAGTGGAGACTCCTGCACAACCAACAAGAATACACCAAGTGATTTATGAATATTAAGTCTAGAGTGAAGCACTTGTCTTTTACAGCAGCCGTTGTACAGCGCATAACCAGCTGACCAAACATGCTGGACCTCTGATTAAGTTGTTAGGTGACAGGCTGGTTGTGGATTGGGTTGCTGGGTAATGACACAGCATGTCTCAACAATCAGGACGTTTTTGAAATGGTTCCTTTTCCAGACACAAAAAACCATTAACTTAATGCCAAAAAACAGTTGGGTCTCAAACTGTATTTGAGACTCTAATGGATGTTTAAAAACATCATAGGTCTCCTTTAAATGAAGCCTAATCACAAGCACAATGCTTTATAACAGTCATTCTGTCTTGAGACAGTTTTACTCTTTTTTTATCCATCTGTCCATCTATCCATCTCTCAGAATTACAAGAAATGTTGAGCAGCTTTTGCACCACTCTGTGCTCAATAAATAATGCATTAGATTTGAGGTAGCTCAGCTCTTTACTTGGAGGCATTGAGAAAAGGGGGACCTAAATTACCATTGCTCATTAAGTACACTTAGGGAAAAGTTGCAGTGTTTTTCTGTCGTTCCACGTTTGATCTTGGCTGACGTACAAAGGGAAGGAATTAATTAAAAACTCTCCATGGAAGAAACAGAGATGTAGAACTGGCTCTGAGGGAAAGAGGAAAAAAATCCTGTATCTCTCGATGCTATCTTTGTACATGAACATTGGTCCCACTTTCAGTCTTCTTGTTTATGTTTACATCTCTGTTTGTGTGTTTCGAGGTTTGTCCATCAATCACTGACTTGTTCTGAGCTCTATGCTAAAAGCATTTATTGCTGATATAACATGTGCATACATTTCTGCACAAGGCTGAGTCTACAATAAGACAAGATCATAGACTAACATTTTACTTCTTGGCACATTGATGAAAAATTCTCCACTTTGTCTTTAATGAAAGAATGTTGGTGTAAACTTCTTGCAATCTTTCTTTTTAAAGCATTTTGGGGTTGAAAGTATTATAAGTCAAATAATCACGTCATTAGCAGAGGAGGTATTTCAGCCACTTGATTCAGATGTGTTGGTCAGGGATGAATCTAAAAGTTGCAAACATGTTGGAAGTTGAAATTGCCTTGACTGCAGTGTTAGAGTCTTGGGTCATTCAGATTATGTTCTTTGAACAACGCGCAACTTCAACATACCTCCACAAAAAAGGGAGCATTTTTTTCAATGTGTATACCCCAACGTGAGAGATTTCAGCACATTTCAAAAAAGAAATAAAATAACTTATGAGCTCTGTTCTGGTTGGCTTTTCTCTTTTAAATCCCCAAAAAAGGACTCTTAATGGCAGGGGCTGCCGATCAGATTTGCATACGCAGACAGCTTGCAGACGGGGTGCCACGCTAATGTTGCTGTAGAACAAGACTTAATGTCATGTTGCTGTCAAACAAGGAGACAGGGGCGCTGCTAAGTCAATTTCACATCATCACATAAACGTACTGGGAAGCACAGACACACAAAGCGCAGCCCAGAGAGACAGGCGTTCGAGCTTTGCCTTGTGTCACGGTTCAGCTTTTTTACGAAGGAGCTGTCCAGTCAACCGTGAACTTGATGGTTTCAACAGATACGATTAAAACCTTGCTACGTAGCAAGGTCATATATGTGTGGGAAGGAAGTGAACCCACAAACTTTGAGTGTTTAGTCAGGTTAAAGTTATGGTGTGGAGAGGTGTGTGGAGCACTGAGCACTGCAAAAACCCAAAATCCTACCAAGTATTTTTGGTCTAGTTTCTAGAGCAAATATCTTTGTGCACTTGAAATAAAACAAAACTTACAAATAACTTTGTAGAAAGATATAAGACCTTGTTTTAAAAACGTCTTGTTCTATTGGCAGATTATTTCACTATAACTAGTTTTTCATTAACTTGAATAAGCTCCTATTTCTTGTTGAAAAATTACTTGCAAGTTAGTTTTGTCTTATTTCAAGTGTACTAAGATATTTGCACTAGAAAGAAGACAAAAATACTTGGCAATATTTTGTGTTTTGCAGTGCATAGAGCTGAAGAGTAACAGTAACTCTTCTGTCAAAGCTATCAAACTCATCTAACTGCCCTGGGCAATGTGCATGCACCTTCTAGATGTGTAAGGTTTATGATAACGTGTAAGTGTGATTGATAAAACAGTCTTAGTTATCCGCCTGCTCTTATTAAAGATGCACAGATGTGGAGAAAAGGAAAGCACCACTGAGGGAAATGGATGAGAGGTCAGCGAGGAGAGAAGAAGGCAATCTGACTGATGGAGAAAGAGGGCTGGAGGTGGAAAATGGAGAGAAAATGCTAAAATTATACAAAGCAATGTGAGTTGAAATGGAGGTGAAGAGCTTATAACAAAGGGATGGATTGAAGGAGGCATGGTGCCGTAAGGGGAACAAAGAAAAATGAAACAAGGACTGAGAACAGAGACAGTTTTGTAAGAACATTAGAGGAAAGAAAAATATATGATAGCCTACAGGGGGAAAAAAGGGCAGAAAACACAGATGAGTGTAAGGAACAAAGATATACCCATACCAGCCACTTTATTAGCAAAGCTTTATCAGTATTTGACTGAACTCATTTTTTTCCAGAGCTTCTTTAGCTCTTCGTGGCATTGGTATTTGAAGGTGCTTTAAACACGCCGATATTTTGGTCGATATTGACATCACAGAATCATGCACTTGTGGCAGATTTTGATGCTGGTCTCTCACTTTACAACAAACAAAAGAGACTGAGATTTGACTAACATTATTTGACTGTGGAAACCATTGAAGTACAGTGAAGTCATTGTCATGTCTGTGAAACCACATTTAATTTATCGGAGCTGTGCATTATTCCATTATTGTGCTCAGTTCCAACTTCAAAATGTCTCCTTTACGGTTTCCAGATAACAAAATGCAACAAGTTTCTGCTGCAAACACCTGAAAGGCTATCTTTGCTAACCAGCAATTGAACAAGTGTGCCTAATAAAGTGGCCAGAAGGTGCATAAAAGACTCGATACACAAAGAGATCAAATCTGTGCAAAGAGCAAAACTAAAAGATAAAATTAAACAGTTGTGTGTGTTATATTTTGACAAAAAGAGGGGAAAATAACAATACAGACAACTCAGTAAACTAGGTTATAGGAGAGGAAACTCTAAGCTAGCATTTTTCTCCAAACTTTAAGGCACTTTCAGGAAATCAAGAGAGAAAGCCTTGCATCATGGTTGCTTCCAGTGGTTCCTCACAGCATTGGGATGTGTGATTTTTATCCACCAGACATACACTTTGATGTTAATTAGCTCAAAAAAGCTTTGTTCTAAGAAAGGTTTAAGACTTGTTTAGAAATTGCCTGAAAAATAAGACGTTTCTTGAAGCTGCCTGCAAACAGCTTAAAGAGTTAAATATATTCTTGAATATTTCAGTATGGTTGAGTTACTATTAATTTTTACGTTTTAAACCTGCATAGGATCCAAAAATTACAAAGTCTACATGTTGCCTTTCATGTATAAGTTACATGAAAAGTTAGATTTCCTCTTGTAGTAATTATCTTTTTTTTTTGAACCCCCCCTCTGCAAACATGAAATGAGTCGCTGTTGTATTCCAATACAATTTTGCCAGTCATCTTTTCCAGTAGAAACACTGTGATTAGGGTAAACAACAGGGCTGCAGTGTTCCCAATATGCTTACGGCAACACAGTCAATCTGAGTCAGATCTGGTTGGAAGTAGACACAAAACAAAAGAAAGAACGGCATTCACTGCTGGTAACATGTTTAAGTCAAGTCTATGCATTTAAACATGGACAAAGCAGAGTCATAAATAGAGATATCACTTTGCGTGTGACAGAAAAAGTCAGAAATGTAAAAATCAGTGTATTCCTGAGACACTGTGTGTGTGTTTTACATGGGAAGGCAGCCATACAAAATTTATTTTGGCTGGTTTAAGTTGGTTTCCAAAAAAGTTTCTCTTCAGATGTCATTCTTGTTCAGATTTCCCACCCAGATCTCCAAAACACGAGCCTTAGCTATACATGGATAATTTATTAACACCTATTGCTCCTATACAGACGCCTGCATCCCAAATGTACAAATACAAAAGCTTTTTCTGATGCTTTAAAACAATTTGTTTTGAGATACTAAAATTAAGAGATGAAAAACCTAAGAATTTGTTGTCTTTGTAAGAGCTTTACTTTCACTTATTTTAAGGCATTTAGTTTTCTTTATTGTACTTTAAACTGGAAGTCAGCAGATAGGCTTAACCCCTACTAATTTCTCTCATTTTAATCCCTCAAAGCGAGTCTACTATGTTTTTTGACTTATTAGCTGTCACAAGTATTCACAGAGATTGATTGACGAAGTTGTGTGCTCATATTCAAAGCCAAAAGCAGCAGTGATGAAAAAGAAGATTCATTTAAACCTCATGCTTTAGCCACAGCAGGGATGTTCTAAATTATAAATAATCATAAGTAAAAGTCAGTTTCACAAATCTAAACCTGTTCTAAATTATTCCTGTTTTGGTATCATCTCGGTGAATGATTGCTGCGCTTTGCTTTTCATGTTGATATTCTTCAGAGGTGTCGCTGTTCTTACTGTCTGATCCCAGCGACAGGTCCTGCCATGTCCCGTGAGTGTTATGTCCATTTAAGCCGCCGCTGGCTCCGTGCAGGGTCCAGCTCACACCTGAGTGCGGATCAGCCGACCAGCCGCACAAACTCTTCTCAAAGTCACACACGGCCGACAGGGATGGCGTTGTGGCTGTGAGTTGAAAAGGAAAGACGAATCATGAATAAATACGCACAGTGCAAAGTCACCAAACGTCACCAAGCATTTTTGGTATTTCTAATGCAAATGTCTTACACTTGAAATACGACAAAACTTCTAAATAACTTTGCATAAAGATATATAAGCTTGTTTTAAGTCAGCAATCCCTCGTTCCACTCACACATAATTTCACTTATAACATATGAAAACTATTTCACTTGTTTTAAGTGAAATAATCTCAGTGGAACTACTACACTTTTTATCAATTTGAAGGATTTATAATCTTAAATAATCTTAAATTATAAATATAAAGTATATACTTTAGCATACTAAAGTATACTAATTTAGTATACTTGAAATAAGTCAAAACTAAGATATATGCACTAGGAACAAGACCAAAATACTTGGTAAGATTTTGTATTTTTAGTAGTGCATAAAGAAAAGAAACACTGGAAGAGACGCAAAAAGAAACACAAAAATTGTAACAATTTTCTTTTTCTTTTTTAAGAAAAAAAGCAGGAAAGAAAGAAAGAAGGAAAGAAAGTAAAAATTACCCATGAAAATTTTATTTTCTTGGTGTAATTATTTATTCTTAGCTATAGGTAGCAAGATTAAAAAGGCTGATTATCTATTTGATAAAAGAAACAACACAAAAAGAAAAATGATCTATCTATCTGTTTGTCTATCCAATCATCCAAAAGATAAAATACATATCTTTACACTTTCAGAATGTATTCTTTTTTTTTATTTCTTGCATGGCTGTGTGTTACAAATTAAATGCAACATAGTCTCTTTTATTCAGTACTATTGGATTTCTTTTGGGAGAGTTTAAAATGAAACATTGCCTTTTCTTTTGTTTTGATTAAGCTGAGAGATTCATTGTCTATTTGTTTTGCCATTTAAATAAAGATCTTCACAAATACAAAAGGAAGGGTAAAGGACAGAAGAGAGTAAAAATGTAAATGCAAGAGAACATAATTCAGTCAGGGACTACTAACCTAACACTCATAAAATGAAAGAAGGCAATAAAGTAAAGGGTGAGTGGCAAAAAAAGTATAAAAGAGATTGAAAGAAAGAAAATGAGATGATAAATTATTCCAACTAAACGACAACCGCTGTAAATAAACTCCAGTGAGGCTACTGACTGATAGTCAGTTGACCTATAGCTGTGAAATGATACACCGGTGTGAGTCTGGTTGTGGGAGCTTATTTCCCCTCAAACAGAGCTTCCTGTGGGACTCTGAATGTAACAGACTTCAAAGCCCAGAGGCTCTGTGGTGCGCAGTGACATCATGGCTGTGACCTTAAGAGAGTAAGTGTGTGTTTTTATGGGTGTGGATGTGACACAGTTAGAACTAAATGAATGTGTAAGAAATCTGAATTTGTCCATGCGGTGATGTTTATGAGGAACATGGTGTGCTTACCTGATCTCATTGTAGGAGTCGTCTCCTCCAGTCTGGTCGTGGTGGTGCTCACCGTAACAGTGGTGATTTCTGTCAGGAAATGATAGATTTATTAATATAGACACAAAAGCATGAAGGAAAGATTTCAAAACTATAACACCATCACTCTATGAGCTGATGTTTCAACTTACAATGCTGACAATTGTCTTCTACTTTTGTTTTTCTCAGACTTGCATGTTTCAGATCAAACATATGGTAATGATATCGCATTTATTATAGGAAAATAACTCTCCAAACCAACCAGGCCGATGGCAATTGTTGCCACCAACAGTGGCAAGACTAGTAGGGTTTAAGGAATCGTTAGTTTCACACATAAAGCCAGGCTGGTTTGATTTCTTCTTAATAATTAACCATTTTAAAACCCTCCAAACCTCTGGATCTAATAAACCCTTTTTTACTGTTACCTATGAGTCTTAAAACTTCCTTGAATGCTCAGGCATCTCCCCCCCCCCCACACACATGAACTCACACCACAGAGCAAGAAGTCAGTGTCTTTTTATTGACGTAATGGAACAGAAGAAATCTGGCTTTTGTAGCAAAAACACCAGAAGCTTCTCACCAAATTAGTTTTTGAATTTGCTCCTGCCTTTTACATTGTTTCATCCCTCCCTTCGACTCCTCAAACTTTCTGCTCACCTAATCTTTCTCTACAAAATAAACATTGCTAACCCCCCTGAAAAATTGTTGCTTCTGCTCACACAAAAAAAGATTTTGCCACACATACATAAACATACACATGCTGAATGAAGGCTTTTTGCCTCTCTGCCATCAAACTATAGAAGTGAAATCCTATCTAAGTGTTGTTTCTGTTTTACTACAGCTGCAATTTTCTTCTTCATAACTCCTTCTCTCACTCTCCTCCTGCCACCTCTCCTTGAGTTATATTTTGATTTCCACTGCCTGCTTTGCTTTCATATACCCACAAATCTCTTACTCTTGTGTTTCTCATTTCTCTTCTTTCCACGAGTTCTTGTTCCCTTCTGGAAACAACTGTGCTTTGCATGGCAAGCCTCAATTTCTTTAACTCTTTTCTTTTTTTCCCCCAAAGATTTTGACCGCTTCCTTGATAAATCTATGGCTGCTGTTGATTTACCTCTTGTTCAGTAATGGTGCAAATTATACGAGTTTTGAATTCTCTTTTTGTGTGCTTAAAACTTGATAAAATACTGTACATGCTACTCCTAAAAAATGTCTAAAGTACATTACCTTGCAAGATATTTATACCATTTGAGCTTTTCTATATTTTGTCATGTTATGAACCAGATATTTTTATGTATTTTATTTGGATTTTTACATGATGTGGACTTTTTTTTAAGAGTATCTAAGTAAAATTGATATAAACAAATGTGCAGGACAGTTTCCATATTTTTAAAACGTATAATTTAAAAAGCCGTCCATCATTTTCCTTAAGCTTATCAATTGTCTACTACTTTGTGTTGGATTATTAGGCCAACTCTGGTATCCTCCATGTTCTAGATATTCCTCTTGCTTAACAAACCTAAAGCAAATGAAGGGACCTTTATGAGTTTGCATCACAATTCAATGAGGAAGTGAGGAAGTAGTTGAGCGCTGTTTGTGCAGGTAAACGATCAAAACATGCAGGAAACTGGCTCATGAGTACTGGATTTCTGAAAGCAACTTGTGGTATTTTGGGTTATTAGCATAAATGGGACTAAATAAAAAATGTATGTCAGACTTTTTATATTTTAATTTACTAAAACATTTGAAAAACACACATAATTTTCTATCCGCCTCACAGTTGCACACAGTGACAATTGTTGGACTGACAATCCCAATAAAAAAACATTAGCTAAAATGTTTGAGAGACAAATACTATTGTAAGGCAAAATAAATAAGAACAATGCTGCACAGATAAAACATGTATATTTAAAGACTGGGTCTTATCTGCTGACATGAAGCTGTTTTAATCATGTGCCCTTTACTTGCTGTAATTAGCCCCTCCCCCAATAGGAGACAGGAAGGCTTAAGAAAAGGATATGTGACCCATTTCACCTCATGGAACCACTTTCCTAATTAGCGTCCACACACAGCTTCCGGAAGGCTCCTCTATCCACTTCCATCTTTCTTTCACCTGTCAAATCCAGTTTTGAACTCTGTCTCTGCTATCCGCCCCTTTTAAATCCTTTATTGCTCATTGGCTCCATCATATATCCCCTCGCCTTCTTTCTATCCTTCAGCATCCTCTCTGTGATTACTGTAAAGGTCAACCAAGTCATTTTAAGAAGTGACTTCAATATTTTTTAGCATTATTAGCCAGCCTATTATATGAAATAAAATTTTTGTTGTCTTAATTTTTTCCTGAAACTACTACCAGGAATTATTTATTGATGCATGAGAAAAAAGAAGAAATGTTTAAATGGGTCAGTGTGATCAGCTACGGCAATGTGCCTTTAGTGTTTGACTCATTTGTGTATGGAAAACAAACACACACACTAAACCCTAAGAAGCAGAAAGTGTCACAGGCACATTGGCTCATTGTAAAGCTGCTGACTGAGCAGGGTGAAACGGAAACAGAAAAATCTGTTCAATTATGGAAAGAGCTCTGGGTGTAAATCTACCTGTGTCAGCCTAAATAACGGCTGGTGGAGCACCGAGTGACTGTGTGTTTGTGGGGAAGACAGAGAACGTTCTTGATACTCAATTACTTTCAACATAGTAATATTTACCAAACGCATTTGCAGCCATTATTACATTATTGGTTGCTGCAGATCTAAATCACTTCACTGATAATTGTGTTCATTAGCAGCAGTGGACAGCTTACCATGCCATACAGTAGTTCTCTCACCATATTAGGCCACATTAAGACTCAAACACCAAAGAATTTAATTTGTTGTTTTTACCGTAAAGGTGACATATTATGCTTCAGGTTGGGATAAGTCTATGTAATAAACAACAAGTTTATTAAATTTTTTGTACAAAATCATTCTTAGAAAATCAGATTTTAGTCCGATCAGTTCTGCCGACTTTGAGCTCCTTTCAGAATGAGCCGTAAACCAAGCTTGGCAATGGCAAAAGAACATGCTATTCATGTAAAGGTCATGTGTGTGAAATGTGTGTTTGTCTTCATTAATCAGGAAATAACAGGAAAACACCTGTTGACCTAAATTTACCTGTTTTATAGTTAGAGTAACAACTTTTACGCAACTTTTTTTTTACCAACTTCTGAAGTTGTTTTAAACAACTGGATCTATAGCTTAATAAAAAATCTAATTTATTTTGTACCCAATGAGCAAAAAAAAAAAAAAAACAACTTCTAAGTTTACTGCAGATAAGACATGCCAACCAGTTATTTTTGGAAGGATGCAACAAAAATAATTTTCTGTATTTTATTGGAATTGTGTGCTTTGGTTAAATGAGATTGAGCTTTTTGGCAACAAATATTGCAGGTGGGTTTGAAGTGAAACAAAGCTCCACTGTTTAGTGCGGCGAAGAAACTGTGATGCTGTAGGCCTGTTTCGGTTTCTGGTTGCATGGCATTATGCACTGGTTTTGAAAATCTTGCATACTCCGATTCTTTCTGAAAACTGAAACTGATCACTGCATCTTGCAACCAGATATTAATCAGAAACATACAGACAAATGAAGAGAAATGGGTCCCTATACACAAAATAATATGTCTTCCAAGGTATGTTTTTCCCCAGACATAAATCCTATAAAAAATCCTGTGGGATCAGCTGAAGAGGAGACATGTTGAGAGAGCATTCATGACTAAGATTTAGAGATTGTCCAAAGAGAAATGGTGAAAGATCTGTCCCCTCTTTACGGTGGCCTGTTAAAAAAATCATGGCAAAAATGGGGAAACGCAAACTAGTAAACAGTTAATATCTTAGGAAGAGTGCAGTAGCTATGCTAAAAATTTAGTTTTACAAACTTTGAAAAACGCGTGTAAAGTTAAACTTTGTGCCACATTTGGAAGCACACAAAGGCAGGACATTAGCTTTTTAGAGACAGGAAACTTGGAAAATAGTGAGAACATTTATAGTTATGGCACTACTGGGAGCAGAGCATTTAAGTGTTAAAGTATTACATTAAATGTGAGGTGATGGTGGAAAACCTGAGTGTTATTCTGGATGAAAATCATGGTGGTAGTCTGAATGGCAAATCAGACAACTGCTCCTAAAAGCAGATCTGCAGGTTTGATTCATATGAAACTTAAAGTGCCAGGCATAATCATGACTCCTGCTTTGGTGGTTGAGAAAATGAGTTCTTCACGGGGAACTTTTTTTAAAAGGCTAATTGCCAAAGTACCTTATTGTAGAACAAAAAGACAATGAAAAACCAAAGCTGCACTGGACCACAGTATGCTGTGTTTAGTTGCAAGAACAATTTCTGTATCTAACCTAATAATAAGCATGTGACAGTGGTTCAAAAAGGCAGCAATAATGAAGCTTTAAGTGTGGCTAAAGGCAAAAAGCCGTGATCTTGACAGCAGAGATGCTAAAAGTGAGGACGCTGTTTATGTCAGGAAACTACCGGCAGTGAATTGCTCATTAGCTCACAAAGTCTGTGATTGTAATTGTAGCCTTAAGTGTCAGGAGATGAGAGTTGATAAAAACGAGGCTTCTGGCAGTGAATGGCTAAGAAAATAATCTTAGCTACAAAGGAAATGAGCTTAAGTGTGAAAAAAAGTGAGGTAAGAGTGTCGTCAGGATATGGTGAAGAAAACAATGTTTTTTTTTACCACACTAATAATTATTTAAAGTAACAGAGTTTCTCCAAGGTCTTCCCGAAACATATTTTGATAAAAGAGTACGTTTCTGAAACCCTGAAACATCTTAGACTGTGTAGTAAACTTACAACATGTAAGGTCATTTAGGTTCTGGTTCAAATTGTAAATGCAATGTTAGACAAATGACTTAGTTTCAGAAAAAATCCCCATAAAACAATCATAATAATAGCAGTCTTAAAAGTAATGTCATAAAAAAAGCAATATTTTGGAGAGGTATTTGATTCACAGACTGACCAGAATTGGCCTCTCTGATCATAATGTAGGTTGGCTTGACATCAGTGCAGGCAGGCTTGCAGATGGTTTCACTTGAACTTCCATTACTGAAGCTAATGGTGTCCCTCATGGGCTGCTCATAGGATCACTCCCTATAATTCTCCACATTAATAATGTGGACAGTGATATCACCATTAAAAATGTGCATTTTTATGCTGATGATATAGTTAGGTTAGTTCTGCATCCACATCCAACTTGGCACTTTGTCAGCTGCAGCTTGCCCTCAGTACAGTAAAATGAGTCTTTCATTATCTAAAGCAGTCGTCCCCAACCGCTGGGCTGCGGACCAGTACCGGTCCGTGGACCAATTGGTACTGGGCACACAAGAAATAATTAAATATTTCAGTTTTATGTATTATCTGAGTCTGAAGGACCTTTTATTTTGAAAATCCCTTTACTGGATTCTCTCGGTCTTGCGCGCCAACATTGAGCCCACAAGCAGCAAAATGAGTAAGAAACAGATCAGATGTCTTTGGAAAGTTTCTTTGTAAAGGGGAAAAGGCCCAGAGAAAAGACATGAGAATGGATTTATCCCGGTAGGTTATTCCCACATTCCAAGCCGCTCTGCATGATATGCGGCGACCTGTTCGCTAATGAGCGAATGAAACCTTAAAACTGCTTCGCCACTTAGGCCCCGTTTACATGACAATGATCCAACGAAAATGAAATTTTTGTTCCATTTCTGTTAACACATTTACATGAATAGAAGACCAAGCACCCTGTGCATAAGCAACACACCTCGGGTGTTATTGTCTCTCATCACTCCCAGATGGGACCGTCTCGTTGCAGAGAAACAAGCTCAGGGCTCCCATTAATTTGCCATTATTGAGAGTTAAAATTTTCATGAAAATAAAATGTTCGTTTTTGTGGCGCATCTGTATTTTATTTTGAAGGTGTAAACGTTACCATAGAGACCAGAGTCAGAGAGCGTTAGGGCAGTGGTCGAGACGAGATGAGATGAGAGGAGTAGAGCTTGTGAGTTTTAGATCTGGTTCACACGGCACCATTTAAGGATTGTTTCCCGATTTTCCAAACTTCTGTGACCACACACGACACGAGCCGATAAAAGTACAACAGGTTCGATCGGTTCGTGTGTCCAGCCACATGGCAGGAGCAACACAACACACACGATCCGATCCCACTCACAAACATCCCGATTCCAGAAGAAAATCCCGTAAAATCCCCAACATACAGATGTGAATTTAGAATAAACAAACACGGACGATGATGAAGAAACAATAGTGACAGTTTGTGGACTCATTTTAAGTGATAAAAGATGTAACAAAAAGAAAAGGCGCTGGATAAAATGATGGTGGAGATGCTCTATTTGCTGCACTGTGCACTAAACCAGGCTCTCAGTTGCGCAATGTCAGCTGTTTGGGATTCCCCTCCGTGCTTACGTCACGCCACTTTCTGATTGGTTACCTGTCACATTCAAAAGGTTGAGTTCTCGCTCCCATTCAGGAAAAACCCTACAGGCTGCGAGAGTCGGGCCAAGACAATGTTGAATATGCCTGATTTTAGATTGGAGCGGTCCCGATGTTCTACCAACTGGACCAGATCAGTCACAACACTATAGGAGGATCGGTTACCATTATCACAAGTGACAATCTTAGAACTCAGAACGCTCTAAGATTGTCATAAAAATTTAAAGTTGTGCCACATGACACCCCCTCCACCCTCTCACCCTCTGGCCGCAGTAAAATTGCCAAGCCTTGACCGGTCCGTGGTGACAAACAGGTTGGGGACCACTGATCTAAAGCGTATTTCAAACTCTGAGAAATTGTTAATTTAAGTCACCTAAGCTTACAAGCTTAAGGTTTACAGATTGAGAATGTCTCCCAGTTTATACATCTAAGATTTATATTCAGATGTCAGTGAAAATGCCTGTTGGTCAAGAATAAACAAATTTTTAAGGGTCTTATTAAAGATGCAAAAAGTCTTCTAAAAAATAAAATCTCTTCCTGGAACTTACAAACGCAAGTCTGTTGTCAGCATAGACACTTTTCCTTTCAAGCTGTGTTCAGCTATGTTGAGCCAGAGTTCACATTGTCACAAAGGCGGATGTCTTAAATTTGTTCTGTTTTATTTTGTCACTTTATATGTGCATGCCATGTAGAAGCCACCATCATACACCCATTGTGTTCAAAGCATAAATTTAGGCATTGTTTAGGCTACACAGACATTTCAGTTTGTTTAACTTGCTTCACAGTACAGCTCGATTGAAAGGTAAAGAAGCTTGACAGAAAGTCTCCATAATTCATTTACATAATTTCCTCTCCAAATCAGGGAAAGTCCCGTAAGAACATATTGTATGTGAGTTAATTTTTTCATGAGATATTAAAAAGATCATAGATGGCTGCAATAAAGGATGGAAAATGGAGAAAATAGGCAAATATCTGGGAAATTCCGTAATGGCACGGCGACTCAAAGCGAAATATTTATTTTGGAAAAGTTTGATCTTTTTTGCACACAGACATGTATAAACAGAAGTAACCACAATGAACCTTAGCCCAACTCTAAGTGCTTCCATGTGTAGTATCACATGAGTGGAAGAGAAGCAACAGATCTGCAGGACTGTCCTGAAGTAAATCAAAAATTGTTAGAAACGACTCGAAAAGCTTATCTGCTCTTGCTGGTTTAAATTTCATTCACTCAGCACCAAAACATCCTGCTGCTGTGTCAATGCTGGAAAACAAATCTAAGCCAGGGGCAGAATGCAGCTGTCTTTTGTACTGGGATGTTGCAGTGTGACCTGGATCTTTGATTCTCTATTATATATTCTCTGTTTTTGGAATGAATGTACTTCATGAGAGTCTGGCAGCAGCCTTGGATGACTTTAACTTGTGTTGATATTATTTTTCAGACCAGAAAATTGGAAGTATGTTAACCTTTACCCTGATTTATATTAAAAAATAAATCCTTCATTGAGATCTTTAAGTCTTTTGTCAAAACCATAAATCCTCTAAAATATCTGCTTTTACAGCACTGATCTCTTTGTATTACAAATAAGAAAATGTCTCCAGCACAATATACAACACTTACGGCACTGGGAAGCTCCTTTAGAGCCAGACCGCAGCATCCTCAATGCACAAAGGAGGGCTAACATAGATCTTTCCTCCCTGCAGCTGTTAGACTGATAACCAGCATTGCTCCAAACAAACCAAATGGAAAACAAAAACAGATTCTAACAGCATAACGTCTCAGTCTTTGGGAATTATTAATCTGACCACAGTTACTTGACAAGAGTAACATTTATGCTGTTTGCAGACTGGCTATTGTTGCACAATACTAAATTCACAAATTATAATAGTACGGTATGTTTTTTAAATCAGTATTGTTTTTACTTAATTTTTTTCCGTTATGTCTAATGTGTGTCTGTTGTGTGTTTGTATTTGCCTTTTGTACCGACGATGGCTCAATTTGTAACATCAATTAGGGATGTTTTGGACATGCTTAAGAAACTGATTTAAAGCTATTTTCTTTCTCGTAGTCTGCTGTAAGGAAATATTGGTTCTATGACTCCAATGAATATCTTTCATCATGAAGTCTCTTAGAGTTATTTTCATTTGGTCAATGGTCTTAATACATCATACTGCATCAAAGAAAAGTAATCCAAACACAATCAGAACCAAACATGGAGAGCTGACAGAAAAAAATAAACTAAAATACAATGCACTAATGTACAATTACAGTCACAAAATCTTGAAAACAATTTCGTTGCACTTTCATAAGGTCTTTCAAATACATTTCTGAACTTTGGCTGCTCTTTCCCTTATTTCTCATGTCTACTATTTGAACACATACCGAAGAATGTTGTTTTCCCTGTGAAGCCACTAAACTTTAACCGGTGAAACTTGCAGGCATAAATCTCCTAAACTAGAGATAAATCAGTGTTGTTGAAACAACAGAAATCTCAAAGAACCAGTTTTTAGTTGGATTTCTTTCCCCTTTATTAATGACAATCTTCAACAAAACTATTAATAAATAAGAAATGTAAAAGTAGATAAAGAGAAAATGATTAATGATCAATTAAAGAATGATGAATCTCTCAGCATAAGAGCTTTGAAGCATTAGTTATTTTTCATAAATATAAAACTTCCATTTGTTTTCTTAAATACCTGTGTTGTGCTTTTCCAGAAACTTTGCTTTAAATGTTATTGGCAAGTGAAAAGGGTGTGAAGGGAATGAGTGAGTGGGTGTAACTGAGGACACATCCCCCTGATCACATGAGAATATCTGAACTGCAGCCACAACTCACATGTGATAGTAATAAGCAAAGCTGGACCTGACACTCACCAACACACACGCACAAACACGCAGTTGGCAAGAGTCGATATGATTGGCTGGAAACCTGGAACAGCAGAACAACTCCAGAATGTTCTCAAACTATCTGCAGCACGTCCTCAAGGCTGCTGTAAAGACCTGTGTTTTTCTGGACTCATTTGTCCAGTGAAAAAACCCCAACAAAGTAAAGATGTTTGTTTTTTTCTTTCACACATTTTCAATCATGAAGTATAAACATGCCTCATATAATGAGGTGAAGGAAATTTGTTTTGAATTCCATTCCATTCCATTCAATCTGCTAAAAATAAAACAAACAGTAAAATTCGTATTTTCTCTGCTAATTTTCTTAAGTATAAAAGTCTCTACAGCTTTTTGGCACTCCTGGTGTGAAAACGGCATAATAAATGGTTGTTATGGAGAGTTGGGGAAGCCATAAATGCCAATGTTTACCACAGTGAGCTGTGGTAAACACTGAACTTTATAGATTTTTGTGGCAGCACTGCATAATCTAGTCCCTTGTAAAGTTAGAGGAAGCAGCCAAGAAGTTTAATAAAAACTTTACCAATCTACCTGATAAGTGCCAAAAAGTACCATTTAAGTCCTTAAAAGTATCCAGTACACATTCCAGAATGAACCCAAAGAGTTTTGGGACAGGGTTTGGTAAGTACCTAGTGATTTTATTGAAAATATCTTAAGAAAGTTCAGGAAAAGTTCAGAAGCTTCTAGTTTTGCGTTCGAGCAACTAAGTCTAAGTTAATCCTAAAATTTAAATTCTTTTAACTTTTAATTAGTGATTTGACTGTAAATATGGGTAAGCCTAAACAAAGTATGCTGTACTTCAATGGCATGTTCTCTCGTATTACCAATTTTAAAGAGCAGCCAAGAGAAACAAGTCCATTTATGCTATCGTTATATATTAGGTAAACAAGAGGTTATTGATTGCTAAGATAAAGTTACTTTATAACTTATACCAAACAAACTTGTTTTATATAACTTCTTGAGAATAATTGTGACTTAGTTGATGTGAGAGATTGTACTGCTCTAACAGAAGCCCGTTTAATCTAAGACTACACCTCAATACTAGGGGTAATTGTGGATGAAGCTTGATTTACAGAAACTTTCCGTCAATGTATCACTGCCTTATTCTGAGCTTTTTCACTTGAAAGTGATCAGAAACAATCCATCAGCCCTGAGTCACGCAAACTAATAGCTGTATAACCACAGGGTTCCTTTTACCACGTCATTATGGTTTCGCTGGACGAATGAGGCAAAAAAGACATTCTCAGCTTTGGGCTGCCAGCACCCAGATTTTCCATGATTCTAGGAGCAGAAGTAGCTGGTGAATAAAGACAAAACTATTAGCTTCATTGGGATTCAGGATGCAAGGCACTTTCACTCTCAGTCTTTAATTGTTGCCATCTCTCAGTTACTTTCCTGAATAACGCTACCGATGAGAAATGTAGCATGTATTGACACAAATAAGAGCTAACCCTTTAAAACCTTTATGCCAAACAGGTGTGAGTGTGTATTTGTGTGTACATCTGTGCCCGCCTGCGTGGCTGCCAACAGCTAGGTGTGGAGTGAAAGGGACGTGAGCGCAGCAGATGTTCTGATAGCTCACTCTTTTAAAAACATGATAGGAACTGGCAGCTCGTAAGCTTTCGGTTCACATCCAATAGTTGAGGTTACAGCACCTAAATTACACGTTGCCTCCATAGCTAGCGTGGATGATTGGAAATGAGCAGTAATCTTTTGGCTTTTGTTTCTGTGTTTGCACCGAAGGTTTTTACACAATAATGAGATGCTAAACTACATTTTATTGTGTGTCCCTGAAGAACCCATGAATCTGTTCTTTCGTTGTTTTTGTATTGGATTTTTGGAGCTGGGATTGTCTCGCTCATGTGAGGAAATTGTTAGGTCAGTGCACTTGATTGTAGAAAATGAAAACAATACAAGGCTGGTAATGGAAAAGCAATTTCTTTGCCTGTATATTTGAATAGTAAATAAAGTAAACAACATGAGTAACTACTTTGGTTGTTTTTTTAAAAGTAGATCAGTAATTCGGGAGAATTGGTTGTTTCTTATTTGTGCCAAAGTCGAGCTGGAAGGAAACTTCTCTATTATTTCACATTCATTACAATGATAAGAAGCCTAAACACTAACCAGGATTGGAAATTTTGCATAATTTTTATTCTTTCCATAAAAAAACTCCCATTGTCTATATTTAAAACAAGAAAAAAAAAGTGGGATTTTTGTACCCCATAACATGGAGCATGAGAATACAAAGGACAGCTATAATGGCTTTTTTAAATGCAGGTATTACCTGCACAACTTTAATTTTGTAGATTTTCTTTAATACAGATGTAGAGTAAACTATGTATGCAGTAAAAGCTCAAATATATACAGACACCCTCTATAATATTTGGTTAAATGTATGTAAATTAGAAAATTGCAAAGAAACCACATTTTTGTGATCATCAACAAGGTTCTGGCAAAATGTTTCAATTTAAATGAACTCTACCACTTTTGCCAAGAACAGTGATCAGATGTTCATGTAACAAGCTTGTTGATGGTTTAAGCGTCTGTTTTTGAGGTTCTGCTTTCTGACGGACGTTTAACCCAAAAATTGTGATGCATATCTGAGAATAATTTTGGCGCTATGTGAATTAGATATTATTCGGGCTAAATTCAAACGTCTTGTTTTTCAAATTCATTCAAGTTTTATGTTGTATTCCACCTTATAAAAGGAATATCTGCAGCAGTAAAAACATTTCATGTACCTGATGAGTGTATGACCCAAGCTGCATCAAAAGGAGCAAGAGAAATAAATAGCATGGAGATCAAATGTTGTGGCCCTCCTCTTGTTGAGCTCTGCAGATCTCTTCCAATCTGCAGCCCCGTCTGTGTGTATGAGTGAATTTATAGGAGAAGCCCACTTAAGCCCACTAGAGTTGAATGTCTGCCTTTTTTTGCAAGCCATTTCTTCTGTGTAAACAGCTGTGCTCAGTGGACTGAGGAAGATGCACAGCTAAATTCATCTTTTCTTCTAGAACAAAATAAACACAAACAGGAAGGAAATAGGTACTTCTGTTGTCACTTGTAGCTCTAGGAAAATAACTGTGACTTCATACGTAATGTTGTTTTCTATCGCCAAAAACAGATGGTGAAAGTTAAAGTTAAGAAGTACGCTTATCTCGCTGTGTGGCTTTATTTATATGATGGTAGCAGGAGCAGTTGCTATGGTGTTCAAGTGAAGTGGGAATGAACTGTTATCATGTGTAATGCACAGATTACATCCAGAGGGCGAACATCTGGCAAGCAGACACAGACAGCCAGACCAGCAGACAATCACTGCAGCCATAGAGCAGTAAAGATGTTGATCTTTCCAGAAATGGCAGCTGATTGCTTATGATTTGCATCAGATGCAATCGTACACGAGACATATGGACAAAAATCAGCTGTTTGTCTTCTTGTATTTTCACAAAAGGCATAATGTTTATCTTAAAAAACAATTTTTATAATTGTTTTTTAATGTGAGCTTATCTGTTTGCACTTTAGGGAATTTATTCACTAGAAATGAAGGAAAATTAGTGTTGAAAATGAAAGCAATGGCTATAATAGTTAAATGCAGAATTGATTGGTTTTAATTTCCCACATAAATGAGCCGTTCTAATCTTCTTAATTGAAATGAAACCTACAATTATGTCCTCACTAATAGCAAATAAAATATCTGTGAATGCCTTTATTATTATTTTTAGGTGTTTTTCCCTCACTGGCAATGTTGTCATCAGATGCTATTTATTGGTACAGCTGATAAAAATGTGTGAAAAAAAAGTATTTAATATAGTTGGATTCTTTTGAAATTGTTAGTGAAACCATGGTGCTGTAATAAATCATGAATCTTTAAAAAATATTTTTACACAATAAATGTGACCAGAACCATATTGTCTCAAGATAAAACAAGCAGAGTATTCTCCTGTTCTTCCAGTGTCCCCATCACAAGCAGCCTACTGGTTGGGTCCGACACATCTGGGATATATTGCTCCCTTTGGGCACTTTCTCTCACCCAACATGCACACACACAAGTTCAGAAATACACAACTGTATCCTTCTGCTGTAGCCAACAGCCCCAATCGTGTTCCACTGGGAGCAGGTACGTGTCGTTTTCTGTTCATGTCTTCACCTGTCACATGTCACAACGGGACTAAAGTAGTATAATCAGAGGCAACAAAAACCAGAGGCGAGCCACACCAGCAGCATTTTTAGAGGAGCAATGGATGGCAAGTTAAGCTCTGACTATTTTATACAACAGCACAGGACATTAGGAAGAAAAAATGCTACAGATTTACTGACAAGATATCCATTGTCTCTGGTTCATTTGCTGAAGAATTTACGTAGCGCATTGTTATTGTGCAAGTTAGTCCATAAATGTAGGAGCATTGGTACAATGGCTTGCTTTATTTCTTAAAATGATTGCGCAGCAGGGAAAAGAATTGCTTGCCACAGCTAAAGTGGTCCATACAGCATTGGTGCATTATAATAAATTGTACTTTCACAGCTCAGTAAAGTAACATGTAGATTGATGGCGCACATTCATCACTGTGCTAAATCACCTCTCCTTCCATACTAATCCTAAAGTAGAAGAATATTTCAAGCTAAGTAAGAAAAATCCAGATTTTTTTTTTTTTGTTCAAACAGCTCTGATTATGGACTGAAAACCATAGCTCAGCAACTTTACCGCACCAAATCCATTGTTACACATAGGAACATGTTACCAACCAAATGGGCTGTGAGCACAATGAATTACGCAGCTGGCAGCAATGAGTAAATGTCCTCTGACCTAGACACTTTAATCCCTGTCCAGACATGTTGAAAAGCCTCCTGTGGAGTAAGATTATTAACTTTAACCATAAAATACATAGAAGATGAATGGGAGACAGAGACCTGTACTAATGACTGATCCTTTGTGCCATAAAGTAACAGATGCAACACTTCACACCATGGAAAATTAAAATAAATGTTTTGAAATACAGTCTGCTGTTCTTTAAATGGAGCTTGTCTAATCTTACACTTTAATAAAGATTAAAGATGATGAAACACACACAGCATAAAGTACAAAATGGAGTATTTCCAACACTTACAAAGGATCTAATTACTCTTCACAGTTAGTCTGTATAAGTCAGAAACATAACCACCATCTTCATCTTGACCATCTTTTAGATCAAATTAATGGTCATTACACTCAAACAGTTACAGTAAAAGAATTAAATCTTTTTTTTGGAATATAATCTGTTATTTACATTTTACAGTCAGTATAAATATCTTTATTGGCACTAAAGAAATCAAACCCCTCTAAGGATTGCTAATCAGCTTTTATGTTCCCACTGGTGTCATGTTGATTTATCTTTAGTGATGAGATCCAAGTCTGTGAGGTTAGAAAAGTTCTGGTCATCACCCTGATCATTAATTCCTTCTTCATATTTTCTATTGCTAGGGTGTCCAAGCTCAGTCTTCAAGAGTTACTATCCTGCAACGTAGAGATGCATCGTATCTCCAACACATCTGAATAAAATTGCTGAATTCCCTCATCAGCATGTCATTTAGTTCTGCAGAGGCCTGGTACCGAGCCATTCATTTGATTTAGGTTCGTTAGAGAAGTGACTGGACTTTGGCACCCCTGCGCTACAAAATTCAAGTCGGACTCTGACGGGGCAACTCCAAAAGGTTAATGTGACCTCAAGGCAGAAAAAACATGCTAGCAAAGTTAAAAGATTGTGTTTAACCCACATTTGAGACACATATAAATGATTTTGCAGAACTTTATTTTCACTCATTGACAAGTCCATCAAGAAATGAATGGCTATTTAATCAAAAACCTGGTCAAATAAAATATAACTCATCTAATTGTGGCTACTTAGTTAAAAATATATATTTCTGCAGTTTGGATATTGGCACTATTTTCAAGTTTCTCCTACAAATCTGGACACTGACAGGTGCTAATTCTGAGCTGCAACCAGACCCCAAACTAAGGGTCTCAAATTTCAGTCCCTGAGGTTCTGTGTATTGTAAGTATAGGTGGACTTCATATAGAAGTTGCAGGAAACAGGCCACGGAGTACTGAAGCCTGACCTAAACAGTTCGGGGCAGTAAATCATGCTTTGTGTGTGAACTCTTACCCGGCAGGTCACAGCCGAGAACCTCCATCCTCATGCCGATCCCAGCAGGTGACCATCGCTCTGGAAAAACTCTGATGTGCTGTGCAACAATCTCGTCAAACCGCCGAACTTCTGGAGTATCGTAGTGGCTGTTCCCTTCAAAAATCTGATTAAGCAGATGGAAAGTCATTAAAATTTTATAGTAGATTAGAAACGTTATTGTCTAAAGAAGTGTCAAATCAGATTGTGTTTGGGGGGGCCCCATTTTTTGACAATACTCACAAAAAACTCAAGTGGATGGAAGTAAATTACTATCTCCTTTTTAAGTCTCACTGACAAAGAAAGAGTAAGACTGTCTGAAGTCATGAGCACAGCTAATCAGCATTGTTTCTCTTCTCAGTGTGACATGTGTCATAGAAAATAACAAGTGTGTTGCTTTTGATTTTCAAATATTCTTTGAGGCAGCAGCCTCTGGCAAAGGAAAAGAAAAGAAAAAAGAAGAGGATTTATTACAAACCTAGAGCTAGACGAGACTAGAGAAGGCTACTATTGGTTTCATGGATTAAGCTGTATATTCTGTCTTTAAGATTTCTAAACTAAAAGAAAAAAAAACCCTCTGATGATTTTCCCAGGATGCTCATTTAAAACGACAGGCAGATGAGAGAGAACAGGATTTTTAACATCAGTAGAAAATCCCGACACTCAGTAGTGCTATTAAAGCGTTTTAAGACAGTCTCAGAAAGGAGAATGAAGAGCCCTGTCTCACGGTGCGTTAGACTGCCAGCAGTGTTGAGTAGTGATGCAGAAAAGACATTTTTAATTAACACCCATGAGAGACAAATAGGGAATGAGCGAACAAGTGGATGAGACAGAAAGAGTGAAGGAAAAAAGGCATAGAGGCAGAGACAGAAGCAAGAGGGCTGAGGTGATTAAATGCAATTATTTTCAGAGGGGATGCTGGAATAAAACTGTTTTTTTTTCCTGCTGAACAGAAAAACAATAATGAGAAAGTGGACAGAAAGGAAAAAGAAGAGGAGAATCTGTGGGAGATTTATGAGGGATGGTGAAAGTAAATGTTGGGAAAGTGACCGCAGAGGAAAGATCATTAATTTTGCATGCATTTGTGCATGATAATGTGTATTTTTATTTACCTTAGCAATGCCAGTTTTGCTGTCAATGATGTAGCTCCAGTCTTTGCCATTCAAGCTGTGAGCTAGCTTGTACTTCCTCACAAAAGCTCTATTGTCAGCGCTTGTGCTGCCCTCCAAGCCTCTTGCCCCCTGAGTTATTATGCCTCGGACCGTCTTGGGCACACCTAGATCCACCTGCAATACAGAGAAACATAGTAAGGTGTCTCATCAGTTTATTTAGTGGACCTCATTAATCATTTTCATGATATTAGTAAAAACAGATGGTGCCCACTGAATATTCTAGTAACTTAAAGAAGGTGTAAGTGCGAATGAAAATATGATCAAAATGTTTGGTTTTAACATATTTTCATATGTGTAGTATTTTACATATAAAAATGTATATTCATAGACATCAGAACAGCCAAAAAAGACAACCAGGAGAGCCACAACTTCATTTTTAGGTGATATTCATCCAGGACATTTACTGTTTCTTGTGAAAACTTTATGTCATTGTCTAATGAAATTTTTAAATCTAAATGTATGTGGATGACACAGTGATTTCCACACAATATCTCTAAGGAACATCTTGATTTGAAACAAATTCAGGACACACTTAATTTCTGAGGAAATGGCAAAGGTGAAAGAGAAAAAACAAAAAACAAAATGGTGTCCAAAATTTTGAATATTGACAAATATTATATTGCATTACACTGTTTATGTGAGGGGGTATTATCAGGTAAAGCTTTATAACACCAGAACACTTTGTTATCTGCCTTATTAGACTATTTCATGCATTATTAATGTATTTTTAAAGTCTAAACTAAAAGTTAAAACAATGTCGATTAAACATCATGTCAGAATTTACCTGAAAAGGATTCTATTTAAAAAGATATTTTACAAATTAGCTCGGTAGCGTCATGTCTGTTGACCAACTGAGGAGCAAAACTGTGGACTGAATCAAAAATTTGTGAGCAAAAGCCCTCATTCTTGCATACATGCATTGTTCTTCAAAGTTAAAGTCACAAACCTGTAGCCACTCCTCTCCAGCTATGGGTTGTGTCGGGTTAGGAAACCAACCCGACCGGCTGGCGACCAGTCTGGCCGCCCCCATTGAGCCGTGGATGTCCCTCATGGAGGACGCAGAGATCTGGGAGTCAGGGAGAAGCCCAGACAGCATGCCCTGCAGCTCTGAGCAGGGAGCATCTGAACAGAGACAGAATATCTTAAGTATAAAACCCACATTTTGATAGTCAGAAAAGTATATTTTGTTCCAGAGGGCCAGATGAACTTAATGTTTAGCATTAATGAAGCTATTGCTGGAGTCATAAAAAAAAATCTGTCAATAATTACACAATATCTAAGATGGAGTCACATTTCAATGTAGTGTAAACTTTTAGCTGTTTATTTTTCACTATGCAGAGTGATTTATAATAGAAATAGTTGCTTAGTGAAAACTTTAAATAGACAACATGGTCCGCCAATTAGTTAGGTTGTAAAGTCAAGCCTGAAGACTGGCCAGAGTTTAAGTACTGAGAGGAAATAAAATGCTGATAGATTTTATGGTTTCAAAGTCTAGATCTCATCGCTATGCACCCTTTCAAACATAAAGCATTTTGCCACCTTCCTAAAATATTGACCCAAGTAAATTTTTTTGACAAAAATTCTTTTTTCCTAAATAATATTTTGGCAAAAAATGTCTTGTAGCATTTTACGTCTTACAGGTGATGAACTTTTTTTATTGTCTACCTGCAATATAAGATTCTGTAATGTTGAGCAATAGGTCCCCATTTTTGTAAAACAAATGAAAAAACTAAAACTTGAACATGAACTTAGGTTTACCTACAGCTGACGACAGAGTTGAGTACAATAGCAACACTGCATCCAAAAAAATCAAGACAGTGAGAACAAGTCTCGTTGAAGCACTAAGTCAGACTGTCATATAGATTTATATGGAGATTTGATGTGTAGTGATGAGGACACATGAGACATAGACTGGAAGATCCACCTGCTGACAGCTGAGGTTTGGAAATGTGCTGGGTAAACTGCTGGCCAGCTGTTTAAAGTCTTTTTCTCTATTCTTTTCCATAATACGATGTGCTTTAGAAGAGAGGCAGGGACACCGACAGCAATAGTAGCCAGATTGTTCTGGCTAGGTTTGATTTTGCACTAAATCTTTTGTTTTTAGGAGACAATGGAGGAAATTTTTGAAAATACCTCCAGCTTTGCAAGCTTTTCCCTGCTTATGGTAATTCTCAGGAATACTATAATGAATATTTACACACATGGGAGGTACACTTGTTGGTAAGAAAAGGATGTGATTTTGGTTTTGATCAACTACATAAGTGATCTATAATATAACATTTGTAGCAGTGCTGGTAGTTAGCATCCTATTGTCATCTCAAGAAGCTCAGAGTAAAATAAATCAACCCACCAAATTTTGCACTTTCAAAAAGTATGTTTATCATACTTAATAGACTGCCATTGTTCCTTTCCACTTAGATTAGTGATAGTGGATTTTGACATCTGGATCTCGGTGCCATAAAATATTGCTTTTATGAGCAAATAGAAATATTAAACATCTATTTACTTTTTCTTTTGTTGATGAAATACAGCTTTTCACCATTTCTTTTCCTTTTTATAATTAAGCATCCATTGACTGGCTTAAAAAAAGTTCAATGCGTTGATAGTTATCAGCTGAACTAATCAAAAACAGGTCACGCGTCAGTTTCACTTTTAGTTTGAAGCATCGGGAACTTCATCAGTAAAGACAATACAGAATAGTGTAGTGTGATATCAAACAATGTTGTAACTGGGTCATTACTGCGATAATTACGCTGCAGTTTCATCAGTTCAGTAGAAGTGGTGCAGATGTGTAGCATAAATCAATGAACAGCAGAGTAAAGTGAAGGTTAAAATACACAGGGGGTGCAAAATATTGTGATGATTGTATAATATTAGGTGATCCTGACCCTGTTAGTAGTCAAAGTCCTCATAATAACATTCTAAAGAGCTTCCACCTAATCATAATTATGGGTCTGAGTTAATTAAGAGTCAATGTTAGGCTAATGTAGGAGAAAAAATATCTTGTTTGATCCTGAAATGATTTGTTACGACATCAGCTGATGTGTTACACACCAGAGCCTCTTCCTGCTGTTTTTCCTTCACCCTGTTTCATTATTTTTCCATCCTGCGGCTGAAAAGTTGACACATAACTTTAACTGAGCAGTCAAAAAGGGATTCTGTGTAGGGAATTTAGCCAAAGCTCTCTCAAACAGAAAAAAAAAGCTAAATGAAAGCATGCTGCAGATCAAAGCAGTGCTGTTTATTACTGAGACAAATGAGTTTTAATCTAATAAGCCTCAAAAATATAGCACTGTGATGAATAATGATGGAAAACAAAGTGAACTAAACAATGTGACCACTTCTGTTTGAAGATGTACTAAGAGAATATGGGCTCACAACAAAAAAAGGACAGATTTAAACAACTAGAAGAGGAAAAAATGGGACAAAGGAGAAAGAAATGGACAAAAGGTCAAGAAGAGGGATGAAATGACAGACCAGTGAGTGAATAGAAAGGTAGAGAGGGATGGAGACGAAGAGAAAGAAAGGGGTGACAGTGATTGATGGTGACATTCTTCAAGTCTTTGAGGAAATGAATGTTTAATGCAGTGACGTTTGCGACAGTGCCTCTATATGGTAAATAATTCATCAACAACAAACAGCGACAGGCTCCATGAGTTTCCTGAAGCTCTGCAACATTCAGCAAAACTTATTAGCTGTAGGTTTATTATCATGTAGTTTTATATGTGCTGTTTCTGAGCCTCAGCTGCTGGCCCTTTTTTAAATCAGGAGTGCAGTGGGAGTCGACAAGAATATCATCTCCTCTCATCCCAGCAAAAACAGGCAGATGTAACACACCAGCATGAGAGCTCTTAAATTCACACACTTACACAAAGCAATACGCGCACAACAGCAAAAAACAGTCAAGGTCTCACACAGGCAACCAACGTATGCTCTGATGTTTCACCCACACATGGAGCTTTTTTCCCTGATAACCAGCTACCGCTACAGCCAACAGAGCTCTACCTGACTGGACACGAGCGCCTCGCAGGCCTGGTGAGAGAAATAATAACCGGTACTGAAAAGAAGTGATTGATAAAGAGCTGCGGTGCTGAAATAAAATGGGATTAAGGTGAGGAAAGAGCCGCTGAAGGAGGCAGGCACCAGGAAGATTTAAGGAAGGCGAGACGGAGAGAAGCAAATGAGAGAGGGCCGGAGAAAAACGGGAATGGAAGCTGTCAGCAAAGGCAAAAGAAGGACAGAGGGAGGGAAGCCAGAATGAGGAGGAAGGGGGGGGAAACACAGAGACATTGAAGAGAGATGGGTGAGAGAGAAGCAGAGCAGGAGACATAAAAGTGTGATTTAAGTTAATGACATGTCACTGACTGACTGCTTTATTTCTGTCTTTATAGGCCTGTGTAGGGCATTATCACATAGTGGAAGTGTGTTCAAGTGCGCGCTTCTCTGCATGTCTATGAGCAGGAACATAATGTCTGCTAGCAGATATGTTAGGTTATAAAAGTAGAGAAAAATACATTTTACTGCAGCAGAACAGGCTGTTTTGCAGATGTGTACCTCCCAACTATCAAACCCTGTCACTTATTACAAAAGCACAACTAGGGTTAAGCTGTCAAGATGTTGCATTTAGTGCTCTGCAAACTTATTTATAACTTTTAAACTTTTTTCACATTTTGTCACATTAAAACAACAAACTCTGACGTATTTTATTTGGTGTGCATTTGTTTTCAGCAGCCCTGGGTGCCTGATGGTGCTTTTGCATCTGCAAGTGTTTTAGGGGCATGTTTCTGCCAGTTGTGCACATCTAGAGACTGAATGTTTGCCCATTTCACTTTATAAAATACTCCAGGCTTAGTCGCAATGGATGAAGAACATCTGTGAACAGAAACGATTAAGTCCTGCCGCAGACGTTCATTTGGATTTAGGTTTGAACTTTAACTGGACCATTATAACACACGGATATGCTTTGACCTAAACTGTATGTGTTTAGAGTCACTGTCCTGTCGGAAGGTGAATCTACTATCACCTTTAGGTTAGGCTTCTTTTTTACAACTTAACAACAACCTACCTGAGTCATTTGGTGATGCTGTCAATCCTCTAATGTTCTCTAATAAAATCATGAGGCTTTTGAAGAACAGCTGCAATAAATTATACAGAATACGCAATATATATTTTTGTTTCATACAATTTTGTACAACTTTGTGCTTCTCACATGAAATTCAAGTGCAATCTATTGAGTTCTGTGTTTTTAATGGAAAACTATGTGGAAAAGGTTGAAGGTGTATGGAAACTTTTGCAGGGCTTAGCTGCTTAGCTCCATGATTGACTGCCAAAAGCCACAGAAATGGAAAATGGGCACATGAAAATAACCTGAAAAAAAGTGTTGGATGTAATCTCACAGCTCAAAAATGGTGCAATCTGTAAGGTGATGTATAATGCAACTTGAGACGTTAAAATATAGTAGACAGTAGACAAGAGTGCAGGCAGCATGGTTGATAGATGGATATTTATAGATATATATTCCACCATCCTTGTCTGTCATATTGTTTTGGTGTGATTGTGATTTGTGTGGGTGCTGAAATAGCCCTCCTGGATAAAAGCATATCTGTCCCCCTCAATGGCCGCAACAATGGCACCAGGGAGAGGCCCTAACTTAATAATGATACAGCGGAGCAGACACACACACACACGCAGATGGACCCAGTCAGATGACTTAAAATCCTATCTTTCACAGTTTCTCGACACACACAAACACAGACAGTATAATTAAGTTTTATCTATTTATAGTATTGAGCTGATTATGCTGGTTGAAATCGTGTTTGTTTGCCAGGGCTGCAGATGAAAGCTGAGAGCCTGTTACTCTCTGATGTTATCACCCACACATGACACTCTAGTATTATTCTATTAGGACCAAGTGTGTCTCTTTGTGTGTGTGAGAGAGATCCGTGAGTGGGAGTCAGAGAAGGGGGATATGGATATGAAAGAGCGAGGGCAAGAGTGTGAGTGCACAAGAGTGGGTGTGTTGTGGAAGAGAAAGAGAGATAAAAGTACGAACTGAATTTTCATTAGATTACACTCATGAGAAGAAAGGGACATTTCTTCCATTTTACTTGTTCTTTCCCAGGGAATGTTTTCGGGGAAAGGTATTTCTGCTCTGACCAAACCCTCTCACCCAAACTGTGACTCATGTGTTTTTACATGAATCTCACAAAAAAAATCTAACAAGATGTACAAGCTTGTTTTGTATAAAATCACTATTTCCAGTGGCATATATTTTCACTTATAACAAGACATTAATCTGCTAGTTGAACTAGAACTTACTTTTATCAAGATTAAGGAATTATTTACTTACAACAAGTTCCTGTGTCTTTCTTGGAAGATAGTTGTGTTTTACTTCAAGTGTGCTACGATATTTGGACTAAAAACTAGAACAAATATACTAGATTTTGTGATTTTTCAGTGTAAAGCATGAGCGTCTCGTGAATCGGTACACATGCTGAATTTGTATTGAAAATAATTATGAAAATTGTGTGCTGCTCTTTTTTGACATAGTAAGTTCCTTTTTCCCATGATGTCACCATCTCTCTTTTTAATCATTGAGCGACCATCTTTCAGTGCTGCAAGCACAGTCTGTGATTGAGGCTCAGTGGACAAAGAATAACCCCCGGGTTATAACACATTTTTATTTCTTATCCAGACTTTAAATTATGTTTTTTCATATTAGTTTTTATAAGATTCAAGACATTTATAAGATTCAAAACCCTCATCTAGTTGGGTTTTATTATCTGGATTTTCCTAAAATCATGAAATATTGGCTTCTGATAGTTTGATAGTCAATTTGTCAAAGACTATAAAAGTTTAGAGTGAGTGAATTATTTAAAAGTGCAGTTCCATACCTATAATCCATTGTAAATATTCAAAAAATAATTATATTTGTTTAATGATTAAACCATACAATGTGTCAAGTTTATATCTCTGATTTGAGTCGAGGGACCAAAAAAGCAATGATGTGGAGCGTTCTTGATCTCACAGTGCATTGCTTGTTCTCAGTCAGAAACTCAAAACCAAAACCATCAATGAGTTTACCAAAAACTCAATCAATGATATGGCAAATTAAAGATAAGTATTTGAAATCTAAATATATAAACTATTCCAAACCTTCAGAAACAAATATCAAATTTAGAGATAAGTACACCATCATCGTTGCAGACAGCATCTGCACAGCATAGCATGCTATTAAGTAATGTTGTTACTGGTTCAGTAACATGACATCTGAGTAGCATTTGAGTCATTTCAACTGACATGGCAAAATTACTACAACAGATATGCAGTCGTGTATTACCTGTAATCTGACAGCCGTAGAGCTCGAACCGCAGTGCGATGCCATTCTTCCAAGTCTGAGGTCTGATTCGAACGAAGCGTGTCAGGACCGGCTGAGGGATTCGGTTAAGAACCACGTCTGTGGCGTCTGTGTTGGCATGGAATACCTGTTTGGAAAGAAAATAACAGATAAGTTAATGTCAATATTACACTGTTACTCGTGATAAAGCAAAATCATGTGTTATAGTGACAGTTCTTGGAGTCTCATTTTCAGTTGATGACTGCACTTCTTAATTATTAGTTGTTTTAATTAAGAAAGGGGTGGAGATGAAGGAGTGGCCTGAGTCGTATTTCAACCAAAAGCAGAGAGAACTTTAATCTCCTGGGACTTTTTTCAAGCAAGCTGAAAGATTATTTCTCCCCCTGAATCTTCTTCATTTCCACTGAGGTTTAGGGTCCAGGATTGATTAGTTCGATCAAAGCCACTGAAGGGGAGTGTCTGTCTGTTACACATTTCTACTACATGTTTGTGGATGTTTTCCAAACATAGATGGCAAATAACATGGCATTGATTCAGATTATAATATTGTTAACTGATAACTCATTTACATTGTTTTAATATCTTTTAAGAAGAACTCGTCTCATCTGATGTCAGAGGAAACTTTTTGGTTGCATGAAAACAAATAAAAATTTGAATCTGCAAAGAGTATGAATTATTTTGGGTTTGACTGGACATGGAAATGAAATGCTTCCTGTTCAGTTCTGAGATTTTAGAGATCTAAGTCATTAGTAATTTGTGCCATCCATCCATCCATCCATCCCCAAAATCTTAGCTTTTGTACAGTTGGCTGTGAACATCTGGAAACTGTGGAGGCTTGAATACGGCAACTGAACCACATCATCTACTTATGCATTTACATTTTGAATGATGGTGTTTTCATTTTATTGTACTTTGCCTTTGGCATGTAACTGTATTCTTTAGAACATTGCTGTGTTTTCATATCCTAAAATATTACCAGCAATCCACAAATCGCTAATATTCAGGACTGCAATGAGTGCTAACAAAGAAAAAAACTGTGACCCTTTGTGAAAGTTCACCATCTTGGGGACCAGAATTATTTGCCCTTTTTTCAAGCTTGGCAGCATAACACCAATACAGTTCTCATGAGTTAATATAAAAGTGAGAGCCATGAGATCAGAGCCCAACAAAAAAATTACAGAGCTAAAGAAAACATGATTTTACATGAGCTACAGTGTTTCTTTTCCCTTTATTAAACACACTCTGTACAGTAAATACATAAAATGAATGGAGTCTGTTGACAAAGGGAGGATTGAGCTCAAAGGTTTACTTCCACACTCCTGTGCACAGTCTAAGGGCACGCAGTGTGTGATAAATCAAAGATGTAAGTATGTGGAGAGGAAGCCTCTTCTCACGTCCTCTTGACTCAACCACACACATGCAGGAAAACATCTTTAAATCCTCACACACACAGTGCAGAGATAAACGCCCTCTGTCACCCTTCAGTGCACAAACACACACTGCCGTGCTACATCCAGACACAATGGTCGCTGCTCACACACAGACGATTTCCCTTTCCTTACATGCTGCCCTCGGAGTCTCAGCACACAGAAAAACATGCTGAAAACGACTTCCTCTGAAACTGTGCACATATACAGATAAAAAGGAAATTGAATGCAAGTGCACATGACCAGAAGCACCCTTTTTTGTCTCTTGACATCTCGACTTCATATCTCTGTCGATCTGACAAAGTGTCAAGTCTTTCCCCTCCTTTTCTCTCTCCCTGGCAGCCATCTCCGCTGGAAAACACAGCTGGGCTTCTGCTTTCCTGCCCTCCGCTCTGTCTGTCTCTTTGACAACTCTATCTTCCTCCATGCTTAGATGATTTACTACAGTAAATTTAAGTGGAAAAGAAAGCCTCTTCTTTGCAATGTTACACTGCTTTTGTAAAGTATTCAAATCCATTGAAGCATTTCACACTTTGCCACGTTACACAAACTTTGGCATACTTTAACGGGAATGTTTACGATAAACTATCAGACACATGTTTTCAACTATGCTGCATCTCCAACAGCAAAAAATCTGAAGAGTGTGGCCTGCAGTTTAATTTAGGCTTTTCCTTTTACTGGTTCAATCACATGCTGTGATCTATGGCTACGTTCTCACAGCAGGTCTTGATGTTTAATCCTGAATTTTTACTGAAATCTAAATTTTTTGGGTAGTAGTTTATACAAATAGTTAAATGCGACAATTAGACTTCTGTGCGAATGACTAACAACCCCAAACTGTTCATGGAAGTAATAACAGATGGAGAACTTTATAGGTCAGTTTTAAAGTTTATTGAGCAATGACAGCCAACAGTATTGTCACAAGATCATAGCAACACAAAGGAAGCTAATAAAATGAAAGCACAACTAATAGTGATGGCTTTTTGCAGAACATTGACTGCAACTTCTGTAAGGAAGTCTGTTTGGATGAGTAGTCAGAACCAGAAGTGGTTGGATTGTGATTTGATGCGCTTCAGTGAACAGACTACTTTCATAAGTTCATAACTATAATTATCAGTCATTGTTTATGTCCAGATTTATTGCAAATGGCTTCTTCTGGTGCAGAATTATGATGCATGTTTCATATCAGAGACAAAAGTTGAATTAAATGCAACATGACCATTAACTATTGGATATGTTTGATCTAGTACCTCATCTGGAAGGGGCAGATTTCAGATTTCTTTTTTTTGGGGGGCGGGGGGGTGAAAAGATTGAAATTGGACCGTTCTTCCAGGATCACTCTTCCCATACACTCTGACCAACCATGATGCTGCAAGCACCATGTTTTACAGGGTGTTCAGGTTAATGCAAAGTCTTAGTTTTCCATTGCACAAACTTCAGTTTCCATCTCATTAGATGAGAGCACCTACGTTTGCTATATTTATGTGTTCCTTTGTGGAAAATTACTTTTTGGCTTTCTTCTTTTTGCTCACCAAATTGGTGAGTTTGATGTAAAATAGCTGTCATGTTATCAATTAAACAACACACAGGTAGACTCTCTTTACTGCTGTAATAATGCTGGCTGCACTTAGGGGGATCAAAGTAAACCAGGAAAAAAAACATTCCACAGGTTTATTTTTATTTGCAGAAAACTTTAAAAACTATGAATAGTTTTTTCCACTTCAGTTTTGGGTTGATAAATCATATAGAATCCAAATAAAACCCTTTTAAGTTTGTGGTTGTAACATGACAAAATGCAAAAACATGCAAGTCATTTGATCTTAAAAGATGCTGTTCAATTGAGCTGATGATTCAACTCAATGTGATTATTACAGAGAAAGCTGAGATTTATTTAACTGAGCCAAAGGGCCTTTAATTACTTGCTTGGTTACACATTTATAGGTGTTTTGTTTTTAGGTGTATATGCGTGTCTCTGTGTTCCAGAGTTATTATTTTCCTCCTGTTCTCCATCAGTTACACAATGGGACCCATTGGGGGGGAGAAAGCAAGACATGGATGAAGGGAGTCTCTGACTGGAATGGAGCCACTGGGCCAGCTGGGTACTGAACCCGTGACCCAGTGGGTGAATGCTGCAAAATCGCCCCCTGTGACCTCATGTCCCTACAAAGGCCTTCATACCGGAAACCGTGACCACCTAAATGATGGAAAATCGCCTAAAGGCCATACAAGAATTAATGGGATTGTGGTACAAGCTGTAATTACAAATGTGAGTGTGTGTGTCGGTTTGTGTGTCGATGTGTAAAAGTGTAATTATGAGGTCTCACTCTGAGGAGTTTAGAGCTGCTGGGTGCTTTCTGATTTCCCTTGGTGCACAAAGAAACATTTCCTCAGCACATGTACACACGCTCACACACTTACATACTGTATTGAGCCATTGTGCACTTGCATGTTCATGTGAAAGTCTATCCTTGTTGCTGTCCTTTACAGGCTCTCAACTTTCAAGTGAAGTGTGGGAGTATCAGAGAGTGTGACGGACCCCTAAGTGCTGTATACACGCTTCACTTTGACAAGATTCTGAAGTCCCTTTTTTCTAAATTATTTGTTGTGTTCAGGGTCAACAAACAGAGTTGCAAGCAAAGCTGCAACTCTGTTTGATCTAATACCACTAACTCTGAGATAACAGCTTTTTTCTCCAACTTCCCTGGGAGCAAAATTACACACATTCTTACACATGCTCACATGTATACATGTATCTCCACTATAATTTAGTTAAATGTCCTTAAGAGAGCTGCACCTCAAACACAGGCCGCATGTTTAAACAGGCAGTAATTTGTAAAATTGACTTTTTTGCATTTTATATCATGTTATAATGTTATTCCCTCACAAAAAAACATAGCTGGAGTGTAGCTTTGATTCATGCATGTTTGAGAAATCCTTGACTTTCCCATGGCTGCCATTTGAGGTGACTAAAAGCTTGCTCTCACAAAGGCGAACATATTTCCATAAAACTCCTTCAGACTAGTGGATGCAGCAGCAACTGGCACAAATTACTCCTCAGTTCAATGCTCCTAAGAATGGTTGTAAGTGGCATAACAGAGGAGCAGTGTTGTTATGACATGCTGAAGGCGGAGTGTCAGCAGGAGCTTCTAAAAGAGACAGAAGCCCCATTTTAAGGCATCAACTTGTGAAGTAAAATTTCTTTTCGGTCATTTTTGATAAAGAATTTTATAACAATTGAAGGTAACATAGTTATTTGATTGTGTTATAAATGGCACAATGTGCCTGGAAAATACACAACACTGCCCTTTAACTGTTGTTCTTGGCAGCACTGATAGAATTTCTTTAAACTGGTTAGTTCTCAGGTCTTAAAAATAACCAACTGATTGAGGTTAGGGCCATTCCTGAAGCTTAGAGCTTCAGTCACAATGTGTACTATTGAACATGGCATATTAAAAAACACGTAAACCAAATTGTGCATCTGGGATTGGTTGAATGGAACCAGCAGTGAAAGTTGGAGTTAGGTAATTGCCCACCACTGGCACAGACCCTCCACCCTAACTTACCCTTATTACACTACTGAAATGATGTTGGGATGGGACCATCAACACCAGGAAAAACAAGCATGAGAAAGTAGAGTAAACCAAAGACTCAGACTACAGCTAAAGACAGCACGGCATGGGAAAGCAACAATAAAAGTGGCTGCAGTAAATACCTGGAGAAACATTGGATATCTCAGGCTTGTTCATATCGGCAGCTGCTAATCAGCTTAAGTGCAAGGGTTCTACCTGGGTTGGCCCTCCATCAGTCCAGGGAGATTTACTGCAACAATTATTATTTTTAAAAAATTTGATACATATAATGCAATAAGTGTATCAGGACAGAAAATCCATGAGTAAAGAGAAACCAGACAACATCTGTCTACGGGATCCATATGTTAAAGCAATGAACTATTAATTGGGCCTCAAAGGGGATAATAAAATGTTGATTTTGTAAATGAATTTAATCCACACAGGGGGAAAAAGTGGGACCCAAAAGAGTTCGAATATGACTCACAATTTGAACTGAACTTCAATGTCAAAAAGAAAGCAATATTAGATTCTGCAAAATGTTCAGAGCCACTATCAGAAACACAAATGCAACTATATAGTAAAAGTGATATGATGAAAATAATTCAGTAAGATGGAAATGATATTTGAATTTGTTGTAAAACTTAAGAAAATCCAGTTGCATATGTCATATGTTACACTGCTGTGAGCTTTACTACAGGTGTTAATCTTTGCTCATTGAAAGGAAAAAAAACAGTTTTTCCTGTGCTAGCTCCCAGGTTGGAGTTAGAATCCACAGAGAGAAGATGTAATATAGTATGGAGCATCCCTGGGGGGTCTTAACTCCTAAATTCACTTTTAAGAGTTTCTTCCTAGAAGGCATCTGTAACAATTAGCTGATGAACTACACCTGTGACCTGGCTCTGGTTGTTAACTGCCTGTGCACGTCTGTCTGCATTTGCTAAACATCCATGTTCTGAAAAAAGGGGCTAGGTAAGCTGACACCTGGAATGTAAGCAGATGCTAACCTACCAAGCCATGCATATTTATCAACACCAACTTAACTTGTACTTATACTTCCAGTCAAATCCAAAAAATCCAGTCAAATCCACAAAAGCTAATTTATTTTAATGAAAATTTACATTGTACCAAAACAAATTGGTACAATCGGTGCAAACAGAATCTCAAAAACATAGGAAACAAATGACAGGTCAGAGAGAAAGCTAGGCTAGATTATAAAACAATTTAACAATCCTTAAACATCTCACTTAGAATTATTCCATTTGTCATTCAAAATGTGAAAGTATGGCACAACAGCAAAACTACCAAAACATTTTAATCTACCTAAACTAACAGGCCAAGAAGAAGAGAAGCTCTGCAACAAGGAAAACTATTTGTGGTTCACATCGCAGCCAGGTCTTTATGGAAGAATGGAAAAAAACAAAGAAATAGTTTAAGGAAAGCCTTACAAGGCAGCTTATTACAACAAGCCATTCGGCATTCAGAGTAAACACATGGAAGAAGGTGTTCTAGTCGGATAAGAACAAAATAGATTTTTTCCGACCTACAGGCAAAATGTTGTGCTTAAGAATGGTTCATGTCATGTTTTCAAATGGCCCTAAGTCTAATTGAGAATTTGCTGGTCACAGATACTCACCATAAGCAATTTTTCAAAGATAAATGGGCAAAAAATTCACTGTTTTTGTGCAAAGCTTACAAACATACACCGAAAGACATATGGGTGTGAGGACAAAGTATGGATACAAGATACACAAATGCATGCTCACTTGTTGAATTTTTATTTAACAAATCTGAAAACCCACATATATTTATTCAAACTTTATAAAATCAGAGTAAAAAAACATTGAAGTTTGAGACAAAACATGAATAACATTAAGGGGTGTGAAAACTTGCAAGGTACTGTATGTTCAGGGTATTTAATTGTATTTTGAAGACTAATTACATTAAGTGGAGGAAACTAACGTAAGATATGTTCATCTCGGCTATACTGAAGTACAGGTGAATATGCGTGTGTCTGTCAGGAGCCTGTAGGGCCACAGTCATTCAGCTAGAGTCGACCCACAGAGACCTGCTGAATTATGCAAATGTCCGTGCTGACTCTGCTCTCTACGTATGTGTGTGTGTGAGTGCATCAAGTTATAAAATAGTAAAATGCCTCCCACATCTCCTCCCATTTCCTCACACCAGGACAAATATGCACTTCAGGGACTTCATGGAGCTTACCTCTCTGTGACAGCTACAGGGGTGTGGGGGTGGGTGTGCGTGTGTGGGGGTGTGTGGGGGTGTGTGTGTGTGTGTGTGAGACAAGTCTCCAAGACAAAATTACAGTTGGCACCTTTGTAATATCTCCCTTTGTCTTGTTTCTCTCTTCTGGTCTCAGCTTTTCTGTCTTCATTTGTCACTGATTCATCTCTCCACTTCTTTCTCCTTCTCCCTCACCTCCCAACCTTCCTCCCTTCACTCCGTCGTTTTATTTTCTTTCTTCTTCCTGACATGCTTCCAGGCTGTGTTGCTGAGACCTCCAATTTATCCTGAGGGATTTGTGGTCAACACCCCTGTCTGCTATTCTCATTATTCCCGCTCTCCTTCTTGCCTCAATTCATCCATCCATCTCTCTCTCTTTTGCTCTGTGATTCCCTTATGAACACTTCTTCCCGCTGTCAGCCTGTTCCCTTCACTCACCTCTTCCCCTCTGAACCTCGTTTTTCTCCCTCTGGCTTCCAGCTCTCTTCCGCCCTCTTCACAGCTCATTTTTTTCTATCAGTTTAATGCTTGACAACCTAACATTTTGCACTTTATTTCCTTTCTGTTATCCAAATATTGTTCATGTTTTTCATTTCAAAGTACCTCTTGCTCCTTTCTCATGTTGCATTCCTTCATCTATCTTTGTTCCTCTTGAATAAAGCTTTTTTTTAATATATATGACTTGGCTTGGTTCCAGTGGTGCAATGACCACAGAGAAGTCTGCCAGCATTTCTGAGAACTACATGATTACAACTGGATTGCTTTTACATTTATTAAAAGGAAAGTCAGCAGAATGTCTCAACATATTTAAGATGCAAGCTGTATGTCTCAGAATAAGACCTTATCATGTTTTCCAACTTTGTGAACAAAATGCGATAGCCAGATTTGACTGCTTTTCTGTTTCATGATATTGAGGATTTCTGATGATTCTTAAAACAATGAACGCTACTCTCTCCAGAAACACGCAGACAACTATCCACACACTCACATCTGAGGATAATTTAGAGAAACCAATTTACCAAAAAGTTATGTGTGTGAACTGCGGGAGGAAGCCAGATGGAGGGAGTCTGCACAGGGGGAACATGAAAACATCTTGCAGAAAGACAACAAGTCAGGATTCAAACCCAAGACTATCTTGCCGCAAGGCAACAGTGCTACCAACTGCACCAACCATAAATACAGAGTGTAAATAAATAAAAAGTTAAAAAAATGTTTTTGTAAACATTGTTTTTTGTTAAAGCCACTGAGAGCAATACTGCATTCAGAACCGGGTCCTGCTTAAAAAATGTTTTTAAGACTTTGTGTTCAGTATTACTCAGCTCAGGTTGGACCAGTATGAGTTTTTCTTTTTTTTGTGCAAGTCAAACATCAAACCTCAAATTCACCACTTTTGTTGTGCAGCAAGTATTTTTTACAGTGCTTACACTGTACAATGCACATGAGAGATGTGCAAAAAAAACAATGGAAAAAATTATATTTTCCTTTTTTTTTTTTTTTTTAATTTTGGAAATTTGCACTACCCCCAGGATGGTGCTGTCCTGGGAAATCGAGCATGTTTTCCATATTAAAAACTGCCTTTTATTTTATCCACCAGTACTGCCACAATGGTGTTGTAAGAGTGATGTAGTAGCCTTGAAATGTTGATAATATTTCTCAACATTTTTGGTCCTGCCGCTTTCTTTTTCTGTGTTGTCTTAGGTCTTTAGGTGCAACTATAAATTTTTTAAATTATTTTTAATAAATGTTGTGTATTTTAGCCAACATTTCTAATTTAATTTTCAATGCTTTGTTCTCTGAAGATCTGTGCTTTTCCTGACAGTACAGCATTTCCAAATAGGGGCAAAATATATCTGAACATTATCCTTCGTGTTAAAGTCAGTTTGAGTCCCTTTTGGTTCAAAGCAGGCATTAAACGACATTATCAAAACCATTAAAGATCACACAAATCATCAGGATGTTGTGTGACAGCAGCACCACCCCTATGGGCTGCCTCCCAGATGTTTAAGTGACTGACTGGAGTGAAGTGGATGGTTTATTAAGGGCCACTCATGTGAGACAAATGTTAACATGCAAGAAAAATGAGGTTGAAAAAAACCCCATCTTTGAGTATGCGTGTTTAATTTCTGTAAGCATTGCATTTACATGGAAAATTGCACATTTAATGCACACTTAATAGCTTTATTTAGAAACTTTTAATCATTGTGTCTCCCATTTATTGAATAATTTTACTTTTACTAGTTATTTCGGAACACCTCTAAGAATCATTGTATCAGAGTTGAACAGCAAATGCTGATGACTTTCTCAGACACAAAGCAGCGGAAGAAAGCATAAAATATGGAGTGCTGAGGGACGGAAGAAAAGAGGGATGGAGAAGGTGCAACAAGAAGGGGAAGACGGATATTAAATAAATGTAAAATTGGATAGATGAAGAGATTTTAGGAGAAAGAGAAGGAGAGTAGAAGATAAAAAGTTTAACAAAAACACTGATGGATAAATGCGTCGTTACAAAAACAAAGAGTCTGAACATTTGTGAACAAAATGACTAAAAACCAAGATGCAGAACTGTTTCAAAGGCTAGTTAAGTAATTTTCACAGAGGACATGCAATGTGTTTAAGTGAATTAGTTGACATTCACTCAATTTATAAATGTAGCATAGCTTACAGTAAATATCTCAATGCACATTAGAAAACAAATGATGTAACTCGCACAAATATGAAGTCAGTTCAATCCCATAATTTAGAAAGATTCAAACTCTTTTGACATACATTTTAATTTGTTTTTAGTGATAAATGGCCAACTTGTTACACAAACTGGTAATTAAGTTTAAATCAAAGCTGCAAACAGTTCTGTAATTCTAAATATTTATTTTGCATCCATTCTTTCACAATGAGATAATGATTCTCAGACCGAGATTTAATGAAGTGAGTGAAAATCCTGATCATCTTAACAGCAGTATGCACCAGGGAGCAAAAAGAGTCAAAACATCCTTACCAGCACCAAATGTTTTCTACCACAAGCTGGTGATGATTTATTCTAGACACATTCTCACTACACACACACACGCACACACACACACTTCTCCCATTCTGTGTATCTGTTGGTATTCAGCTCGAAGCGCCTTTCTAGTGTTATTGGGGAATCAAGGAGGATTATGGGTGGTAACACCAGCGAATAATCTGGAAGCACTGGTCATTAATCTGCTTTGCGTGTTGGATTTTTTAAATTATTATTATTGTATCAAATCTGATGTCAGCATGCCATTAAACTGCAGTTGCTGAATGAAATACATTAAAACTACACAACAGTTTATGTAAATCCTAATTGCAATACAAATCCTGCAAGTTTTGCTAATTTTCATGTTTATTGAGATGATAAAAGGTGGAAACTTCTGTTCATCTTTAAAGCTGCTGAACACATTAGCAGGAGACTGAATTTCTTTAGGTTCTTTTCACTCAGTCATTTCCATATGTTTCATTTCCTTCACTGTTTTATCCATTTATCATTTCTCTGGGAGTCTTATGGGATCTTTAGTTCACAAAGAGACCCCAGATGGTCACACTAAGCAAAACACATGCATCCGCTAGTATGTGCATTCATTAGCGTTCGTTAAGGAATAAGAGTTTACAGCACAAGGCTAGACGTGGGGATAGACCACAGTGTGACCACAGACATGGGGAAGAATGGTTGCAATGGAAAAAAACAACCACAGCCACTGAACTACTCTTCTAATTGGATTACGTTTTTACCCATTAAGACCCAAAAAGCTGCCTGGTTTGTTTCTACCTTGAAACCGCAAAACTGCAGCATGCCCACTGAAGATATATCATGATTTTACACCTCTGGCAGAAACAACTCAGGGACCTGCTCAGCCATGTTTCCATTCAGCAGAGCTCTGACCAGAAAGTAACACGAAACAGATGTGATGTGAAAAACAGAATTGAAGAAAGTATAAATGCATTTACAGTCGAGTCAGCTTCAGGCTTGGAGATACCAGTTCTCTCTTTTAGACTTGGTTGTAAACCTTTAAAGGGCTCCAGCTGAATGCCAGTTGAACAGTTTAATTGGAGACACTGGTTAAAATTTTGGTTTGTGGCCAATTACATCTGCATATGGTGCCTTGCAAGTGATGCAAGACATCTGCATTGCACTGTAAAGTGGAAGGAAAAGGACAAATGATGCAAAACATTTTAAAAATAAAATTTCAAACAGTGTGAAGTAGTTTTTCTATTCCTGATTCAATACTTTTTAGAACAACGTTTTGTAGTTAAAACTGCAGGTCATTTGAGATAATGTGTTTACCAGCTGTTCACATCTATAGACAGAAATTTTTGCCAATGCAAGCCAAGTACGATCGGATAGGAAGTGCATCAGTTGTCAGGTCTTGACACAAATTCTAAGTTGGATGTGGGTCTGAACTTTGACTAGTCCATGATTTTATTTTTTTCCAAAAATGGCTTTCTTCTCTCCACTCTTTCAAAAAATACTTTGGACGTTTCACTGTACGCCCTGCTTTCAACTTCTGCACAACTTCATCCATGGCCTGTTTGGTGTGTCAATTACGCCAGCTTTTTGTAAACTAATATTCTCAAACAAGCCACTGATACCTTCACAGAACAGCTGTGTTTCCAGTAGAAATAAACTGCATCATGGACACACTTTGAATTTAGCAATTACATGACTTCTGAATGTGATTGGATGAACTAAATTTCACTTAGTGGGTGCCTATCATTTAAAATCTATGCAAAATACATTATTTGTGTTTGTAATGTTGCAATATGTGAAAAAGAGTAGATGAAGTACACAATCACAAATGTTTTCCAATTGTAACCAGCTGTTCTGCTCACCTTGTGATTCTTCCCATGCCTGTAGATCATCCAGTCTTCTCCATTAGTACTCACTTCCAGTTTGAAGGAGGAAACGTAATAAATATTCTTAGTTTCCTTTGAGATGGCACCCTGAGTGGCGATCCCTGTGAGGACCTTTAGAGTATGGAGGTCCACCTGTTGGTAAAAGAAGATGGATTTAGCCTTAGGAAGTTGACTTGTTGTACTCCAGCATTTTGCATCTTTCTGCTTTTTTCCACCTCCTCCTTCTCTGCTTCTTTGTGCTTCTTGCACTGCTGAGACTCTCTTTCTGCAAATCAATGGTTATGACCCGCGGCTCTTTTTAATTTCCTCACATACAATAAGAATAATCACCTCCCATGCTAATTGCAGACGTTAAGCTGTGTGTCTGCTATTCTACTGGCTGTGTTGTATTAAATATACAGAGGTGCAACAGATTTTTTCTGTCGCTAAAGCAGCAATGTGAACAATGCAACATTGCTGAGTATTTTATAAAATCTATTCATAAATTCAACATAAAGAATAGCATTTTCACAAATTTTCTTGAAGATCGTAAAAATAGAAAACAACTGCTTATTTATTAACAGAAAATTATTTAAAGATGAATGGCATGGGTATGTAAATAGGCCTATTTTATGCCATTCTGCGATAATACTCAATGTTTTTAGAGTTTTATAAATAATTATTCACTATTGTGTTGAATTCTTTGTTTGATCAAAAAATCCAACTTGTCTAGTTACATATGTAGCACACTGGACATAAACCATAATACTACCAAAAAATATACTCTAAAAACAAGGTTTTTATAATGGAGCAGCATTTCCATCATCATGTGTAAGAATTCACTGTTTTTTTATATTAAAATTAGATTTTGGGAAATAATTACTCTTGTTTCTTTGCGACTTCATAATTTATGGTCTTGCTTTTAAAGGCTAATTCTCATCTTTAAACAGTGCTCTAATTGTTTTCTCTGACACTGTGAAAGGTTACAAAAACGTGGTAAAAATGATCTAAAAATGTATATTAGACATTATTTAAATCATAAGAAACTGTACAATGTTCACAAAGGGTCTTCTACACATTTTCATGTTAGAATTTTCCATTTTTCTAAATTTGAGTGGATTTTAATCAATAAGGCAGACTATAAAGCCTATGTTTGCTTTTTCTGTACTTAAATATACCAGGTCATTAGCTTAAAAAATCTAGATGTTTTGTTCTTTAAAGATTACAAATTATGATTTGCTTCTTTTTAAGAAATAAATTCTACTACTACTGATAACTAGGTGAACTGCGAGTGCATCTGATTAAATATTTTTACAGTTAAAACTTGAAGTTACATTTACAAAACTCACAACCCAATTTAAAAATTCAGTACAAATGAATCACAACTGATACTAAAAAGTTAGAGCTGCTGCACTTGAAGATTTCTTACTAAAACACATCAGCTTCAGGCTTAAGGTATCTCAATTTAAGACAGACAAATAGAGAGGAAAAGATGAGAAAGGTCCTACTGTTGGTCAAAACATTTATTCTCCTCCAAAGGAGCTGTTGAAACCTGCTGATTAATCTGAGACTGCTGTGTGAATGTGCACTGTTATGTCCCACATGGGTAAAGTACAAAACACCGGGGGAGGGAAAATGCTGCGTTTGTTATCTGTCAAGAAGACAGGTGTTTTAGATTACTTCCAACACACACACGCGCGTTTCTGCACTGGTAGGGCAAGAACAAGATACAGCAAGACAACTAATCAATAGTTCAGGGCAGAGGATGAGGGGAGAGGAGATGGAGAAGTAAGGAGAAAGGTAGAAAGAGAGGGAGAATAAGAAAGGAAAGAACAGAGGTGAAGAACAAATGAAAGAGGGAGAAATGCTAAGTGAGCTTTCCCAGGGAGGGTTCCTCATCAATCACAGAGCTGTTAGAATAACGGAGCCACAAGAACTCCGCCATCAATCTGTACTGCACCTCAGTGAGCGTACAAAACAATAGAAAAGAATGGAATAGAAATTTCTCGCAGCAAAATAACACATACACTCTGGGGTCTTAGACACCATAAGTGGTACAATGTAATTAGAAGAAACCTGCTGAAAGTGAAAAATATGCACTCATCAAGGTTCTGTCACTGTTTGCTCAGTGATAAAACAAAGTAGCTAAAAGTGATAAAGTAGCTAAAAGTCTCTGGCCCTGTGCAGACCTGGCATCAACATACATTCTGGTAGGTGACCTATTATGTTGCCTTGAAAAGGTTAGGGTAGGTCTTTATGGGTAATACAAAACATCTTCATTACATTTTTTGCTCAAAATCGTTCAATTAGATTTTAGTCCGCTCAGTTCTGAGCTGTTTTAGGTACTTTTGACACTTTAAATCCAAATAAGGGTTTATGATCACACGTGAAAATGGCGAGAAAAAATATGCAATCATACAATCGTGTTTTTGAAAGCATTAGTAAAGCCTCCTGCATCATGATTACAGGTATGCTTGTAAAGATCATAAATCACAAAAGATAACCCATCTGAAACTAAACCAATCTGTCTTTTGGTGTGCTGGCCTCTGACAAACCTGAAGCTTTAGGCAGGCTTTGGAAGACTATCCAAAGTTGCCAACCAGCAGCATAATCTGTTGTTTACAGTGTGCGCCTATTCGAAAAGTCCCCTCTCTGGCTGCCCGGGCTAAACCTCACCTTCACTTTCTCTCTCTGAGCCAGACAGCCTCATAACTCAAGCTTAGCTCAGGGACAGAACAAAGCTGGCACTGTGACAGAACGCCGGAAACAATGCCTCACACACCCGTGCAGCTAAACCCAAACACCACTATGCCTCCCTCCCACTCACAGCTATCTCTCTCTCAAACCCTGACACAAATATATCAGTGATAGAGTTATTATGTCAACTGTGGATGAAAGATGATGCAAAAGTTGGCGTGCCATCTGTTTTTAGGTTAGATACAGGAAGGTTTTTAGACATGTTATGACAGAAGTATTTAAGGCATAGTGTTTCAAATTAGTGCTACAATCTAATCTAAGAAGCTAAAGTTCTGACGTGATGACTTAAAGAAAACCCTTGTGTTATATGTTACTGAATTACTCTTCCTTCCAACATGAAGGAAAGACTAAGTACAGCTGTCCTGATCAACTTTATGTGATTAATTGAACACACGCAAGTCTGACCAGCTCTAAGATCAGGAGGTTTTGCAGTTGTGTGCTAACACAATGGCACAGCTAAAAGATATCACCAATGAACAAAGAGAAAAAAAAAATTATCTGGTGCCCATCAATCAGGGGAGGATTACAAGGCCATTTAAAAACAATTTAAGTGCAGAAAGACGTCAATCTTCCCAGGAGTTAATGTCCCAGGAAAATCACCCCAAGGACAGACAGTAAAACGTTCAGAGAAATTATGAAAAACACAAGAGCTGTACGACAGACTCTACAAACCTCATTTAGATTTGACAACAATAAGAGCAAGATCAGAAAAGCCTTGCTTTTTTGTAAGGATTGCCAGGAAAAAGCCTCTTCTGTTAATCACTTGGTTTAAAAATTAAAACGTTTTTGGCATCTAGAATTGGTTTTACATGTTTTTTAGATGTCTAGGTATGTCTATGTTTTACTCGAAACTGTCCAGTGCAAAAAAGGTGGCCAGTTAACTGAGAAAAGAATGAAACTGCCCATAAATACAAAATCATTGAGTTTAAGCTATTTGGAATTTGTGCATTGTTTTCATCAGACGTTTTTGCAGAACTTGTGAATTTTTAACTACATCTAAACTTACAACACTTTTAGACCAGGCAAATTTGCAAAATGTATAGGTTTTTTAATGTTAAAAAAATGTTCAAGATATTGGCTTTAAAAAAGGTTCTACTTAATTTGTTCATGACCAGAGTTAACAGCAAACTCATACCTGTATGTACTCCCTGTTGTTGTCTTCAGCAGGCGTCCACCCATTTTCTTCATTATTGAGTCGGGCTTGACGTGGCAGCCAATTTCTATCATGGAAACTTGAAGAAGCCATGATCTGCTCATCTGTGATCTTTCCTGACTCCATTCCTAAGGCGTTGCTGCAGTGGAAAGCTAAACATGGGTGGGAGAGATGTTGGGAGGAAATGATTAAGACCAAAACTCATGTTTTACTTCTGAAGCACAACTGAAGACTTCAAACTTACTCTCGCTGACTTCCTTGTGCGTCATGTTGTATCGAGCAGAGAAGCCATCTTTAGCCACAGCCATGTCAGTGTGGAAAGCCAGTGAGAGGATCCCAGTGGATGATTGGATTTCAGGAGGTACTTTGGTCCCACAGTATCGGCCAATCAGAGGGCCCACTGTTAATCCAATAAGAATCCGTAGATTAACCAGTTTTGCCATTAAAAATGTAATTTGCCAGAAAATTGGACACTGTTTGCCAATTTTCCTTTAAATATTAGACAGACACTTAACCAAATCCTCCGACTGTGTTAGTCACACAAGCTATCACTCCTCCTCAGAAACATTTTCAAATCCTTTCATCCTATAACCCACAGATGTTCCTCTATCTGTTGTTACTTCCACTGTTTTATCACTCATCTCCATCACTCCCTCCAGCAGCGAAGTCTGCTCATACTCCTCCTGTCTTTATATCTCTGCCTTCTATCTATCATCTTCACTTCTAGACTAAAATATTTTTACAACATGCACCATAAATGTAAGTATTTGGTATCAACTCAAATATTTATGTGGTTCCCCTGCTATTTTATTTTAGATTGTGCAATGCCATAACATTAAACATAAACAGATTAATTACAGTGTTTACAATGTTCCTTGATTATTTTACATTTTATATTGCAAACACAAACATCTGGATTTTGTCCAGATTTTAAGTGACAGGACAACACAATGTGGAGCAGGATTCTGAAGTGGCAGGAAAATAACATAAGATTTTCAAAGAATTTTGGATGTAAAATCTGAAACTGAGGCATGCATTTGTATCAACCTCTCTGGATTCACTTTAGTTGCAGCTGGAACTCTTTTTAGGCTTTCTCTCTGTGAGCTTTGTACATCTAGCGACTACAATTCACCTATTAATTTTTGCAAAATAGCTCAAGTTAAGTCACATAGGATGGAGAGCATCTGTGAACATCAATTTTCAAGTCTGGGCCAACATGTGAATATAATTTTGTGTTCAACCACCACATTGTTACTTTGACTGTATGTTGAGACCGGTTTTCTGGCTGGAGCTAAGCATTCAACCCAGTCTCAAATTATCTGCAGATTCTATTTTTTCTTGTCTTCTGTTTAGCTCTATATATCGTTCCAGTTCCTCCTTAAGGACAGCATATCCAGAGCATGATGTGGCCACCACCAGGATGTATTCCAGGTGATCCGCAGTGTTGGTTTCAAACCACAAAGAGCTCTATGCCAAAAAGTTTGAATATAGTTGAAGCTAAACAGGGCACACCCTTTCAAGTTTGCTACTCTTTTCTTTAAAACCAGATTTGTGCGGTGCATGACTAACAAAATGTTCTCTAACAAAACATTGAAGTCTTCACAGAACAACTGAATTCATACTGAGGGTAAATTTCACACAAGGGGTCCTTTTCAATGATTTTGTATCTTCTATTTAGTTTTGTTGAATCATGTTGAGCGGTACCAGCATTAATGGGGTAATTGCAGATTTTACTTAAATTTTTCAGATTTTTATTCACAATTATGCACCACATTGTGGTGTATATAACTTTAAAAAAAAAAAAAAAAAAAGGTAGACTGAAGTTTGTGGCTGTAAATACTTCTGCGAAACATTGTAGTCCTCAGACTCATGACAGAAACCTTTAACCATGTCAGTCACACAAGATCCCTCTCGTGTTGAGATAGAGATCTATCTTCAAATCCCTTCATCCCTTAACCCTCAAATTTGTCTCTATCCGCTGTTACTTGCACTGTTTTATCACTCATCTCTATCACTCCCTCCAGCAGCGACGTCTGCTCATCCTCCTGGTGTCATCACCCCTCTTCCCTTCATCTATCATCTCCATCTCTGAACTAAACACGGTTTTACAACATGCACTAAAAATGTACACAGAGTTTACGTGTTAATCCAAAGATCTAAGCGACTCCCTGTGCTGTTTTTTTCCTCCCTAGCAGACTACTGTACCACAAAATGTCAATGCCTCAACGTAAACAGATGATTGTGATTCAAAGGCCAGAGGTGTGTGTGAAAAAGGGAGGGTGTGTGATGAGATAGTACAACATTCATCCTGCAAACTCCCAGCTCCAGAGATATACACATGAAGAGGAGGAGGAGGAGAAAAAATAGCTGGCGATCGAACAGCACTATTGATTTTTTTCCCTTCCCTTTTGGAATTGTTGGATATTTGAAATACGTCTCTTGACAATGGCAATAACTCTTTTCTTGTTGGTGGCGAGGAGCGGGGAAAACAAGGAAAAAAGACAAGCAAAACAAAGTGAAAGTAAAATACAGCGCAATTACATTTCTCTAACAAGATTTTGTGTATTTACAGCTTGTTTTACAGACAGGGCTCATCTCATTTCCATTCCATCCCCAAGGTTGATAGATGAGCCTGAAAGTAAACAGTTGACTAGTCAGTTCATCTGAGGAGATAAAATCTAAGCATAGCAATGCTTGTGTGTACACTGAAGTAAATATAGGAACAGTTTAAGCTTATCTTTCAGTTTTTTCTCTCTTGCCTTATTTGATTTGTTGTTTAATCGAGTGAAAACTGACTTCTGAGGCTGTTTATGTCTGCTCCCATTAACTGAATAAACTGATTTAAGGCCGTCTTTTAGCATCTACTCCCTTTGTCACTGCGATTTAACACAATACTGTCTCAGTCTTTTCCCCCCACTCACTCTTCCTCCTAGAGCCAAAATGAGTTTCACCATTTTATAACTTTGAATAATGCAGTTTCACATTCAGAGAAAAAGACTAAAAACCATTACAAAATCTTGAAGTAGATTTCAATTGCATATTTTGCAGAATATTATTGCTGTGCAAAAGTATAGAATAGAATAGAAGTACTTTATTCATCCCAGCAGGGAAATTACTTCGCATTTACAGCATAGAGACAAGACACAATAACAACTATCTACAACTACTGAGTAGTAGTTGTAGATAAAATAAAAATTAAAAATAAAATATAAAATGCTATAAATTGTAAAAATATGAAATGCTGTTAATATAAAAAGCAACTTAAGAGCAGTCCTTGCAAAGATTCAAAAAAATGCAGATATGTATATGTAAATATATGTACAGCAAGTGTGCCACAGTGCAGTTGTGCAAAATCGGACTGATTAGTGCAGAACAATGATTTAGCTTTTATTGTACAGTGAGATGGCATGTGGCAGGAAGGATTTCCTGTATCTGTCCCTACGACAGCGGAGCTGGAGCAGTCTATGTGAGAAGGTGCTCCGCTGTCTGTATTTGTCCCCTTATAGATTTTGTAACATTTAGGTGTTTCAAATCAACCAAATTTAAACATCAAAACAAGAATAACTTGAGTAAGTACAACATAAATGTTTCCAGGCAGATGATTTTCTCTTTCTGGAAAAGCTGGCTTTTATTAGCCAGCTGCCCACCAGTCCACAGCAAAAAGTGACAGAGGGCAGCTCTAAAACTCTGGTCACTGTCCAGAATCTAACTAAAAACATTTTAAATCGTAGGAAGGGTGTTGCATAAAATATTTGTGGTTTTGAAACCTGGTGTCACTTGATACCCAGCATGTACTTTCTATGAACAAACCAAAAGTCCTTCATTTTTTTCTCTTACCATTAAATTCAATCCCCTTTCATCTTGTTTTGGAGTCTTCCTCCATTACTGTTTGCCACAGCATTTATTTCTCCTTCTTTTCTTCTATTCCTTTTTCTTAAAATGTTGGAAAGAAGCAGCTTCTTTTTATTCCTTCATCCTTGTAAGCAGCATTTCTTCTCTGCCCTGCCTTGCCATTGCCCTGCAGGCTGAATTCATCGCTACACTAAAGCTCATTGCAGGCAGCTGTACGTTCTCCTTTCTGTGATGTTCGATTCCTTTTCGGCAATCAATTGTTTAACCTCTCCTGACTTGGCAGCTGTTAATCTTTTTGATCAGTACTGTACATTTTTAGAATAGAGGAAATTAGAAGTCATTCATGAGGACACAAGTAGCTTGAATAAAAAAAATCTTTGGGCAAATCGCCTTTCCCACTTTTCGGTCCTGCTTTCAGAAATCCTGTTTATCCTTTCCTGAAGTCAGGCCACAAATCTTCCGACCTTGATCCTCAGTCCAACATCTCTTGCTTTGTTCCTGTATTTCCAGCTGCAGAGGATTTTTTTCGCTGCCTTTCCACAAACGCTTCCAGCTCGTTCTTTTCATTCCATTGCTTGAAAGAAGACACAAGGTCTTTGCACCTTATGGATTACTCCTTGTGAAATCTCCCAATTTTTCAAGCAGCTACACCAGAAATATCTTCACCATCTCCCATTCTCCTTCTCACCTCCAATCCCTTTTGTCCCTCTGCTTAACATCTTCTATTTTATTTTCCCCTTTAAATTTTTTTCCACAACAGGTGCCAGCATCCTGCCTGTAAGCTTAGCTTTTATCTACCAACACATAGCTGCTAAAATAGTCTCGGCTCTACTGCAGTCAATAAGGATGTAGGCAGGGAGCTTTTTCACTGTACTGACTCAGAAGGCAGGTGAGGTAGTGCTGAACATCTCCATGAACAATATTCAATGGATTTACCAAAAATAGTACCAATATACAGTATCTCACAAAAGTATCCACTGCCCTTTAACTTTTGCAGTCTTTTACCATCTAGCAACCACAAACTTTGATTTATTTTAATGCGATTTTGTGTGATAAATACAAAATAGCAAATTTCACTAGTGTGAAGTGAAAGCAGAAGGATACATGTGTCCTAAAAATGTGGCATGCATATACACTGATATACCTAGAAAAAGTCAACAAAAAGCCTTTGGAATTTAATTACTTCAGTGTAATTTAATCTCAGTACAAAAAAGATAGTTCTTTGAAAGCCTCTGAAGTTTGTTTGTTGCTTACATCAAGCATGGTGGTGACAGCATTATTAAGCTATAATAGGCAATACAGAAGTTACACTTCATAAACACAGCCTTACAAACTATTTTTGGTCTAGTGTCTAATGCAAATGGTTTAGTACACTTGAACTTGAAAGACGAAACTAACTTACAAGTAACTTTTCAGCATGAAGTAAGAGCTTGTTTTAGTAATTATTGAATATTGATGAAAAGTACAAATTCTACTGGCAGATTTAGATTTTTTTTTACTTATGTGGATTAAGCTGCAGGGCTGCACAGTGGCGCAGTTGGTAGAGCTGTTGCCTTGCAGCAAGAAGGTCCTGGGTTCAATTCCCGGCCCGGGGTCTTTCTGCATGGCGTGTGAGTGTGTGTGCGCATGGTTGTGTGTCCTGTTCGTTTTCTGTGTTGCCCTGCGACAGACTGGCGGGTGTACCCCGTCTCTCGCCCGGAATGTTAGCTGGAGATAGGCACCAGCAACTCCAGACCCCTCTAAGGGACAAGGGTGCACAGAAAATGGATGGATGGATTAAGCTACAGTGTCTGACTTTTTGCTGTAAGAGCAGTAAAAAGTTATTGAATAAAAGTCAAACCTCAGGACAGCTAAATAGAGATGCTTTTTTCTATTTATTTAACAAAATAGAATAAAACCATGGATCAATTTCCTGCCACTACAAAACAACTTGATAATTTGTTGGTTTATAAGTTAAAGTCATGCCGTACCTGCTGGGAGTCCATCCCACACTTCCAGCCAGTCGTACTTGCAGTCTCCGTCGCTCCCTGGCAGGGGATCATTCTCCAGGTCAAAGATGAGGAAGGTGAGGGTGACATCCATGCTGGGTGGCACGATGATGATGAAAGAGCACTCCAGGTTATGGGGGTATTTGTCGGGGAAGCCCGGGGACTCAATGAGGCCTGAGGGACTTGTGAAATTACGAGAACAGTCTGAGCCTAGAAAGATGAGACAAAGCAGAAAGGGAGATGTATCTTAGTGGCACAGAAAGGTCAGATTAAATTATAAAATAAGTGAAATAATGTTATTTTTTTTCAAGAAATAGAATACTGTGAATTTCTCATGTATGAAGTGAATGATCACTCCACACGTTATTTGCAAGCTTGTGGGTAGATATTGAGTGATGTCATTTGAAATAGAAGAGGAGATTTGACATGAACCTGATTCTGGTGTTTTAGTGTGATGTTATAAAAGATGTTTTTTAAAACTTGGGGAATACTCTTATTAGTTACTATACAGAACTTACTTTTTGTACATAGTTTTGCCATTTTCAGAACCGATTAACTACGCTCCAGAACTCTGGAAGTAACAAGGCACTATTCAAAACTTGCATATTACTATCAGGAAATTATTAATTTTCTCCCTGTAGGCAACAGTCGCCATTTGGAGCTCACTATTTTTTGAAACATACACGTTACTCTCTGGGACTTAATATTTTTTATTCGAAGCCCACAGGTCACATTCTTGGACATGCAGGTCACTTTTTGTATTCAGATTGTGAAAGTAACAGTTACTTCCCGTAAAGCAACAAGAGCTAAAAGTAGCTTTTGGCTTTGCAGAAAGTCACCTAAAGCAATAGGAAAGTACAGTAGTCAGAAAACTTCTGCTAATCTGCTAATGTGCTATTAGTGTGCTAATTTTTTCTTAGCACTTTGGAGGGTTTGCTAACTTTGAAAAAACTTTGCATGCTTAGCTTTGTCTAAATGAATGTGTCAGATAAATTCTGTTTTTATAAATTTTCAGTTGAATAAAAGTAAAACAACTGTGTTTTGGTTATCAATTGTCACATAGTCAGACATTTATATTAATGCTCTTATTTTGAAGTGGGTAAAATAGCAGTTTTAGGCAGCAGTTCCATTTCCTCTTCTCAGATCCTCTCTTTCTTTCCCCTCAAAAATGTATTTCAAACAAGAAACATACAGAAACAATACAAAACACGGACAACAGAGAACAAGATATTTATTGAATTAATGACTATGATTAGTGTTTTAGGGTTAGAGCAACTGACTTTTAGTTAACGGTGCCCACCACCGGAAAAGTAGCTTAGGTTCTGGGAAAGTTGGCCTGCAGAAATTGGTGAAGCATGAATGAAATGTCACCCTCTTTTAATATTTACTCAAAAATAATAAATACCAGACAAAGAAACGGATAATCTGCAGACTGTATCATGCATGTGGAGTACAGCAGTTCACTGGGCCTTCTAGATGTACCCCCCTTATTAACTCTCAGATTCACACACACTATAGACTGAACAGTCGCACCAATTGGACCATTATACCAGCTTAGCCAACCATGTGTGACCAAACCCTTACTCTCTCACACACACGCCTACACACCCACACACACTGTCTAAGCCTCTTATTGTAACCCATTTCTCCCCAGTCTGTTTGGGTGTCTGCTATTGTACTTACTTATTGTGCTTCGATAAATGAAGAGAAGCATGAATACATCACAAAATAGTGTTTATCGTAGCAGTGGGTGAGGATTTTTTTTTAAAATTTTGAACAACATGTCCATTTGCTGATTAAGGGCTTGAGATTCAAACTCAAAAAGAGCTTGGACTCTTTCTCTTTCAAATGCAAATGACCGCATTGATTTTTCATTGTAAGCGACAAGGCAGTTGGAGTCACAGCATGTCTGTGGAAGTAAAGCTCGAAAGTTAAAGACTTTAATTTGATAAGGTTGCTTGGAGATCTCCATGGAAACTAGATTTTTACACCACGAGTACAGACTGACAAGATGCTATAAGCGATAACCATATGTGTGATTTATTTAATTTTGAACACCTTGGTTATTCAGTCTTCTGTGGTTGTAACTAAAAATATTGATGTTTTCAGCCTGATATTATCACTTGTCTCATTTGCGTCAACATCAGTCTTAACTACATATTGACATCTGATAATATCAGACCATCAAAATGAATAAAATTATATTTTGCTGCACTTTCTGGACAGACTTGTTTTTACTATGATCTTCTTGGCAGTGGCGTGACCCCAGTGACAGACAAACACACGCTCACACATAAACGCACTGTTTCTTCTGCGTCTGGCCCCCCTGCAGAGGCAGTCGCTGCATAGCTAGGGGGCTGCGTGACTGTCAGTAGGTGCGTGTGTGTATGTGGAAAGTGCACGCCTGACCAGTTTTGTAGCCGGCAGCAATTTTATTCCCCTCTCATTACTTCATGTTCATAGAGCCTGGAAAAAAACACTTACTTATGCCCTCCTTTCTCCCGTCTTGTTCTGATCCGTCCCTTCTTTGCATTGAAAGTAACACCTATCACTACCTCATTTTATTTCCTATTGTGCTTTACTTATATTGTATCTGTTTGAACAGGATTACTGTGAAAGGAGCATGCTGACAGCTTGTTGCTGTATGTGTTGCTGGGTAGATCTGATGCTTATGTCTCGTTGATCTCTGGGATTCAGGACAGGGATTGTCAGCATGTCTTTAAATGATGTGTTGGCATGCAACCACTTTTATTTATTAAAGTTCAAAGGATACAACATTGAGACAAAAATAAAGTAATATATATATATGGTTTATGCATATATAGTATATGGTTTTGAATGCCTAGTTTTTGTTATACAAGAAAACAAAATTAAGATCAATCTGTTCAAAACATTTCCCATCTCTAATAATATATATATCCCCTATAAATCATTTGTGAGTCTGTTTGAAGGAACTATGCAATTTTTATTTTTTTTTTAAGTTGCAATAATACAGTATGTACAAGTATGCACACCCTTAAATTAAACCTCTGTCTGAGGACCTTTTGGTCCAGCTGCAGCAGTCAGTTTGGAACACCATCAAGTATAGATAATTTTATTAACCTTAAATGCACTCTGTTTTTCATAATATTTTGGTTATTTACGTCATTTACATCATAGCTCACATGAATATTTGGTCCATTCTTACTGGAAGAACATTGATCTTTCCAAGTCAAATGTTCAATGAGATTGAAATCAGGGCTTTCTGACATTTATATGAAATATAAATTGTGTTCTTCTTAAGCCACTTTGTAACTAGTTTGGTGGTGTGGTTGGGGCCACTTTCCATTTGGAAGTCCTGTTTGTGCCCAAGCTTTATCTTCCTGGCTGATATTTTGAGATGTTGCTTAAGTATTTCCACATATTGCTCATTCGTCATGATATCATCTATATTGTACAGTGCATCAATTTCCCATGCAGCAAAACACCCACACAACATGCTGCCACCCCCATACTTCATAGTTTTCTGTCCTCACAATTTCCAGGCTCTCTCTTCAAATGGGCTTATGTTCATGAAGGTCAGATAACTCAATTCTAGATTAATCGGACCACAGAACATGTCTCCACAAATTAAAATCTTGTTACGAATTATGGACTCATCTTAAAATGCTTTTACTTTTATTCTGGGGTTGATACACACATCTTACAGCAAAATACTTTTAGATAGACACAGAAGAGGTTTTCTCCCTAAAATGGTTTGATTTCTGGATATTGCTAAGTTGTTTATGCTTGCATATATTTGTTTAATCTTTTCAAGTCACAGAACAGATGAAGGAGAAATCTTGAAGCATCAGGTATGAACCAGATTTGTGGATATCCAGAATGTTTGTCCTGATATTTTGGCTTTTCTCATCATCACATCACACAAGCAAGGGTTGTGTGTCTTCTGTTGTTTAAAATGTTTAATTGTTTAATTAAATTGTTTAATTATATTTTCCTTCAAACAGGTTTGGTTGTTTTTCTGTAAAACCATGCTGACAAAAAGTGCAAAAGTTACGTTACATGTGTAATAAATTTTAAAGTTATTTGTAATAGTCTCATTATTTTGCATTGAAACTTGAGTTTTTGTGTCTGCTCCATGTGTTAGTTTTCAGGTTTGTGTGTATGCTGTGAGCTGACATGCACACATCCACGTATAGGTTCTTTGCAAGATAAAATCCAAATTTACAGCCCATCTTCACACACACACACACCTCCCGCACGCGCACGCACCCACGCACACACACCAGAGCACATGTAGAGGTTATTTACTGTAAAACACCCACTGAAAGAAATGCATTACAGGCGACCACACACAGTTCACTGAAACCAGCGTGAAAACCCACAACATTTTAGAGGTTGGGATTCCACCTGGTTGTTATTTAAATTTGAAGTATGGGTTTTTAAACTTGCCAGAAACTACCTTTCAGCATTTATTATGGCACCACATTTGTTTTCTCTTTTTAAAAACTGCCTTTGCAGCTAAACTCCAACCAAGCTGCCATAAGACAATTAACAGCAAAATAATCTCACTTCAGTTTACTGAAAGCTTAAATCCAGCAATATCTCACTGATGTAATTCATGAAGCTGTTTTGAAATACACAAATTTAGATAAAATTGAGGATTTTCCTGACTCTTTCCAAAGACTGTCTTCCCTCTGTGTCTACTTCTCTGAACTACCAGACATCTCAACTTCAGATAGACAAAAATTCAAGGTGCTAATTTCCTCTACAGGACCGTGTTCTGAACGGAACAACCAGATACAAGAAGTTAACAGGTGTGGATCAAAGAATGACGTGAAGTACATTTCATGAATGATTTAATGTTTGTGAATAGCTTGAATCAGCAGAACAAAGCAAAGAGAATACATAGTTCCAGTCAGACGTATACTTACACTTCCTAGGAGCAGGAATCCCATAACAATTTGGGGCTTTGAATGATTTACGTGGATGATTCGTTTTACTTTTTGACCGTACAACAAACAACTTGAATAATAATAAACATAAACATCAGGTGCTCTAATGTAAATTCATTGTCATCCCAGCAAGTCTAGCAAAAAAGTAATGAAATTTGCATTTTGTCATGTTTTTCCTTCACTTTAGCGAAGCTTCTTGGTGCCACCGTCTGCTTATTTTCTGTCAAATGGATCTATATTGTACAAAAAATGTTTTAGTGGGTTTTTTGAAAGCCAATCAGTCCTGACATCAGCCTGATTAAATTGTCTGGAAGAAAAAAGACTGATGTTTGGAAACCTATAAACACTATAAAATTTACCAAGCACGGTGTCGAGTTAATTATGTGCAGAGTTTGATTAGCTACTAGTGGAGCCGGTTTTACCCATACAGCAAGTTTTAGCAAGTTGCTAAAAGTTGCGCTGCAACTCAAACAGAGGACTACAGAATATTTAATTTCAATCAGACAGTTTTCTGTTCCTGATGATGAAAACCTTTCTACTGAATCTGTCAGGTTATTGAACAGTGGCACATATTAAACTGATGAAAATGGTTAATTTTTCTAACATGAAAAGATGACATCTTCTCTAACACACCATTGTACCGTGATTCAAATGTCTAAGTTTTAAAAGGCCACGACACGTTGTGATGTAGAGGAAGTAATTCCACTATAAATGCTTGTTCTGTTTCTTCAAGCACCTCATTGTTGTTTCTGCAGAGCACCTTTGGCTGGTTGCTGGGTCAGATCTGGAACCACTTTCCTCAATGGGAGCTGGAGGTGGGAGGAGGCAGCGATATGATTGGTCAGACTTACTAATAAACTGAGCTGATGAGTAGTGGGACAGAAGCGGTTAGGAAGCGCCTAAAGGCACTGGGTAGAATGCAAACAAAACCAGTTATTGGAAGGGGTTGTCACGATAACTGCCCCACTACACAGCCCACTGAGTTGCTGTGTGGAAGTGAGATTTGGTATAGGTGGGAAATATAAAATAATAAAAAATCTCTTCACTCAGCTGAACTGATTCATATCTCATTCGGGTCAAAAGCTGCTGCCCACAGGGTACAGTGTTAATTTTAGTTTAAATATTTAAGCATCCAACAGTTCTGGGTCACTTTGAGTTCAAGTTTAATTTGCAGGAATACAGTAAAAGTAAAATTAGAACATGTCCCTGCAATGTCCCCTTGTGAGCCAAAACTAAATAAATAAAAAAAACTGCACGTTTGCATGTGTGAACTAACATTTGCGTGCAGACATGCAAGCTGCCCCGCATTTGTCAGTAACCATCCAGCCTGCATCAGTGCATTCAAGTGTGCATGTATGGGTGCGTGTGTGGGTGTGTGCGCGCATGCATGTCTCGAGTTCTGGGTCACAATAACAGCTGGGGGAACACTGCCCAGACAGTGAAATTTGATTGGTTATCACATTCTTATGCCTGCCTTCATATTGGCTGGAAATTTACTACTGTTACTATAGTAACAGGATTGTAAACAACAACAAGAAAGGCATGCCTATTTGATTTACCATTGTTTATGTGTATGTTTGTGATTTTGTTATACACCATTTTGTATTTGTGTCCATGTATCTATAAGTCTGCTACATAATTACTACATTGTATATTTGCAAGCCCTAACCCAAACTGGCAAACCTTCCCAGTCCTCCCAGTAACAGACAGGAGTTGTGACAAAGACGAAGAAGAAAATTCACTGGAGGGGATGAAGGGAACAAAGAAAAAAACAAAGCCATTAACTAAAATAACAACATCGCAACACATGATGCTGAAACAGAGCGACTTTGTTACAGTAACGACTCATTATTTCCAGCCCAAGTGCAGTGGAAATCAGACAGATCAGTTTAATGGTTTTCACGCTGATTTATGTTTACAAGAGTTCCTGTTTTAGTCCAGAGAGAACACTTTTTATCTAGTAAACAGCTTTCTGGGAAATACACTTCTCACCAGTGTTTCATAAAATAGAAAATGTCCAAAAGAAAAAAATAATAATAATAATAATAAAAGCTTAACAATTAAATCTCCAAGCTGTTGGATATTAATTTGCATTTAGACCCATTGATTCAATATTTTATAAAAGCTTCTCTCGTTTCAAATATAACTTCATTTTTGGGGGAGTCTGTCTCTACTCTTTGCACATGTAAAAACTTGTTAGTTTCCCACCACACAATGTCTGGACTTTGAATGGGCCATTCTTAAACATTAATGTGCCATGATCATAATTATATAAATTTAGCTCTGGTTTATGTTTACAGTTAGTGTCCTGCTGGAAGGTGAATCTCTGCCCTAGCCTCAAGAATTTTTGCAGCCTATAACTGGTTTTTTTCTAGGATTACCCTGTATTTAGTTCCAACCACATTCCTATTAACTCTGACCATCTTCCCTGTCCCTACTGAAGAACCACTAAGCTTCAAGGTGGGGATGTTAGTTTCCCATCACAACAAGCATTTGTGACGCACCACGGCAATACAAGAACAAGTAGGCGGAGTAGAAATGGAAACAAAAAGATATAACCCACCATTTTCTGAGAAAACGGTTATTTTTGCGTTTTTGTAAAATATACTGGTTGAAGTCATGAAGAAACCACCCCATGCTTTAAACAACAGTTTCAAAGGTTTTAAAATGGTACTCTTTGAATTCAGAGTTGTGTTAGAGTAAATCTGAGCCGTTTCGGTGGGTGTGGTGGGGAACTCAAAGCTGATTAATATACCAGGCTTTAGTGGCTATTCATGCGCTTTTGTTTTGGTTTTAGCCAATAATTTGCAAGATTGGCGAGACTTGTTCATGGTTTTGTCATGGCCAGTCACATTTTGAATGAAGGCCAGAATTTCAATTTATGGTCTCATCTAACCAGAGCACCTTCTTTCACATGTTTGCTTTGTTCCCTAGATGGCTTGTGGCAAACTGCAAACAGGACTTCTTTTGGATTTCTCTAAACAATGGGTTTCTTGTTCCTATGCTTCCACAAAGACCATGTTTGTTGAGGGTGTGACTAAAAGTTGTCTTATCAAAACGTTCTCCCACCTGAACAATTCCTCCCGAGTTACCATGTGCCTCTTCACTGCAGTGATCTGCATTAATGTCTGATCTGTCAGTTCAGGGGGACAGCTGGATTTTGTTTGGGATATCAGAGTACAGGGGGGTGAATTAGGAATAGGAATTTATCGTATTGTTTCTTGTCAAAATAATTCTTATTTATCTTTGTCACAATAAATTCTAATTAATGGTGCTTAAAACCACACAAAACTGTATTGTCGGGATTGTTACCTTTACTACATTTTCCACCTTTTTTTTTTCAATGAGAGCATCATTCCATATTGGATTTGAAATTATGATTAGAGTTGCATGAATCAGAAGTCTCTATGAAACTAATGTAGCAATAAATAGATAGTATCACTTTATTGTTACCACAAAATATTGTGCTAAAACTTAAAGTTCAAATCGCTCACCCCTAGGATGAATAAATAATGCAAGTCAGACTTTGCAGGCTTTCTACTACACAATTATGCACCATTTGTGCTGAAATCTCATTAGAAGCCCACAAAAACCTCCTGAAAGGCAATTACTATTGACAAATACAGCTTTATTTTAAGAGCTGCCTTCTTGGAAGCAAAATATTAAAAGAAATCCACAGTGGACCAAGACGCAACATATTTTATATTTAAATGGTTCACGGTGAGGCTGGACAATATTTGCGACTGGCATACATTTCCAACAAAATTCACCCACACGACCAGACGTTCGGCTGCACCTTCCAGGAAAACAAGATCCTGTTAGCAGTGCAGCAACAGCTTGAATGTTCCAAATGGCTCCATCATCGGTGCCAGAGAGGGTCGGACACCAACACAAAGCTCTACAGTTAGAAACGAATAAACAGTGATCCTGTAAACACCGTGTTTCCTCTGCTGATGGTGAGCTAAAAATATGGAATATTGTTTAAATTAATGTATTTTCAAGCAAGACGCTTTCTAGCAGCAGACAAACTTGTTCCAAATCTTATTAAACCCATTTATGAAAAGAGAATGACATTCTTCCCTGCTTATTATTGTAATCTACAGCAATAAAGCTAATGATCTAAATAATAAATAGACAAACTAAATATGCTTAGACAAGCAATTTGAAGCAAAAAGCATAGAAACAAAGCAGCAAATCTTTACGATAAAATTTCTATTTTATTTCTGTAGTGAGCTTAGGTTATGAAATTAAATGAGATGATTTACAAATTGTCTTTTCTTTCTTGATTCAGTTTTTTTTCTTTTCTTGGGGTGCTGGCGTGTGAATATTGACACCAGGCTTGTTTTAAAGTCCATCAGGTCTTAATTTACAAATCAACAACACTCACACTTATACAAATGCGCTCAAGAAATCCCAAAAGGTTGGTGCCAGCAAGTGAGAAACACCAACAACCACACGTGTTGTGTTAGTAACCTCAGCCCTCTGTGTGTGTGGGGGTGTTTGTGTGTGTGGGTGGGTCTCAGGGGAACGGGAGCTCAGGACTCAATTAGGCCGGTATGTAAGGAATGCTTTCAGAAGGAACGGGACAAGATGGCTGTGAGGCCGCCACTGCTCGCCTCTGTGTCTCACTTGCCCTTGATCTCAATTGGTCTCGCTGCAGCTGACCCATGGCAGCGTGAAGGGGAGCCATGTCAGACACGTACACTTATATACACACACTAAGTGTCATGATGTGAAGAAATGACCTGCCTGGACATGCTGGAGGGCCCTCAGGGGTCCTCCGCTGTGTCTCCTGATGCCTTCCCTCTGACTCCATTTACGCCAGGGAGATAAACAAGGCCTGATCACCTAATGAAGCATGTTTAGTCCTCTTGTAGCTTGTTATGATAGCCTCTTGTAAGTTGCATTGTATTCATTAATTTACTGTAAAAATTCTTCATTTCTTCTGACTGAAAAATTGAAATTCCTTTAAAACAAATCTAATATTTTGCCACAATTTATGACACATTTCCTTGTTTATTTTCCACAAAAATAAAACTTCTGTGTTTAATCACTTTAAGGTCACATAAATGTGTTATAATACCATTCTTATGATTAATGCCTAACATGTTTTGGGAGAGGTGGGCAGAGCCGGATTTACAAGGATGTAGGGCCCTGGGCTGAAGCCGGTTTTGGTACTCTATCCACTAAGAAAAAAATATCTTTACTAATGCAGATTACAGTACATTTGTAAAAATGTGCTGTAAAAAAATAAAAAATTGGGCCCCTGGACTACTGCTTCAAAAAAAAAAAACCTTAGGTAGCTTTGACTTACCTGTTTTGTGTATTTCATAGCGCAGTGAGAAACCCGCCCCCTGCTGGGCGTAGTCCGACACAAACTTGATGTGAAGAGATGGGCCAGACGATATGATTGGTGCAGGGGCGATGTTGCTGCAGTGCTTTCCCAGAAGGTCTGCTGACTCCGAGTTCCCATCATGGATCTCTACATAGTCATACCTGCCAAAGACAAATGTGTCCTGATAAATCAGATCTATTAAGATGGAATAACTGGACTGTTACCATGAAGAGGACTCTCTACTAACAGTAGGAGATGGATGAATAAAGTTTCAGATTAAACTCCAAAATATCATTGCTCATGCCTAAAACATTAGGTGCTCTTTTGTTGGGAAAAAATGCTTATCATTTAAAAGTACATTCTAAAAAACCATGAAAGACGAACTCTCAATAAATGCAAGCAGACAGGATGCTGGGAATTGTTTTCTACTATAAAAGGACTTTACTGACAAGAAATCTATTTCTATTCCTGTTTCTTTCATGTTTTTTGACAACAAATGTTAAGGTCTATCTGTGGACTCACAGCAGGAGTGCTGCCTCTGTGTCTGGATACCAAAGGCACACCTGCCTGCCTCTAAAATAGCTTCCTGGGAATAAAATCCTGGAGGGAGTTATAAAGGAAGGCTTTAACATTTGATTTTAACTGAAACACGTTCCTTCACAATTAAGGGCTTTTCTTAAACTAAAGCAAAATGTTTGGGGTGAACTTTACCTGCATGCTTGTTTACAGCATACCAATCACTCCTGACCACATCAGTGCTGAATCATTTTTCCCGCTCTGATCTTCATGCATTTTACTGAAGCTTGTGCACCCTTGAATTCCTGCGCAGTTAAAGAGCTACTTATGACTTTATTGCTGTTAAAAATATCATCCACCAGCACCTCTGGTCATTAAAGTGACTCACCATATGAAGGTATCATGTGCCTCTGGATAATAAAAGTTAAGCTCATGGTAAGCTGCTGCCACATTGCACACATATTAAAAATACACAAATATGAAAAGGGTGTTAATCTTTTCACTATTTGTTAACGGGCGTTTGTTACACCTCCCCTTTTTTTAGAAACAAACATGTTTATGCTGGAGTTTTACATGCGAGTAGAGAGTTAAACCTTAGTTCTGGAAAGTTTATGCCATTCAGACCAGATTGGAAAACAAACTACAGTCAGAACAAAGAGGAGACCCATTCCCCTCTTTGTCCACATTGCAAATCTTCTTTGCAGAATTAAAGAGATTGATGCAAAATGCCACAGTTTGAACAGTAACAAAAGATAGCATCCTTAACCAATTTATAGTTTATCTGCAAAAAAACTTGGCTTGACATTTAGTTACTTTTAAAATCATTCCATTTAATGATGCACAGGTCTGGAGTTTGACTGGGCCATTGAAAAGTCTTGTATTAGATTTTTTAGCCATTCTGTTGTAGTCTTGCTGCCATGTTTGGAATAATCTTCTGGTTTATGTTTTAGTTGTGGTCAAGCCTCACATTTGACTCAAAAGTACTTCTAAAGATGATGACACAGTGCACTTAAAGGCTGCTAGGTGCTGAGGTTTGCATTCTTTATTTTTGAAAATGTACAAAACGTACTTACAGCACGGAGCATAATGTCAAAAACTTTGTTTTACATTTTCAAGGGAGTGGGTGAAAGTTTAAACTTATCAATATTTCCACTTCTTAACCACCTACATGGTCGTACATGTTTTACATGTATAATGAATAAGCCCAGAATTAATAGTTAATCCATCAATATAGTATCTATTTAATTTTAAAGTGGATTATCAATTTATTTATTTCAATTTAACCAAAAAACAAAACTAGAATTAGCAAGAAAAACTCCCATAATAATTTAATAATAATATCATATCCAACAATAATCACATGGAATAATGTGAACAGTTTTAGGTTTAAAAAACATAAAACTGTCTAAGTTCAATATTGAAATTATTCCACAGTTTGACTTGACTCACTGGTACATAAACATTTCTTTCAAATACAACATTGCATGCCGACGTCACATTGCCATGCTTCCTAGAGAAAAGAGTTTTTCACATGACAGAACTTCTTAAAGATGTGGAACTGCAGAAAGAGAGAACAGCAATCTGAAGCACTGAGTAAAAATACTGGTTGAATCAGAGAATACAGAAACTGGGTAAACTAAACATACATAGTGTTTAATGTCATTCAACTGTACTTTTAAAATGTATATATTGAGCAAAATTTTGTTGTAAGAACACAGAAACTAGAAAAATGGAAAAAATGACTAATTATCTGCAGAAAAAATAGGAAACCAACATGTAAGAATGCATGAAAGACTGAAGTTTCTGATACAGAAACACAGGACTCAACTCCAAACCAAACTCAAGTGCAGGAATGTCTCTTTCCAACTGTCTTCTCCTGAATTATAATATTTCACATACTAACTGGGTCTCACTGACCTGTTTGCTTGAGATAAGCGCACCTCCCAAAGTGATCCTTTTATAGACATTCATAGACACAGACATACAGTATATACTTTCTTAAATCTTATGGAATAAGCAAAGGTGTATTCACCCAGCTTTTCAATTTCATTACTATTTTATTCAATTACATAACTACATGGCAGAAACTTTTCTGTATTTGTTCACTTTTGAGTTTGAACTTAAATAATTTCAGTAAGCAATATATTTTACTGGGACAAGAACATAAGGTAATTCCTGAAGTATGACTGAAACTGAAGTATTTTATGTAGCCTTACCTTTATTGACATTAATATGCATAGGAAAGAAAACACTAAAAGCAAAACATGGTTACGTTGTTGTTTTTTGTGATCAAGCAGTATTTCTTTTATGCATGACAAGTAAATTCACATTTTCGCATGGATAAAGTGATCATTCCTGTCATATCAGAAAAACAGTACAGATATCCAGCGTGAACTAAAAACCCACCAGATCACTGATTGCTTTCTAAAATGTAGCCAAGAATAGATGTTTTAGCTGTGCCTCTACCTGTGCGTGAGTCTCTGTTTGTTATCATCCTGTTTGTGTCTGATCTGACAGGTGAGCTGCCTCCCAACATGATGAGGGTCACACACCTCTTTCCCTCCCACCATGTTTCAGGCAGAAACCCCCCCGCCACCACCAGATTTATGGTGCAGACTGTCACTGTGCACACATGTGTGTGCTTCTGCAGCCAAGTGTGGGGGCGTGAGTGAGTGAGTGTGTCATAGCTCCTGTCATACATTTCCTAAAACAACGTCTCATTGTCGTGACAGCTACCTACACCCTCTTTTGTGCAATGACAACTCCTTCTCTAATTATTCTTCAGTGTGCTGCTTGTTACTTTTTTCTAGTTTTTCTGTAAATTAATCTTGAGCTGTTTAACACATAAAATTAGCTCCGTCTAAAGGTGCAAAGGCAAAACTTATAGCCAACAAGTTTTAAAGGTGGCCTATTGTGCTTCCTTGAACAGGTTAGGATGGATCTATGGGCTAGATAAAACATGTTCATAACATTTTTGGACAAAATCATTTTCAGAAAATTTGATTTTAATCTGATCAGTTCTACCTGTTGCTGTCATGAAGTGGTGCGGGTGAGGTGGTGAGGCAGAGGCAGCGGACCCAGGTTAGATGAATGATGAATTTAATGAAGAAAACTTAGTCCAAAACAACGAGCAGCAGGCACATGGAAACACTGACGACACAGAAGCTAACATTGACGACGACAATGACGAGGACCCGACGAGGAACAAGGAACACAGGTGGAGTTAAATACACGGGAGGGTAATCACAAAACGAGACACACCTGGGAACAATCAAGGGGAGGACAGGACAACGAAGAGACGCAAGGACACAAAAAACTCTAAATGAACACAGAAAACACAGATCCTGACAGTACCCCCCCCTCAAGGGCGGCTACCAGACGCCCAAAAAAAAAAACCACAACAAGGGTGGGCGGAGGGGCGCTGGACGGGGGGCCAGAGTCCAGAAAAACTAAAAACTACCCACCATCGTGGGCGGAAACACAAGAAGGGCCAAGAGTCCATAAACAAACAAAAAACTACCCACAGGGTGGGCGGAGGCAAAGGAGGCAGGAACCACGGAGGTGGTCCGGCGGTCGTCCGCGGCGGCGGGAACCACGGAGGCGGTCCGGCGGCCGTCGGCGGCGCTGGAGGCGGGAACCACGGAGGCGGTCCGGCGGCCGTCCGCGGCGCTGGAGGCGGGAACCACGGAGGCGGTCCGGCGGCCGTCCGCGGCGCTGGAGGCGGGAACCACGGAGGCGGTCCGGCGGCCGTCCGCGGCGCTGGAGGCGGGAACCACGGAGGCGGTCCGGCGGCCGTCCGCGGCGCTGGAGGCGGGAAACACGGAGGCGGTCCGGCGGCCGTCCGCGGCGCTGGAGGCGGGAACCACGGAGGCCGTCCGGCGGCCTTCCGCGGCGCTGGAGGCGGGAACCACGGAGGCCGTCCGGCGGCCGTCCGCGGCGCTGGAGGTGGCGATGAGTCCCGGGGGCCGCCCACAGACGGCGACGACGAGCCCCCCGAGGCAGGGTCTCTGGTGGAGCACAGGGGGTCTCAGTCTCGGGTGGAACGCAGGGAGTCTCGGTCTCGGATGGAACGCAGGGAGTCTCGGTCTCGGGTGGAACGCAGGGAGTCTCGGTCTCGGGTGGAACGCTGGAGGTCAGGGTCTCAGGAGGAACGCAGGAGGTCAGGGTCTCAGGAGGAACGCAGGAGGTCAGGGTCTCAGGAGGAACGCAGGAGGTCAGGGTCTCAGGAGGAACGCAGGAGGTCAGGGTCTCAGGAGGAACGCAGAGGGTCTCGGGAGTCGGGGTCTCGGAGGGAACGTAGAGGGTCTGGGTCTCGGTAGGAACACAGGGAGTCTCTGGAGGAACACAGGGAGTCTGAGTCGGAGCGCTGGGGGTCTGGGTCTCGGAAGGAACACTGGGAGTCTCGGAAGGAACGCCAGCTGGAACGCCGGCTGATTCGGCCTCGGGTGCGCCGGCTGGAACGCCGGCTGATTCGGCCTCGGGTGCGCCGGCTGGAACGCCGGCTGACTCGGCCTCGGGTGCGCCGGAGCGAAGCCTTGGAACCGGCCGCGTGGGCGAGCCGCAGCGAAGCCTTGGAACCGGCCGCGTAGGCGAGCCGCAGCGAAGCCTTGGAACCGGCCGCGGGGGCGAGCCGCAGCGAAGCCTTGGAACCGGCCGCGGGGGCGAGCCGCAGCGAAGCCTTGGAACCGGCCGCGGGGGCGAGCCGCAGCGAAGCCTTGGAACCGGCCGCGGGGGCGAGCCGCAGCGAAGCCTTGGAACCGGCCGCGGGGGCGAGCCGCAGCGAAGCCTTGGAACCGGCCGCGGGGGCGAGCCGCAGCGAAGGCTTGGAACCGGCCGCGGGGGCGAGCCGCAGCGAAGCCTTGGAACCGGCCGCGGGGGCGAGCCGCAGCGAAGCCTTGGAACCGGCCGCGGGGGTGACAGCTCCGGAAGGCGACGAGGGGCCGGGTCCACCGGCGGCTCACGTCGCTGTCTCCGGGCTGACCGTGGAGGTGGCGGCTCCGGAAAGCGACGAGGGGCCGGGTCTGCCGGCGGCTCACGTCGCTGTCTCCGGGCTGACCGTGGAGGTGGCGGCTCCGGAAAGCGACGAGGGGCCGGGTCTGCCGGCGGCTCACGTCGCTGTCTCCGGGCTGACCGTGGAGGTGGCGGCTCCGGAAAGCGACGAGGGGCCGGGTCTGCCGGCGGCTCACGTCGCTGTCTCCGGGCTGACCGTGGAGGTGGCGGCTCCGGAAAGCGACGAGGGGCCGGGTCTGCCGGCGGCTCACGTCGCTGTCTCCGGGCAGACAGCGGAGGAAGTGGCTCCGGAAGGCGACGAGGGGCCGGCTCCACCGGCGGCTCAGGTCGCTGGCTTCCCGGACGAAGGTATCGACGGGGGCCGTATCCGGGGGGTGCCAACACCAGTCTTGTCCCCCGGAATAGCTCCCGCTGCAGGTCGGCGAGGGCTTCAGCTAGCTCCCTCTCCTCCCTGCCAGATCTCCGCCGCCCTCCGCTCTGCCTTTTTGGAGGGAACCTCGCTCCAGCTGGGTCCATTTCTTTTAGCAGCCTCACCGTTCAGTCTGGTCGGGTCCTTCTGTCATGAAGTGGTGCGGGTGAGGTGGTGAGGCAGAGGCAGCGGACCCAGGTTAGATGAATGATGAATTTAATGAAGAAAACTTAGTCCAAAACAACGAGCAGCAGGCACATGGAAACACTGACGACACAGAAGCTAACATTGACGACGACAATGACGAGGACCCGACGAGGAACAAGGAACACAGGTGGAGTTAAATACACGGGAGGGTAATCACAAAACGAGACACACCTGGGAACAATCAAGGGGAGGACAGGACAACGAAGAGACGCAAGGACACAAAAAACTCTAAATGAACACAGAAAACACAGATCCTGACAGTTGCGACTAATTTCAGAACACAATTTTTAGATCCTCTTGTCACTTTAAATCCAAACAGTTTGCTGCTCAACTCAATGTTTACACTCACACAGATGCACAATCATACATCTTTGAAAAGCAGACGTGGAGCCTTCTGCACAACCAACAAGAATGCAGCAAGAGGTTTCTGGATGGTAAGTCAACAACAAAACACTTGTCTTTTCCAGCAGCCATTGTACATTGCATACAGAGGTAAAAACCAGCTTAACAAACAAGCCGGAGCTCAACTTGAGGAGCAAGGTGACGAGCTGGACTTCAATGGGGTTGCTAGGTTAGTGGCAGTATCTGCTGATTTGTGACATTACATCCCAAAGGGTTTTGTAATTGTTCATTTTCTAGACACCAAAAATTAATAACTTTTTTAAGCGGTAGGGTTGTTTTTAGATCAGTTGAGATCCACATGAAAGTACAAAAATGTGAAAAATGTGAATTTTGCCTAATATGTCCCCTTTACAATTTATTTTTTACTATACACATTGAATCAGAGAGAATGCACACAACTGTATCCACACTGCCTTCTTCACATCTCGGAGAAGGACAGGTGTCATCCTCACCTTTAGATTTATGCCTTGAAGAATAAACAAACCCAACAACTTCTAAGACCCCCATTCACACAGCCTGTTCATGCTGATGCAAACAAAGCTTGTGATTTTACACAAGGTTCTTCCAAGGGGTTTGAGGTTTCCAATCCATGCATGCGTGGGAGGTACACCGCTTCTAACAAACTGTTAAATCCCATCATCGCTCCCGTTTTTTGCTCTTATTTCCCCAAATATACTCCACTGTAGCCAATCCCTGATGTACCGAGACTCGCCAAAGGGCACCAAGGACCTTCAAATTTGATTTTCCCACCCTGTTTCCTCTAAAATGAATCTACTGAAAACAAGTAGCAAGGTTTTTAGTGATTCTTACGTTAAATGGAGAAACAAAACAAGTTAGATCCAAAACAAATTGTAAGAGCAGGTCAGAGCCAGTGTGACAGTTCGGATTTTTGGAGATCTATTCATCTGTGTTTGTGGAATTGAGTTGAGTTCTTTTAGACCATGAAAGCTTATAAAAGTCTATCAAATGAACTTTCATACTTCCTGTATTTTTAAAGGACAGAAAGATCAGGGCCACTGAAAAAAAAAAAAAAATTAAATCCTAGAATTCGGAGTTCTTCTTTTCTTAGATTCAGAATTGTTTAAATTGTTGATACACCATCAGGCAAATTTAGTCTTAAAACTCGAATCTGCCAAATAAATATGGGACAGCGGTAGTGTAGATAACAGAAAGGTTTATAAATTCTATGACAAGGAAGAAGCCCTTATGATTAGTTATTATTTTCATGCACAAACAACATAATTGGCATACACTTCATCATTTTTGGTTATTTTTTTGGATTTTGACATAAAAAAGTCAGAATTCTAAGAAAAAAAAGTCAGATTTTAAAAAAAAGTTAGAATTCTAAGACTTAAATCCAATTTTTTTTTGTTTTGGTCCTCTACTTCAGGATGAGGATAGAGAGACAAAAAAACCAATGTGCAAAAAAAGATTACCTTGCTAAGATACTTGTAAAGATGAGAATTAAATTAATTTAAACTCTTGTGTCTCATTTGACCAAAGAAAACTGTCCTAGTTAAATCCCAGTAGCAAACTTGACACAATACGGTTTGTTAGAAAAGAAAGGCTTTTCCCAGGCAAATCTTCCTAAACACCTAATGGCTGTTATGGAGACCTGATGCTGTTCTCCTGTAGTGATTTTTGGAAATGTTTTTACCTCGCTGAGCTGACGGTGTGTGGCAACTAAATAAGTTGGGGTTTTCGTCCTACACATTGGTCAGTGGCTGAAAGAAATAGGCAACTGCATGTTGTCGGGGAAACAGAAAGTCATGGACTATTGATTATATGTTTAAAGACACTCAAATCAACTTTAAAAAGTAGATAAATGAAGATACAAATGCTTCAGTTACATTTGTTTTAAATAATAGTATATTAAATAATTACATTATGCCACTTATGATTTTCTTGAAAGCAAAATTTCCAATGGCTGTTCTTCTTCACTCAAATTATAGGTTGCTTTCTAAATTTTTCAGTGTGAAATTATGCTGCTGCCAAAATAAACCCCCTTATTTTAAGCTTTAAAACACATCTTTACTACATAATTACTCTGCGTCTGAATTCAAAAATGTCCTTCAACTAAGGCCATTGTTTTGCAGTAAGGGCTTAACCGTTTGAGATCAATTTCATAAAATAAGATTCAGAAAAACTTAAAAAGTTGAAGAAATCAGTTGATACACATCCTAACAATAGGATTATAACAAAAGCAACTGATATATATAACTGATTATAACAAAAGCATGTTGAATATGGAATTTCAGACTACCTAAAACAGAACATCTGGGGTAAATCATAGTGTATGTACTGCTTCTGCTTTAGTCATGTGAGTGTCAGAGTGCAAATTTAGCCATAAGGGATATTCTAAGATTGTTCTTAGAGAAGCAAAACTGCACTGTTGGCTCTCTGTCAGAAAAAGGAAAGAAATTATAGATCTGCTAGTTTCCGCCAAGCCCTCTGACCGCTAACAGATGCTTCTTGCAAAAGCGACGATGCCTGTAAGCCACAACAAACTGTAATTCTGCAGTTCTTCCTCTTTTTTTCTTCACTTCACTTATGCATGCTTGTTATTTTACCATGGATGCAATCCAAGAGCAAAAAAAAAATCTGGAGATTTGAAGGCTTTGTTCAGACTACAGGCCCATTATTTCCAGATTGATTTTAAAAAGATGGGAAAACATGTTTGTTTCTTTGTTAATGAGATTCAAACCTTGTTTTCAAACACAAATTTCCACTTGGACAATGCTGCTAAAAGCAAAGTACAGAGAAGGACAGCTTATGGACTGATTCTGAACACTCTCTCCTGGTACTTTTAAGGGAGGGGACTGCACAGGACAAGCTGGGGAAAAAAAGCTTTTAGCATTTCCAGACGCTTTTGTGAGCAAAAACAACCCATGAGGAATTTAACAATGTGTTACAAATCACATCTGATAGTGTTCAAGCAATTTTCAGTAGCAGATTGCGAAGATTAGATCCATAACACAAATTGAATCTACCAGATTTGTCTTTACGTAGCTAGAGTTCATAGTCACAATATCTAATATTTCTGAAAGTCAAAGCCCCAAATATGAAATTATGCTCTTACTTATGCCTATAAATAATAATAAATCAGTCACTGAGAAGTGTTCTGTTTAATGAGACTCACACACATGCTTTCAGTTTAGACAATATATTCATACGCCTGCATTGACTTAAAGCAGCAGCTGTAAGTGTGTCAGTGAAGCAGGTAATAGAGAGCCAGCAGGGTGACCGACTTCACTGATATCAGGTAATAGGTCTATTATTGCCTAGTGCTAGACGATGTGTATGAGTGTATGGGGGGAAGTATGTAAGCATGTTTCCAGCCATAGTCTCCAGGACAACTAATCGATTCCTCATTATGGTTTTAACACACATTGACCAGGATCAGTCCTTCACTGACACAAACACACACACACATGCATATGGTTATTACAGTAGCAGACATTGATCAGGCAGACCTTCAGGTCTCCAGGCAGCATCCATAAATCACCACAGTGGTATTATCATTATTGCCAACAATACCTGAAGGAGGTTATGTATGAATGCATAATTTAAAGTCACTACATTACTGGTTAACATATAATCAAATCTATTTTGCAACATGACATCACTTGAATCAACAAGTGCGAAGTGGTTGGATTTTTTTGTTTGTTTTGGACAGACGGATGAATATCAAAGATGGACTCTAATATCCATTGACTTAAATTGAATTATGTTCGAAACGCTTAGATTTGACCACATTTTTGGCAACACTCACCAAACTTATCTTCTCATATAACATAATAGTCAGTAGTTAAAGTAAGCTGGTTACTCCTCTAACTGTAACTGCACTGATTAAAAGAACCCCAGTGGAAACCTTTGGAGGAGCACATCTTTTCAGTTTTAAGGCTTAAAGATTGGGAGTTTTTACCACGCAGTAGTACAATATGCTTTATTTGTATTTCAGTAATTTTATTCCTGACTTTAAAATTCAGAATTCACACCTAGATAGTTGTATTTTAATGTAGTGCAAACATTTCTTTATTCAATTTTTGTTGCAGTCTATTGTAATTCTTGTAGATTTATTTTTCCATGTTTTAAGTCTTGTTTGCTTTTAGATGTTTCATTGAATGTGTTGAAAATATGACTAATGTTTTTTTAGTTGATCCATTATTTTTTTTGTATGAATACACCTGTCTCTACAAATACCACACCAATTAGACTTTGACCCCAGCTGTACAAAATAAACAGCTGGCATTTCTCTGTGAGCACTTGTTGCAGTCACTGCATAGTTTTTCCAATAACAGCGCTTTAACCTCAAAAGCAGGTATACAGACCGATCACTACTTTTCTCCTACCGAAAATTAGTGATTTCCTTTTCTGTAGGAGATCACTACAGAAAACTGTTCATTTTCTGTAGTGATCTCCTACTTTTTCCATCCCAAAACAGTGTGATAACACCGTCTTTGGCTCTTTGTTTGAACTTTTGTCTGGATGTTTGACTCTCCTGCTGGTAGAGTCACAGTGATGTTAATCCAAACATGCAGGCAGCTGCTAAATGCCCACAGCTGGTAATCGAACTGTCACTCCACATGCTGTTCCTCTCTCCTCCTCCCTCTTTTATGCATTCTCTTCCCTCCACCTTTCTCCTCTCTGCCCGGAGGCCAATGTCACATCACATCACTCCATCTTCTCACTCTTCTCTTGGTCAAGTCTGCACGGCTTCTGCCTGCCAGCCAGATGTGTCTGCATGTGTGGTAAAATTTTCTACATTTGCAGACAGCAGTGTTCACATTTGATATGTGACTCATTACACAAGACACACAGAAGAGAGAATAAATCTGGCATAAAGTTAAATGACTGATTGAGGCAGAGCGAAAAACAAGCTCTAAGGCTTTGCTGATTTTTTTTTTACTGACCGCATATGAAACTCTTTTTACAGTGACTTATCCTGTTCAAGGGTGTTCATCACCATCAAACCTTTTTATGTTATTATGTCCCATTCCAACCACAAACTTCAGCAAGTTTTATTAGGTTTTTATTTAAGAGACTAACACAAAGTAGTGGGGTGGAAAGAAAATTACACAATTTTTATTTTTTACAAATCTGAAAAGTGTGGTGTGCATATGTATTTAGACCCCTTTACTCAGATACCCTGAAATAAAATCTGCAACTATTAACTCTTAAAGTAATGAATAGTTGATAAACAGATCCTGCTATAAATACATCTGTTCTCTAAAAGTCTGAGAGGATTTCACTAGTGAAAAAACAGCATCATGAAGCTCAAGAAACAGTTATTTAACTGAAGAGTAGAAAAGTTGAGTTAAGGTTTTAAATCTACCTCCAAAGCTTTGAAAGCCTACCTTAGCACTGTTTAATCCATCTGACAATGAAAAAAATACAGCAGGGCTGCAAAACTACCAAGATGAGGTAAAAGTGCTTAAACCGCTGGCCAGGGAAGGAAAGCATTTAATTCTGGAGTAGTCAAGAGGTTCATGGTAATCCTGAAGGAGCTACAGTGATACATGCAGCTCACAAATCTGGTCATGATGGAGGAATGCCAAGAAGGATGCTGTAAGAAGTCCATGCAGGAGACATAGCAAATATGCAGACGAAGGTATACTGTTCTGTAGACATGGAATATGACTATCAAGAAACGTTAAACACATCGTCACCTTTACAAAACATGGTAGTGAAAATAGCATTCTTTCTTGGGAAGACAATGGCTCCAAAAATACAGCCAGAGATGCAATGAAATTATTTAGATTAAGTCACGTATAGAAAAATTATTAGATAAAACTTAAAACAGATGTTCACAAAGGCTCTTCATCCAATATGACTGAGCTTCAGCTGCTTCACAAAGAAAAACATTGGAAAATTGGCAAAAAATAAAACTAAAATGTAAAAAAGGTCCCATGCTTTCCTTTCATGTGGTGTCTTTCTTTCACTTTGCAAATTCTGAACTACTCTGTGTTTATTGGAAAACATGTTTGCGGTTGTAACCATAACTAATGTGGAAAATAGTTGTCATACCACTACTCGATATTGTTTTACTCCCCACACTTCACAAAAGGCTTCATATGTTGCTTGTAGAATGCATGACTTGACTTTAGTACCAAAACTATTATTGGACTTGATTGCATGTGATCATTTTATGGTTAGCCATCATCACATTACATATCATTTCCTGTTTTTGAAGAGGAAGATAGAGGTCAAAAAAGCCAAATGTAATAAAAAGAAATGCAAATAGAAATACTAGAAAGAAAAAAGAGAGATGTGACTTAGAAAAGGTATTTAGTAGTCCTTGATTTCTGAAACTGAATGCTGAATGATGATTTTGATTCATCAAAGACCAGCTGATAGTAGAGACCCGACAGCTTGGAGAGGGATGGAAAGAATGAGATAAATTAGACTCAATCACACAAAGTAAATTGAACAAAAATAGGTCAAAAACAGGAGAGCAGAGGTAAAGAGAAGGAAGGAGGTTGGCAGGGGAGAAAGATCGAAGGAGGTGAGATGGGCAAAGTTGCAAGAGCAGATGAAAGATGATAGATGGAATCCATTGGGCAACGGCGACGAGGGTGGGAGCGGGGACATGAATCTAGGGGCGAGAACAGGGGAAAGAGCCAGCAGGAAAGAGGAGAGGAGACAGAGCGACAGGAGGTATCTGTCAGGATAATTTGTGCTTGCCCTCAGCGGACCCTGACGCTGCACTTTTCTCCGTGTGGCTGTGTGTGCGTCTGTGTTTGTGTGCGAGCGAGTTCCAAATACTCCAAATTGAGATCTTGTTTTCAGAGACAGAGCAGTGCAGCGAGGTATAGGGGAACATGTGAGATAAACAACCGAACCAATGAGTCAAAGCCGTAAATTCTCATTCTGTACCCCCAAAGGAAGATTGCGTATGTCTAACTCAGAAGTCCCAAAAGTTCTCCCATCATTTATAGAAATGTTTCACCTCAGCAAGAAACTATTCTTCAAAACAAATGGAAAGCACTAAAACTGAAAGAACACATCTCTGACAATTTTACTTGGAAAATACTACAAGGTGCAGTGGCCAAAGTGATGATCAACAACAGCAGTTTGCTTACTTGGAGACGGATACTTGACTTTTGGTAAGCAGGAATTAACCCAGCTTAAGATGGTTTATGAGCCAAATAACTGTAAAATGTGAAGTCATCACTCACTAAATCAGCAATGTCAAATTAACTGTAGAAAATGTCTCTTTTGAAAACCTTAAACATCATACTTCTCCTTTAGCTTAAAGTCCCAACAATTAAATGTTGGATAAACAGCATAATGTAGAGTATCACAACTCTGTGATGGCTGTAGATGGCTGATTGATTGTTATAACACTTTTTTTCTAGGTTACAAGAAAAAAATATTTTGCTCTTTGAAATATTACCCATCACATTTACACAGGCAGTCATGGTTTGAAAAAAAAGTAGTGGTCCTGTTGCTCCTATTACAAAAATAAGGTTTAAAAACTGCAGTTACTTACAACAGACTGGATACATGAGCAGATTGCCCTATTAACTATTATTGCCTTGTTATGTATTTGCATAAAATGTGAACAAAATATGAAAATGTGATAATAATCTGCACAACAACCACTATTACTTAAACAGTACAACCAGATACAGACTAATATATTAGGTGTTTCTGTTATATAATATTGTCAATAAAATTGTAATCTATGGGTCCATTCATGCTAACAATAAGTAAATGCTACAAATATCATTAGCATATCTGGAATAAATAACCGATATGTTAAGATAATTAATGTAACTGTATGAATAATTTTTCCTACACTTTTAGTTTTATATAGTGCTTCAATGTCTGACATTTTCATTTTTTTGTGTAAATACCATAATACTCAATATTTACTCAAGGTTATACCATAGAAAGCTCATACTACAGTAGTGTATGTGGCTAAGATTTAAGCATTGACCTGTCTTGAAAGGTAAGTGGAAACAGTATACAGAAACTGCAGGAATTCATACTTTTGTCACAGCATATAGCAGCACACACCAGAAGTTATAATTACTAAGTGGTGTTCTTCTGGCAGGTGCACCACCTATTGGTTTTTGTAACTTGGCAGATGCTGTGCAGACGGTGCATATTTAAAATGAACAAGCTCAATCAAAGCAATTTGTGAGCAGGTCTCTCAGTATAAGGATCACTTTAATCGAACGGTGCAGGAGCCTGTGGGATTTACTGAGGAACTAAAACTCAGACAAGAAAGCTGGCAAAAATGAAGAAAGTATGACTCATTACAAGCAGGTTTGCTTTGACTGATTCTATGCTTTAGTATTTATTCTTCTCTTAATAATCATTTGTTAAAGATGTCCTGATTAGGAGTCATTTAGTATCTGGCATTTAGAGACAATGTTTAAAAATCTTTAATTAAAATAAGTGTCATATGCAAAATATGCTTGAAAATTCAGAAGCTTTTAAGTTGAGTGAAATAACATCTCAACAGTAATACACTTATGCTTGAATGACATTATGAAATTTGCTCTCTATCGCTGGATTTATGCATTTTTTCTGAGAGCAAAATGTAATTTACCAATCCAAAATTTGTGTTCTACAGCCTCAATTTATTGTATTGACTAATATTTGATATGACTTTATTTTAAAGTTATTCTCCTGCTTCATAAATGTAAAAAATTTCAGAAATGGTCTTTTAGCAAGCTGGAGATATCTGAACCCAGTGCGGACTTGGTACATGCTACAGATAAACCAGAAGATGCAGGTACCAATACAATCTCTCCTTTGATCCATTGTAACTAGTCAGTGGTGGGCACCACTAACTATAAAGTTAGTAGTGCTAACCTTGAAGCACTAGTCATAAACTTTAGTTCTGCTGACACTAAAGAACTACAACATGGGATTTAGAAGAAAGCTAGTGCTGAGGCCTTAACTTCTAATTATATCTGTTCGTGAACAACTACAACACCCAAGCATTAATTCAAATTTATCTAAAATCACAGGAGCAGCAGCACTAATGTCAATATTTTAACAAAACATAAACTAAGCTGTATTTTTTTCCATTACTTTTCAACTAGGAATTTAATAAAAACCTGGAAAGACAAAAAAGTGTTTGCTTGTTTATCACATATTTTGAAAGGAATGCAGTGGAAATCTTTGAGTGTTTCCATTATATCGTGCAGTTTCTGTGAGTTTATCTGGAGGGGTAAGCAGCAGGGGTAAGCAGATTTTTCGTCTAAAAATATACACGTTTTTTAAAACGAGGCTCCATTTATTAATTTATTTATTTTGCAGAAACTGCATAGTAAATTACAACTCTAAAGAAAACTCAAAACCATAGTAGATTGTAATATTTATCACAGGAAATAGTACATCAGTTGTTGATGCATGATGGATGGTAGTAAATCTTGAGACTGTTTTTTTTTTTTTATGACGGAAAGAGACAGGATGAATCATATGGTCGTTCATAAAGCAGCCTTTGTTTGCAGACACAGTCTGCTTTTTTGTCCCTAGAGGAGTTTGTTTTTTACTCTCTGAAGAGATTAACAACAGTTTATCTGTTTTCACCAAAGCTGAGAAAAGAAACATATGCACTGTTTTTATAGCCATATCAAATGTAAGAGACATCCAGAGACATAAAAAGGAGATCAACCACTGATCGGGGTGTGTGTGCGTATGTTACATGTGTTGTGGTTGTTGCTCACAATCAGTGGATGACCATGTATGTATATCCTACATAGAAGCAAACACCAGCAGCTCCTACTTCTTTTTGCCCTCTGAACCCAACGGCTCAGTTTCAGGCACACACACTCATGAAGACGCACTCGGGGCCAGGAGCTTGTAAACCTAAATAGCTCCTCACCAAAGGGCACCAGCAACACTGCAAATATCTCACTCTGCAGGCTAGATCAAGTCTTAAAAAAAAACTAAAAAAAAAAAAAAATCAGAGCATGTTATTTCTTATTCCTGCTACATTTCATTCTCGTGGGAAACGGCTGAACCTTAAATGGATCTGAGAAGAGTGAGGCACAAGATAAGTCAAGAGGGTGAGAGAGGAGGTGGTGAGGTATGGAGAAAAATCCAGACAGTGAAAATGGAGAAATCCCCTGTATAAACTGGACAGTGAGTATAGCTGAAGAAATACCAAGAGCCCGGGGACAAAGGGAGAAGTATGTTTTTCATTTTCACAGCTCTGTGGGAAAGCAAACCAGAACAAAGCACAGCGGACATTTTCTACTTCCCTGGCTGTTAACAAACAGACAGCCAGTGAAATATTGATGCTTCAATCCCAGGAAAGAAATGTCTGAATGATTTTGGTACATCTGAGTGGGGAGAATTCACCTATCTATAATTAATATGGCTGAAATGTTAATAAGTGAATGAGAAAGCACTGAAACGCAGACTGAGGTTAGAAAAGTAAGTGTGTGTGCTACTATATGTGTATTTCTGTATTTTTCTCTGTTGCTATCTGTGCCAGAAAGTTTAAATCTCCAGTTTTTTTTACACACACTACCTCCCAAAGGTCTCTCTCTACTGTGTATGTGGAGCATTCACCCATTTTGTGGCAGCCACAGAGATGAGAACTTGCAGACAGTAGATCTTGTGGCACTTAAGACTTCACAAGCCAGTTTCAATATTTTAGGTCCACAGATATCTTGTAAATGTCACCAGCTGTGCTCAGTTTGTCCTCTCTAGGTCCATTATATAGTGAGTCAGCAATTTTGTATTGTTTCAAATGTCTGCAGTAACTTCTACTTTCAGTATTGACTTGGAGGTTTGCCATCAGATGCAGTAAAGAAGTTTGAAGAGGTTGTACAAAAATATTGGTCAAAAAAACCACACTGAAGTACGACCTGTGAATCCTAACTTACTCAGCTAATTATTGTAAGTTTCAGACTCTCTGAATATTCCCAACCACAGTTATTTTTTATGTCACAAAAACTATATTTATCCTCCACTGATCGTTGTTTGTTTATCTTATAGTTATCTTATAATATGGGAAAAATGTCTTCTAACAAGTTAAATAATCTGCCAGAATTACTTTTTCATTAATATTAATTATTGACAAAACAATCTCCTATATCTTGCTGAAAAGTTACTGGTAAGTAAGTTTTGTCTTATTTGCACTAGAAATTAGAGAATAATTACTCAGCAAGCTTTTTTTTGTTTTTGCAGTGAGATATTTGCCAAATGAGCAACAGCAATAGTGTACAGTTACATGAAAACATTAGGACACCGCATGAAAGTGTGCATGTGATTTTAAGAGATCTAAACGTGGAAATTTAAAATGTAAATTAAATGATAACAAAACTAACATAGCCAAATAATAAAAACTGAATACATTTTAAAATAAAATCCTTTGTAAAATATAATGAAAATGCATTTTTTGTTGAGGAATATATTAAGACAACCTCATTTTTATCCTATCTAAAATGGCTAAAATCACACAAAGGTGTATCACATCAGGTACACAAAATTAGATCATTTCTTTGTATTTTGCAGGAGGCTTTCCATTATAAAATCTCAGACAATTTAAAATAGTGTGCTTTTGACTCTTGAATACCAGATCAAAAATCTGTGTAAATTAGAAATCTCTGATTGTAGCAAGTAATGAGTCTGACTAATGGATTTCTACTTATCTTAAAATAACTTGAAATCATCCGTCGCACTGATGGAAAAAAGTCTTGCAATAATCAAATGCCAACATGACCTTGGAGCACAAGCAGCTTTGCCCTGAGAGCAAACCACAAGATGCTAAAAGAAATCTCACAAAACCACAAAATGCCACAGAACCTGCAGCCAATTTTTGCTACTGTTAATATGAAAGTGCATGGCTGTACAGCCAGAAAGAGACATGGAAAAAAAACAAAGGCCAGAAAACAGAGAGAATGTACACAAAAATGAGAATTACTGGAATAAAGCTTTTGAACAGACATTCAATTTATCAAAGGCTGCTCGAAAAAGATTTTCTGTAATAATATTAAAGCTGAAGCAACACTGACCTCTGCAACATGAAATTTACCAAAACATATGAGTAAGCTCCACAAGAACTGGCTAAGATTTCAAATATGGGTACGGACATTGCTGTTTAAATGCAATTAAATAAATTCCTTTTCTAGAAAGAGGTCAACATTGGCTTGCTAATGTTAACGTCCTTGTCTTTTAGACTATTTTATAACGTGCAAAAAAAGAAATCTCCTAAGTTAAAAGATTTTCTTTTTCATTGAAGAATAGTGCAAGCACAAAGCATAACAAAAGTAAAATCAACTGGATACTCCAAATTCAGTTATTGTTTTTTTATTTGGTGAACATGATTCAGTGAGTGAGTAAATTATTTATTTGAGAAATAGACTTTTGAGTTAACATGATTTCTGATTGCCTCCTAAAACTCTAATCCAAAAGTGCAATTTTCCACAATTTATCTTTCAGCCTTACTTTATTGCTGGTTGCTTGATTTTGATTTAATGGTGTCTTCCCGTCGGCCTCGCTGTGCAACCAAACCCAAACAGCCCAAAAACGTGACGAACACCAAATCCTCTAATCTGTTTTAATGCAGCCAAAGTGTGAAAAAGCCTGCTGGAACAGTAAATGTGTCGTAATTAGACTTTGATAATTAGAGATAGGGGATCTAGGGAGGTCCCAAAGTGATTATTATGGCAAAGTGAAAGCCAGAGAAACAGAAGGAGAGTGGGCTGAAGTTCACCAGCAACTCTCACTGAGAAACAGGCGAGACCCAAAGCTGCAGGCAGAAACAAGAAACTCAGACTCACTGTAGCGTCTCATATAACTTTAAATGTCCCCACTGTTTAAATCAATTCATTCTCAATATTTCTCTCTACAGCCTTTTTGTCTGCCAGTCATCAGGATCATCCGTGTGTTTTTCGCTCACCTGCAGTCCAGCTTCTCCATTTCAAAGTGTGGGTTGAAGTTGAGGACGATGCGCTGCGATGGCTCCGGGGCCGTGATAACCCAGTGACAGTTCTGGTGGGGTGGATACTCCTGCGGGTAGCCAGGGGTGGTGATGTAGCCGGCATACGTGGCATCTAAGTTCCCACCGCATGGCTCAGAGGCTGGGTGAATGGAAACAGACAATGCATGAGTGACATCAGAAAAAATGAGATTTATTTTTCAATTTATTTAGATTTACAGGAAGATCTTACTTTAAAGATTGGTGACAACAATTACTGTTTTTCCGGACTAAAGAGCGCACCTTACTATAAGACGCATCTACAAAAGTTTGTTATTTATTTATTGGAAACGTACATATATAAGCTATAAGCCGCTGGTATCTCCGCCTTTCTCGGTTTTAAAACTATTCTCCTGCAGAGGGCTGCGTCCTTAATAAATCTGCTGAATTTATTAAGGACGCAGCCCTGCGTCTCCAACGCTGAACCAGGGTTTCGTTCACGCCGAGCTTACGTCCAGCGGCTCTATTTCCCTCCTGTACTGCCAGATCGATACCCTTCAACTTAAAAGCTGCATCATATGAACTTCTTCGTGTGGTTTCCATGATGAGGTGGTATGAGTTGGAAAACATTTCTCCGTCGTGACTGCTGCTAGCATGTGCTTGCTCTAAAAGAAAAGCAGCACTTTCTTCTTTGATTTTCAATTTTGACTTCCAATGATTCACTTCCTGCTAAAGAGCCCCCTGGTGGTTGAAGAAAAAGCCACAGAAAAGCCGCACCGGGCTAAAAGCGCATGGTTCAAAGCGGGGGAAAGTAGCGACAAGCGGCCATTTTCTTAAAAAAAAAAAAACCTTTAGTTTTGTGTTGTATCAACAACATAAAAGGCTACACTTTTCATAATATGCTAAATTTAAACCAAGAAACAAGATATATTTGAACAATTTCTTGAATGAGCGCTGGTAAGGTGAAATTAAAGGAGTTTGTCGACTGTTCATGTTTAAAAACAGAAGTGCATTTCAGTTTCCCGTTCTGGTATGGCTCTGCCATCTTTATTTCTGTCTCTGGCTAGTTTAAGGTTGACTGATGAATCTGCTGGATGGTGGCCAAACTACAAGACTGATGTTATTAGTTAATCGATTGAAATTATTTTAATCTAATGAAGCATTAAATGACAATTGATCATACGTCTATTAATTGTTTGTGTCTCTAATTAAAGGGGTTAACCTTTCCTAAAATGTGCTAATATGAAAATAGTTTTAAATAATTTATTATCTCAATGTTTATTACAGATGTGCTTCAGATACTAGAAGAAATCATGAAGAAAGAAATTGAAAGTAAAGACAAAAAATTAGGAGAAGCTCTCAAGAAAACTTCGAAGTTGACATCAGCAGATAAGAGTGCCATCAAGGTCAGTGTTATGTATTTGTTGTAGATCAAAACAATTATCAAAAAATTTTGTTTTAATTTTGATTTGATCTGTAATTGGGGTAAAAAATAAGGAGAACAATCAAATAAGAGATCTGTTCATAAAGACAGGATATGAGAAACTGAGAAGCTCAACAACCTGATGAACAGAGGCATTGTTGTGGTTCATGATGACACACAGACCTGCCATCATACACACTCAGCCCTCCAGAAGCCACAGTTACTGTCACAGAGCGGATCCACTTGTCAGCAGTCATATGTCTGTCTCATGTCATAAACAATGTCACTTATTCACAGCTGCAGATTCAATCTGACACAGATGGGCAACACATTCATATCTCTTTCACCCAGCAGCATAACACACACAACTCTACTGTACGAAATGTATGGGCTCTGTTGTACTAAAACGGTGGCTGCTTTTTTTGATTGACTGCACAAATTCTCAGCTCTGAACACCTAACTATTCAGGAACTGTAAGTCAAAATATAATTATAGGTTTCTATTAATTTGCTTTTCACAATCTTTACCTTTTACTAATTTCTTGCTCTATCCGTCTTACAGTTTCTTACAAGAAAGTAATTTTTTTTAAATGTCATGTTACAACAACAAACTTCATTTTATTAAGATTTTATGTGATAGACAAAATAAGTAAATACATCTGAAGTGAAAACAGTGCATTCTATTTACAAATTAAAATTTGGACAGTGTGGTATTTGAACTCACATCCCCCAACACAATGATTTGAGAGTCAACTTTTGCTGAAACTTTAGTTGCATTAAACGCTATTGAAGTCAGTCAGCTTTTCACCAACTGTGACCAGTTACCCCGTCCCGGTGGAATAAAATCACCACAGAATGATGCTGCTACCAACATATTTCAGTGTGGAGATGAGGTATTTAGGGTAAAGCACAACATTTTGCTTTCCTCACTTTTGCTGGTTGATTAAACCCAGTTAAATTTTGGTCTCATTTGAGTGGAAAAACTTCTTCCACATGTGTAATGTAGATTGCCGCAAACTGGAACAGTATTTCTTATGGCGTACACTTTAAATGTGCAGTTGAATTACAATATGGTCTTTCTGCCTATTTTCCACTACTTCACAATTGTACACTGCTTTGTGTTGCTCTATCACATCACGTTACATTAACAACAAGGTGGTTGTGAACTTAAACTCTGAAATTAGCTAGATAATAGATTAAAATAATTAAAAAGCACACAAATACCAAAGAAAATCTTTGGAAGATTGTCAGAAAACATTAGGGAATATTAATCTAGACCTCTAAATTTAAGTAAGAATTTAAATTGAAGTAGCACAAATAAAGTAACAGAAAACTGTAGTAACAGACTCTCTTCTCACAAAGCAGTATAAATAACCACAATGTCATTTAAGGATTTAAAGTGTGACTAGTGCTTGCTCAAGGAAGTAAAAGGAAAATGTCTCTTGATTACAGTTTTGAAAAAGCAACCACAATAGATAGCCTTATTTCAGCAGTAACAAATAATAATAGTGAAAAAAAATCACTGTATCTGCAAAAAAGCAGATGGATTTTCTGTAAATATTTAGGGAAAACGATGGCCACGACAGACTAGGTTATTTAAATGAAAACAGCATCTGCCAGTGCTGGCTGATTGATGGGAAAATACTTGGCTGGTATGCAACACCCTAAAATAATTTCCTGTTTTCCAGAGAACAGGAGAACAAACTCACAATTGGACTCCTGACAGAGTTCATTATTTACTGAGCCACGGCTAAATACGCATCACGAGACATGCCTCCCGGAGAAATGTTGAAGAGAGCAGAGTCTGTCTGAGGAGGCTGTGTAAGCCACCATCAGGCCTTCTGTGCTATGACGTTTTATTTATTACCACTGTGCTGAGAGGGCTAGCATAGCCAAGCCAAACTGCTCAGCAGAATACAACATGGTTTAAAGCTATTAATAGACTGCCTACTGTAAACCATCTCTGAGAGGAGTAAGACATGCACACATAAGGCTCAGCATAAACACATAACCAGATATCACCATTACATGCAATTATTACAGTTTAAAATTCATAAGAAATAGCTATTAGATTCATTTTGATTAATGTATAGCAATAAAAAACAGGTCAACTCAGGATCTGATACATATAAACCGTTTAAGTCTCAAGCAAGAGAAGTTTAGAGAGGAGATCAGATTTCAGCAGTCAGCAAACAACATGACTGACATTTTGGCTTTTGTACCTGGTGTCTGCCTTACTCTGTCTGCTAACAATTAATGATCAGCAGTCTGGATCTCTCTAATTCCCTCTCCCTCACTCTAAGAACCAACTAATCCCGTCCATCTCCTATCTGTTTCCAATCTCCCTGGTGACACACAGAAATACAGGAGTAGAGTTACAAGAGCCGTGTAACCCAGCCATGCGCATTTTGTGTCAGCACCACCTGGATTAGTGTTTAACCACTCCAGAATCTGAAGGCAGCACCAACCAGCTTTGCTTAGATAGCTCTGTCTAATCAAGCCTTTACAAGGGGTGATGTGTGAGAAATAGTCGTAAACTTTAATAGATTACAAATATATTTGATTGAAAAATTGCGTTCATTTAGATTTGATTGCTTTTTCGTCACAAACTGAAGTGCTGTTTATGTTGAACATGGTTAAAAATATTAAACTCAAATGAACAGTGTCATGAAACTGAATTGAATTTAATTGAACAAAACTCAACCGAATTTAACAGATGCTTTTGTAAAGTTAGGTGGCTTTGAGTTGAAATGGCTTTGGTTCAGTTTACAAAATTAGCTTGAATTGTCTTGTATCGCTACAATATCTGTATAAAACTAAGCAATTAGTAAAAACAATACATTTGTTGATCTAGAATTCAAATGACCCATTTCGAATTAAATTAAGCATCCAACGTTTCCTTGTGTTTTTTTGTAAATATTTAGACATGTCATGTCTTACTGTTTTCATGTCTCAATGTTCAACATTCATACTAAACAATAAAACACACCCAATACTTTTCTTTTGGCCAAAATCATAGCAACTGAGGCAAAAGCAAACAGAAAAAAAAAGTCTAACCATCCATCCCATATTATATAAATGGTATTTACTGCACATAAACAGTGGTTCTTGTAATTGTTATGCAAAGAACTACAACAACTTGCAAAGTGCAAATCTGAGAGATGGGAAGCTGTTAGTAGAACAGACTGATCAAACCATAAATCTTCTATGTATCATAACAGAAAAAGGCTGCGGATACAGACAGGCCTTTAAAATTTACCCAGACTGTTTATCATTTTCTTACAGCCAACTGTCATCCTCAACCAACTGTCTTCTTGATGAAGAATTAGAGAAGAAAACAATTCAACCACCTGCACAAAACCCAACTGAGCAGCATAGAGCTTTTCTCTGTTAATTCAGTTTTCAGCATTATGGCTCCCTCTCATCTACCGTCGCTCACCTTTGATCTATAGCTGATAAGGATAGTACTTCTAAGCATTTGAGGAATCAGACTGATCGGTTTGTATGAAATATTGTTTCTGCTTCTCTTTAAGAAAATATCAATCCCAAGAGATCCACGCAAAGTCATTAAACAATTACTGAATCCAAACAAGGCAGCAAGTGACATAAATTGAGCTCAAGAGTTCACAGATGACATCATCTCGCATTAGGTGCCATTTAAAGTAGATTTGATTGTGTTAGCTCATCTGCACACACAATCATTTAGATATATGCACATTGAAATGAAATGTCAGGTCCTTGCAGTGGAAAGGCAATGATATACGCAAGGAGGGAGAGCTAGGCATTCTTTAAAACAGAAGAAAGCCTGTAGTGTGCCTTGAAGAACAATTTTTTAAAACTTTTTAGAGTTACACTAAAATATCCAGTAAATTTTAGTGGGAATTTATGTGATTGACAAACCCCAGGTACCACATATTTGTAGGAAAATGACTTTTTTTTAACAGATGCACTTATTTTTTTACAAGTACAGGTCTAAATACAGTAACTTAGTTCTTCTAAATCTATACTTTGAAGAACAATTTTGACTAGCTTAGTCAAAGTTGTCTGTTATTGACTAACATCATATCTTATTGTGGCAAACCACCGCTACGTTGTTTTATGTGTTAATCAGAAATCCAAGTGAACAAAGGCTATATGTAGAGCTTCTCAAGGCTCCATCCTCAAGTCACTTTTATTCAGCATCTACGTGAACCCCCAAGATCATTGAGTAGTACAAAATTTTACAACACCTATGCTCACCTATGAACTTGACCAAACATTAGTGGCTCTGCATGTCCAAAAGTTATTGTTTGATACTAAAACTTACCAGACTTGAGGAGGCAAAAGAAAACTACCGGTAGGTGTCTGTAAGGATTTTTGTCTAAATCTTAACAGTATTCAGACCATATTACATATAGACCATATCCCACTATAACCTTATAAATATTGTCAGAAAAAAGATTTTTGTGTCAAAATAAGAAACAGAAACATGCTGTGCTTATTTTAAATAGGTTAGATTATTGTAATGTTGCCTGTACAGGTCTCTGGAGAAAAGAAAAAACAAATCAAGCATGCAGCTGTTGGTTGTCTAACACACTTCTGCCAAAATGCTGAAAGAAACCAGGAAATCGGACCGACTCTCTGGTTATCCAAGGATAGAATTTAAAACTTTAAAGCCTGTAAAGTCCATAAGGTATGAAAGATATTAGGGCCGTAATAATAAAAATAAAAATAATAATTTGCGAGAATAAAGTCGTACGAGAATAAAGTCAAAATAATACAATAAAGTTGTATTACGAGAAATCATATTGAGAACAAAGTCAAAATAACGCAAGAATAAATCATAATAATATGAGAATAAAGTCAGTACTTTGAGAATTAAGTCATAATACTATGACTTTATTCTCGTAATATAATATTGTTCTCATAATGTAATTTTTTCTTAGTATTACCCTAATACTGTGTCATACCTCTTACGTACCTTCAAGAAATTTTTAAATTCTATTTTTTGACATCTTTTCAGTTCCTTTGATATGATACAAAACAATTACCCTGTATGTGATTGGTGCTCTACAAGTAAACCTAGACGTTTTCTACTAGTTGCACTAGATTAAATTTAAAGGTATCAGAGAAATGGGTTTACTGCGGGTATACAGTAAACGCATGCCACACTTTTCAGATTTCTAATAAAATCAAGGAATTACATTTTGCTATGTGCTGTTGATAGATACAAGTCTATCATATAAAATAACAATAAAATACAAGTTCAGGGGTGTGAATACTTTTGTTATGCATCCTATACAAAGAGAACGGGGAGAGTGAGACATGTTTTGTTAGAGTAAATGAGGAGAATCAAGCATGTAAGCACAGCTTCCAACACAAAATCAATTGGAATTCTAATTTGTATTCTACACTGAAGATCTGTGATCTGCATGCTGTAAGGAGGATATGCTGATCTGGCAAAAAAAAGAAAAGAAAAAAAAACTCAGATCATGCCATGAATGATCAAACAGCAAAAAAGTACTCACATTTAACTGTGCTTTTAGACTTGTGCAGCATCCTTCTCCGACTTTTATAAGGCCAAGGAAACCACATGAAAACCCCAAATTCTTCTTTGTTTCAGCTTCCGTCCCTTCCATAAACACTTCCCTCCCGTTGACCCTCATTTTCACACAACACAGCCTTTTTTCCCTCCCAAACCACAGGAGCATGTGGAGATCATCAGGGAGAGGTTTGTATTTGGACCACATATTCACAACAAATGTGCAAACAAAAACCGCTGAACATCGCTTATCCTCGTCTGGCTTAGACATCACTGGATTCAGACCACACACACACACACACATACCCACCCCTACACGCAAGCAAGATAAGTGGCGGTAAATGGTGCTAAGCAGTCAAGCAGGGATATAAGACAGGTCACTGCATTATTTATGGCTCTCTGCCGTGTTTGGTATTGCATCCTGATAACACCTATTCAGCAACTTTTCCCCACAAGTGCAACCCTCAACACACACACCCACACGCACACACACACACCCACAGCTGTCTCAGTGCAGAAATAAGTTGCATATTCTCTCTGGAAGTCATATGAAAATAAACTCATGACGTTCCTTCTTTCAAATGAGGTAGATCCTTGTTTTATTGGCACCAAATGCAAATGCTCTGACCTTGTTTCTGAGCTCACTTCCAGCTTTGTACAATTTGAGTCAAAACAGACGCTTTCAGAGCACAGAAATCGATTCGCTAGCCTGCATGAACTTAGTAATTGTGCCGAAATCCACATTTATTTCCATCAGCCTGACCCCGTAATGAAAGCGTTATCAACAGTTGGTGTTTAATTCATGAAAGTGCAAAAAAATAAAACGTTTTTTCCCCACCACACCAGCAAGCTAGTTAAGAAGAAGGCTGTAAACTTACTGTCCACCAGCTCTGGCCCCGATAATCCAAACAGCACAGTGAGTCATAAATTCTCGTTATTCTGACCTTAAATGGTGCCCAGGAGACTAGTTGAGGTCTACAACTTTTGCTACATGAATAACAAGCCTTAAAACTATTAATAACCATTAAACTTTTTCACAATTTGACATATTACAACCACAAACTTCAAAGTGATTTAATATCATAGGCCAATACAAGTTACTGCATAACCATGAACTGGAAAGTACATGTTAATGGTTTTCAAAACATTTTATAACTAAAAGCTAAAGTGTGCCGTACATTCAGCTTTTATTTGCATTTGATTAGTAGTAAATGGAACACTGATCAACATAGTTGATGTCTATTGATGGCATTTGACAAAATGTAATGTTTATTGATTGTTTTGCAATTGGTGACTGCATGATGATTTCATGATGTAAAGCACTCTTGTTGCTGAAATGTACTATACAAATAAACTTGAAACTTGAACTCTAACTCCATCTTCTGAAAATGGAAATAGCACAATACAAATCCATAAATACCAAGAAATAGTTGGTCGCTGTTGGGCAGATCAGAGCAAAATTTAACTCTTTGGTCTAGTTGCAAACTGTGATGTGGAAATCCTATACTTTAGCAAGGAAAATGGAAAATGGATGGAGGTAAACAACTGGCTATAAAAGCAATGGTTATAGTCCTAATGATTTTAATTCTACCTGCAACTTTAAGATGCAGATTAGTATCAAAATAGTGACACATTAGCAGAATTCAGCCATTGTATTTATGTCTGTTGGAGTTGAGATGCGCTCAAAAGTTGCAAGACAATTGCTGTTGCAGAAATGCACAACAAACTTTTTAAAAGTTTAGTTGAAAAAAATAAAACTTCCTGATCATGTGCTACTTTGTGTTGATATGCTGCATAAACACTGAATGACATACGCTGAAATACGTAGCTGTAATGTCAGAAAATTTGAAAAAGTTCAATTCTTTTTCAAAAGTTTATTTCTTGTAACAAAAGTTTGATATAAAATTTGAAGAAAAATAAAAAACAGAGGCTAAAAAGAAGCAAAAGAAGTCAGAGGAGGGTGAATGTCAGAAAGAGAGAGTAATGCAAGAACATCTGTCTCTCATCAACAAAAAGGAGAAAGTCAGCAACTCAAAAAAGCTCACTGGACAAAAAAATAACCTACACACACACATATTGGCACAGACACAAACACACACAAACAGGTGGGGCTGTGTTCTCCAGGTGTTCTGCTTTAACACACAGTGGAAACCTACCAAGTGAGTGTGGATTAAAGACAGAGAATGATGACAGGGAGAAAACTACAAAGGATCTGAGACTAAACACAGCAAGGGGGGAAAGGGAGACAAAATGAGTCATAAAAAATAAAACTGAGTGTGTAATGGCGAAAAAAAATACTGACAGAGGATGAAGCCTTTCAAGTTATAGGGGTTTCTAATCCAAAATGACACTCTGAGAAGAAAACAGTGTTAAATACAAGTTCCATGCCAAAACTACTTTGAAAACAAGTGACAGCATTTGTTAGAACAGTCGAACTCACAGATTAGTAATGGGTAATTTGTTCATGTCTGCTTAAATGGTAACAGACTCTTAATGAAGATCTACAAAGCAACTCTACTCACTAGCATTTATGTTCGAGCTGCCTGTGTAATATACACTTTACCAAAGACAACAGAGGGATGTATTACTCTAATAGACTTCACGATTACACAAAAACTCATAGAAAATGTTTTGAGGCATTTATGTTAAGAAAATATCCTTAGAAAAGTTGGAGGGAAAAAATAGTCTGCATGTGAAAAATTATGAAAAAGTCTATGATTACAGAAGTTTTTAGATGTCTCCATAACTGTACAATGATTGGTCCTGACCACATAGCAGTCCTGTCATGGCCTCCAGAGACTGGACATTAAAATGAAATTGTAAATATTGTTTAAATGACTGCAATATAAATGGTATGCCAACCTTGAAGTCACATTTTAGACCAGAGTTGGATCCAAAAAGGAGTTTGAACTCCTAATTTATTTTCAAAGAATACTGGTATTTTATAGCAAAGCAACTAAAAAATTAAAACCTAAAACTTGCGGTGTTTCATGACTCACACTATAATTTCTATATTATTCTCAGGTTTTTTACTTTTAATGCTTTATGCATGGTGTCCAAGGATCATAAAAGGTACTAAAAAGAGGTTTCTCTAGAATTTATGTACTAGGTCTAACATCATCATTTAGTTACATCTTAAATGTGTGATTTTGTTCATTTAATGCTTCTTCAATTGTCTTTTAAGATACACATTGTATTTATTTCTATTACTGCCATTCTTGCTAAGGTATTGGGATGTTTTTCCTTTCCTATATGGGTAAGGAATTCATTGCAGGACATCTTTCTACATGCACCCATTAAAGATTTATATTTATAAAAATGGTTTACATCCCCAAACAAATTTTCCAGTAGAGTTCAATAAGTGTGGACTAAATAGGGCTAATGAGAATGGACCCTTAGAGTAAAATGTTCACATTCATGAAGGAAGAGAAGAAAATCAACAGATTAGATTGACAATTTATAATTGACAACAAATAGCCAATCCCACAGGTTTTCCAACTCCTAACGATAACATGGTTCAGTTAGATGTCATATTATTTGAAGATTCAAGTTCTGATTTCCAATCATTAGCATACAGCCTGCTATCGCCTTCCTATTCTTCTTGGATCCCAATTATGGAAAGAATATGCAAACATCAATGGACGGTTTATCTGGTGTACTCCTTTAAGTGATTGGAATCACATTCAAGGCAGTGTGCTTAATGCTCCACATCAGGCTTCTCAGAAGTGTATGAATGAGAGTGTCTAACAAATTGTGTGAATGGATTTCCAACAAGTGTGAGAAAACATAGATTGACAGAGTCAGAGAGAATAGGCAGAAAGAGGAAAACACAAAGAGCGGCTGAAACAGTAAAGAGATTTCCCACCGTGTCGGAGCGAGAAGAACAGGAGGTGAGGGAGCTTTCTTAAGTCGGGGTGAGAGAGAAAACACTGACAGAGGGATGTGTGGAAAAAGAGACAGAGAGCGCTATTAGAGACGAAGTGAAGTGGCGTGAAAGGAGGGGAAAACAACAAGATGATTCAGCGTGAAGAGAGAGAGAAAAAGGAAAACAACCTGTGGCCTCGCACCACCCTGCTGACTCTCCAGGGACTTGGGTTGTGCACAGACTCGATTATACAAACATTCTTCTTTGTGTGCGAAGGTTTTGAAGAAGCGAGGAAAAGGCAAATATCCCAATTTGAAGGATTTGCGTGATCTCGGCTGCCATCTGAGGATATTTTTTCTTTACAAGTGGACAAACAGAACTCGACGCTCTACTCTCCCCATTTTCTATAATTACTATAGTGATTACACATGGCCAATAAACAGACGAGAATGCTAACAGTTTACTAATGACATGATAACTGTAATTAGAACATCCTGCTGGACACCCTAATTGTCCTTTCTCTTTTTTTACATGAGAGAAACACAGAGAGAAATGTGCCAAAGGATAATTGGCTTAAATTTTATTCACTCTTTGTGAACTACATTGTTGATGCTACTAAAACACCCCCCTCTAATTCCAGCCCCCCTACCTTATTAGTCAATATTATTTCAGAAGACTGAAAGAGCACTCTTCTCTTATTAAAGCAAGACCTGTGTCCTGTGGATTGGGCCCCATCATGGTTCCCTTTTATCACCAATTTTGTTTGTGCTGTTCATGCATGGACTCTGGTCACGGTTGGGAACCTCAGGGTCTCACCTCATCCGCTTGTATCTTCAGGCCATGACCTTCAACAAGCAGCAGAGTGGTGTGAAGCAGCTGAAGTGAGCAGGAATGATCCTGCCAGGGTCAGTCACTGCATCACATTGAAGAGTTTAAGTATCTTGGTGTCTTGTTCACAGGTGATAGTAGGAGATGGATAGACGATTGATGCCTTCTCTGCAGTAATGTGGGTGGTGAGGAAAGCACCGAGCCACAAAGTGATGCCCTCCATTTAACAGCTTAGACTACATTCTAGCCCTCAACTTGGGTCATAAAAGAGTAAACAGCATTTCAGATATAAGTTACTGAAATTAGCTCCCTTTATAGGGTGAAGGGCTCAGAAATAAAGAAGAACTCTGTCGATGATGGTTCTTCCAAACAAGGTGTCAGTAATCAGTAAAGGTGGTTGGGGCCTTTAATTGGACTGGCTAATGGATACCTTCCTTTGGCGATTTTCTGGACACATCCAACTGGGAAAAGGTCTCTAGGTAGACAGAAAATGAACTGGATTGACAATATTTTTCTTGTGCATTTTGGAAGTCATTTGGAAGAGAAGTCAGTCAGAGAGACCGGGTCATAAATGAAGCCATTTATGACCCGAATGGGCAGAAGAATGTAGACGTCACACATCAGTGCACTCTTTAGAAGTAATAATCGATGTCATCGTCTAAGGATCAATTTTGAAATTGTTGCACAACGAAAGCTGACATTCTCACAAGATCAAAACAAAAGAACAGGAGGACAGAAAAAGAAAGCACCCTTTGTTTACTTCTGGATTTACCATATCTGGCTTCTTCTGGTGAAGAATCATGACACGTTGGATAAAACATACAAGTTGGATAAAAGGTGCAATGACAGTTCAGACTGCAGACATTTTTAAAACTATTGAATATGTATTCAATTTAGTACCACATTTGAAAGTGACACACATCAGATTTTGGGGGGTAAGAAGATCAAGTTCAAGTTCAGAATGAAAAAGTCAGATATGGTTCACATATGGGCGAAAAAAAGAATTGGATTTTGGTCGCATTTCTCTACTACATGAATGTAGCCATATATAAAAGCTAAATACTATGGATACATGGTTTGGGCAAAAAGCTGTGACTTTTCTCAGTGTTTTAGACTGCTTGAATGTGGCTTCAGGAAAATAAGAGAAAAGAAATCTTTGTAAAATCGTCATTTGAGGAAGACAGATGAAAGGCGATAACTGCTAATCCTGAAACCTGGTGGAAAACACCTGCTTCCTGCAGGATAATTAAACCACAATCCAAGGAAAGTCTCCAGCAAAGAGTCACCTGCTCGCTCAGTTGTAGCAGAGAATGACCTGAACCCAATTTCCACTGAAATGTAGAAATCTTTATTTTTTTCTCAATTCTGCAAAAAATATACTTAATGACAAAACTATACATAAAGAAAATACTGCCTGTAAACAGTAAAAATATGATGAGTAGACCTGTAAATAGTAGGCTCCGTTGGATGAAAATGTGAATTAAATCATATGTTTAGGCATAAATCTGAGTCCTCCACCTTCCATACATCATAATCAGAGTGTATTTAATGCCATACCTTGGCCAGAAACCCTCCTGAGCTCAGCAGAGGAGAGGAATAAATCTGGATTGGTTTACTGCAGGTGGCTCCACTCAACTACTGCTTCACACCCAGCTGCTCTCCTCTTGTTACTCTAACGCCCTATAATACTCCCACTCTCTCTTCCTCTCTCCCTGCCTCTATTTCTTCCCTTTACCTCCCTCTTTTATGCCCTGCAACACTCAAGATTCTTCACGCTACTTATATTTTCTCCTCCCTCCCTCACGCTTTGTTTTTACTGCTCCATTGTTTCAGTGCGCTCTGCTGGGAGCAAAGTTTACAATTCCTCCAGGTAAGTCATTGTAAATAGATTGTATTTTATGCCTTCCTACCCTCTGCACCTGTGAATCAACACGTCTGACAATGCAGCTGTAATGAAAAACATCTCAAGAGAAAATTGCGAGATATCCAGGGAAATATGCAATGCATACAGAAACGCCTTCTAATTTCACCTGCTAATTGTCTATGTGGAACACATTTTCATTTACTGTGTGTTAAATGCCCTCTTTAAATCAAAAGTTATTAAAATTATTTATCCAAATTCAATTCAAACAGCTGGAATGTTTTCAATATTTTCAGCTAAACTCTGCAGGGATGAAGTGATGTGCAAAAGCATTCATGTCCTTGAACTATTCCACATGTTATACATTACATCTCCAAATGTCAATGTTTTTACTGGACTTTTGAGTGAAAATGAGCTTAAAGTGGAGAATATTTGTAAAAATTTGGAAAATTAGTCAAGGTCTTCAATGTGATTTATAAATAAAACTTGAATAAATGGGAGCAAATTAGCTAGTTTTATTGTCATACCTCTAAATAAAATTCAATGCAACCTGTCGCTTTTGTCATTTAGTTAAAAAAAATTTATATTTTTGGGAATACAGCATCATGAAAACTGATAGACATACAAAACAGGTCAGAGATAATGTGGAGTTGAATTTTAAAGCAGGTTTAGATTATAAAACAATACATAAGGCTATGAACATAACTCACAGAACTATACACTCATCTAAACTGACATTGTACAAGTACTCTTTGGCACATAGTGGTGGCAGCATCATATAGTAGGTGCACAGAAGTTGGTTAGAATTTACTGAAAGTTGAACAGAGCTAAATCAGGTTAAAGCAATCTTGTCAGGGTGCAAAACATCTGAAACTATTCATGCATTCAAAAGGCCCACTGCTGTTTATGCACACTAATTGAGCTTGTTTTTATTTCCAAAGATAATTTTGAAATCTCAGTCTTTAGATGTGCAAAACTGGTATCCAAAAAAAGATTGTTTTGCATAGTTTTATAAACCATCCTTTTCATTCCACTTCACAATTATACGCTACTTGTCATGAATCATTCCAGTTGGGGAACTTTAGGGGAATAACAAAATGAAGCAAATTTGCTAGCACATGTGCACAACACAAAGAAGAGATCAAAACCAGTGAGAAACACAAGAGGAACAGGAAGCATTGCAACAGAACAGAGAACTGGCAAAGAACTGACTGAAAAAAAGGGATTTTTAAATGCTGGGGAGGCCATTAGTGGGCCATGGTCAGGTATGTTACACTGAATTCACAGAAGCTGTGAGAGGACATGAGTTAAAAAGACAACAACATTGGCTAATTATAATAATAATCAGAACAAAACACAAAAATAAACCCAAACCAGAAGAACCAAAGCAAAGAACAAAGACAAATCCAAACGCAAATCGAGCAATAACACCAGTTTGGCACTGAAAGACTTAAAAATCCCACTGCATTTCACTTCAGTTGGCATCTAACATGGCAAATTACATAAAGTTTGTCTTTGGAAAAGCACTGTATGTTTGTGGCAGGGCGCTAAAATGGGCAAAAGCTCATTAGGCGAACAAGTGAAATGGATAATTTGTTTTATTGATGGCTTACAGAGCCCTCTGACTCAGCCTGATGTAATAATTAATTATAACAAACTGAACCCACAAGTAGGTTTAAACCTTGAGGTCATATTAAACACTGATCATACAGGTTTTCCTTAAGCCTAAGCGGCAGTAAATAATTGCTTTGGGTATTTTACAGTTGCAATACAAGAAAACTCCTCAAAACAGATGAAACATCCGATTTGCTATATAAGAGCTCATGTATGTATGTGGAGTTGCTTGCTCCCCGTCCACTTTAGACTTATAAAATGGCCCTAAGTTGGGTGGGAGCAATCATATCAATTATATTAATAACATAATTCAAGCCTGAGTTCTACCTGTGGGCAATTTGCTGGAGCACTTCTAACACTGTGTATGGCGGTGATCCTGTTTCATCATCCAGCGTATTTCAGTGGAGACACTATAGAGGCAGACAGCTGGTCTTGAGTGGCCAATTATGTCCGTTTATCTCCCTTCCAGGCGCAGCTGCGATCAAACGGAATGAAGAAACAGGATCAAACAGCGAGGCTAAAAATTTCTCTTCCGTTAGGATCGCATCTTTACTGCTGCTTCCCGTATCTGTTTCCGTCTCTTACTTCCTCTTTTCTGCACTTCCATCTCCTCCAGCCTCTTGCTTTATATATATATATATATATATATATATATATATATATATATATATATATATATATATATATATATATATACTTCTACGTCTCTCTGTGCCTTCCTCGCTCATCTCTCGGGAAACAGCAAAGGAAAGGCAACTTTAAAAGTTTAGTGCTGAGGAAGCTTCATCCTGTAGAAGATCTGGATGCTCAACTGAGAGCCACGGGGGGAGAGCTGGAGGGAAGCTTCAGGGAAAAGTTTCATCTAATGTCAGCAGATATTCTGTTTCCAGATGGAGTCAGTGTGTGCCAGAAATCGGCCATTGTTACCTTTATGATCGGCATCTGAGGAGAAATCAGTTTTTTCCCCACCCTATTCATTAAATGTATCCAAAACAAGCACAAGCTCAGCCTAAAACACGTCAGTCAAAAGCATGCTGAGTAATAAGTGTCACAAACTACCAAGAAAGTCCTTCTTTTCCCCCGTAGTTGGATTCAAAACCCTATTGTGTAGTATTTGTAATCTTTTTGTGTTACAGTACTTAGAAAACAAAATCTGAATCGCGCCAAATCGGGGGTTGGCATATGAGACAAAACCTAAAATCAGAACCGGTCAGTGAAAGCAGGATTTGTGCATCTCTAATTCTCTAATTCAGTCAGAAAGTCTCTAAAAAACAGAAAATATATTTTTTTTCTTGTCGGTTACTAATAAGTTGTAAGAATGTTTTATATCTAAGCATGGAGAGAAAATAAGAAATTTATATCAAAACAGATGAGTTTTAATACCTTAAACATATTAAAGGCTTCTGTAAATTCTGACTAACTTAAAAAAAAAACATTTGACAGACAGGGTACCAAAGTTTTCAGATGCTTAAAAGTTCCTCTGACAGAGCTTTAAAAATACTGAAAGGTTCTTCTCTACAATAATCGACTTGTTTCTCCATAGTTACGTACATGAACCCGAAAGCGTTATTATAAGGAATCCCTTTTGAAAGACTCAAATAGATAAAAATCTACTCATACGTAATCTCAAATGAAGCAGTATTCCTTTTTTAAAATTCCCCGCTGAATTGATTTTTGTTCATTACTTGAAAGCGCATAAAAAGTTCACACCTGTGGAAGCAGAGCGACAAATACAAGTGGCTACTGATCTGGTATCATGTGGACAGCAAAGCTGCTCGGAGCTGGAAATCTGGTGCGTAAAATTCATTATGCGTAAAACGATGTAGCTACACGTGAAGAGGCACGGTAAATGCACGCACATACTATAAGTGTCTGATAAGCAGAGGTTGAATTGTGCCTCTCAGAAACGACTGTGCATAAAAAAAGTGAAATTCAGGAGTCGAACTAGCTCTGAAGACCAGACAAGCAGCGACGGAGCTCAGCTGACCCCCGCCAGCAGGAGACAGTAAAACCAGCCAGCTTCACCAGCACCTCTCTGCAGACCTGGCTGTGAAAATTAATATAGTGGCTCCAGATTTGAAAAATAAGTTTTGAAAGTTGCGTTCAGTTTTCAGACTCTTGGGATAACTTTCGAGGAATAAGGTCGCGTCCGCACAAATAAGGACGTAAAACTCTGATCAGGATGCAGACGCTGACAGCGTCACTCGCTCCTAAGGCTATAATTATGCTGGATTTGGGTTTTATTATTGTTGACATGGGAGAACCCGACTAAAAAGAGGGCTTTAAGTTAAACATTAGATGGAAGAAGATGTCATTCAAGATCAGCGCACAATCCATTCCTGGACGCGCCGAGAGCAGCAGGGACGGAAACAAACCAGCCTCCCACTAAACCTGCATCATGGCTTACAGGTTATTCAGATAACTGATCACAGATTATTGTTGTTGAGATTTTACTTCTATGTCTCCATGATGTAGCGGTGCAAACTGTTTGCACTGGAACAGATAGAAAAATAAAATAAAATAGACTACTTTCCTCTTAATTGTACTCAATACTAAATAGACAATTCTGTTACAAAAACCATATTTTAAATGAGGTGGAGGCTGTTGTGTTGTAAGAAATGAATTTCAATCACAACTGACTTTCAATTCATACCATTTTCTGATGCCTCACAGATCGCAATGGAGTTTTTTGTTTTGTTTTGTGTCTTTTAACTCATGACTCCCTTTCAAAAGAGCGGTTAGATCATCATGTAAACCCGAGGGAGACACATGGATTTACGCGGGAGACAAAGGTGACAAACTTACCTCCGTCGTCAGCTTTTACAGCTGAAGGCAAAAGAAGCAGCAGAATACATCCACACAACCATAAACATGAATCCATCTTTTCCCTCAAGGTGTCGAGAAACCAGAAGAAAAATGAAAAACACTCTCCTTTTTTTGGTTTATTTGGTTAGTATTAAAAATAAAGTGTTCCGGTAATAAACTTTCCCGTCCTTTTCCCACAGTTCCTTCAGGGGCAACGATCACAATCCAAACGCCGTGTTGCAGCTCTCCAAGAAATATGGTTTTGGCTTTTTTACACAGTTCATGTGAGTTATTGTCACTGCTTCTTTTCGTCAGGAAACCGCAGTTAATGCAGCACAAAAGCATAAAGTCTGTAGGATTTGAACTGCAAACACGGTTTTATCCCAGCGAAATCCATGTTGGTGCGCACAGTCCGGGTAAGGGTGTCCCACAGAGTGTCAAAACGTGTGTTGGAGCAGGTCTTGGATAGAAGAGACACTCAAATTAAAATGAAAAAGAAACAAAAATCTAACTTGGTCATCAAGTAAAACCAAAAGGGGTGCAAGAAAATAAGAACGAAAATTTAAAACAAAAAATGGTCTTCAAACATATCTTTAAGCCTTCGTTTACAACTCTACTGAAAAAGGGCAGGTTCTCATTTTTAATGTTCCCTTTTTATGTTCAGCCCCAACAGCAGTTATTTCTCAGGCCAATGAAAAATGTATTTCTCATAAAGCGCAGATCCAGTTGCCGTGCGTAAAACTGCTCCGGAGAAAATAAACGTGGTTCGTCTCCACTTCTCCTCCTCCTTGAAAGCTGTGCGTCTCTCCGCTGCAGCCCTCTGCTCTTCAGTCCACTCCCTCCGCTCCTCCTCTTTACGCGCAGTAGCAGCAGCAGCAGCCCGTGTGCCTCAGTGTGTCTGTCTGTCTCCCGGCAGGCAGGCTCCGGCAGCGCGCTCCTTCCCCACCGGTCTCCTCCGGGTTTGTGGCAGCGAACGGGACTGCTCACTCAGTTCACCCTGTTTCGGCGCGCGTGCACGCCGTGCGCTCGTGAGCGTGTATCGGATTACAGTGGGCACCTCGGCCCGCCTCCATGTGGCCCCTCACTGATTAAAGAGCAGCTTCATCTCCCTCTTGTCTCTTTTGCGCCTGATCACCTCTCAACATCCTACACATCGTTATGCCTTCATCCGACTTTTTTCCCCCCTATTTTTTATTTTTTTACTTTCTCTTTACTTTTCCTTCTGTTTTGATCTGGATTCTATATTAAGAAACTGTGCATTTTCATTCTGTATGCTGCATTCCAAACGTATTCATACCCCTTTAACTATATTACGTTTTTGTTACTTCATAGCCACAAACTTTATTGTATCTAATTCAGATTCCAACAAGAAGTTGGGCTATAATGTAAAAAAAAATGATTTCAAAACATTTTTATAGGTTGTGTATTGGCAATCAGTCCACATGGGTCAATGCTTTGTAGAAACTAGTGGGAATGTCTTTGCTACATACAGAGACCCACATTTTGCCCTTTCTTCTTTGCAATTAGCTCAAACTCACTTTGTTCATATAGAGAGTGCAGGAACACCAGCTTTCAACTTTTGTCAGACATCTGGACTGGTGTAGGTTTTGATTAGGCCATTTAAATGTGTAAATACGCTTTGATCCGAATCATTCCATTGAAGCTTTAGCCTCAGCCTCAGCCTCAAATAGTTTTTCTTCCAAAATTACAATTTATTTAACACCAATCATCTTTGCATCAGCTTTGACCAGCTTTCCTGTACCTTCTTTAAAAAAAAAGCATCCGCACAGCACAATGCTGCCACCACCATAACAACTCCTTAGTTGTTATTTTGGAGATTAGCAGACTGAACAGTGCCCCAAAAGAAACTTGGGATATTGTTAAAAATCCTAAGTGTGCTTAAAGCTATATTTTGTTTAGAGGTCTCAAAGTAAAGGGGTGGAATTGTGAAATAATTACATTTTTATTTAAGAAGATCACTCCTAATAATCTATTGCCTCAACTTAAGTGTCTCATTTTGTAGTTTATACATTTGAGGAGGTTTCAGGCCTGGTAACCAACACTGAACTCCAGCCAAATATCTTCACTTTCCCCACTTTCCTTTTCTAAAGCACTACTTTTTCCCATCACACAAAATCCCAATATAACATGTAGAAATGCAATGGAAACACTTTTTTTCGCATCACACAAGTCACATGAGCAAAAACCGAATGTTACTACTGGCAGGAACACAAAGAAGAAGACAACAGGAAGTGAAAGGAGGATGATGGCACGATATATTTTTTAATGACTTATCTCATGAACTTATTCATGTGTGATTTTAATTAATTTTAATTTAATTAATTTTAAAAATCTTATTTAATGGAAACACCACAATTGTTAAAGTGTTTTTTTCAACATAACCAAATATCGACAACATTTTGCAGACATTTGTAAAAGAAACAGCTTTTGTAGCCAATTATCTATCTTACAAAGTGAGGACATACACACGACTTCTCCTTAGAAGTGACAAATTGACGCAGAACAGTCCCTTATAATGATAATATTAGTGTTTATGGACCATAAAATAAATTGAAATTACAAAACTAAAATCGCTCATTGGAAACATACCAATAAAAAAACAACAAATTTTTCAATAAAAAGGTTTTGCACTAGGATGTGGTGGTTGTTCAGCCATATATTATATACATACATACAGTACAGACCAAAAGTTTGGACACAACTGTGTGTCCAAACTTTTGGTCTGTATTGAGTACAGACCAAAAGTTTGGACACACTTTCTCATTGAATTCAATGAGAAGGTGTGTCCAAACTTTTGGTCTGTACTGTATATATATGTATTATAAATTTGCCACATTTATAATAGAAACACAACACATGCCAGCAAGGCAAAAAAAGAAAGAAAAAGCTTTCTGCCAAGGGCACATGAGTCGGTGGGAAACAGGATCTGAACAAGAGGTGGAGTAATACACAACGACTTAAAATAAACTTGGTTTACATAATAAGGTGATGAGATTTGTTTCTTTTACTCAAAAGAGATCCAGAGTTTGCCTCTGTCATTATAGCTGCTCACACACTTGGTTTCCTTCCCACTGCCTGCTCCTGTTTCCTCAGTGGTGTAATGGAGGGAGTCCGTCAGTGGGAGGTGTGTTTTAGCAGCATCAGAGCTCTGCGGTCTGACAAACCCAACCCGCCTCGGCCCTAGCTCTGCCTTCCCAGGGCACACCCTGCTCACATCTATGCGCAGATGTACACACATACAGGCCATAATGACATGGCTGAACTCACCACTGACCACTCAGTAAAACAAAATCAAGACCTGCACCCAGATTTCGTGGGAAGAAAAGCCCTTACAAACTCCTTTATGACAGAGAAGATAATCACAAGATAGCTGATACTGTTTTTATATCGAGTGCTGATTATTTATAGTCTCTTGAACTTTGTGACACAAAATTTTCAGAGTGTGGACTGTGATATGTGATATGGTCCTCATAGTAAGACAGCTGATTTTACCATTACAGGACAACATTACAGTATTAAAAAGGTACAGCTATGTGTGATGTACCAGCCAGGTATTTTCTGGTATCTTGAGGCCCCGGAGCTATTTTTCTTTGACACATTACTGGAGTAGCTGTTAACTCATTCCTTGGGTCTCTGCTCCTGTGACCTCTGCAACCAGGCTCTCTCTTACTGTCACCCTTCTTGCTGCCTTCCATCCTGCCTCTTTGCACTGAAACTAAATCCACCAGGTCTGCAGGAATCTGTCAGGTGATGAGAGCACACAGAAGTCACATGAGCGACGTAATGTCTGATGTCTTAGTCTCACTTTGAGAAAATGTTTAAAACAAGAGAAGTTTCTTGCTTTTTTAGTTTCTACCTTGAATGGAGTTTTCAGATTTTGAAAATACACAATATTTTCAGTGGCGCTGAAATGAAATAATCAAAATTGCCTAAAATTGTTGTTTGGGTGTAGTCCAAAACTGAGCAATTCTACTTTCCACTCCTTTACTCAATGCTGACCTTATAAAAGTGCTGTGAAACAAGACTTTCCAGTCATTGACATCTTTTCTGCTTTCCATGCAGTAGTGGGCAGGCTTTCCCAGAATTAACTAGTGAAATCATCAGCATCCCAATTAAGGCTATCACACAGAGCTGCTGCTGCCCTTTGCTGTCAGCTCTGTATTTTAGTGAAAACTGCTGGCCGATATGGCTGCTAATATCCAAACTAAATTCTGATTAATGTTTAATGAAACATTAAAATTTTAATACCATTCATTTAGCTTTACAAGTCCAGTTTTCTTTAACTGCTCTTTTCATCCTGACTCTTTCTATGGAGCTAAAGGAGGTAAAGCAGCTCTTGTTTTGTTTTCTGTGTGGGATTTTGCATGATGGAGCAATGGAAGAAAGTTCAGAAGGAAAATGATAAATGCTTTTCAAATAAATTTAATTTCTATGCCTCCCACTTTGGTAACCCTAAATGAATCCAGTTCTTGTTAGGTGCCGCCTAATTTGGTAAATAGTCAAATTGTGGTGTAATACGAACCTGGATGGCCTAAGTCCTAAGAAGGTCGTTGAAGAATTTTAGTGAACAAGAAAAACACCAAGAAGGTCAGGTATAAAGTTGTGGAGAGGTTTGGTCATAAAATATCCAAAACGTTTAACTTTTATTAAGCATCAGTCCATCTATCGCTACCATCCCCATTGTGGCAGCATCATGATGTGGAAAAGCTTTTCTTTAGAAAATCTAGCAGCAGAACTTTTGTAGAAAATGTTCTAATTGCACCAATAAAAACATTTGAGTCCGATAGGCAGACAAGTACAGTGTGCTACAAAAATATTAAAACTCCTTACATTTTTATTTACATTTTGTCATATTACAACCACAAACTTCAATTTATACAGATATATGAGACTGTTTATGTTAATGAACAAAAAGCCATTAACACAAACAACTGAAAAAACTGAAACTGACAAAACTAACAATGCATGAAAATGTACTGACAACCAATGAAAATCAGACTTTGCTTTTGAATTAAGGTTCAATAGAATAATTTAAAAAACAAACCAATAAGCCAGACCTGGACAAAAATTATGGCAAGGCACATCAGCTCTATGTGTTTGTGTAAAATACAGCTTTTGAGAAAGAGTGCATTTTACAGAAAACTGATTAATCCATCACCTAACAATGAAAAGACATACAGTACAGGTCAACTATAAAGTGAAAAGTCCAGGAGGTATTAATAGCTCTGCAAGACCCTGTATCTAAACTTTATCTTGCCTGGTTATCTTTACAAACGGTTTACATCAGTTCAGATTGTGATCAAGATTCTGATTCATCATTACTGTGTTAAAGTTAAACTAATTTAGCTGAACTTCAACTTTCAGCAAAGGGTGGGGAGAGAAATGAAGCCCTGTGGCATCTTAATGGAAACATGTGAGGGTGTGTTTTTAGCAGAGCTGTGAAACCAGGCGAGAGAAAAGTGATCCCTGCTTTGCGTCAAGGGAAGAACTTCTTGGTTGGCTTTTCATCAACTAAGACCGATTCTGTCCACACCTTAAGGACACTCTGAAGCTATTTGGTTCTCTCTGGTTTGACTCACACGATGAATGATCCCTTGATTTAAAATCTACATTTTCATAATTTCTGTTTTCAACTCTTCAGTCTGTCTATTGTTGGCTGTTTTGGTTGTCACATATTCACATTTGATATACATTTTATTTATTTTTCTTTAGAGATTAAGACCTGAATGAACATTTCACTTGGGAGTTTAACTGTGGGAAGTAGTTTTAATAGGACGTCAGTGTGTGAACAGTTCCACTTTTTTAAAAGTCCCGTTTTCTGTTTTTTCAGAGGAACCAAAATAAACTCCAGCAACATTAGTCCCTTTGAGTGAAACTCAGCACTAATTGCATAAAGTAGAAAAATAAAAGCTTCACTGAAGCTTCTTATTCCATCAAATCTTCTGTATATTCTTATGAAATCAAAATGTATAAGCATTCAGAAGTTAAATAAACATTGACAAGAATCTTAGGTAAAACAAGATGACTTCTCTAAGTCTATGACACTGCAGCACAACATTAAGCTTTAGGAATCAGAAAAGGAAAGAAAACCACATGGAGAAGTTTGCAATCTCAGGGGAAACCAGCAGCTCTGCATCCATCATCCTCTCCTCATTTGTGCTTCTGCCTTTGAATAAATGTTTGTGCAGGTGGTTGAGTGTCACAAAGTCAAACAAAATTTCAGGGCATAGTTGGAAGCCGTCAGCGTGTTGGATATGCTTTTTTATTTGGGGGCCAGCGTGCACAGTAACCTGTTGACTTTGTGAGGCTCCAGGGATTCTGCAGATGGTGTTTTTTTGGGTCTTGCTGCCATTCAAAGTGAACACTTTTTGAATCTCTTCCACATAAACTTGTCTTCTGTAGTGGAAGTAAACTATTCTAAATGCAAATATGCACAACACACAATCACACTTTGTGAGGCCTCATCGATAAGCATTATTACTAAAGCACATTCCACGGGAAACCGCAGGAAATGAGTGTCAATGGTTAACACGGGCTACACTGACATACTCAGAGATAATCGTCTCTGTGCCTGCGTGGGTCTAGAGCTCAGTAGTGATAATAGCAGTCCAGCCTGTGGAGACTGCAGGATGTCAATTCAGCTATTAGCAAGGACACAGAAGTGCCAGGAAAGGACAAATAAATACACAACAGCACACGCACACAAGCGCATGTAGTTTGGACACAGTGTTATGGGATCCCAATAGGCTATCAGTGTGTGAGGAAAGTCTCTCTGATTTTAAGACCTAAGATATGCCCATCTTTAACTGGAATTTGTTGTTCGCCTTTTCATAAAAGACAAAACATACCATCTGTAATTGCTACATATCACATTTTAGCCATTACAGCTTACACTCACATACAGCAGCTGAATTGAGGCTGGGATTAATTCATTTGGCGATGAAGTGAAAAGTAAGAGGGGGGTTGACTTCAACCCCCTTGATGCCTTAGTTCTTTCACAAAACACAGAGACTGCAAAGAGAGGTCTTAATCCTATATTGGAGCATTTTTGTGAAAGGTGCCATAGTTTGAGATTTATTAATCTTTTATCCTCTTTAAAAAATATATATATATAAAGCCTTTTGGAATAAGAAACACTTTAAAATTTAACAAAATATGTAGACTGGTCCAACTTCTTCTAGAGAATTCTTTAGGTACCTCTCAGTAATTTAAAATATGCTTTCTGATGAGGCTCATTTGTCATATTAAATATATATATCTTTCAAAATAACAATCTTTTAGTAGGTATTAAATACACTTTTATTAAACCCAAATTTCAGTATTAAAAATGTTATATTTTGTATGCAATAACCTAATGCAATGTTGTGTTTTCATAAGCTATAAGTGGGAAAAAAATCAGCATACAATTAAATGTCTTCTGTTTTGCTTGCTTCTCCATCAGCCATTGGAGTGGGTGGAGCTCCACCCAAGTGGAGGTGGTGGCCCCAGGTGAGGGGCTGGACTTGGCTTGGGGTTGCTAGGTAACAAACTGTGACTCAACAATTTAGAGGTGTTTGATACTGCTATTTGCAGATCCCAGTAATTTAAATAAATGAAATTTCCTATAATGTTTTTTTTATTTTATTTATTGAGATACACATGTAAACGAGTTCAGAATCTTTAAAACAATTTGTGAAACCTTTAGTTATTAAAACAATCAAAAAATAAATAATTTTTAAAAAAAATAAAATTACCTGTTCAAGATGAATTCTGTCTCTTGTCCAGTGACTGCTAGAGTTAATAATCAGCTCACCCACTGACCCTGCAAGGATAAGCGGGTTTAAGTAAAAAGACTGTTAGATTATGATACATTTTTGCCTCATTCCAGTGAATTCAATGTCAGGTATTATCTTATCTTGTGAACTAGATGAATCAATAAACCCCTTAGGGTTACAACATCCATTCAAATGGATAAAGAAGCCTGCAGTCCAGGGACACTGCACAATTAGAGTGTTGCATCTTATTGGACCCAAACAAGTATTTAGACAGTACGAAACTTTAACATTTCCACTCTTTTCGCAGTCGGTCTCTACCTCTGTTGTAACTGGAGTTAAATCTGTTCAGCTGGAGCACGATTAAGGTTTTATAGTTGGTGACTGAAGGACTTCTGTGTGTTACAGCCATGACATAACAGTACCATGTGTGGATGGGCTTTACTTTACTGAAAGATAGCACCAGAGTCTCAGGAGGCACGATCCAACAAGAACTCTGATTTATTTCTGAGCATGAACATGAATAAAATACCCTTCATTTTCAGTCCAAGGATCCCAATTGTGGCATCACTCTAAACTCTTTGCTCGGTTTTTAATGGCAGCGCACAGAGGACAATTAACCCACGGTGCAGCTGATGCCAGTCGTCCACATGTGGTGTGGGATGACACGGGGTGTTGGACGGAGTCCAAGACCTGTGTCAAGGTAAAAGGCACAGATGTCATGGTGTCCTAAGCCTGGTACACAATATGATAATTATGCATTGGTGTCATTTGTCTTGGGTCACTGGAAATGTTTATGAGATGTGTGGGTACCATTATTTACCAACATCACTGCCGTGACGTCTGTACGGCTCATATACCGGGTAAAACTCCTTTGCTCTTCTCATGATCATGCAAATCAAATCATTCACACCAAATCCAAGGCTTTTTTGATCAGTGGATGCATATACTTCACTTACGCTTCAGAATTATTTGCAGTCATATCCCAGCAATGGTTAAAATAGATTTGAAAGACCAACATCTTTCAAATGCCAGACCTTGGTGTTTGAAACCAGTGTAACACAATTCTGAACGGAGTTAGGCAGATATGAATTATGGATTAACACAGTGCTGCTTGTCATGAGCTGCCCTGAATGTTTTTAAATGTTTCCCTGCCCCAACACACCTGATTCTAATGATTTAATTATCCCCGTAGAGGCTGATCAAGCCCTGTAGAAGTCAGTTAATAGCACATTTATTTAAATCAGATGTGTTGAAGCAGAGAAAACCTTGTAGACAGGGTCTGCAAAATCCAGTAGTTTTGAACACTGCATGGTGTGTTTCATATGAGACTCATTGCTCAAAGTCTTTTGCATTTTAGTTGATATTCAAATATCCAAATGCTATGAAAGGCAAGTTATTCAAAAGGGAAAATGTTAAAAATCCCTTTTTGAAACTTTTGAGAATGTATGCCTTAAGTTACTTACAAATTAACTTATGTTGTCTTTAAGTTGTTCAGATTTATGATGAGGGTGAAATTTTCACGTATTGCAAAATTCAAAGATACTTTATTTGATTGTCAGTTTATATAAAGAGAGAAAACTACAAGAAGAAAAAGATGAAGAGACTCTAAAATTGCTAAATTATATGGTGCTGTTGTGATTCCCGAGAACTAAGTCACATCAAAATCCTTCTTGATCATTAAGTGAGAGAACCTTCCGGTAGCTTCACATTGCATTATGCAATTTTAGTTTTGAATAAAATAAATATCTAAAATAGTAGTAAATTTAAGGTTTTGTGCTCTGCATTTGCTCTAAGGGGATTTAATTGAAAATTACATGATCCAAAGCTTTGTTTCATAATGCACTGATTGAACGTAGGCAGAGTTGCCTTTGTCTCATGTACATGTTGTACATGTGGAGATGAAACTATGATAATAAAGTTAATTATTAAGAAGGATATGCTTTTGGGGTTAACAAGAGAAAGTGGAATATTATTACACTATGCACACCTTTCCATGATGACAAAAAAATTGTATAAGACCCATAAAAAATATTGAAATACCAATTCAGACAGATAACGTTTAAACCTTTACGACTTATGGGAGCTAGAGGTCTTTAAACAGGGCTGACTTTTTAATCCTTATATCAAAATCCTATTGTCTATAGTAATTTTTCCACTTTTTCATTAACTTTACCTGACAGCAAGAAGATTCTGAGTTCAAATCCCAGCTGGATAGGCAACTTTTTGAGAGGAGTTTGCATGTTCAAAAGTTAGACTGGAGAATTTAATTACCTCCTGACAGTCATGTGGATGGTTGTTTGACTTGTGTTTCTCACTGTTGGCCCAGTGATAGACTGTACGCCTATCCAGGGTATACAATACCAGTAGTGTCCAAAGTTGGGCCCTCAAGGGCCAATGCCTTTCATGTTTTAGATGTCACCCTGGGTCAACACACCTCAGTCAAATAACTGGATAATTACCAGGCCTCTGGAAAACGTGAGGAAGTAATTTAGCCATTAGAATCAATAACCTCTTATATGGACTAAGCTAGTATATAATGCATTTATTCCAGAAGTCTTGTATAGCACTCCAGATTAAGCTGGACTTTTACTTTTTTCCTTATTTTCCCCAGTGCTGTGGGTCAGGTAGCGCACAATAACACAATAAAATCCTGATTAAAATCTAATGCGTGTTCATTTTGATTCAGTGATTGAGTTTTTTGTTTCCCATTGTAAAATTTGCCAGCTGTTTCCATATTTCAGGTACATAAAGGATGAAAAAGTGACATCCAAAACCTTGTATCAACAGATATCACCTGTGCCAACTTCATTATTTACTTAGAGATTTTATTGCTGTCTCCCACTCTGAGCTTTCCTGTCCACAACTACCTCGATCTGCAAGCCTCTTTCATCCCATACCACTTCCCTGCCTCCCTCCTTTCAGAACGTGTCATTTACACTGTGTTATTGTAATTTCTTTTTTCATCTTGTCCCTTCATCCATGTCTTCCCTGTATTTCTCTGTGTGTGCTGATAGATAAGGATGTCCCCTCTTGATGTTTTACTCAGCTGGTAGCACAGCAGCAGCAGTTAGCAGCTTAGTGTTTCACAGTGGGGAAATGACGGGTTCTGCAGCGATGCCAGGCTGACTTTGTAACTACTCACGAGTCTTGTAATTGAAATTTTACGGTGGGTGGGAAATGGTTAATAAAATATTAAAACCCTCCAAAGAGCTGTATAAACATTTCAAACTTTAGACTCAAAACTTAATTTATATTACTGTAGATTGAGATTAAACAGTCAAAGTTGTTAGACAGTTCCAGTCAGAAGTTTACATACACTTATCGTTGAACTTTGAGCTGCTTTTAGTGCGTTTAGGTGTTGCATAAATAAAATTGTTTGATTGATTAATTGTTTAGCAAAAATGCTATATTCATTTTGGGCTTTTTCGTTACAATGAACCATCTTAATGATTTTAAATTAATTGAGGGGTCTCTGCAAAATAAAAATAATTTGTATAATAAAAATGATTTACTATGCAAAAAAAATATGTCAGCTCAATCTGCCTAACTAAAATCTGCAAATACTTAAAAAAAAATTCAAATTCAAAAATATTTTATTGATCCTAGAGGGAAAATAAATGTTTTGTAACTCATGTTAATTCAAATTCGGGCAGGAAAGATCTCGTTTAACAGTCTGTGTTGCAGCAAATTTGAAGAAGTCTCTGACTAAAGACAGTATGTTTTTCTATGACAATAAAAATCTATTTTCTCACCAGAAAGGCAGGAATGAAAGATTGGAAAAAGAAAAAAATCTCAATGAAAGTACAGAGCTACTCCGAGCCCTCTGAGTAGGGCTATTCTCAAAACCCCCTCTAAAAAACGGCTTAGAGCTGCCTATTATAATAGTTCAACACCAATAACGCATTCATATGCATTAATACATATAGTGGAAACCATATTAGTGCTTTGAAATGGTAAGAATACAAGCTTATATGTGCTAAAGGGCTGTATTGATTATAATTAGCATGAATGGGATTTTTTATGGGCGCTAGCATTTAGTTTAGCACTAATATTTTGTTGCATTATTTTAAGATTGCTTGCAATATTTAAAGTTTTCTTGTGTGTCAACAGCTTTGTAGTACCTATAAATGGGAACAAGAAAGTTGTTTTCCTTTTGCTGAAATGGTGTTTATATGTTAGCTGAACTGTTCAAAAACATTCAGTGAAGCCAAAGAAACAACCTCGGCTGTCTGTGAATAATTATTTAAGTCTGTATATTGCTCATAGCTATGCTTCTGAGAATTACATTTCATTTAAGGCCAAATAATGACACAATTATCATTCCTATTCATTAATGACTCCTTTAAGGTTTATGTAAACAGAGTATTGATTCATCCTTTTCATTTAGGAGTTTTATAGGAGAGTAATTCACAGGAATTTTAGGTCACAGATGATGGCTAAATGTAACTTTCCACGTGTTTAACTCAAACCTCTCTAGACTAGCTGCACTTCATTCAGAGTGCTGCTGCCAAAATCATCTCAATTCTTACATGTAACTCCACAGGTAATGAAACTAAACTGGCTCCTGGTGTAATTTAAAGAGCATTTCAAGATTCTTGTTCTGACTGTTAGAGCTCTTCATGGACAGGCAGCAGTTTATGTCAGAAGACTAAAGCATTCATCTGTCCCCATCAGGTCCTCTGAGGTTCTGTGATCAGGGTCTGCTGGCCCTAAAAACAAAAGGAGATATAGTTGGTTTTTTTTTTTGGTGGCTACAGGACTCCGTAGCTTTTTTCCTCGAGAATCAGTGGACTTTATGGCTTCCTTTTAAGCCATCTGAAAACCTTTTTAAATCCACTATTAAATCCACTTTTGTTTCTTTAGAGTTATTTGTGACGCACTTTGTGCTCTTTATCTCCTTAAGGGTGCAATATAAATAAAGTGCTGTTATTTACTTAAATTGCTTGAGCAAAAAACAGGCTAAAATGACTGAAAAAGCGGCCAAACCTCTTAGAACTATTGATAGAAATCATTTTAAGAGATTACTTGAAAGTCTGACTGCTTGGAAGTAAAGTGAGAAAAACAAGTGATGAGTGGAGACTTTCACATTTCTCTTAGGTTCAACTTTTTACAGCTACACTACACGCTTTTTGGCAGCTGAAGTATCATGTTTACCACCGTCAGTCACTGTCTGACAAGATGGATTGTGAAGGCTGACGGGGTAAGAGTGGGGGGAAACCTTTTACAGTCCACTTTTCCCTTTGAGGCAATCTAGACTGCTCCTTCATCCCATTGTCTCCTATTGTTTTCTTCACCATTTGAGATTTTTAAGGCTCAGATTGGTTCAATGGTTCAACCATTTTTCTAATAGTGAGCTAAAATGCTGAATTTTAGTATTTGGAGCAAACTGTACTTAAGCGTCCTAGAAACACACACACACACTCACGGACACACACAAAAAAAGACTTCACAATCCACTACCCTCAAATTGGAGACAGTACACCCACATCTATACAGCCATTGTTAACAAGAAACAAAGACAGACCTATTTATGTGGAAGTCACCCAACTGTAACACTGGAGTTACAGAACAGCACCCAGAAAGATGCACTTTGAAAAACAGGATGCAAAACGTCTTATCCTTCACTGCCTAATGAACTTATCTCCACCAACAATCTGATGGAAGATACTTGACTGTGTCACACTGTGTTTAAGGAGTGGATCCCTTTTTTAAAGCGCCCTTGTGTTTTATTTGTGGGTGGGGGCAACGTTTGCCTTAGGCGACACAAGCTGATAGCGTTATCACTTAACGACTTAACACAAAAACCTGCAGAGACAAGGCGGCATCTGATCACGATAAAATGAGGGGTTGGGAAACCCAACACTGATTAAATGGCCTCTAACCTCGCAGAGAACTCATTACACAGACTGTACCAAGGCAAGTGGGCTTGTGTGTCATGTTACAGCATCTGTCCCTTTGTTGAAACCTTTTATTTCCTGCTTTTCATTTTCTGTATGGGTCTTTCGTCTAAATTGTCATTGATACAAACGTGATTTTTCAGATTCTCCCATTCAGTTCCTTCAACTTCTATACATTTCATTTGCTTCTTTTTGCTCTATCTTTTCACAGCAAAAGGAAGAGGAGTAGTTAGTGTGCCACCCCCTTTATCAATGCCCTCTGTATGCTAATCCCGACTGCAATCACACTGAATGGAGCTGACTGTTGTGTAATCTTGTAATCAGGTGAAAACATACAAGCCAACATGATGGAAATTAGGAGTTTGGTTCAAGACATTTAAAAAGTACAAATCTTCATGGTTTGTTTCATGATTCATGTTTTCACCTGCAGAACCTGTAGGTCTTATTACCTCCTTGGACTTTTTCAGATTTTATGTTTCAGACACTAACCACATATGTTTATGGAAACAGGCCAACAAAATGCAGAGCAAAATTGTGAAGTTGAAATGTTTTTCAAAATGTTTGTACAAGTCAAAATGTCAGTAGTGGAATAACTATTTGTTTTAATGGACATTTCTAACTGATTCTGTCTCTCGCTATTGTGGCATTTGACTTTAATTTAATTTACCTAAGTTTTACGAGAATTCTAACTGATCTAAAAAAAGAGAAGCTTGGTCTGCTTTAACTTCAAACAGAAAAAAGAATGTGTATAAAGTGTGTATATAAATGTCTGGTTTCCACTGTATGTCTGTTCTCCGTGACTTTATTCCTGACCCCCGATGGGTTCCTCTGTCTTCATAATGTTGTTGGCTTACTAAATTTCTGAGGCTTTCACAGAACTGCTGCAATTATATAAGATTTACTGCTATACCTTTCAGATTTTAATTTGTGTAAGGTTGCTGTCCTAGCATGTAAAATCCCAATGAAACACAAAAAGACCCATCAAAGGGTACAGTGAGCTCCAAAGGACATAATTTTGAGCAGGCCAGACTGCAACCTGCAGGTCTTATCATACTTGTGCTTGCATGACTCTTGGAGTTCAGATCCAGGGTTTACTGAAGCTCATATACAACACAGATGGCATTTCCATCTCCTACAGATGACTGGAATGAAAAATACTTTGACCTTTATGCAGCCACAAATGTAGGATTCGGGGAAGAGAGTTATAGCCAAAGGAGTAGGGAGAGTAAGAAAGGGGCAGGTTGGCAAAATCAGGAAATGTAGAGAGGCACTAAAACTCTACAAGGTAAGGCCTCGACAGTGCTGGATAAATAAGATGGATATCAGAAAAAGTATTTATCATGCTGGCGAAAAGAAAAAAAAACTTTTTCCTAATCAATATGATTTTTGTGGTGTCTGTATTTGACTAAGCATGATAAAATACAAACTTAAAAGTCCACTTTTGGACTGCATTTAGTTTTAAGATTTATTGGCTGTCAAAACAAACGTCATATAGACTAACAATAAAATAATAACGCCCCAGGAGAGAGAAAAATATTAAAATTACTCAAGCTGTACACATTGCTGCACGTTCCCAGCTTCCCTGCACCAAATCCAGGTCAATTGAGTAATTACCTAGCTCATCCATGAAAATGAGTGTGAAACTTTTTAATTTGCTGTCCTTTATGTTGGTGTGCATGTTGTTTCCAGTCTTTCTTTAAAACTATAACTAAATCTTTGATTTGCTGTAACAATGTTAATTTTTGTTCTGTTTGTATCCCATCCTGTGTCTTATTCAATCAAGAATATTTTCAATTGTGAAAACTTAATGTTCACAAGTCCAAGTCAAGTCTAATAACTCAATAACTGAAATAGTTTTTCATTGGGAGCATGAAATTTTGTCTGTCCATAACACTGCATCTCTGTGAACTATATTAGGATATAAAAATACTTACATAAGTTATTCTTTTAAACTGGCAAAATTTCTGGCCTGAAAAAAGTTGTTTCAAAAAGCTACAAAAGGAATATTGCAGGTAAAAAAAAAAAAAAAATGTTACATGTGGTCATTTCAAGTCTTCCAATATAAACCAAACTGCAACAATGAATGAAAACATTGTTTTCTGCACGGAACAAGAAAAAAAAAATCTGTGATCCTGTTGCAGACAGGATGTGATGTGTTACTTTAATATGAGCTCCAGCTGATGCTGAACTGCAGCTGCAGATTCTGAACATCATCTCCATCTACTTTAACCAAAATGTGAAAATAACTAACTTGGGGGATTTCTGCTTTGATGGTGTGAATTACGGAGGGAGTTACCAGTAAACAAATGTATAGATGGGGCTGGATTTCTATTTATAGAGGTGGAAAGGGGGGAGGCAGAAGGAGAAGGGACCAGAAGGAAAGAATTGATATAATAATTGGAGTTACTTCCAAGGAAAATCCTATTTTCGCAGTCTGGCAGAGATAGAGGAATATGTAAGTGGAAGGAAGATTGGGGGGAAATGGAGGAAAACACAAATACTTGCTGAAGAAAATCCCATTTTTTTTTCACAGTTTGGTGTAGGATGGATGGATGGATGGATGGATGGATGGATGGATGGATGGATGGATGGATGGATGGATGGATGGATGGATGGATGGATGGATGGATGGATGGATGGATGGATGGATGGATGGGTGGATGGATGGATGGGTGGATGGGTGGATGGATGGATGGGTGGAAGAACTGAAATGCTTCCAGTAAAATCCTAAAGTCCCAAAGTTGGCACATTTAGCCAGCAGATTACCATAATAATCCACCATGAGGACATAACCAGATTTAAGAATTAGCCCTTGCTTTTGTGAAAATGTGTGTAAATCTGACATCTCAACTACAAAATGAAGAACATTTTCTGAAAATTATGACCTTTTAGTTGTAATTTCTTTCCTCTCAAGCCCTCAATAGGTCGTGGTGTTAAGATCTCTTAAAACAAAGATATTAGGGTTAAATTTACAATAAGTGGCAAAGGTTCCCATCATGCCAGTTCAAATTTGTGAACAGGAAGAACATTTATACAGTTATAAAATATATCAACAACAACAACAAAACTGGAAAATGTTTTTTATATTTTTGCATTGCCTCTTTTATGCTGATATCCCTAAATAAAATTAAGTACAACTAAGAGCCTTTAGAGGTTGATAAAATAGTCAAGTTTGTGTGCAATTTGCTAACAGGAAACATAAAGGTGACTTTAAAACCATAAGCTTTTCTAGATTTAATGAGGGTTTTGTGTTGTAGTCAAACGCAGAAGTGCATTGAGTAAAAATCTGAAAAGTGTGGTAAAAAAACCCCCAACAATACATGGTTTTCAATGTTTTTACAAAATGAACCCGGAAAAATATGATGTGTATTCATATTAAAGCGGCTTTACACTAATGCTTGTAAATAAAATCCAGTGCAACTATCAGGAAACGTAAGAACTAATTATATACAGGAACATACAGTTGCCCCCCTGTAAAACTGTCCCTGTGTTTCCTCAACAAAAAAAGAAGAGAAGGTGCAAATAATGGGTTTGCTATCCTGACCCACAAATGTAATTTGTAATTTAGCACTGCTGCTTCATTGAGCTAGTTCACTGCATCGTTCACCACCCCCTTCCTCCCACTATAAACACACACACACACACACACACTCAAATGTTAGTGGACTCTAATTGATGGAGGAGTGTTGGCTGATGGACAGCGTCTGCGATGGGTCTAAGAAACATCAGGGGGGTCACCAGCTGTTTCATTTCCCAGACCCACTAAAATCTGTTAACGGATATCAAAACCAAATTGACACACAGACTGGCATTTGGATTTATAATGCTGTTACACAGGCTTGATTGAACACACACAAAAAAAATGACAAACACACACGCACATGTACGACCATGGGAGTGTAACATGTGGCCTTGTCAGGTCACCTTTACATTGTTTACAGGAAGCATGAGTGACTTCTGGGTCGCAAACGCAAGGACCACTAGTTTTATTTTGCATACAAATCTTTTGACAGAACAAAAGCTCAAAATTAAGAAAAAAAAACATTTACCGGTATATCTTCTTTAATACTTGAATGTATTGGTACTTTAAACTTAGATGTATAGTCCAAGGTTTACAGATATCAGTCTGCAAGAAATTAAGCAAGCACAGCAAATGTTTCCAGATATTTATTGAATGTTTGTATTTACAGCAGAAAAACAGTGAGAATAACTTTTATTTATACATATTTTAGCAGACACTTGTTCAAACTAAAAAATACATATATCTTAAAGATTTATATGTTATTGCACATAGATGCTAAACTTTGCAGTTACATTTTAGGTTTATGACTAGCTTCGCCCCTCCAGCCCTTTTTAAGTTTCTTTTACACACGTCGTCCTTGTTTCTGAGATATGTACCCAGGAACGCAACACCTTGATCTGTAATGTGCATAGCTACATTCAGGTGAGGACAATGAGAAAAAATGCTCAAAATTATATTCCAGGCAGTTTATTTGCTAAAAGAAAAAGCTGTTGTAAAATAGAAATGGATCCCAGAAAATCACTCTAGTGTTGCTTTCTGATTGAAATAAAGAGGAAAAAACTGCTGAGTGATTTAAATATTGGCAGAGTATCCTCTGCTTAGCGTATATTTACTTGTAGTAATAGAATTTTCTCCAGCTAAGCTAAGACACAATTGTGTGGAAAAAATTAGGATAACCCACGAAGTATAACATCCTTTTAAAGGAAATGATCGCATATTTTATTTGTCTCTGGAGAAGAATAGCTTTTAGACAAAATTATATATTAAATAACACCAAATTATATTACTCATTAAATGATATTTTATGTTATCTCATTAAATAAGAGCTAACGAAATTTGGTATTATAAAAAAGAAAAGTCTGCTCTTTCAGCTGTAATTTTAAGGGTTGCTTTTATTTCCAAGTACAACAGGATTCAACAATGTCCTCAACATCTCAATAAGACCAATATTTGGGCTTTGAGTTTCCATTTCTGAAGCCGTTAGCGGATTTATTGGTACATTTTGGGTTGTTGTTGTGATGCAGGGTCCAGTTCTGCTTTAGCTTTAATTTCTTTTACAGAAATTCACATTTTCCTCAAGCACCGCCGATACATGGAAGCATTCATGGTGGATTATGTAATGATTAAGCTGCCTGCAGCAAAGTATCCCCAAACACTTCACGCTCCAAGCTTCTCCATTAATACAAGGCTTTTTTCCTGAAATATTATATTTCATTTATGCCAAACATGTTCTCTGTTGGGCTCTGTAGAAGTTGTTGTGTCTTCTATGAGAACTACAGTATATACACCTTCTGTTCAGAGAACACCTTGAAATTCTCCTCCAGACAACATAAAAAAAAACAAAAAAAAAAAAAACAACTCAGATTTAACAGGACCACTAATAATAAACCAGCATGAAGATGTGGAAGTGAAGTTCATCTAGAATAACTTAAATATTATGTATTTTCTGTTATCCTATCTTTCCATTTGACTTTTTCTGATGTTTATGAATGTAGAACAACACATAAGATGAGAAACAGCAGATTCAGTAAGTAACCCTTCGTTTTTAGGGTTCTTCTCTCACTCCGAAGGGGTTTATGAGGCTGTTATAAAACAGACAACAGACAAATGGTCAGCGCTGAATTGCTTCTGCAGGGTCGGTTAGTTGTCAACAGTCCTTCAGCTGCTTAGTTAACTAGTCAATGAGACGACCATATAGTCAGACAGTAAAAACCAGGTGGCCAGTGCAGTCTCGTCAGTTAAGAGAAAGTTTCCTTTGAACAGCGAGTCAGTTTTAGTGTTTCAGCAGCAGAAGAGGAAAACCATTATGAGCGGATTAAAGGATCGTAAACCAGATACAAAACATGCTTCACGCACAAGCGGACAAAGTGTGTTTTCTTAGGCTTAAACAACAGTTAAATGCAGACATTTTAAGTTACAGTTTACCTCTCGCTGTGAACCCCCACTCCTGCTTGTCTACTCCATCAAGCCTAATGAGTTGTGACTATTAAAACACAGACACAGAGAATCAGGGAAACCATCAGGCATACCCCTAAACCATCAAGCACAACTATCAACTATCCCCGGGAACTCTTACATTTGCTCCACAAATAATGTGCTCTTGCTAAGTCGAACCGATAAGAGTCAGACTGAGGATATGTTTTATTAATCAAAGAAAAGTAAGTGGAACATACAGCAAGAATCCTTTGGCCAAACTGCACTTAACTGCAGGAATTCACAGATTTGAATGCGTTTGGTACGTACAAACGCATTCAAATCAAGTAGCATAATATCAAACTAAAATGTTTTCTCAAAATCCACCTTCAACTTGAGTTCATTACTTTAATGGCAGAAAATATATGTTAGGAAATAAATCTTGCTCAAATAACCAATGGTGACATGTTTATTTACACATGTTGTTAATACAGTGTAAAGCAGTGGTTCCCAAAGTGTGGGGCGCGCCCTCTTGGGGGGCGCCTTGCCATTTCAGGGGCGCAGGAAGCGGTATGGTGAATGAAAAAAAATACAGTTACACAAAAGTGTTTCACTGTAAAGATAGTTTGTAGTGTGTTTTGTTCCAACCTGAAGTGTGAATAGACTTCAGTGGAATTTGAAAACAAAATATGTGTGTAGGTTTATGTTTGGTTGAACGATGTGTGTGCCCAGTTGATTTTCTTTTTCTTTTTGGGGGGGAGGGGGCTTTATTGTAATCCATAGGGGGGCCCAGAACCACTGGTGTAAAGGGACACCATCTGATCTTCTTCTATTGTATGTTCTGAACCATTATCTTTGACTCAATGAAAACCCTTTTTTTCCTAAAGGTTCATGATGTCATGCAGTCGAAACAGGTTCCTAAAACTTTTGGAGAAGAAAAACGCCGAAAGCATTGCAAAACCTCTACCATTCTTGACCTTTTTTCTTTATTTCCAACCTGATCCACCTGGATAAAGTTGCTGAGTTTGAAAATGAATGCAACAAGATCTGTACACCACACAAACACAAGGCAAACTCTAAATATGCTCAGTCACTGATGTGGATTTTTACAAATGGCAGGTCTCATTCTCATAACGGAGCCACTCATGACACAACCAGTGACTCGACTCCTTCGCTAATCAATGACCAAAAGTCTGTTGACATTGCTAAAAATGCAACATCAGAAGACTGGAAAACCTTTAGAACCAAGACGAGCCTCACTTAGTAGATGCCATTGGAGAAGGGCCATTAATCTCACATGAAAGTGTCCAAATAACAGTTGCATTAAACTCAACTTGTTTGCATCTGTCCTGGTAGGATGGAATAATTTATTTTTAAGGCAATAAGTACAAAGTTGCTGCAAAAATCTCAGCATCCTCGTTTTTATGAAATGTCTCTAAAAATGTTGGTAGCTCCAAGAATTATTAAAGCAGGATTTATTTTTTCTGTAGGGATTTATTTTGGGGGCTTCATTGTGGTCCTCGATTCGAAACCCTGCCTGGGTTTCTGCATGGAGTTTGCATGTTCTCCTTGTGCACACATGCCTTCTTCCTTGAGTACTCAGGTTATTTTTTTTTCTAATTGTTCCATTCATTTTTTGTCAGGGCATTGTATTTGGCCGTTTGATTGTTATTACTGAACTTTATCCTGACTTATGAGTCATACAATAGCAAGAAAAGGCACATAGCTTTAGGAATGAGTCAGTCGCTGGCTCTGGTTTGATATCTCTATGTCTACATATCAGCACATATAATGTACCACTTTCAAAGTATTAGAGATGAGAACTTTCTCAAGACTATACATGGTTTTTCAATCTTTTTATATTGCTCTAAAAATATTTTCCCATTAAAACAAGAGGTTTAATCTTCCAGGATTTGTCTTGCATCACTTTTCAACACTTTGCATGTTCGGTTCTTTTATTAGAAAGGCTTTAGAAAACAGCGTGGAGTCATGTCAAATGTATGCAAAGAAACTTGTGCTTAAGTGTCTGAGCATATGCTTAAATAAAACTTTAAAGGTTGAGAGTTTGCCTTCCAGCATATTCATCATAAGTGAATTTGACATGTGTGGTTTTATAAGAAGGTATACTGCACAGCCAGTCTTACTGGTTGTCATCAAGAAGAGTGGAGTTAATGGTCCCTTTTCAGTCATACACCTGTTTCCATAAATCTGTCAGCAATTTAAGGTGGCGCTCAGTGAAAATGTTTCTTTTCTGTGGCCAGGAAATATGGATGTGTAGAATCACAGTACCCTCGACAGAAAAACGTGTATAATTGTGACATTTCTTCAATAAAACAAGCCCACTGATGGACAATTTAATTTTAAAGGCTTGATTGTACAAAACACTTACCTTTGTGCCACACAAGCCAAGTAATTACTGATACTTGAAAATAACCAAAGAGAAAGCAAATTAAATAAAACTAAGACAAAGACATCCTGGAATCAGTTTTTCAACTCCAAATATCTTGTTGTATAGCAACTTGTTGCCTTTATTAAATGTTTAAAGGTGCTTAATAAGCATGTGGTGGTACTTAAGGAGAAGCAGCATTCAGTTTATATTTTCCAGTGATATGGAACAAACTTCCAGAAAACTGCAAAAAAGCCAAAACATAGAGTGCCTTTAAATCAAGGCTAAAAATTCACCTGCTTAGCATAGCCTTTGATTAATTATGATTGGAATATTGATTGATATCTTTAATGTATATGTGCATGATGATTTTGATGACAGCATTTGACTAAATGTAATGCTTATTGATATTTACTCATTGGTTACTGTGTTTATGGTGTAGCAAATTTTGAACTGCTTTGTTGCTGAAATGTGCTATGCAAATAAACCTATTGACTTATGTTATTTATTAAACATCAAGTGATGTTGGAAAGTATGATTAATATCCAAAAGGGTTTTCCATGATTCCCAAGCCAGAATGTTTAAGGTTTGATCTTACTGGTAGAATTCAAGATAAAACCCTCAGAAATCTGCGTTTTCCTAGATTAAACCAGAAGAACTTCTTACCTAAGCACCCTCTGGGTCCTCAAGTTAGAAAATACTCAAAGGTCTTAAGCTCAGAGTTCTCCACAATTAAAAGTCCATATTTCTGGTAAATTCTGAGCTCCAGGTCATTCCCCGTTGCTCTTTTTCTTCAGTCTGCCCGCTCTCCTACTCTATCATCTATCACCAAACACAACAGCGCTTCCCTCTGTGGATCAACTGCACCCTTTCCGCTGGACTGAAAGTTCACCTCCTCCTGCGCTATCGTCTCCACAAGCTAATCCTGCCAGAAAACAGATCTTCATTTTAATAAATACAAAAATCCTGATTAGTCTGAGTGGTTTTCTCCATGTGGGTCAAAAAACTTAATCCGATCATGACAAGCCGAGTCAAACCCCCCCCCCCCCCAAAACTTGCCATTTTTATGCAGTTACAGCAATGCCTAAAATCTTAAACAGCTGGAACTGCGACAAACAAAGCTGGATAAGGACCAAAGTTTATGTCACTGCCTGACTCAGCAAAAAGATTTTTCTGTGCAGCCATAAAGAACGCACTTTATCTGGAATAATGTACTTTTGGTCACTTTTTTGGCACTCCAGGTGAGTACAGTAAGAATAAAGTATAAAACCCTGAGCACTTTGTGTTACTCTTGGCTGTATGAAAATTGCTCCTGTAAATAAAATTTGAGTTGAGCTGTAGAAAGTTATATCATGCCAGACCGGGAGTCTGGTCTGGCAACAGAACACTAAGAAATTGGCCATCTTTTGCTTTTCATCAGGAAACAATAATGATTTTCCCTGAAAATTCTAGCCTTTTCATTTTCTACAAAATATGTACAGTATATATTCAATTCTCTGACTAAATTCACTCAAATTAAAGTTTAGATATTTCTAAAAATTTCCAATGTGAGATTATGCATCTGTAATAAAAGATTAATATTAAGACTTTAAACACAAACTTCCCCATTCTAGGAAATAATTGTCCACACTCTGTACTGTAACCAGATAAAATATTTAATTTTAAACTAGGATTGTGATTGTTTTGAGGTTATTTTTAAAATAATAACATATGTAAAACATGCGCCAACAGCAGAACATAATTTTGTGACAGAAGCGAAGTTGCTACAGTAGCAATTTATCATTAAACAAAACATTTTTATTGTAGGATTACAAATCAGCTAAAGTGATAATCATTCCACAGTTCCTGTGGAGAAAACGCAATGAAAGCAAATTAATTCAGTTTGATTCTTTTTTTTAATCTTCATGCTTGGCAACAGTATTTACTAAGTGTGTAAAAATTTCCCATCAGCACACTTCACTGAGGTAAACTAAAACATGTTTAACATAATTGAACTTATTTGAACAAAATGAATTCATTTAGAATGAAACGACTGAACTGGGACAGGGAGAAACAACAAGTCCTCTGCAGGTGATGAAAAGTGAGTGCCAGTTTTATGTATTGTTAGGCTGATTTCCCCAACAGCCTCCTGCAGAGACTCGTCGTTTCATTCAAATATCAAACGGCTCTGATGGAAAGCTGTTTAAAAGGTGGTCTAATTGTCGTAATGGTCTGCCCCTCCGTGCCTCCTGTACCCTCTCTCTCATGCTCCTCTCCTTTTACAGCCTCTTTCCTCTCCTTTCACGCTGCATTATAATGACATGTGAGCATCTTTCTTTCAGCTTCCCGCTCCTCGTTCATGGGGACGCAGGTTTGTGATTGACAGTTTAATAAGAAGGGCTTTTCATTTAGACAAAAGAAGAAAATGCATCAATTAACACCCGTTTGCAAACAGTACACACACACACACACCACAAAGTTTTATTCATCCACAAAAGACATTCAATCATGCAAATGAAGTTTGTTTTTTTTTTCCATCTCAGTGGTGTCACAAAAAATGTACAGTTGAAACCAGATACACTGTACACAGTCTAAAGAGGTAAATATCTTTTCTGACTTCATATCATTGTAACACATTAAACCAGACTAAACTTTTCCCTGTTTAGGACTGTTAGGATCACCAAACTCACTTTGATTTTGATAAATAACAGAAAAATATGAGAAACTTTGCCATTTTTTTTAGATTTAACATTTTAACATTTACTTTGGTAGGAATAGCTGTTAAGTTTGGTCAAACTTTGAGAGCTCACCAATTTGTTGTAATTTTGGCCCATTCATTTAATTTTCTTTATTGATTTACAAAGAGCTTTAAAACATGTATATAAAGAGACCAAATTCCTGTTTGCAGAACTGATGGAGTTCAGTTAGATATGTGGGCCACCTTGCTTGAACATGCTGTTTCAGTTCCACCCACAAATCTTTTGAAATGGGACTGAAATCATGGCTTTGTGACGTCCACTCCAAAACATTGACTTTGATGTCGTTTGGCTACTTTGCAACAAATTTGGGGGAATGATTAGGATAATTTTCAAGTTGGAAAATGTCACACCAAGAATGTCTGCATGTTTCAATTGTTATCTTTTTAAGCGATTATCTAGGTCCAGATGTGTATTATAGAGAAATAAGCAAGTATTATGCTAATACTTAGTAATGCTATGCAGAAATGTAAGAAAAATAAAGCTGGTGTAAAGTTAGACTGCTGTAGTTTTCTCTTTCCTTACAGCTGCTCAAGTTATCAGATGAAAAGCGAAAGGGATACGAGGAACATCTTCTGCTTCCTAAATGCATGATATGCACAGCAAAAAAGGCCTGGTTATGTAATGGAGTCATCATTTTCAGCACAACAGAACAATCCTCTGTGTTTCTGTGTCACCAGTATCAGTAGTAACAAGGCCTCCAAGCCATTGCTTGAGATACCTGCTTCATGTGCCAAAAAAGATGTAAAAAAAAATCACTTGAGTGTGCTTGATGGAAGAATAAAGAATGTTGGTTTTTAAGTTTTATAATCCATGATATTGTATTCATCTTTGCACTTTTATTGCAGATCAAACTGACCTGCTGGTCAGGTCAGGGCTTTAGGATGGGAGGACATGATGAGTGTTGCAAAACAAAATAAGAATAAGAAAACATGAGCATCACTTAAAGAAAAAATGTTTTTCTACTGTATCTTAAAGGTAATAAAGGTAACGTTACACATAATGTTGCATCCTAAAAAAGGTGACATTTATATCTGTAATAGGCCATAAACTCAGTATTGTAAAATTACAACTTACGTTTAATTAGAAATTTAACTATGCATTCACTTTTATTGCCAATTATAATTTTACAACATAGTGAAAAAGAAGCAGAGAAAATATCTGTCCTCATAAATAAGCTTCATTAAAAATATAAAATTAAAATGTCTTTTCATTTTATAAATGCATTGATTCTTCTTACAGCATATATAGAGAATTTGTTAAAAAATGTCTCTTTTGCACTGTGTGTTTATTTCAGGAACACACCAAGCAGCATTGCCAAGCAACCAGAGGTTACTATAAAAAGAGCTGTACTTTGGAAATTAAACAAAAGAAACCATGCTCGTAATAACACAGAAACAGCATGGTGAATGTTACAAATGATATTCATATGACCTTAGATAATAGAGTTGTGTCTATAATTACTCGTTTAGATGTCAGAGCTGCATTTGATACAGTCGATCACATTATAGATAAAAATACTCACCCGGAAACTTGCAGTTTGGAGCAGTATTTCAGCTATAATGGAGGTTAAAACAAAAGCAGCAGTACACAGCACTCATATTCTTTGTTGTTGTTTTTTTTGTTTTAATATACCTTGAGCTAAATGATGTTAAAATAATATTAATTAAAAATCATACAAGCGATTATAGATGTGTAGGTATTCATACCTGTGGAAGCTTATTGGTCAGTTTCTTTTATTAAATGAAGATTCATGTAACACTGAACACTGTTTCTCTTTTATTTTCACATGTTTAGCTCTATAAAAAGTTACCGTACATGGCAATACATGAAACAGTGATGCAGAAAACACAAATGTGTAGGTTGGAGTACTGAACAAAATGCTCAATAAAAGCATTTCAATTATCAATAAGCAAGCAGCAAAATTTGTAATTTAAAGGAAAAATCATATGTCTCCAATTTTAGTGTCTTAATTGAATCTGTGATCATTTTAGAGTTCCATGTCATTGATATGAAACCCTGAAAATATCCAGCTCTATATCTTTTAAAGAATATAATGTCCTTTACTTTTATACGAGAGTAATTATCTCTCAGACTGTTTGGTTATTCCTAAAGTGGATGAGCAGACAGCTGCTCATCTTCCAGTTAAATAGGGATTATTCATCTACCTTGTTAACATGTGCTAGCACAAAAGGAGGAAGGATTGCATCAAAGTTTCAATTAAATCTTTTGACATTTATGATTATCTAAACCTGTCATTATATCAAAGAAGGTGTAACCTTTTGCTCGTTTGAGGAGGACACGAGTAGGTGCTAATTAAAATCTCTTTTCTATTTTAAATAACATAAAAATCACACAGATGTGTACGCAGGTTTTCCAGTATGTGGATATAAATACAGAAGGAGCCAAAGCATAAGATAAACAAAACAGATGTAACCAGAAATAGTTCAAAACAGCACAAGACCAAAATAAAGTTCCAGCTCATTTTTCATCTACTCAGTTTCTCTCCAACTGTTTACTTTCAACCACATGGAAGCAGCTAGATCCACAGATGGAGGCGACAGTAAAGGGATGATGGGACTGTGCTGGTAGTTTATATCTCGATGAGCAAATTTAAACAAACAAATGAGCTGCGCCGGGCTTTGCTCACGGACTAAGCTCTATCTAATCTTCCTCCTGTAAGAGAACAAAGTCTCTCACAACTTTCATTCAAAGAAAAACAGCACATCCTGCTAGTAGCTAATGAGGCATCCGCAGTGTGAGAAATCAAATAGTTATCTTCTAAAATTATGGGTCGGTTTTCTTCCACTACCGTCCAGGGAAGAATAAAATGCTTCATCAGCAGCGGGCACCAACACATCAGCCCCTTTAGAAGCCAACGCCTGATCTTTCAACAGCACTGTTTACCCCCGAGTAACAGTGCTTTGAAGAATCACATAAAACAGGTGTTTGTGTTACCATGTATTTAGAACATACTTTTTAATGATCTGAAAGCACAAATATGCAGTGATCAATGTCTGCTTTGATTTTATTCACATTAGTGTGTCAGAGACCAGCTGCAGGGGGTAAGCGTTTCATTTTTTTAATCTTTCCCAATCCATACTTTTTAAGCTTTTTTATGACTATTTGTAATAGGTCTTCTTTTATAATCAAATTTCAGGCAAATCGTGCGCATCAAAAGCAGTTTATTACTCAACAGTCTGGTTCATAATCACAGGACAGTGGGGAAAAATTTACAAGACAACAAATCAAAGTGAACAGTAAGGCTGAATGTATCAAAACATGTCATTATTCAACTGACTCTGTTTGACACACGAAAACATGTTCTCCAATATTAAATTAAATATGTTTGCATTAGAGGTCTCATTTTTTTTAAAGATGTTTTGGTACCTTAAATGTGGTTGTGTACCAACACAAAGGAGTTCATAACTGTGAATTGAGTGGACAGAAAATTACACATGGCTAAATTTCTTTTTTGCAAGCAAAAATCTGCAAAATGCGTTTTGCATTCAGCCCCACTTAGTCCTTTGTAGAACCAAGTCTTTAGAGCTATGTCTTTACAAACAAGTTTATCACAAATTCTTAACTCGATTTATGCCTGGGCTTTGACTGGGATTTTCAATTTTAGTGTCATTTTACCAGAGCACCTTTAACATGCTTACTCTCGTCCCTACACCACTTGTGGAAAACTGCAAATAGGACTTTTTAGGGAATTTTTTGAACATTGGCTTTCGTCTTGTTACTTATCCCCAAAGGCCAGATTTGTGGATTTCTTTGATTAAAGTTCTTGAACTTGTGCTACACTTTTCTCCTGTCCAAAGGACAGTTCAAACCTGGTTTATATTGTTTTATAACCTAACCCTGTTAAACTTCTCCACACCATTATCCATTATGCTGTTTGTTCTCCAATGTTCTTAACGTAAAACTATGAGGCTTTTACAGAACATAGTTATAGTGAGATAAAATGAAACAGGTTGGGTCTATTTACATATTAGGTGGCTTCTGAAGGCATTTGGTTTCACTTGATTTTATTTAGCATTATCAGAATAATACATTTGTTTCATTTCCCTCACACAAGTTAAATAATTTAAAAATACATTGAGGTTCTAAACATGACAAAATGTCTCAGATGTCACTGTAAGAAAAACATATGCATGTGGTGTAAGTTTAGGTCTTTCATTTAAAGACGTAACATTTCCTTTCACTTTTGTGGTGCCCACGACTGTCAAGACACTTTTTGCTCAGATACACAATCTGCTGTTTTTAATTCATGCACAGAATCCAACAGAACTCAGTTATGAATATTTTGTCCACGAACTTTAAGCCACTCCTGTCAACATCTATATGGCTGATTCTGAGTTGAGACTTTTCGGCTTAATTCATTAATGTAAAGTATCTTTCCTCCTTCAGTTCATCTGGGCAGTTGGGGTGCACATATGTGTGTCTGACAGACTAACAGTACTGTGAGGGTGCTTTCATTAAGCCACTTCACACCACAGCCAGTCCACGTTGGAGGAAGGACTGAGTGTATGAAAAAAGAAAGAATGAGGCTGTGTGTGTCAGGAGGGTGAGCGACTCTCAAAGAAAACATTCAGACTAGAGCTGGTTTTGGGGTTCTTTACTTTTTTTGTTGCTGAGAGGAAGTGAGATAAGAGGCGCCGCTAAAAGCTTCCTTACTCTCATACACTGTGTTGCTTGTTTATCAAACACAGTCGCTGTTTTTGTGCTCACGGTGTCAGATTTGTTTCTGTGTCAATGGAACAGAGTGCAGAGAAGACAGTGATGGAGAGGAGAACTGTAGGAGTCACTTCAACATGTCAGCGCGACAGAAACAGGAGGAAGACGATGAGGAAGGAGGGACACCGAGAGCAGGAAATGAAAACAGAGATGAGCAAAGGTCGAGTGTTTGAGAGAGAGAGGAAGCATGGAGTACCGGCAATCCTGGATCCCTCTTTTTATGCTGCTTCTCTAGAAGAAAAAAACGGTTTGTTTTCTATCTCCTGTCACGTTGAAAACATTTAAAACTGACAGGAGTTTGTTTTTTTTCTAACATTTTTCTAGAGAGTTACCCCAAAAAATCTCATTGAAGCTGATTAACGTTGTTCATAGCATACACATCACAAAAGAATTTAAGATACAATGAAACTAGGGCGGTATCAATCAACAATAACACATCTTGACTAAACTCAACTTCCGATACCCATTGCTGTTGTGCTGTTTCACTTTTAAGAACCGCACAGATGAGACCAAAATTAAACCTTTTAGCCTACATGCAAAACCCACTTTGAAACCTCGCAGCCTCTGCCCTGCCATCTGAATGTCTTTGCTGAAACTGAGAACTGTCAGACCTTTCAAAGGTTTTCCAGTCTGTCATTATCCAATTTTGGTGCGCCTGCATGAGCTGTAACCTTAGTTTCCTAAATTTGGCTAAAAAAAGTGGCACCCAGTGTCGTCTTCTGCTTCAAAGGTACAACCTTTCAAGTTTGGTGTTCTGGAGGCCTTCGTTGCAACAAGTGATTATTTGAGCTACTGATGCCTTTCTATCATAATAAAAATCCGGGTAGATCTGAAACAATCAGATCAGCAGGTCTTGCATCAACAACCATGCCACATTTTAAATTTCCTTTCTTCCCCATTTGAACTCCAGAAAGTTGTTTTCTCCATGTCTAGATGTCTAAATGCACTAAGTTGATGTCATGTGAGTTACTTGTGGGTGCAAACCATAAAAGAAGCAACGATGTTAATGTCTTTTTCTAAGTTCACAAAGTTCCTCCAGTACCACAAAACTCCAATGCAGCTAGTTTCCAGCAAATAATCTTTCTATTTGAAACTAATAATTTTATAGAGGATTATTCAATAAAAAAAACACTTCTTAATGTCCTTTATTTGTTCATTTTCATAATTATGTTTACTGTATTAATCCCAGAGTTTGATCAACTGTGTATTGTATATAATGTGGTGCAACCTTCATAAAAGAGTGTGAAGGAAGAAAACAAAAGGCACAGATTGCTGTTTATATGTTGTTTCGTCTGTTTTTGTGTTGAGGTGAAAATGTCAAATTCATTTAAATTCTGAATCACTGTTTGGATTTAAGCAAAGTTAATGAATGCTTACTCCAAACTCGATCTCAGCATAGAGTAGAAACAGCTGAGAGAGATTAGCTGGAGTAGCTGGGGAAGAATAGCTCATTACAGTGTGTATTGGGTGTGTGTGTTTATGATTATTATTCATGTAGAGTTGCTATGATACAACCAAGCCAGCTGGGGAGCAAGCAGCGAGCTCAACCTCTGTTGCCCTTCCTCATTTATTAACACAAAGAGAAATGCACGCAATCAAGACCCTGAACATACACACACACGACTCAGTAATCCGCACAAGCAACAACAAACACACAACCTCTTGTAACCTCCATTGTGTTCGCACTCTAAGACTATAGTAGCTGGATTTCCTCTCCAAACATCGAAACACAGAAACGAATCGAAGCAAACAAAAAAGTGCTTAGATAAATATGGCTCAGATATTTTTTCCACTTCCCTCTGATATTCAATTAATTGTTCACATGAAATGTGTTGTGTTTTATTCAATTTCAACAATGATGAGATTTGGCTTTAATATTTTATATTTGGGTGAATAAACAAGTGCTTTTTTTTTTGAAAATGTAAGAGCTATAGTATGACACAAAATACAGTTATGTATCGTTAAATATTCTAATTCAAGTTTACTTTTACTTTTCAGGAAAACCGAAAAGTAAAAGCATTAATAATTTTACTGAAAAGTAAAAGTAAGTAATATTTCTGACCCTAACTGTTTTTATTTTAAAATGTATAATGGACAAAGCTAGAGAAGAGCATGGTTTTAAACATGGCAAAATTTGGTTGTACAAAATAATTGCTTAAAGTTCTTAGGCTTTGGTCTTTCCATAGACATATTTTTTAATATGATTTTTATAAAAAAATAAAAATAAATACAATTTTCAGTTCATTCATTTTTAAATGAAATAATTTAAAAAAATAAATAAATACACATGTGAACCTCTACGCCTCCAGGGCTCATGTCTTACAACTTTTAGATTTGTGTCTGCTTAATCACATAACACAAAAATCACCTAAATCAAATAATTAAGTCATTAGCAGGACTCAACGCAATTTGACACAAAGCTGAGGAGGTACATTACTCATTTTAATCAGGCATGTTGAAACAAAGATAAGTTTGAAAGTTGCAAAATACGAGTGCCGTAATGGAGTTTGACACTTCTGGTCCAAAGTTTACATATAGGCACATCCACTTATCCAACCAATATATGAGAAGGAGGAGCGCTCGATTTCAGAGTAAACTCTCTTTTTAGTTTTTTTTTTTTTAAAGTTGCCTTTATTAATTTTGCATGGTCTAAAAGCCTTTTTATACTTGGTCACATTTTAGTGTAAGCCTTTTTCAGGGAATCAAACAGATTCCAATCAAGCAGGGTCTTTTTAACGAGGCAGTCCATTAGTGTAAGTAGTCCACCAGCCGTCAATCCGTCATCAGCAGGACTAGATCCATTAACAGCTAACACCTGAAGATCTTTTTGGCAAGAGCAGCAAAAGGCTTCACAAGTAACCTTCGCACCTAGCTCTTATTGTCAAATAGCATCGGAAGTAGATGGTATATTATTATTGTACCTGGAGAAAATAACTGTTGAAATGTATCATTAAAAATCTAAGATTAATTTGACATTCATGTCTATGATGAATGTATGTAAATGTCTTCTAATGCACTGTTTAGAGGTTGTAGTCTATTTAAGTGTCAGAAACAACCTAGCCCTGGCTTTAAACAAGAAAATATCCAATTTGATTGTCGCTCAGGTTTATAGCAAGAGGTTATGTTACTTTTCTGTTTCAAAGCAGAACAATCCACTTCATCATCTCTAATTTCTTTGCAGTTTGAATTTCATATCATGCTGCAATAACTTAGTACTGGAGGAAATAAGTGAAAGTTTTAGATTGTTTTTGTTTTTTTACTTTGCTGGTATCTGAAACTTTCATTAGAACTTATATATTTTTATTTATTTTAGAAATGACCAAATAATGTTCAAAACTTAATGTTTATGTTGAATATGTTCAACAACAAAATCAGATTTACTATTTTTGTCAGTGGAGCAAAAATCAGATAAAAGGATTGTCTAAATTGTATCATATTGCCAGTATTAAAATGCATGAAGACTCAATTTGCAACTAGTTCTTTGTTAAGTTTCACCCAAGTTTTAGCATTTGGCAATTAAAAATTCAAATAAATAATAACAAAACATACCAGTCATCATGATAAATATCAACTAATTATAGTATTATTTAGCAGAAGATCGGTTATACCTTCTGACAAAGCGTTGAAAAGAGAAAAAAAGACAAATCTTGGCATCATCAACCAAACACAACAGTAGAAAAACAAATAAAAGAATGATCAAAATGACTGCCAGATATTTGCAAAAGGTTCTTTTGAAGGAAAAATATAAAATAAAAAGATCTAACTTTGGACATTTTAAATCAAGTGAAAGATGCAGAAGGAGCTGGAAGGAGAATAGATGCTACAACTTTCTAACAATTTTGCAGTCCTACAAAGGATATGTCAGCTACATGTAACTATGACCCCTGCATGGCCAGCGACTTTTATAATTCCTACTTTGCTACTAAGAGCAATATTGAATAGACGACTTTAAGGTATACGTTCAGTTTCAGGCACACTGAGCTGAGTGAGAGCGGAACAATGGTGGGAGACGGACCCTCCACAGGTGTTGATGACTGTCTGGGGAACATCATGGGGTTCGGTAAAGAGCAACAGTCCATGACCTGTCTGGACAAACGTGCACACAAACCCAAAACCCTGCAGTGACACAGCCATGCAGTCAGTGAGGACCTCATTATCACCTGGCTCCGAAACGCACCACTGACCGTCCAGGATCAACACACACACCTGGTGCAGGCGCTGGTGTCGGTTCAGCACAACTGGGCAGGATCTGAACCTCATCTCTGGTGCCCAAAGGGATCAGAGTGTGTGGATTTGAGCGCATGTATTTGCAATAGAGTCGAGTGTGTGACGTTTGCTGTGAAGAACGCGTGAGGCTGTGTGTGTCTTCTTGTCTGTTGGGCCAGCCAAAACTGCCTCGGCCGTTGATACTCTCAGCGTCGAACACGCCTGAGTGAGCAGCTACAGGAAAGGGGAAATGAGAGGATTTAGAGTGTGACATGTTGCCTGCATTAAGAGAGACTTGAATGTGTGTGTTTGTGAATGAGTGCAGGCCGTATTTCCCTGTCAGGCTGCAGGGTAGCATGGGTCAAGGAGTGGGGCCGCATGTAGTCTGAGTGAGCGATCAAGCATTCAGTCTTGTCTCCTTGCTCCACTGGAAGTGTCGTGTCTGACAGGGAAGGTTTAGAATTGTGTGTGAGCAGCAAGGCGCTACAAAAAATAAAAAATAAAAGGGGCAGAGGTAGACTGGATGGAGGAAAGTGCAGTGACAGAATAGTCCTGCAAATCACTCCGGACAAGCTTTGCTCGCCTCGAAATGTCTTTAGAAAAACAACCAGTGTTGTAAAAAAAAAACCTGTTAACTGCTAATATACAGTACATAAGATTAGGAAAGTATTTTTTTTTCTGTTTTGGGTTGTTACACTTAGTTTATGTGTTAAGACTTCAGGGTGGATTCACACCAGTTTTGTTTAGTCTGCTTTATTCAAACTCCAGTTTGTTTGCCTAGAAAGTCCAGTTTGTTTGGCGAGGTGTGGATGTGCAATCAAACTCTGATGCAGACCAAAAAATCTAACTCTGGTTTGGTTTGAATGCATAATGCAAGCAGACCAGAGACCGCTCCAAAAGCAGTAAGCCGACTATGATGCAGGGCATTCTGGGTAAATACAACCTCATAGTCCACCGACCTATGAGGTGTGAAAAACCCACATTAGATTCCACGCTATTTTTTAATAAACAAAAAAAACTCAACCAAAGTGAAGATGAGCAAAAAAAACAATTAAAAACTTAGTGCACCCTTCCTGCTTTCATTTTGTATAATTGAAAAAAAAAGAAATCCAGGTGCTTTTAACATATCATCAGTAATGGTGAACACCTCTATAAAAATAGGAGTTTCGGTAGTTTGTTGGTCTGGAGCAAACAGGTGTGTTAACACAACAGCAGGGAAAAAAGAAATCAGCAATTACTTTAGAAAAGCAATCATTGCTGCTCACCAATTTGGTAGGGGTAATATGTGGCAGCCAGCAAAAGAAAATTACAAATGAAAAATGTTTAAAGTAGCTTGTAGTATTTCCAGGAGTCAATGTTGCAAGGCATTTACATCACATTAAGACTGTGGCATTTCCTGATAAACTACAAAAGAATTAGAAGCTCCATGTAAGACTCTAGAGGAGTTAGTCAGTGTGGTAAATATTAAAATTAACAATGGAACAACTACAAAATGTTCTCTGAATAAACTTCAAGATTTTAGGAGCAAAGTCCTTCAGACATGAGACCAAATACCAAAGATATAAGCCCTCCATACTCACCTTGTTTAGGAAAATAAATATCAGTGGTGGAGGGGTGATCTGGGTTGGTGTTGTCGGTATAGTGCAATGATTGAGTCAAGCTGAAGCAATTATGCCATCATCTGATGATGGCATCACATAATGGCATCATCATGTGAAAGGTTGATGTCAAGAGGACAGTGACAACTTTGAGTTATTGCTGCTAAAGGTGCTTCTACAAGCTGTTGGTGTGTACTTACTCACATAGCTTTTCCTTTTTTTTAACAAATGAAAGCGTGAAATGTGGTTTTGTTCACATGAAGTTAGATTAAAACAATTTTAGACATAACTCTATGACATAACTCTGGATTTAAAGAAGGCAAGGTGTATAGTAGAGACTGTGTTGCGGGACTTAACAACCACAGTTGTCTACAAATAGCTGAGATCGGTTAATACTTTAGGCCTCATTTAAAAATGCTTATACCTGTCTAGTTTAACAAATCAAACACTGAAGATAACTTAATATGTGTTAATGCGCAAAGTGGAAACCATCTTTGCGCTACTGTAGAAGCTAATCTGGATTGGCCAATCAACAGCATATCAACTAGTATTACAACTATGTAGTTCAGTTTCCTAATCTGTATTTTCTTTTGAATATTTTGAATATGCGCCACAAGAAAATACATGCATAGACACATTTTTTGTGAATAATTTAGAGTTAACGTTCACAGAAAAATCTGCAAATACTAAGCTGCGAGTAGGCAGGGGTCCACTGTACTTCATTTTTCCCATGACTGTTGCTGAAATGATCCAAAACATTGAATGTCAGGAGTAAAAAAATGTCTCCCATCCCCTGTTGATTTTAGGTTTTGAGAAAGTTATTCTTTTAAACCGTATTTGCTATAAACTTCCATCATGAGTGAAAATTTCTTCCTAAACAAGAGAGTTCCACTGTTTAAATGAAGTTTTCAGCAAAGCAAACATATCTAATCAATCACAATTGTAATGATCCTCTATTTGTCATCAGTGTAATCCATAGCTAGGGGAGCTTCAGGTGGAAATAAGAATGATAAAGAGGAAAAAGTGAAAATTGGAAGAAGGTCTGGAGCCAGATGAAGGAAAAAGAGAAACAAAGAAAAACAGTTTAAGGTTCTTTGACGAATTGGTGGAGGCCGAGAGTAGAGAGCCTGAGGGAGCTGCAGAAACAAACGACACTGAAGCATTTATTTTCACTCTGCTTCTCAATTAAAGCAAACAGGCCACTTTAACGATGCTGACATTTCCAACAGCATAATGACACACAGAGGCTGAGGGTCCCTCTGAAGGATGGTAACTCCGCGTGTGTGTCTGCGTGTTTAGATGCACAGTCATATAAATGTGAAAATGAAAACACACTGGGTGATTTACACTTGCATTGTTTAAGGCCGCTCTCTGAATGTCAGTTGGTGCGGTCGCATTTTGCTGTGTGGCATCGGCGCTCCATCCCTCACCTCCACAGCTCCTGCGTGGCAACGTTTGTCTAAACAGAACAATTTGGAAAGCCTCAGCGGGTCCGGCCCGGGAATGTTAACAGGCTGCATCGTAACATTACACCTACAGGGGCGCGTGGGTGTGTGAGCAGAGCACACTGAGTGGAGAAGTGAAAAAGGCAATAAAAGAGAGAGTCCAGGGAAGATAGCTGGTGGAGACGGAGTGGAAAGAAGCTGGAAAATCCCCCTCTGTGGTAACATTTAAAGCAAAAAATAAACTGCAGCCTAAGTGATTAAGCTATCCTCACCATTTGAAAATCTTTTCTTTTTAAGAAATGAGTAAAACCATAGGTTCAACTCCCTTATTGTGTGTCAGTGTGCTCATTTAATATCTGGAGACATGGTCTGTTTATATGTCTTTGTGTGGAGAATGTCTTCATGAAGATGTCTGGATAAAAGGAGGTTACTCAGAGGGACCTGAGAGGCTGCATGTTTCATGTTTGAACAAGGAGCAGAACAAGTGTTGAAAAGAACCATTACATGTACATCAGCACACATTCAGTAAGATGTAAGAGCATTTGAAATGCACCCTTAATTGAACACATGGAATCTGTTTCTTCGTCGGTGCACAGCCGCCCTGCAGATGGAGGCAGAATGTATGCAAAGGGTGATTATGTATTTCAGTGCAACAAGGTCATAAATGGCTTTACTCCACTTTACTCTGGAAATTTTACATCTTTACTACTTTCATCACAAAATACCCATTACAGCATATATTAAACATATTATAAAATAAGCAAAATGCATTATGTATTGTTTAAAGAGGACACACTTTACAAATTTGCACATTTTTGTAATTCCATTTGGGTCTCAAATGCTACTAAAAACAGCTCAAGTTCTTTAAAGCACCACTCATCTTCTGGTGATAAGTTAATGTTTTCTTTTACTTATTTATTAAGTTAAATAATAAATAACAGCTCATTTTCCATTTTTGAAACAGAAAACGAGCCATTTCAAAACCCTACCAATTGTTGAGTCACAATCTGGTGACTGAGTCACAATCAGCCTGTCACTTAGCAACCCCAACGGAGCAACAGCATCTTTAGTCAGCTGGCTTTACCACTGTATTTGCTGTACAATGGCTGCTGGAAATTCTAAGTATTTTGTTGTTGGCTTACCATCCAGAAACCACTTGCTGCACATTCTTGTTGGTTGTGCAGGAGGCTCCACTTCTGCTTTTTAAGAGGTCCTAAAACACCTGATTTTGATAGGAGCTCAAAAGAGTCAGAACTGACCAGACTAAAATCTCATTATCCAAGAATGGTTTTGTGCAAAAATGTAATGAACATGTTTTGTATAGCCTGTAAACCTGTGCTAATCTGTTCAAAGAAGCAAAATAGGTCACATTTAATAACATATCAGCCAATAAGAGATCGACTAACATGTAACCTTTGGGTGGCAGTGGGTAGCTAAGTCTGATGAAAACCAGATATTACCTGCTGCAGAGAGATGCAGATAATTTGTCTTCATCCATCTCACATGAATCTGTCTGTCTGTCTGTCTGTCTGTCTGTCTGTCTTTATCAGTTAGATAAACAGTTGTTTTAGGAAATGGCTACAATTCTGAAATTCAATACACAATTTCCCTATGAATGAGAAGTTCTCTTGACTTTCCTAGTTTTAAAACGTACTAATAAAAATTTTTTTTTTACTTCAGATGAATTGTTAAAGCTGTCAGTAACTGAACTGAAACATTTCTGAATTAAACAGTACAAGTTTATGATTCCTCAAAAAAAAAAAACACAAAAAAAACCAAAACATTTATTTTCAGGTTTTTCCCAAACTTTGTCTGAGTGCCAATAAGTGTTTCGGGTCCTGCACTCAATCTCTGCTGTGTTTATTGTAGCAGTCCCGAAAGTTTCCATTTCCTAGATCCACATTCTGACCATGGTCCCATGTGTGAACCAAAGGCAAAAAAGCAATTCAGAGGATATCACGTCTTCTAAAAGTCAAAGCAGAGACAAGTCTGAGGAAGAAAATAGATCTTGAGTTTACAGGAGAAAGGTTGGTGTTAGCATACCTGTCAGGCCTGTTTACGTTTCCCCTGTCACCCTTTGCTTTCTGGACTCTGTCTTTTTAATACATGAGAGTAAATGTACGTCAAGAGTTTGTGCTGAGAGTCCGTGAGAAGTCTCAAATGTACATCAACAAACTCCAGGACACACATTAAACGTGTCCTTCAGAGAGACAGATGACACAAACGTCTTGATTTCTTGGAGATTTCACAGACATTTTGTCATCAGCGGTGAAACAAGTCTAGATTCTCCAGAATAATCTGGAAAAGCTCACTGGGGTTCTCCTCTCCAGCTTGGTATGGCAAGTATTTAATGAAATAATAATAATAAATCTCTTGCACAGAATTTGTGTTCTGCATCTTTAAAAATATATAGATATTTTTAATTGTATCTATACAGTTTTCTTTTGTTTCTGGGTTCTCTTAAAGTATCTAGTTTGTGTGCAGCATTTACCTATAAGGGTCAAAAAATGTTCCCTGCTAAGGAAGACCCGACAATCAGATATTAATGAACATACTGTTTATTAATCAATGACAAATGATAAGGGTAATCATTATTTAATGATTCCATTATAGTAGTGATTACACAAGTACAATAAATAAATTTTTCCATAGAGAATCCAGTTTGACCCAAATTCAGTTCAAATTAGTCCAATTATCTCTAATCCATTCATATAGATATGTTTACATCCAAGTATGTACTGTATAGTTAATTAACGGAAAAGCCACCAATTTTTGGAGACATTTTTAGAGAAATGGAAAAAAAGAAACATATGTAACCATAATTATCATTGTGTTTATTTGGAGAAGGAAACTTGCAAACCTGAGAACAAATCTCACCTGTGAAGAACAGGGATGGAGTCATGCTGTCAGGATGTTTTGCTGTAGGAGGGACTGGTGCGCTTCAAGGAAATAGATAAAGAGGAATGGAAAAAGTTTCAGTTCAGTATTATAAAAAGAAAAAAACTTTCGGAAAGTTGCCCAAAGCATCTGAGGAAGTTATTTAGCTTAGAAGGCAATCCTTATAATAACTGAATCATTTCCTACTAATCATTCAGTTTCTGTATGAAATGTGTATTTTAGAAGGAAGATAGAAGTAACTAAAGATTTGCCACCCAATCAGATTTAAAAAGGGAACCAGTGTTTAACATGAAGAAAACAAACTACACATCAGAACATGATCCCAGCAGCAGTGAATGTATCCATGGTAGCTCTATACAAGAGAAAATGAGACAGAAAAATACAAAGAAAAAATTTCTACTTATTATTGGACAGACAATTTTAACATAATTCAGGAAGTTTCTGAATTAATTTTTCCTCCCGTCTTACAGAACAATATAGCCACTACCATATTTGCCTGTAAGAACTCTAATAATGATATTGTGTTTAGTTAGTATTAGGTTTTCAAGGCTTGTAGCTTTGAACATTGCAGCTGAATTATACAGTTTGCTATCAGATGTGAGGATTTTGCCTCTTGTGATTTAAGAATCCTTCTTGGCAATGCTCCAGTGTGGATCTGCCAAAAGCTGAGGAGCTCTTCTCAAAGATTTTCTATGTGAAAGATACCAAGGAAATCATTTCATTATGAAATTAAAATAGCTATGTTTTTAGACATACTTACACTGTATTTTATAAAATTAATTTTTTAATCAAATATAAGTATAAATGTTTTCTTTTGGAGGGGTTGTTGTTTTCTAACATACAAGATTTATGTCACATTACAGTTTTCAGCTAAGTAAATATTGTAAAGACAAAATATAAGCTTGCAATGGATGTCAAATCCTAGAAAACTAATTAGATCCCTGTTGACTATGAAAATGGTTTCTTATTTGATAAGTGTTCCTAAATGATTAGTGAAAATCTAGTGCTATTAATTCACTTGTGGCTGATGTGTAACATGTTTCAGCATGGAAATAGCGCTCTGAGTGTACACAAGTGTCAAGAACTGTTGAAAGTTATAACTAAAATGTTTTCTCAAGCTCTCTTGGTTTCAAACCCTTTATGGGCCCATTTTCTGAGAATCAGTTCCTAAGAGCAAAAAGTTGCAGCCTCTACAAACACATCTTTTATGTTGGAACTCCAAAAGCATAGTTTGGTATAAATCAAGAGGCTCTAGTGCTGGTGTTAGTCAAATGCACCAGCCGTTTTACCATAGAATACACTCAGGGCTTAAAGTTACATCACAACAACAAAATCAACATCCCTCACCTTAAACAACACTTTGGGAGATGATGCTAAAACCTGACTACAGCTGTTTTTAAAGCTACAAAAAAAGATTGACTGAGTTTGTCCTCAACAAATACCAAAACAGTACAACATTTAGAATATATTATAATACAAATGTCTTCAGCAATCATGTTTTATAGCTACTGTTTCTTTGCTTAGAATCACAGAAAATGCAAACTTTTCCTGGTGAAATGCTTCACTGCGATCTATTTTCTGTTGAAATTAATGAGAGGTCGGTGGGAAACAACGGGGTCCTTATTCAATAATTTAAACAGCTCTGTTTACAAAATATGCTCTTTGCAATTTACAAATGGACAAAAGGACCTTGTTTGTTCCACTTGCTAAATGAGGTGACAGTTTCTCAGCCTGTTAGCTTCAAATTAAAGATCTGAGCTTTGTACTGCAAAAACAGGCACAGAGTTCGTCAGCTCCCAGTGGAAATGGTTAGTATTTTCTGAGTATTACTGTATGATGTTAACGTTTCTCTGAAAAGAAGGGACTTTTAATCATAGAAATAATACAGTTTTCTATTTTGTGCAGAATTTCAAAACTTGCAGCTGTTAATGGAAAAAGTGGCAGCAAATTTTCTGCATGTAGCCTACCTCTTTCACTTAATAAATGAAAACAGATCTTTGATTTTACTTTTACATCCTCTGAATGCTGGATGTGGTCTTCCACCAGAGATGGTTCAGGAGGTTACGATGCTTACTGTCCTGACTGTTATTTACTCAGAGTTTGCTCAGAGTTGCACTTATTCTGTCAGGAGGAACGGGTGCAATGGGTGAGGAAATGCATGTAAACTTCTGACTTTGAAGACTTTAATAAATAAATCTCTTCCAGATTCTTTTTCTCATTGTGAAATTTAGCACATAAAAATAAATTTGGTGATTCTAACTGACCTAAAAAATGAGACGTTTGGTCTGATTTAACGTCTGGCAGTGAGAGAAAAGGTTTGTGGTTTCAACTGTAAATAATCATCTAATGAAGAAGAATTTATAAAGCTGTACATGAATGAACTGATAATTTTTTATTTTTTTTTTACAAGGAAAAATTCTGCTTTGGTCCTACTGTCACTCTGACCAGGCTTTAGTTTGACTCCAAGTTTTATACAAATCACTTTCTCTCCAAACTGAGATTGATTAGAAAAGCTTTTCCAGTGGAAAGATGCTGACAAGTGCTAAAATTTACAGAACCGCGCCTCAAACCAGAACCTGAACTCTCACTTTAGAGAGAGGGAACAAAGCAGAGCAAGAGGAAAACATCAAACTGATCATAATCCTGTAACACTCTGCATCCTTTTAACTCTATCAGTAGTCAAGCCTTTCCTTCATCCCTCATCCTGCATCCAAAGCACATCTTAGGCAACAGAGGTATTTATCACAAGACCCTAATACACTCTGGATATACAGAAAATCCAAGTATTTTGCAAAGAATTACTGTCCTGTGAGAAGAAAAAAAAATTGGACAATTGTAGAGAGAATGACAAATAGACAGATGGAGGGAAGAAAGAGGAGGACAGTTGGAGGGTCCTGACCTGATAAGAACCCCTCACTTAGTCCATCCATCTCCTCCACTCTGTCCTTTACAGCCTTCCAGAGGATAACACAGGATCTGGGTGAGAATCTGTCCACCGTTTCCTGGTGCCAGCACATGGCACTCGTCAGTGTTGTGAGAAGATCAACTTTTGGCTCCAGTATCACACTGGTATCGACTCAATCCTGTACCCGAAGATGGACCGGCCATCTGGAGAGCTGGGAGAGTTAAAGGGATGAAATTGGATCTTCTAAACTTTCAACCTCAATCTGAACTTAGTCGTGACTACAGTCAAGATGGAAAACTTAGAGATTTTAGTTCCTCCAATTAGAGAAATTGTTCCTTTTTAGACATTAGAATCAACTTTGTACTTTTAGACAAAATGTAATTTCTTTCATTTTGCTTGAGGATGAATTTCAGCTTTTCAGACTGCTTATTTCAGTATTTAATGTTATTATGTCTATATTTTAAAATACCAGTTGCATGTACTTGGCCAAAATTATTAAGAGAAACTTAGAAGCACTAGAGCTGTAGGTTTATCACATAAAATCTAAAGTTTGTGGTTGTAATATGAAAATTTTGAACTTATTCAAGGGATGTAACTTCACAATTCTTAATTTTGGAAAAGTAAAGAGATACAAACAATAAGTTTCTGTTGTAATGTAGCAAACCAGATTCTTTTGATGTCAGACTAGGCATCAAACTAAATTCACTCTAGGATTTATCATCTCTTGCTGCATGAATTCTTAATAAAACTAATGAAGGTTTAGGAGATAATGGATCTGCGGCCCATCTGTGTGCAATATCCTTTTCCTGCCATTCCTGTCCATCTACCCTCACTGCTCACTCTTCACACCTTTTCCCTTGTATCTCCACTCATTTCAGTTTTTTTCAGGATCTGGTTTTGCAGTAAAACTTGACATTGCTCTTGGAGAGAATGTAACGCAATGGTTTAACAACCAGTCAAAGATAACAGATGCAGAGTTTTCTTTCTTTCTATTTTTTTTTACTCAGAACTAAAACTTTACAAGAATCTTTTTGTGCATATATGTTTATACCCTCTTTGACTCCTTTCTTATTTTTTTGCCTCCAGCCAGTAGAGCACAACTCTTCAGCCACACTGTATAAACTCGGATATGGACTGAATAAAGAGCCAGATGTATTTTGGGCTGATTTTAATTGCTCATGTCATGCTGGTCCCTTTGCTCTGGCAGGCTGTTTCAGAATTGGATGAGCCTATAGGCTCATGGCTGTGTCTGTGTGAAAGACAGAAGCAGCGGCGATCCTCAGAGGAAAGCTTTAAATTTAGTCCTTCCCAAAGAACCTTTTAACTAATCCAGAAAGTTTATTCACAGACTGGTTCATGCGGCATATTAAGGCCCTCAACTAATTCTACAACTTCGGTAAACCCCACAAATTTCAGACCATGATTACGTGATTGATGGATGGGATGTTTGTTTGTGTGTAATTTAGGAACTAATCTCAGGGTAATCAAGTCCACAAACCTCGTTTAGTGCAGCACAAAGTGACATCAAATTACTTTCATTAACGTCTCCCTTTGAACACACATTAAGACGGATAAATCACACTTTGTTTAAGGAGTTGTAGTTATAGAAGGAGGTCTACTGGAGCTCAGAAGTGTTTGTTAAAACAACAGTGATGTCATTTGACAAGCTAAATGTATACCCAGAAGGTCAGATGAAAATATTTTGCAGAATCTATATTTCAAGTCATCCCTCATTTGTTTAGATTTTGCTTCCAAGCTGCCAGACTGACAGATGAACTTTCTTGTTATATTTGAACGTGGTTGTGCTCAATACATCTTCAAGTTTCCTGGAAAGTCAATCTAAATTTTAATATATGTTTATATACTGTATATATATATAGTTTGTGTTCTTTGGTTACTAGCCATCTAACTCTGGCATATAAATCTCATTTTTTTGTACCCAACATCTTGCGAAGGTACCCAAGTGTTCCCACTATATTTTAATCAATACCAAAGATAGCAGGAGGCATGAAATAGGATTTTAGACCCAACAAGGTGATTCTCAAAGAACTATTAGCTGAAAACAGCAGATGGTTAACTGGAGAATGAGGCTCCTCTCAGGTCCTGTACCAAGTCTTTGTTGTATTTCTCCAACTTAAATAATTAACTTGAAAAAATGTTCATGTCATATAGATGCTTATTTTTTTAGGCCTATGTGTTCTTGGCTTTCACCATGTCTTGCCTTTTTGTCCATTCCAACTTCTGTTTTCTACTAATGTAGTCAACATCTACCATATTAATTTTGGTAGATAAGTATATTGATGCATCATGGAGTTTGAAAAACAAAAGAACTTTAAATCCAACATTTAATTTAATTATATATTCTTTGTTGATTGTTTTATTTCACACTCCATCACTAATGATTTCTATCTAATCCATACTACTCTTAGAAAATCTGAGAATTTATGGCTCTTCATCCAACAAAAGTAACAGAGTTATATCCTGACTGGTGAAAACTGGCAAAGCCAAACATTTTACATCATATATTAATACATTTATGTTCAATAGGAGTCCTCAGGCACTGGTGTCCTATAAGTTTTTAATGTGTCCCTGACTCACCACACTTCAATCAAATGAATGAAATCTGAAATATTCAGGAGGTAATTTAGCTTTTTAAATCAACCAAGAGGCATTTATTCTGTCAATGTTGATCACTGAATATGGACCAGGTGTGAGGCTAGTGTCTCAGTGCAGTTGTAAGGGAACTAATGGGAACCGGTGAGAAGGAACGGCTGAAATCAACTAAAAAAAAAACATCCTGAAAATACAAAAAAACAGCACATGACTGACAGCAAACTGCTGTTTTTAATTAAAAACTTCTGTTTCACCCCATAATTCTGTGAAGGAACATTTCTTCAAACTGGTCAAAGTTGACTGGAGAAGGAATGGAGTATATAAAAGACTTGAGACTGGCAACAGGAAATTGAACCTAAACATACAGCCAGAGTTATAATGGGGTAACTTAGGTCAAACTATGTTCATGTTAGAATGGTCAAGTCAAAGTCCAGACCAAAATACAGTCTAGAATCTGTTAAAACTGGTGTTCACAGATGCTCTCAGACCAATCTGTCTGATCTTTAACTAAGATACAAAAAACAGGAGGAAATTCAGTTTTCTTAATGCATAAAGTTGATAAAAATTTCTATTTAATTCATTTCAGTTTATTCATTTAGTATTGATTCACAACAAATGTTAACTGCACACTTTGCAAAAAAAGGTTGAAGTTCATGCAATTTATACAAATAAATGTATAAACAATCTAATCGTATGGGGAGATATAAATTTATTTAAATAAATCAATACCGTCAACTTCAGTCTATTTTGCCAATTGCTAAAAAGTTTTGGTCTCAGGAAACTGAGGCAGTTGCATCAAGTCATTGAATTTGCAGCAATCACTCCTCCTGAGTAAACATCTAGCAACAGAGGACAGTTCAAAGCATTGAGGTTAATACTGGAGCAAATACAATCTAAATCTATAACAGGAGTGAAAAATGGTTCTGAATACAAAAGCACGACTCACTGTTCTGATTTTTAATAGTAGAAATCGCTTATAAACACATTGTGTTTTAATAAAACAAGTTAAAGTTAGTGCGCGTATGGTGACTGTGCATGAAGAAACCCCCTCAACGTTGATCAATGGATCAAAAACAAAGACAAGTCTGTCGCCTTCACTCTCCCCTCAGCCTGATGGGTGCAAGCGACGAAGACATGGAGAGGATGAGAGCGAGCGAGATGCCTCAAGGTTAACACCGGAGGAGATGTGTCTCTGTTTTTCTGGTGGTAGTGGGGGGGGCAGAAGGGAAACAGCTGCCAGAGGAGTTTACCACCAGTCATTACTGTGCACAGGGGACAGAGGAAATGTAATTTTTACACACAGGCACTTAATAGGACGGGCTCAGTGTTCGTAATGCACTGTCCGTGACCCTGTCAGGATGTGAATCTGAGGACTGACACGGACACAAAAACAGAATTTACTGTCAGCAGTGCTTCACCTCTGTTTTCCAGGATGTTTCTGACACATTCATGAACTTATTCACACATTTTCCCAGAGTGTGAAGTGGAAGTGCTGTGACCACAATGGTTAAATTTCATCAAAAGTTGAGTTAGAACACAGATGAAACTTATTTTCCTCTGTCATTTTATAGCTATTTGCTATACATAAATATTACACTGAAATACAGAAGCTAAAAGAAATACTGTGAGCAAATATTGCTTTGAAAAGTGTATCTTAAAACTGAAGTTTTGTTGGGTAGTGAGAAGGGTGAGAGCGACCAATTCTCATAAGAAAGATTGTAGGCTTCATGTCTTGATGCTTGATTTTATATATCTACGGCCATTGAAGTGATTGGAAAATCGAATTTTAGTGATTTTGTGTGGTGTGCCAGTAATTTTACCATATTATAGAAATTAAAAAAAGTTTGTTATGGAGGAACATGTTTTATGCACACGAATCTCCTAGAATGCCTCCTTTACCATATAATGTTTTTTCTGCAGAAAACCAAAGTGCAAATGTAACTGAGCTCTGTTTTCAATTTACTTTTACTCTCAACAGTTGATATTTCACTCTGTTCTCACTGTTGATATTTCATAATTTGTTCAAACAACCCAGCGTGCAACATGTACCAACTTCAGCAATTCCTTTAATTTCCTCCAATACAAAAAAAAATTGCTGAGTAGAGATATGAATTCTGATGACTTTATGGAAATCTGACACTCTGCCTTGTGTTTCACTTCTGCATATCTACTCATTTATGCAGAACAAGGTCACAATCAATCAAAGTGTTCATCTGAACTTTGGAACCCCTAAAAACTCCAATCCCATCGTCGGGAGAATGAATTTACATTAAAACTGTTGTTCTAAGAGATGAGAGTTCAACCAAATGTGAACCCCTGCTTGTCTCTTCTTATTCCTGAGTCCACATTATGAAGACGACAGGGCTGTGTGTTGACACTAATTAAGGAGGGCTGAAGGTCTGGCTCTTCTAAGGACAGCCTTCAAACACAATGTGTACATGCAAAACAATCAGAAGTCAAAGGAACAAAAGGCAGCTGCCAGGCTTCCAGTAATAGCCGTGACTGAACAATACCTTCCCAAAGAGACACAAACTGGCAGCTACTCATAATAGGAAATCCTAATTACAGAGGTTTACAATGCTTATTAAAATTACTAATAATAACTGCTAATAATTACAGCATGCCAGACCTGCCTTTGTAACAATTACACACCCAGTCAGTCAGTGACTCCTTCTTACAGTCAGTCAACCAGGCTCTTTGACAGTCTGTCAAATATAGTAGAGAATTTACAAGCACAAGGTCGCCGCAGATTCTGCCTGCACCATCTGCAGCCTCAGCAGAAAGCAAGACTGACCAGACGAAGATCTCCAGTCTCCAACCGAGCAGATTCAAGCTAATTCTAATCTTATTCGAGGGGAGCGGACTCTGACATGGTGCTCGGCTGTTGTTTGAGTCTTTAGAGATGTTTTCCTGGTCACTAAGTGTAGCTAAAGGAGAAACACCAGATTATTGTCACTTTCTAAATGAAAATGTAAGCAAAAGTAATAAAAAATTTGAGAACAAAAGACATGTAATCCTGCTTTCACACTGAAAATGTGTGCTCTCGAATTATGGCAGAAAAAAATCCCCAGTTCTCCAGTTTCCTGACCTGCTGAGACTGTGTTTAGATTATATTATATTAAAAGCACAGCATAAATGTTTTTTTCTCTCTATCCTTCCACCAGCTTTTGTTTGTCACGTACACTCAAAGCAGGGGCAATGTCACACTGTGTGTGAAAGAGCAATCACTGTAAAACAGGTCTGGCTGTCATTTAGACAGTTAAACCCTGTCTAAATGGGTGACAAAAAATTTAAAATGAGAGAAAAAACAAAACGACACAACAGAAAAAAGCAGCCAGAGCTCAGATTAAAACTTTGAAACATCTTTGAAAAGCTGGAAGAGCTGTTGATCAGGACTAGTTTTCAAGACTTTTGTAGTAACAACCGCTGAGGTCCAGACAAAACAAAAATCACAATCAGAACACTAAATGGCACACACACAGTTTATAGATCAACATTAGACCTTGGCAGGGACACAGGAGAATTTAATTACTTCCTCACTGTATCCCCATTGGCCAGGAAGTGTGGGATATGCTAATTAAGTGTTGGCAGATAAAACGCTTCTTCTGCCTCTGTGTCTTATTACAGCAAACTCCTGAGACTGCAGGAAAAGCACCTTTAGTGTCTGACTAATAGGACAGCACCTACAGGTCTATTCAGCTGAAGAGAATGACCTAATAGTAACACAACTTTATGCTCAAAAAAAAGAGAAAAGAAAAACTTTCAGCTGCAATCAGCCTTTTCCATCTTCTGCTTCTAATTGATAATTAGTCTTCCATTAATTTGGGGCTAACATCCATCTCTTATCACAAAGGTACAATTTATCAGCAGCTTAAATGATGGACTAAATTAGGTTGGCAATGTTAATGAGTCACCTTGCAGCGTATGGGGGACATAAGGGAAATAATTTCTCCTGACTCATTAAATTAACTTCAGCAGATGTGCTGGGCATGCATTGCAGCTTAAAAAGCAAATGTTAACCATTAGTAGTTGGTTGTTTTTTTTCCAAAAGATGACACACGTCTTTAATAAAGCATATTTTATTGCAAAAAGATGATATGCACATAAATATAAAAATGCTGATAAAACAGAAATTAAGTTGTTACAACATTATAAAATGAGATTTGAGATTTTTAGATACAAAGCAGTGTAATAAAAATTGTTATACTTCTAAGACAAAGAGGTTATTAAAACAGTTCCTTCATGCACCAGTCCCTGTAAAGGCAAAACCAGCAGTACCAGAACCCTTCACAATAAAAAACTGAAGCTAGTACCTTCAACTTGTGCAACTCATGTTTTCAAGAGCCAGACAGGATGCTTGATCTGTTCTTCCAAACTCCTTGTTTGGTTTTGTGCATTACTCGATGCAATAATTGAACTTTTGACTTTTGGTGTTAAACTCAACACAGCATGAACTGAGTTTGCAGCACATCTTGATTTAACAGCATTACCCAAACAGCCTGTGGCTCTGCTTAAATCCATGAACATTCAATATCATGACATAGAAATAATAGAAATAAAATGCTTGTGAAGAGTTACATATATGTGAAGTGTGTGCTAGTATAAAATGAACAGAAATACACTTTAATATCACATCTGGATTCACTAAAGTCCACAAAGTTAATTAGGCAGTTAGAGCTGAGGAAACCTTTATTTTTTCTGTCTTATGCTCAATCTATTGGACAGTTTTTGTACATTGTACATTTTAAAACAACAGATTCACCTTAGAGTACATTTAGAGGTTTTATCATAAGTATATTCCAGAAATAATGAAGTAACATTAGGCTGAAGTTGATTTCTGCGTTGATTGTGTTTGTAACAGGCTGTTTTATAATGATTTTCTCATCTGAACTTACTTAGATCAGATCCACTTCAAAATCTTTAATGACTACACTTTATAAATCTAGATGGCTTCCTGAGAATGCATTTATTTATGGGATCCCAGCCATAAAGTGGAACCCTAAAACTACAATATGGCAAAGAAATTTAAACTGAAGTTGTGATGTGGCAAGTTAGAAATTAATAGAGTTAAATATAAATCAATGAAAAACAACATAAAGTTACTTTTTTAACTTCTTGCAGACAATGTACTGAGCAACAAAGTCAAGGATAGGAAACATTTTTCCATTATTAGTTGACTTTATGTCCAATTTTATCCTGGTGTGGAAAATAATTCCCAAATTTTCCAAAACTACATTATGAACATGCTGGCTTCGACGGCCTATCAGGTTAGACAATAACAGTTTAATCTACAGAAGGAGTATTATTTTAAGTTTGAAGTAACAGTAGGTGCTGCTTAAATGTTAAAACTGAAAGAAAAAAACAATAGTCTCACAAAAATATTTCAGTATTTTGTTGTCTTCCTCAGAAAAAACCTGTAACTTTACCCTAAAAGCTAAAACAAAAATTTCACTGCTGTTCTTTCAACAAAATACTAACAATTTTACTTTTAGGATGTTTTTTTTTTTACTTTTGTCAAAGTTGAAAGAAAAAAAAACCCCAAGCGATTTCTTTACACAAAATTTCTACCTTCGAACTGCAGAACCTCACTTCTGCAACACATCTTCTTCAGAAAAATGTTTGTTTTCATTCATTATCCCACAACTTCCTTTCTTTGTAGAGACTCTGGGTCAAAACGCCTCTTCAACAACTCACAAACCCATTTCGTACCAACATGTTGTATTCTTAACCAGTAAACAAAACATTTTGTAGTCGTGCATTTTACCACAGCATGTCAGTTTGTTTAGTCAAGGTACTAGTTAAGTATTTTGATGAATCATGAGGATAAATAACCATAAAAATAATCAAGTCGCACATATGATTTAACTGAATATTGTTTACTTTATATTTTTTGATCACACTCTACGTTTATTGATTGTGGTTTCTGTGAACTCCAATGAAATAGAGCTTACTAAGTCACAATAACACGGAGGGCCTTATTTGGGAACAAAAACGGGGAGAAAACCCCCCCCAGCAAAAGTACAAAATGACGAGTGTGTGAGATGACCTTTGACTTAATTCTGTGTTTCTAACATCACTTCTATTTCTCACTTTTCAGTTTTTACTCATTAGTTTCCAAAAATCTCTTTACCTCTTCCTTTCCTTCTTTCACACTTTCTTTCTATCTTTCTTTCTTATTCTAAACCTTATACGTCTGACAAACATGTATCCAAAAAATTTAATTAAATCTATATTTGGATGAAAAAATTCATTATTTTTCAAGATTTATAGTAACCTTCTCTGAACATTCACTGTATTGAGATTTAATCCTCAGTCTAAAACATAATCCAACATATATAAAAACATTTAGTATCAATTGCAGTTAATACTGCTGAGTCGAGTAGTGTGAAACAAAAATGTTTCTCTTGACTAACTCTCAGTAAATCAACAGGTCAGTGTAACTAAGAGAGGTAATAGCTCTGCATCAGCTCCGTAAAAACACCCTACAAACAGGGTTGGCTTGATCTTAATGCAGTTGCTGAACGCAGATATTTGGAAGCAGGTGTGAAATGAAACTAAAGCAGTTTGTCCTGCAGTTTTACCACCAGACTGGACATGCAAGACAAGAGATACTGACAGTAAAAACATCAGAGTTCATCATACATTCAAGTAAGAGTTGGTTTAAATAAACTTAGTGAAGGTCCAGATCAGCTAATATCATCAGAGGTTGATGCAAATGTCAAATTTGAGATTTAGCTGATTATTAATATTTTTATCTGATGTGAAATATTACTAAGTTTACCACTGAGCTGGAGTCATAAAGTTGGATCTTATCTAAATCTGTGCTAGAAAAGTAATTAAACTCAAGTTGACTGACAGAAATATCATTATTAAAAATGAAAAAGTGCAATGTTATTAAAAGCATATCATCACACAGGGACAGATTTCATACAGCTCTTTACTGTGATGTAACTTTAGGAGTCATAAAGAAAATCAAAAGGAATTAAAAAATTGAACGTCGAGTTAAGGAAATGGCTCACTGGCAAAAAAACAAAAAAAAAAACATTTAACACTCTGGCAGCGCCCACACACAAAAACAATTTTTTTGAAGATACTTTCGGCTTTCCTTGACTGTCAATATAGCCATGTGAAAAACTAAGTACACTTTAAGAGGATTTAGTAGAAATTATCACTAATGATCAAATACACTTGATTACTTGATCATCAGAAAAATTAATGCTTTGACAGTTAGGCAATGCCAAGGTGAAAAGACATTTATTGAAGCAACTGAATCAATCTGGAAAGGGCTCCAAGGCAAAATTTAAAAAAGTTCATCATTCTACACTTAGAAAGGTTATTTACAAGTGTAAAAATATTTAAGGCAGCTGCCAGTCTTCCCCGTAGTGGACATTCCAACAAATTAAACTCATGTAAGGCCCTACAATGCTGCAAAAGAATTGCAAAAATCCACAGATTGGCATATTTAATGTAATATTACAAAAGATTGAAAAAGTATGGATGTCTGTAATGGTTTCCAAAGGCACCGTTTCTGTTTCATAAAAGTAAATGGCAGCTTGACTTAGGTTTGCAAAGTTGCATATGGTTGGACAACACAGCTTCTCGAATATTGGTCTTTGCATACAGTAAAATGCGAGTACAAATTGGCAATATTAATGTGTCACATTGCACAATTAGGTCCCAACCACTGGAGTATAACTACAAGAGAATGGCTCAAAAAGTAAGGAATTCAAAATGCCATTATGGCCCAGTCAAAGTCCAGACCTCAATCTAATCTAAATGCTGTGAAGGGACCCTTAAAGAGCGCTGCGACGGACTGTGACCTGTCCAGGGTGTACCCTACCTCTCGCCTGTTGATTGCTGGCGATAGGTGACCCCACTAGGCATAAGCATATTGGATAATAGATGGATGGGACATTAATACATGTATTAAAAATAATCTTGCACAGAAGACAAGACGTCTCCTCCACAAGAAAAGAGACTGAAGTGGTCACACAGAAAATAACTACTGAGGTGTTCCTATAAATAATTGTATGGAGGGATGCACTTAGTTTTTGCCATGGCTGTATGTAATGCGCGAATTTATTTAGATTTTCAAAATTAATAGCAATTATTAATGGAATAAAGCTTTAAAGTGATTTTCATTGTCGTATCAACAATTTTTTGAACCATTTTCTTCCATTTTCCATAATGTATATCCTCATCACAGTGAATCAAATATTTCCAGTCACATTCAAAAGAACAGAAGTGGTTTTATGCACAGATCTAATAACACTGAAGAGTCTATTCTGTGTTAATCTTCGTATACAAGATTCATTGTACTGTTTTTGTTTTCACTAATCTGTCATTTGAGTTACTTTGGAGAAGCACAGGAACCATCAGGACCAGTAGAGACTTCAGATGCCAGATTTAAACTGATCTTGTTACTTTTATATCTTTGATTGACTTAGACCTTTACATTTTAATATGTGCGAAGTATAAAGTAATCATTTAACATGCAATCTTTTTGAAGCAATTTAAAATACCAAGCAGCCACACCACAGACATTTGCTGGTTTCCATCAAGGTATTAATAGTAGAAAAAGGTGCAAAATGTTTGGTAGATTTTGCACGTTTCAGTCTGTGGACCTCGTGGTGAAAGCAATCCTCTGTTTGGAGTTGGTTTGGCATTGCGCTCCTTCTACATCCCCAGTATAACCATACTGGTCAGTGCTAGGTTCCATTTGGTGCCTGAAACCAATTAAAAACTCAAATTAAACAAGATCAGAGTCATTGTTATATTAATTAGTACTGAAGTGATTTGTAAAAGGAAAAAAAATACTGCAAAAATTACCTGGACTTGTCATCGTCCATGTATGATCTCCTACCTGTACCCCCCACCCACAGTTCCACGTGCCATGGTGTCGTACCGTGGTGCCCGCAGTGGAGGAGTGGGAGATGGCGGCACGTCCTGCCGCAAAGGTCCTCTCTGCTGGGAACTGAGAGCAGGAAATCATGGAAATTATACAAAGAAAGATCCAACTGTCAAAATAAAGAAATGTACAAGGCTGCTCACTCTGCTTTTACTCAGTCAGGAAAAAACTTATAAAAAAAATTACAAGTTCCAGAGTTGTTGTCACTGCTAACGATACATTTAAAATGAATGTAAACAAACCATTTTTTAATGTAAGCTTTATATGTTAAGTTGATCAGTGTTGAAGAACTTCTAGTTATCCATTATTTTTTTCTCTTTGGTTTAACAAGAAAACAAAAAGTCATGAATTATAATGGTAGAATGGACCCCCAGTATTAATTGAGACCTCCTCTGAAACTCTAATAACTGCCTATTTTAAATGTTCAAACGCTAAATGCACCTTAATATGTATTAATACACACAATGAAACAATCTTGACAAAATTAATTTCTAAAGTCTTTCTCACCTCCACTCTTGGGGGTTCAGCCAATCAACACCAAAGACCATAAAAGGCACAACTGGATTGGCTGCATTGCCTACTAAAGCCCATAGCAAGTCAAGTAGTATTGTTCCTAAGTATTGCAGCTTTCCAAGTTGCATTTTATTACGAATTTTTTACAAAACAAAAACTTTATGAAAAAAATTCCAAAAAGTTGAAACTATTTGGAATTGCGTTCTACAAAACAAATCCACAAGTAGGCAAATTTGCGAACGGGTGTGGGTTCATTGTATTCCACCTCTAAAAATGGGAAAGACAAGACAACATGTTCTTAAAATAAAGAAGATCTGTGTTGATCATACCAATTCAGGAAATGGTTACAAGACAACTTGTCCAAATTTGGTCATTTTTACAGTGAGAGCAAAAATTAAAAAGCTAAAAGAGTTGAAACTGTGACCAACAAAGCAACTTGAGGACCTAAGTGTATGTTGCCACTCTATGTCTGTAAGATCTAACCTGGGGTGAGGGTAGTAACCAGGTTCAATCCCTCGAGGGTCTCTTGGCTGTTGATAAGGCTGGCCAGGCAGGAAGTTGGAGAATGATGGAGCAGACTGGGAGTTGATGTTAGAGTAAGTTGGTGACTGGGGGTACCCCGACTGGGCTTGTGGAGGTCCGGGGTAATGACCCGACCACGACTGCATTGGGTAGTCAGCAGGATCCATCGGCCCTCGTCTATAAAAAGAGAGTTGATGATTTTGTGATTATTTGGGTACTTTGCTTAGAGATTTTAATCTTTCTACTGTTTCAAGTTTTAGTATTAGTTATCATTTCTACTTTTGGATCTTCATTCCTGTTTATTTTGGTCATCTGTTCCTGAGAATTTTGTCACATATGGTCTTGTAATCCTAGCCACTCCAGTGTGTGTGTATTTCCCAGTCTTTTTATTCAGCAATTTCCTTTCAGGTCTTGCTATCTCCCTGCTTTACCCAGAGCTTAATATTTGTGGGTCTCATCTGATATTCCCAAATACCTCTAAGTTTTGCCAAAACTTTTCCAGATACATTCAACTGGGCTGTTCAACTGTAACCTTGTGTACTGTTTTTATCCACTTGTTCTCTAGGTTTTTTTGTTTATGTTTGATTAAAACCTCAATTACAGTGTTCCTGCCTAGATCTTGCTGGAGTTAGTTCAATTCAAAAAGCGTAACTCATGCATTCATTGCACACAAAACAATATTTCCAAGCATGCCTCTCTGTTAAGCAACAGTTCAGTCTTTTTTCTTTTTAGCACAGCTTTGGTTAGGTTGAAACAAATATGGCAATTACCCTATATACATCTTTATGTGGTGACTCTTGAAATACTGATATCCATCTATCTATCCATCCATCCATCCATCCATCCATCATCCATCCACCCACGGTATTTTCTAGTTTAATTCTTCTGTTTTTCCTAATCTATAGGCTCTTATGCAGTGTATAACTTAGTTATACAAACTTCAAACAGTTTTACAGAAGATGAAAGTTATATAAACATGGTTCAAAGTAAGTGAGCTGTGTTAATTAACTTAGATTTTCAAATACTCCTACCTGAGTGAAATCTGCAAAAATGACAAGGTTATGAAAGGCAATCAGAGAAATAAACAGGATTGACCTACATGACTCCACCAACTTGAACCCCCTGCTCAGCCTGAAAAATCACCGGCAATAACACAAATAATCAACCTACTGCTGGCACCATGAACGCCGCATTTGCTGCTTTTGTTTCTTTCATGATGTACCTTTCCACGGATTTTTATCAAGAAACAACCAGCAAATGGTAATAGTTCTCCTGTTGCCAATCTGCTGACTGTACGGCTGAAATATTCATGAAAAGCTGCTGGAAGTGGTCTGCTGCGGACTGGGGAGGCAAGCGGCAGGCACCCTGACAAGCCAAGAGCCTGTTGCAGCCAAAGATCACATAGCAACAGAATATAAGTGACATGTGACAGTTTTAAGTGGGATAGGGCTCAGTTAACGCACGCAAAGACACCCCTTCACACACGTAGCTGTGGTAAACCAGTCTGGACTTGTTAATAGATATTAATGTCTTGTGCCCTGTGGAAAGCAAGTACACAAACATGTGCTCAGCACATAGCAAACATTATGAGGTATTAGGTTTTATCCCCCATCTTTCTGTCTCTCTCACTTAACGCCATTTGCCTCATTCTTTCTGGATCTACTCATCTGTCTCGTTTACCTCTCACTTTAAATTGCCTTGCGTGTGCGCTTGTATTTCTGAATAAATTAGAGAAGAACTAAATTTGTTTTGGCAAAATTGTAACTTTGAGTTAGATTACAATCATAAATTTCCGGAATTAACTTGAGCTATGGGTAATTACATTTCCTTGTAAGATGTACAACATGAACACATTTTTTAAATCAATTTTTGAGCGTTTTGAATTGATTCAGAATTCCTAGGACTAGAAATTGCAATTCTTTATAGAATGGCTTTTTTATGAAGTGGGAACTTCTAACCAAACACAGAAATGATCTACTGGCTGTTGCCTGGAGATATATTGTTAATCTGATCATGAAGGAGACTAAACAAAACAGATTTATACATAAATAGTTGCTGGTGGTCTCCATGCTGATGCCTGCGTGAGCCAATCTGGGTGGTCAGCTGGAGAAAGTGTCTAACTGCATGCCCTTCATGTTTCGGATGTCTTCTTCTGCCCCTCCTGGCTCCACATCCACTGTTAGCATACTTATGTGTCCATGAGCACCCACACACGCACACACACCTTACATTTCTGCTGCTAAGTCAATTCATCTGTCTGCCTATTCGTCACCTGTCATCTGGTTTCTGGCTTATTCTGCTCTACTTATTGGAACTCACTCCGGGTCAGCGTATCAGCTGGACGTCTCAAATTTCACTCCTCTCACAATCTGCAGCCATTTTGTCTACTCTTTAGCTGGAAACTCCCCCAACTTGTGACAGTCAGTTTTGCAGTCTGCAAATGTGTCCGTTTAGTTCTCTGTCGTAATTTTCTTTTAGATGTTTTATGCTGGCAAGTCTATCAGAGGCATACCATATATACCTGTGCTTATGTTGGTCAGGCAGGCTGTCATTTAGCATTTTTTCTTCTAGACATGATAATGTCATTTAAGCAGAGATAAGAGCAGTGCAGATGTGATGAGGTGGTGAAGAGGGCAGGGAAGAGAGTGATAAAGAGGGAGTAGATTAGGGGAAGTAAGGAGAAAAATCAATTCAAATAGATATTGTATAAATTTAATCAGTCTATAATCCCAATTGTATGAGATGTAAATATTTCTGGATGCGAATAACAATTAGTTTGATTTTTTTGTAAGTTGACAGCTTTTTAAGAAACTACCAATAAGTTTTTTCCCAATGTGTGATGATGATTGAAACACGATTAAGAAAATTGGGACAACTGCTTCTTTATTCAGTCCAGTTTGTTACAGAGTATCTTCATTTTACTGAATCTGCCTTGTACAACATGGAAGGTATAAGCTAATTATAAAGCATACCTTAAAATAATTATGTTTTTCTTCTTTAAATAGCTGCGTTTCCTGATTTGTAAATGCTCATGCAGAGTTAACATTTAAATAGCTTTGACGTGTGAAATGTTTTGTTTCACCACAAACTGGTAGATCACAACACACGACTCTACTAGAGAAGAAATAAAAGCATGTTCAAGAATTTTGTAGAACATTTGGGCAAACCAATAAGTACTTGAAGAATACAATCTATTGAGATGAGACCAAAGTTTGGTTCGTTGAATGCCTTTGCACACACCATGTTTAAAGGAGAAACTGAACAAGACTTTCAAAAACACAATATGAAGGAGAGCTATGAAGTGGTACCATCATGATGTCTGTGGTGGTGTTTTTCAGCAGATGGCCTTGGCCATATTCACATAGTTAAATGACAGATTAATAAATTATCAAAAATAATCTCAATATCACAAAATAAAACCTGAGCAATGCATATGACTTTTTTTTACCCAAGAAACATTAGAGTTATCAGTTCCAAATAATTTCATTTTATTAAGAATGAAAAAAATTTTCTATAAGCATATTCACTTGCCCTTCCCCTGTTTTATTCATGATTTTTAGATTTTTTGGGTTAATTTCTGGATTTACTAGCTTGTAACAAATGTCACATGTACATTTTTTTTTTACCAATAACTTAATTTGACATGGATTTATAGTTGACATATTCAATCATAAATTCCCTGTTGTTGATGTTACCCAGAAAAACAGAAATAAAAACACTGATTGGTTAAAACTGTTTGATTTGACTCAGTCTCTAAGCATCTCCTCTCTTTCTTATGGAAACAGCAGGTTTTTTTTCCAGACTGGAAGAATAAATGATTAATTTCATAAAACATTTGTCAGCATGAAAATGAAAACAACCATTGAAACCCCAGCGTGGCATGAAATGTTAAAGAAATCCAGTGGTAATCTTCAGAAAATCCACTGTAAATCCGGTGGCAAGTTTGGAATTCCTCCTCCAGGAACCCAGTCAGCACTGCACAGCAGCTGGGGATTACGAAGTAATGTGGATGGAACCCAGTACTCACATGCACGCACACACATACATACACAGATAAAGACGAGTATCGAAGAAGGAAAAAACACTTACGCAGACGCAGAGACTTAGAAAAACCTTTTCACAAAAACAAACACGCATTCTCACAGAGTTTCCGTTCAGGACGAGTTGCTAATCGTCCCCCTCTCAAACCCCCTACAGTCTGGAGGAGGCAAATTGGAGCACAGCTGGAGGGGAGTTTAGACCCAATGAGGAGACTGTTAGCCTGTTGGTGTTCATGCGTGCATATGTGTATGCGTTTGGGAAAGACGTAGTGAGGAAGACCGAACGAGGGAAACAGATGTAATGAGTGAGAACAGCTTTCTGGCATATGCAACAAGTAGTTTAACGTAATTGAGAGAGTCATCAAACCAAAAAAGAAAAAGAAAAAAAAAAATCGGCAAATTGAAAACAGTCCAAACAGAACAGAAAAGACATTGACGACTCAGTTTGAAGTGAAATTTAACTATGTAATACCTGTTTAAGGATGACTTCCTCACTGCCATTATTACACAGATAGTGCTCTCATAAATCAGGTCAGATATTCGAGAGGATAATTGGGGGGAATTTCTCTTTAGGTCTGACAGTAATTGAGAGTAATGTGAGCTGCTCTAATTCCATGGTATTAGGAAGATTTTTGATGGATTTCAGAGGAAACAACGACTCGCTATGTTCAGCGCACCTGCCCCTCTCCCTCACAAACACATAGACACACTTTTGGAGCCCTGCACACAGCTGCTACACAACTGAAAAACACACAAGCTCACCCACACAATGTAACGCCATTACGGGGCTATTAAAAAAGTATTTACTTCCTAATGCTTTTAGTTTGGTCACAATTCAATTTTTCAGATCAAACTCTTTTCAAAATCAGAAAAAATAGCGGTTTAATAGAAAAATAACTGTTATTTAACCGATTTTTTTGGTTCAAATTCACTACACCCAGCCCTCTTTACTGTCAGAATTGTAGAATCAATAAATCACATAAGCAGAACAAGATGAAGTAGGTTACAACAAAGAAAGTGTTGCAGTATATCCAGGTCTAGAAAAAATCAACAACAAAAAAGAAAAAGTAGCATTTAAAAAGTTACAAAGTCATTTGTAAGTATTTGGGATTCCAGTCAGCAACAATGAGAGCCGTTATCCACAAATGGAGAAAACATGCAACCCTACCAGGAGTGGCCGGGTCAAGCAAAATTACTCCAAGAGCGCATCAACAAAAGTAAGAAGACAAACCATCAATTCAACATAAAGTAAACATTTTACAAATAAGAGAGAGAAGGTTGTCTAATGAGAAAACAAAAAGATGAAGTAATGATTTATTCAGAGAGTGGAGACAAGAGAAAGAAAAGTAAATAACTGTTGTGGGTGTAATTAGGTTATTTCTTTATTAGTCTGTACAGAACACAAAATAAAACCCGTGTTGTATTATGTTGTCAGATTTTCTGCCAGACAGAGTCACAACAATTTGAGGGATATGGTAATAAAACAGATTAATCACAACAATTATGTCATGATAATTCGTTATGTATAATGATAATGAAGGTGCAGCAATCTAAAGTTATTGAAGCTAAACTAACTTTAACTATGTTTCATTGTCCTAATGCGATACTTAATTATAAAACTTTAATCAGAGAGATGGAAAGTCCAAAATGCAAAGCAATAAAACCTGATAGGAAAACAATGAGGGGGTTGAAGCAACATTATAATTACAATCCTATTTGTTGGTAAAAAATGTAAGATTTCCAGAGTAAAATTGATTGTTTCTATATGTTTAAATGTTGAGCAAGACCATCCAATCTATTTCTAACTGCATTTTACTCCATAGACAAAGTATGGAAATCTTTTGGCTAATTAGCTTTTGTAAGGTAAAAGAATATTTGCCTCGCTGTAATACCAGACTGCAGTTTCTCATAGGAGACAGATCCATATATATGGTGCACTTTTATTTTGACTCAGTTTTTAATGCTTAAAGTTTGTGGCTAATTTGGTTATTTTTCTAAGTGTAGTCGACACTTCTGAAAAGGAAAATCAAAACAAAATAAATCAAATTCAGCAAGTAAACTTTAATTTGCAACCAAATACTAACCAAATCCAGTTTTTCTTTTTTATTATTATTCTGATAATTTGTGAATATTCATTGCACACTCTGTGTTGTCCACAGGTAAAAGAATCAGTATATACTTTTATAAATAACTATACATTTTCAGAGTCTCTTTACCCTACTTTTCCTAATGACCTTCAGGGGCTAAGTAAATATGGTGTGCACAGATTCTCATTAAATAACATACATTTTCATAATTCAAAAAAAACAAAAGTGGCTCTATTACTCAATATGTGGTCTTCAAAATCATCTCTGATTTTCTTTTCTTTTCTGAAATGTTGTAACTTCCCTTGGCCTGTCCTCCCAGCGGACAGATCAAATTCGTCCTACTTATGTGCTTCAGTTGGAACAGAAGCCAACTTTCAGAGCACAAAAGCCTTATACAATGTTCTTGGAGTGAATGTTGTAGACATTTTATGTTACAAACATAACATTTGCACCTTATAATTGTTAGGTTGGGTTAGAAACATATTAAAATTTTAGAAATAACAAGCAGAGCCTAAAATATCCAGAAAGAACCAGTTGTATAAAAAGACTGAAAAGTTTTTTGAACAGTAAAAAGTAGCAGAGCACCTGCTTTTCTACTTCTCACCAAAATAAAAAAAGAAACAAAACACTTGACATCTGGGAAACTTAATGAACGACAGCACTTCAGATTGGCACGCACACATGGAGTTTCTACATGGATGGATTAAATGTCCTGATATCCTTGCCAAAAGTCAAAGTTCTTGTCTGTACATGTTGGAGAAGGAGTAAAAAATTACTTTTTACATGAAAATAAAATGATAAAAAATCTCAAACTATTCCGAAAGTGTTTCACTAATTATGATCAATACCTTTGACATCGTTTATATAGTGATATTAGAGAAAAGGTTCCTGTGCCCAAATTCACACCATGCTCTTTAGATATTCATTTGTGATTCTACATCAGAATTATGTAACTCTGTCGTTTTACCACTTAAAATCCCAATAACACATACTGCAAGTAGTGTAGTGGCTGCAAGGTAAATAATAATTAAAAAAAAATTAGAGTGAAAGGATGATACTAAATTTTCTTTAATCTCAGAATTATGACTTTTTTCCCCTGAGAATTCAGACTTTAATGCAGATGGGCACCTAGCAGAAACAAATAAGCTTTCTGGAGGAGCATGTCAGATTTACTTGACCAATTAAAGTTAGATTTTTTTTTTTTTTTAAAAGTCAAAATTCTGAGATTAAATCCAAAGTCAGGAGTCTTCTTTCTTTTTCAAGCTCTTTCAAGCCAATGTGTACAAATGAAAGAAAACACATGTGGAGCGCTAACTGCAGAGTGAGAACATCAGGGTTCTTCTTAATGGCATCTAGAAAATTTATAATTGTGAGGAGGAAGAGAAACGTAGACTACTGTGACAGATCAGAGCCAAATCATTAGGAGTGACACCCCAGAAACCCAATGAGGCTCTAAGCTGCTTTTTTTTTTTTTTTATCAGTAAGCGGTTATACACTCTCTGGGAGTATTTGTTTATCATAGATGGCATTCTGTTGGTTCAGCTGCTAAGGTGGTTTCCATTGGTGAACGTGTGTGTGTGTTTTCTTGCCCCCTGGTTTTAAAATCTCTCTTAACTTTTGACCTCATGGAAGTCACATGAAACTCCATTGGTTCCCACCTCACATTTAGAAGAAGAGGTTAAAGGCTAAGCTAGGGTCTTATCAACCTGGATTAGAAAACAAAGATAAAACATTCAAATGTTCAGCATCATTTGCTAGAGACTACGAGGTTTCAGTCAAACGCAGTCATAGGTTATTAGGAAATTTGACACAACTTGGACAATTTACCCTTAAAAGTTGACCTATTAAATCTAGCTGCAAAGAATTTCTCAAAAATTAAGATTCAACCTCTTCTTCTTTTATTGTCTGTTAAGTTTTGGTTCAGTGTGTGAAACTAATAAGCAGTTTGCAGACAAAAAGTTGATCACTAACAAGTCAAAGACAAAGGAATGAGGACACAGGATTCTGAGTGGGGGCGAGAAAAGAGAATGAAACAGAAGAGAGCTAGAGAGACTAAATTTATTTAAATGCCTTGGCCCAAACTACTTAGCCCTACACCCATGTGATCAACAAATGGTTTTATGAGTTGATTTTAAATTTGTAGGATAACTTGGCTCAAAAGATGTTGATTCAATGCTTTGACAACTACATTACTGTGGTGCAGTCAGTTTGATGTATATGTCAGATGTGCTCCTGCTTTAACACTTGCAGTTTAAATGGGCGAAACACCTTTTCTGCATATCATTAAGGTCTGTAGGAGTCTGCTACGAAACATTTTCATTCAAATATGTTAGACCTAATAAACATATAAAACCCATACAAAAAGCCCTCACAGGTAAAATAGATTATGTGTAGAAATGTGAGACTTTCTGCTGCTTCCATTCATTGCTGCTGATGTCCAAATAAAGCAGGCTTTTCTTGTGCGATTCAGAATCTGAATCCAAGCAAAAATCATAATATCTACTTTAATGATAACATAATTTTACTTTTTTGAATTACAATATTTTTCACAAGTGACCATTTGTCACTGATACGGTACAGGCAGACTGAAGCTCACCAAGCAGCATATTTAAATATCTGGGTAGCTTGCTAGTCTGTTCCAGGTAAATAATTTAAAAAAATTTTCATGATTTCCTCCTCCTCATCACAAAAAACAATCATTGCTTTTTCTCCTGAAAGGAGGTGTTTTGTCTGGAACATTATCAAACTTTGGCAACTTTGCTGGATCATGCTCACTTTTTTAAACATTTCCCAATTTCGGCCATGGGACTAAACACAACTGAAAATCAAAAGTTGTAAAAATGATAACATAGTTACCATTTAAAGTAAAATAAAGCAAAGCAAAGGCCAGTATGTCTTATTTCCACAAAGAAACAACATTATATTTTAACTGCAACCACTTTGACTTATTGACCAAGAAAACATGAAAGATCTAAGTGGATATTACACAAACAATATTATGAAAGATATCAAAAATATAGCAACAGCTGATAAGCAGTACAGAAAACGCTTTGAGTAAAATAAAATAAAAATCAAAGAATAAGACAGAGCAAAAAGAATAGAGGAGTTTAGGTCTAAAAACTGAAGAGAAAAGGATGGTGGCTGCAAGCGAAGAGAAATTCAGCCTCATATGAACACCTACTGAAATTGATAGAAATGAAAGGACACAGATAACAAAGTGGATGAAAATGAAAAAGGAGAACACAAAAAGTAACAAAGAAGAGGGGGTTAGTGATTGAGAAGAGAAGAAAAAGGAAAACACAAAGTGTTGCCCTCCAGAGAGCAAGCATGCTGAAGGTCAGCATCTGCTGAGAATAATGGGCACTACTTTGGAGGAGTCCACATGTGTGCAGACGCCTGGGTACTTACTTGTTCACATTTCAATGAAACTAAACTCCGTTCAGAGGCTCCTATCTGTCTTTGTCAATAAAGCTCTGTCAGGTAGGATTAATTCAGCAGTATATCATGCAGGAATTACTGGTAAAGGAAACCAACTTGATTACATTCCCCTGTGTACATAAGTGTTTATGCACCAGGTCTCAAGAAATGCCATCTTTGAATGTTTGATGATGCATAATTCAAACTAAAGCTGTGCTTTGTGGAGAAATGAGAAGAAATGTTCTGAGCATATGCAAATGTGCAGAGAATGGGAAGAAATGGGGGAAGAGCAAATGAAAGAAGTGCACTACAGTAAGTGGTTAAACTTGAATGTATGATAAAGAGAGTAAAAAAAGAGACAGTTCAAATTAGAGCACCAAAAAGGTAAAATATGAGGTGTCAGTAACACAAAAAAAAGAAGAAAAAAAACACCCTAAAAGAAACGTAAAATCAAGGCAGGAGAGGAACCCATTAGAGGGAAATAAGAGGAACTGAAGGATGAGGGCCTTCCAGATGGTAAGAGACTGTTGCCTCGGAAACACAGAGAGGGCAGAACAATGGGGATTTGGAGTGGCGTTTTGTATCCCATCATAATATGGCCATGCCATTTGGAAACTGAGCAGAGAAGCTGCAGCCTGCACATTTACTGTGGGCACATTATTATGATCAACTCCTATAGGAAGATAAAAAACCAACATGCAACAGTTTCCTTTTAGTAGTGATTTTTAGTACATGTTAAAATTTGTAAATAAATTCATGCATTCATTTTGAATGTGTACCAATAAAAATATTTATGTTTCCAAAAAACATACAACAAAATTAACTTATCTGAAATGCACGTATAGCTCAGCTAAGGCTGTGAATTGCATGTAAAAATGAACCATAACCATCCATAGAAGCAACAATGAATCAAATTAGGGTTGACATTCAGTTATGCGAACGCCATACATTCCCAATTACGAGTGGAATAGCTGGTGGGTTCCTGAGATATAGTAAAATACAACACTAATTACACCATATCCTATTGAAACAGCAATCATTATTTCACATCTTGAGACCCTTATGCTTAATAGCTGCAGGCTGGGGACATTTTGGTCTGTCTGGGACTAAAGGATACAAATTGCAGCCTAAATTCTGATCTGTAAAACACTCTTAACCTGGAACATGAAGAGAACGGGGTGCATACTTGAAACTAGAATTTTACAACCCAAAGAAATGATGATAAAAAGATAAGTACTGTTATGGATTATGGTATTCACATGGATAGAATTAGGTGCCAGAAAAATATACTGCAGGTAAAATATTGAACACATCAACATTTATCTCAGTTTAAATACTTCTAGTAGGGCCGCTGACATAAAATGTGCACCAGATGTTGGCAACAATCCCAGCAATCCACACATATAAAGAAATCAAAGCACATTTGTCACGAAATGAAGTTATAGGGGAAACATTTAATAACACTGAAATTATGTATTGTACCAATAAAGAAAAGAAAGTGCTAAAAGAGACAAGAAAGAAGTAAGATGAGTATTCAAAAAGCATTTCTAGTGAATGGTTATCAGTTGGTAGAAATGGTAAAACAGTGCTCTCCTGGCTAAAGAGTGATATGGTTGGTAAAAATGGACAAAAGAAAGTCTTAATGTTACACATTACATACAAAACACATTACTTATCAATGCAATTTAAAATGTCTGAAAGATCTACTGAGTGAAAATCTTGAAGTGGATAAATTGACTGCTGATGTAAAAAGAAAATTCATGACAGGAGAGAAAGTCAATGATTATTCGAACAGTGGCCTCTTATGCACAATAACTGCACAAGTCTCCACTGCTGAAGAAAAATCATCTCAAAGATTGTTTCAAGTCTTCTGCAGAAAATTGGATAAACCAGCAAAAAACTGAGTATAGACTGGAGAGATAAGGTCAAACCTGAACTCTGTGGATCTCATGGCATACAACATCTTTGATAGTAGAAAGGTTCTGCACGTTACTCCAAAGTCACCACACCAAAAATGAAGTTTGCAGATGGGAACATCATGTTGTGCAATGTACTACAGTATATGGTACTGGCAGACTCCATATAATAAAATGAAACATGACCAGAAAATGTACTGAGACATTCTTGGAAAGAATGTGAAAATGAAATGAGTGTCAATTTCCAAGGAAGACAACAGTTCCAAACCCACAGTCAAAGAAACTCTTAGGTGGTTTAAGAAAAAAAGTAAAATGGCTAGAATGACTAAGTCATTCACTTGATTGTTTACAGCTGAACTCAAGGTTAGAAGACATGAACCAATTTATGCACTGTTCAGGTGCATACATGAACAATGTATGCACCTTGTACACTACTTCATCTCCTGTAGTTTCTCATACAGGAGATGTCTTTAAGTTGTCACCACCAAAAAAGACTTTTCTATAAAGTATTTAATACATTTCTGTAAGTGTGTTCAATATCTCTTCTCAGTGTTTTTCCAATGTTCCACCCATAACTTAATCTGAGAACTAATACTAGTATGTCTGGATTACTTGAGTAGCTGACATCATTTTATGCCAATATAAATATGTACTGAGAGAAAACATGCTTTTAATACTTACTATGCTACTGTATACACACAGAAATACCTCTATATTCACAGAGGTATATTTATTAATATAGTCAAGTTCGATAAATTATAGATTTTATTTCAGTAACCTGAATGAAACACAATAATTTACACAAATCTCTATTTCTACTAATTACGATAATTTTCTGCTTTACTGCTAATGAAAACTCAACATCTGAGATAAGAATATAATAAGACCAAATAAAAATGATTTTAAATACAGAAACGTGGGCCAAAAAAGACGTGTAATACCTGCTTACTGATTATTGTCAAAAACTAATTTTAAACTAACAAACAAACCTCATCGGGACACGTAGTATAATTTACTGAAATGTATTAGTCATATACGTATTTAGCCATTGCAGCATGTTACTTTTCACAATGTAACAAAAGGGTAATTGGAGTTTTAAAAATGAATCTATAAGAGAGACTTAACAAGCTTCATTTCTACTCCAACTGCTTTATTTTGTGTTTAAAAGCCGAGTGCTGCAGAGTTGTAAAAGTACTTCATGCATTTTATTAACTACAAACTTTTGGAGGTGTTGAAGACTTTTTTTTTGCTTCTGATATAGGTATGTCCTGAAGTTATGGATTGTAATGCATAAAATGTTATCTACATGCTCAAACACATTTAATTATCTAACTATACAATATAGTTTTGAAACGAGGACATTTCTTCTGCAGCTCTGAAACAACAGATGGTCATTAAACTGTTGCCAGATGTTAGCATTTTGCAGCTGCAACTGTTGAAATGTCTGAGGTGCAGCCTATTTCTATCGACACAAAATAAACAGGAGTGTGAGCACTAGAGTGTGCTCATATTCACACGTTAATAAACTTCTGTAAAAGAATCAAACTACTTTCTATACTGACGAAATGATAAAGAAATCACAATCTCTGACTTTTACAAAAAAGGTGATTTAATATTTTGTGCTTTTATTGCCAAATACTGTTATCTGTAGACTTACTTCACCACAATGGATATTTGCTGTGCCAATTTTCCAACTATGTCAACCTTCATTATCCATGAGCAAAGTATCACGTAACATCAGTCCAGCTCCAAATCCACTAAAATGCCGTTAAACACTTTCCACCTGGGACCCTTAAAAACGTGTTTCCTCCCTCACCCTAGGGTCCTAGCATATCATACCCACTAGTCATGCACACCTGCTGGTCCTGCAACACATTATGGGTTGTAACCCAACATTTTAGAGACTATGATCAGATCAAAGCTCTGACCAAAATGCTTTAAAACAATACTGAGTGAACACGAGAACATCAAGAACATGATGGGGTCAATACCAGAAAAAATGGAGGATGGTGGTGGGGAAGCTGTCCAGAGCTGTGATATAGTTGTCAACTGATACTGACTTTAACCTCTGCAATTGAACAGAGCGGAAAGAAAAGACTAAAAGAACAGGGGAAACATCTGGGTTTAGAGCCATGCAAGTGTTTAATCTGCTTTCAGTCCCAAATGAAATGACTCTGAAGAACTTGTGGCCATGTACTCATAGTACACTTTGATCAAGGTTGACAGTAACCAAAGAACACAGGGGGGAAAAAGAGTTTGTAACTATTATTTCACAAGTTTGTAAAGATCTAATTAAATATCATTTAATATAGTTTTATTTTACACTCTTTTTTTTTTAAAGAAGTAGCTCCTGACAGGGAGTGAAACAAGAATAACCCTGGAATTATTTTACTGTTGTACTGTAGACAAAGGAAATAAAGCATCATTTTAAATGGCTTTTTAACTACTAACGCAACACTCAAGTTCTACAATAAAAGAAAAACATGAACAATTCTAAATACAAAAGCAACAAATACATGAGAAATGATCTAAGGACCAACTTGTTACAAAAATGATAGACTCTGAACATGATCTGCAGTTATAGAGTACATTTTAAAAACTTTATTAGGTTTTCATGTATTTTTTATCTCTCATTTGCATATTGCTGTTATACAGGTTAACATATACAGGTCAACAGTATCAAGATACTGTTGACTAACATGCTGAACTCAAGGTTTTTTTAAAAATTAACATCATTGTGATTATGTACCTTCACCACAAAAATTACAATTCACTTATTTTCTCAAGATTTTAGATAAGTATCTTGTAGAGTCTAAAAACTAAACATTTTCCACAATATGTTTTCTTCTCCTCCTGCATGTAGCCTGAAAAATACTTAACTTTTCTTCTTTTTTATGTTCTACAATTACCCTGTATTGCACATGCTTATGATTTAAACGGAAAGAGCTGATTTATGCTCTCCAAAAAGAAACACATTAAAGTGTGAACCAACTGAGGAAAAGCTGTTCCCATTCCTCGTATAAAATATAACTTTCTCTGAAGCAAAAATTTCCCCTCGAGAAGTTCAGCTTTTGTTTAGAGAACTTCTTACCAATCAACTTCCTTTTTTATTGTCATACTTCAACATGCAAATAAGAAAAAGACTGTGAGGAATAATTCTATGGATCCCTTGGATAACTAACAAACAATCAGGGTCTCAGTGATTCCAGAGAAACACGGAAAAACAACCTAACAATGGGCTGGATTGTGCAGCAGTGGTAAAGTGGTCTGGGAAACTCTCAGGCCTGGATGGGAGGTCTTCTCAAGAGAGCAAGAGACTTTCTCATTTCATTTCTCTCCATTGGCAGGCCAAAATGATTTGAAAATGTCCTTTTCACCCCAAGTTCAGCAAGAATGAAAATGAGACATCAAGAGGCACAGCGAGCAACAGGAAAGAAAAGGAGTGATGTGAAGGAGACGGGCAGAAAATGGTGCCATGTGAAACAGAAGACTCAGCTAAAACAGCTGCAGCAATTAAAAAAGCCTGAATTAAAATTATAATAAGGAAGTGACAGTTTCTCCAGACCCCTAGAAGACAATTCTGACTGGGTCTTTTAATCTAATAAAAGCTATAACCAGAGCAAATTGAAAAAGGATGTCTTCCTAATCAAATTGGATCAGGAATGTATCTTGAGCTGCTAAATTATGTTATTGATATAAATCTACATGGAATGATAATGACTTCAGCTGAAGTTTAGTCAGTTTAGTGTACGGGAAAAATCTAATATTTTAGAGGGAGAAAACCTAAAAATATTGAAATTACTTAAATAAGTAATTTTTAAAGTCCTAAATGAAAACAAATAATAATTTCTTTTTAAGAAAACATATACTGTATATCATATACATCTACCAGGTGTATTATCTGGAACAATAGGGTCTGAAGAGATATCTTGAGCAATAACATGTTTTCTTTTGCTTTTTGTGTTTCCTCTGCCAGTCCAGATCATGTTAAAGCTGTAAGAGCTCTTTCCAAATGATCATTCTCCATGTTTGCTTACATGGAGGATGATGGTTATGACAGCTACATTACTATATTATAGTTCAATCTTCATGAGTACAAGATTTAGTGATTATGTCAAGAAAAAGTTCGATTTAAACAACACCTGCATGGTTCATGAATATAACGTGGATTATTTTGGTGGCAAAAAGATGATGCTGTGGCATTCCTGTACACCTCAGAGCAACAATGCCAGTCAGAAGTGGAGCAGAAATTTCATTCATTTTTAATGTGTTGCAAATTGCAGGGTTTGTCACAAGTGGTGATTTGTCATTGTGGAGAATTACAGAAAGATTGGGCATGTGATAGAGCACTTTTAAATCTCCCTATAGAGTGCTAGTTTGTTAAATCTCTTCTACTTTCATAGAACATTTCTACTGACGCCTTCATCTTAGTTGGATAAATCTTCAGTATCAATCTAATTTACTAATAACTTATTTTATAAAGCGTTTTCAAACAAAGTGCTGAACAATTATAAGGAGATAAAAAACAACAAAATAAAAAAATACAATTTAAAAACATGAAATAAGAGAAAAGCTGGAGACTGCTCTGTCTACCTACTTTCATATCTTGTGAGTAATTTTTTCTTTCACACTTTTTTATGAGTAATTTTTTCTTCCACACTTTTTTACATGTGTCTTTTGAATGTCTCTTGGGCTTCTATTGATCAGGTCGTCAAACCTTTTAATGGAAATTGACATGTTATTACAAGAAAAAATGCAACCAGCAGAAAAAGCCCTTGAGGACAGATTTCACTTTGCAGAGTGAAAACATGTGAGCTGATTCCTCTTCTTTCCTTCATTGTTTTGTTCTTGACGAAATCTTCAGAGTCAATATTTTTATGAGCATGCCTTTAAATAGTTAAGATCTGCCTGTTGTGAAATCTGTCAACTCCTGACCTTTGTCTGTTTATGTCGCTTTGATCCCCCCTTTCTCTCTGCATTGCTATGTAATGAAAACAATAATGAGTGTGTGTGTTCGACACACACAGAGAAAGAATGTGCAAATGGGTCATGAATGAGGCACACATGGGGCATAACCTGCTAATGTTAGCCATACACAAACTGTGATAGCCATCTACTGACCCCAGAATAATTGAAATGAAACAGTGCACGCCTACACACACACACACACACACACACCCACACACACAGATTCTGATGCTCATTATCAACATGGACATGTCCATTCCTGGTCAATGAGGTTATTTCAAACAAATGTACATTCACTGAAACACATTCAAAGTTCCTGAAGTTTAAATAATGTTTTTTTTTCTCATTAGTTCAATCTTTGCAGACTTGTTTAACCAGCTATTTAATTGATTGTGAATGACGGAACAAATATTCACAGCTCCTCAGAAAAATAAGGTTTATTATTGAATAAGTAACGTATTTGGTGCAAGATTCTTAATGGTTTTGATGGAGATTAGTGAGATCTGTATTATGTTATGGAGGAGGATTTTTATGGAGGAGTAGCTACATGGTTGAAAGAGATGAAGTGCTTTGCTGTTCAAGCAACATGGAGCAAAATATTTTAATCGTGGTTTAGTTTTTTTCCCTTAAAGTCACAGTATTGGAAATATGAGCAGTGCAGGACAAGTTTCTGGGAGTAGAACAGTGCAGCAGTGGGCGAAGAACAGATATTGATTGATATAGCTGTAATTAATAGTTCAGATTTATTTTTGTGTGCTGTACTCTGTGCGTTGCCCCTTTTGGCCAAGCTTCCATTGAAATCTGGACAACCTGACTTCATTTCATAAAGATAGAATCTGCAGTTGAAACCAGTGATTGAAAAGACGCAATATGTGAAGTTAAATCAGATCAAAATTTTCTTGTTTTAGCTTAATTACCAAAATCATTTGCTTCTGGTCAGTATTCTGTTTTCTGGCATATGCTAAACACAACAAAACAACTTTTTAAAGAATTTTGTTTCTGTAACTCTCCTTGAATTTAAAAGTTTACATACATTTGGTCAGTGTTTAGGTTAATTTTGAACTGTATGACATGTGAAAGTTTTTGGTTTGGAGCCAATTTCAAACAGGTATTCTGTTTTTCTTTAGACCAGCAGCCTGCAACCTGATAATCTGGAAACACATGTTTCCGAAGAACCTTGCGGCTCTTAATGTACAGTACAGACCAAATGTTTGGACACAACTGTGTGTCCAAACTTTTGGTCTGTACTCAGTTTAGACCAAAAGTTTGGACACACCTTCTCATTGAATTCAATTAGAAAGTGTGTCCAAACTTTTGGTCTGTACTGTATATGGCCAAAAATTATATACCGTGTTTTAAATATAAATGCAATAAGGATTAAAAGATTTTAGCATTTTTTATAGTATCTTTAAGAAATATTTGCAATTATTTCCTCAGCAGAATGACTAATGCCAGAATTATTATTATTTTTTTTTTTTACATTAAGCAACAATCTACGTGCTTTTACTTTTAGATTTTCTGTAAATCTTAAACATTTCTTTAAAGAAACATGCTAATTATCTTGTTGAGGCTTAGGGTAATTCTGGTTTAACACCTGAAAATCTAAACAGAAAAGCGTTGTATATCAGTTTGGTTAGAATAAGCTGCATTAGGATGTAGCTTGGCAATAAAACTCTATGTTATTAGTAACTTACTTCTAAACAAACAATTGCAAATGACTTTAAATGTTTCTGGCAGTCACATAGGCAAAGGTATAACGTGGCAATAACTCTCCGTTGGTTCCTTCGTTTCTAGATAAGGAACTCTGAGAGCAGGTACAATGGAAAAAATGGGAAAATGGTGGAAAACATGGATGTATTGGTGAAGAAGATGGAGAGTTAATTTCATTTAAAGGCAGCGAAAGAAGATTGTGGTGGTTGTCAGGTGAAGAGTCATGTCATTATCCCCATTGTTTTCATATATAACATGAAAATCTACATCTTTTAACTTTTACGTGAAATGGACTGACGTAAATTCATTTTGCGTAAAATGGAGCTTTCCTAGCTGCATTTTGTTTCGACTATTTTAGGTCTCCTCTATGAAAAATCCTGTGAATAGACAAATTTTCCATAAACAATTTGAAGTTACGTTTCACAGAAAATCTGCAAATAGGTGAATCCACAAATTACAAACAGACGCTCGTCTACTGTTTACATTTCTGTATATGAATTGGCTCTGTTTGTCTTGTAAAGTCCTTTGAGATGACGTCTTGTGAGTTAAAATTATGTAAATAACCTGTGTTGAATTAACCCTAATGATGTATTTTAACTACCTTCAAAAAAGAAACTAAGTAGATTTGGGAATCATTACACTCACCACTAACTGTGTTTCAATGTGTTTGAATTATTTGTTTTGCTCAATGTCCAATCATATCTTTCTAATTACAAACAGAAGAAAAATCAGAAATTCTGCAGCACTCTGTGCATGATTTAATAAGACACAAACACCAATGAGAGGGGAAAAAACAAGACAAAATAAAAAACAATCACATAATACTTTCATCTATTTATATTCATATTCAATTTTGATGTTTGTGGGAAGCATGGGGAGAATATATTCAACTTGAAGTAAGGAAATTTCAACTTCTGGATAGAAAATAAGCAAGAAAAAAAAGAATTAAGTACTTTTTCACAAGAAAAAAGTATTAAGAATTAAGAAAAAAGTACTTAATTCGCAAGAATTGTTAGAGTGGTCTTAGTTACTAACACCACTCTAACTCAAATCATCAACAGTGAGGTATTCAGAAACTACTTTTTATAATAAAATATATTCTGTAATAACATTTTGTTGATTCATCGTTCTAATTTTGGCACTAAGCAATTTGGTTGCTTTACTCAAACATGTTTTTGAACATATTTATGCATTAATCTTAAAAACACTATGAGACAGAGTTGACGTTTGTGTCTTCATTTTCTGAATGTGAATTCAGTAATAAAATAGTGAACAGTTTTATGCGGCAGCAAAATATTCAGTTAACCCTGAAACAGACCACCTATCTATTTCAAGCAGTGAATTTGCTGACAGTTTATGTGGTGAAGCGCTGGCGCTTTGGGCAGGGAAACTTCATCCACAGCAGGGTCATGTTTTAATTTTAGAGCCATCAAAACCTTGTCTCCTATACACCCCCACACACGCCTACACACACAGATAAATTCACACCAACTCAGTTTATGTATTCCATACTGAATTTAACTGATGCTGAGTCAAAAGCGCAGTGTCTGATTAAGTAACCCAAAAATGATTTATGTACCATCTTGGAAATAATAGAAATGCTCAAAACAGAAACTGTGGAACATGGCTTAGGAGTCACTCATGAAGTATACCGGTAGACATGCAGACGCTAGATACACATAACCTTCCAGCTATTTCTACTGTAGTCAGGTGGAAAAATAATATATTTTTATGAGGTCAACACCCTGGATGTAGTTACAAAACATGACTTACTATCTTGGAAGATGGAATAATTAATGTGTTAATTAACAGAGGAAAACAGAAACTTTTGTTAGGATATGGTCTTTATCAGATTTATCTAATTATTTCACTCACACAGAATGTAGAGCGTCTCTAAGCATAAACTTTATGTCTGGCCACAAATTCTTAATTAAATTTAGGTCTGACTTTGTCTAGGCCATTCTAAGATAACATTGATTTTAGAAAATTTTAATTATTTATCAATTACATTTCACTTACTTCTGTATAAATACTATCAACTCAAAAATACAAAGCACAATATTTTATCAGCAAGTTCAACAATATTGAGCAATCCCTAAATAATCTTCAATGGAAATCCTCGTTTTTAACTGCCATGTATTTCATGACGTGTGTATGCCATGAATTGAGGCACACATACATAATTAAATCGATAGTTTTTCTTAAAGTTGAAATTCTTAAAACCAATTAAATGTTATTAATTGTCAATTTTTAACATATTTCTTAAAGTAGGTAATTAAATTTAAGTAAATTTAAGTGTGTGGAGCTCTTGATTGCTTCCCGGATTAATGCTAGAAGTTAAGCACAGTAGAGTGATTAGCTGTTTTTTGTTGCCATTTCGCCTTGCTCAACTGGAGGGCGAAGTTGAGCAAGGTGCTACTGCACACCTCCGACTCATCCGCTTATCAGCGGTAGGCTAAGAGGAGCTGGCTGATGGTCACTGATCACCCAAGTGTTAACCTCAGTGCTACTGCTAACTTTCTTTTATTTTGCATGTGCTCCATGCTTGCGCTAATGTTTTTTTCCCTGGGATATCCCTGAAAGATACCTCCAATCTGTAAACATTCCTCTGTGTAGCTTTTGTGATTCCTCGGTCAGTCTCCTCAGGACAAGAACTTCCTGGATAACCACAACCATGACTAGAAACTCCAATGCTCCTCACCACCACCATCCTCCAAACCAAACCTGTCCGCTATGTGCAGCTTTGTAATATAAATCAGACGTGTTTATGTGAATAGTGTCCTAAAAAAGGCATTTTCATATTGAAAAACATACTTATACATGAATTCTGTGCAATAAAGTTATGTCCATACAGTTATCTAAAGAATAAGTAATAAATAGTTTTTTAGTGTTATCACAACAGTACTAAAAATATCGTAATAAAATTCTAAGTCTATATCATCCACCAATGGTTTTTATGCGCTTTCAACATTCTGCATATACATATTGAATTAAATAATTAGTTATTGCTTTTATGCCAGTGTGGTCATTGTGGAGAAAGATATAAAAGTGCAACGCTTGCAAAAAGCGTCTGGCATCTGTGACTTGGCAGCAAAGACACCATAAAACCGTTTTCTGTTTTAAGTGTCGAACCAATTTCAAGACTTTTTTCTTTTAAATTAATTATTTAGCATATATTCATGGGCAAGGTCTCTCTTTAGTCAGATCTGGATCATAATGTATGATCAGACATCCGTGTGGATTTGGCTGAGTGTGTAGAAAAAGCAGCCCAAGTTTCTAAGTGGAAACAGAAATGCAGGACCTCTAAAGTATGCCAGCGTGTGCAAATGTGTCCAATTTCCCGAGGCTTTTCAAATACCAAAGCCAGACCTCAAAACTATCATCACTGCTCCCACCCCCATCTGCCAAAGCCATCACCCATGCAGAGACACCCTCCCTCTTTATATTGGACACACACACACACGCCCACAAACACTGACAAAAGAGGTGTGAAATACCCATCCCTCACTACTTTAACAGGGTTGGGAACTTGGCAATAAACTTTTTAATGTTCTAAAGTTCTGTTCTTCAGCTGAACTTGCCAACTCATTCTTACTGACAGACACAAACAACGACTAACATCTGATAGTCTGCAGAGGTGTTGGTAGTTACCAGCAAGTACAACAAAATGAAAAGAAGCTAGAAGCAGCATTATTCTTTCTGTTGAAGTTCCTTTCTCCCCTGCTTGCAACGTGCTTTGGATACAGTAACTTTAAGTCTACTAAGGAGTTGTTTAAATGCATTACTGCATCTGCCTTAAGTATGGCAAAAAAAGGAAATGTGCAGCAAAGTAAGACATCACTTTGGTGAGGAGCAAACAAAGAAGAAGAAAGGAGTTGAAGAAAATAAAAAAAAAGAAAATTGTAGCTTTGAGAAAGAAAGAAAAAAGTAGCAAATTGGGGGAAAAATGCTCAAGAGTGACTGAAGGCTTTTTGTATGGTAATGTGAGACTGTCTTCATCATTAAACTGTTTGCATGCAGTTTTGAATACAGAAGAAGAAATAGAAAAAGAAGATAAATAAAAAAAGTTTAAAACTAGTTTCCATTTACAAAAACAGACCGTAAAAAGATAACATAGAATTTAGGCCAAACAAGATCTTTGAATGGACTTCTATCGATTTGTACCCTTCTGTACAACTGATTTCTAAAATCAAAAAGAAAGTTCGTAATCAAACTTCAAAATTGTATTAATTTTTATCTCAAAATTAAAAAAGTAGCACAAATAACAAAAACATGATTCTGATTTAAAAGACAAGCATACAATCTACAAAATAAAGCTCAAGAAAACAAGAAAATAAAAGTTAGTTGTCTGTGCAAAAGCATAAAGTACCAAAATTAACTTTATAGACCATATCATAATGTCCTTGCTGTTGCAGATCATCATCATGTTCACACCATAATGACTTAACATCATCATATCTTAGATCTGTTATTACTGCTGACCACAACTATTAGACTAATGACTAAAAGCTACAAATGGCTCATTGTTTTCTACAATTCAGTAAACTAGAATTGAGCTCATTTGCCAAGACAAAATAATTAAAAAAGGCATTCAACAGGTTTGAAAAGAGTAGAGAAGGCTCCAGTGGTGGAGGTGTGGCGGGTTCCGGTGTGTGGGAAATTTAGGAACAACAGTTGTAAACAAAGATTAAATTAGAGGAAGAAAAATAAACAGAAAGGATTTGGAGTTTATCACAGATGGAGGGAGACAATTGTACCTTGGTAAGGAGGCATACTGGCGTTCCACCTCTTCGTATCGTGGAGTCAGACGGGGATCAGCGCCTCTGCCTGGTACCTGGTGGACAAAATGAACATTAGTTTGGAGCAGTAGAAACAGGAGCAGTAGATACCTAAAGTTGTGGCATCTTACTAGTACAGAATCTTGTATCAAACTCTATATTAAAGGAAGAACAAACTTTAAAGCTGGGAGCGGAAGCTTGTGGGATGCACAGTCATAAGCCCCTCATTTTCTCGATGTTTGGGTGTTTGTGATACTCTGGTAATTTAGGACCAAAAAAGAGCTCATTTTAGGGATTTAGGTCTTCTGAGGTTTGTTGGGGTGGGGGTAAGAAGGGTCTCCATCCAAGATTAGGTTACTTCAAAATATTATGTCTCTCTCTTTCTTTCACAAACACACACACACACAGTTTCACATGAAGAGAACTGCACCTCATCTCCATACTGAAAGGAAAAGAGCAGAGATTAATCCAAACTGCTGACAGTTCAATCTGTCCTACCTCCTCTTCTCACTGGTTCTCACTTTAACCCTCATCATCTTGTTTTCTCCTTCTTCACATATTCCTGTTTTTTTTACCCTCTCTCTCTCTTTCATTGAAGCACAATATTTCCCTCTGAGAATATTCCGGTCTATTCAGAGGGGAAATTCCAGCTTCGCTCTGCTTTCAAATGAAGTCGACTAAAGACCAAAACATCAACATACTTTATCTGGGCAAACACACACAGCCATACACAAAAAATGGTTTTGGTGCTCGTTAAATGCATTTTAATTTCACATTTGTCACAGTAAAACAGTGCTTTCACCCAAAATTTATATGAATAAGATTGTGTAAAATTTCCAAGTTGGACTTCATTTCCATCCTGTGTCAGAAATTGTAACAGTAATGTAACAATAGAAAAAGTAATTAGTTAGATTACTCATTAATGAAAAAAGTAACCGTTTATTTTAACACTGCTATTCTTATCACTGATTAACTAATCTTCCAATCTGAGCTGTGGATTTCTGCAGCTCTTCTAGAGTTACCATCGGCCTCTAGCCTGCTTCTCTGACTTTTGCTGTACTGGCATGTGACCTATATTTAGGGGTTGTTTGGTTTCCAGTAGAAGTGGGCAATGACTGTAGCGTTTAGCATTTATCGCGATAAATTTCTGATCACAATAAATTTTAAATTATAGTTGTCACAATAAATTCCAATTCATGTTGTTTCAAGCCCCACAAAATGGTTCCTAATATTCGTATAGTTATCACAATAGTATCACAAAATATCGTGATAAAATTTGAAATCCATGTCACCCACCTCTGGTTTCCAGAGTGAAAAGTTCTCTGAGAAATATTCAGAGCTTTTTCAGTTTTCTTCCTGTTCTTTGATCTTCCTGATGCCCTAAGCTCACCAATGTTTTCTCATAAACCTCTGAGACCTTCACAGTTGGATTTATGATGAAACAAAGTCATATCAACATAGATTCCTGAAAAAATATAGTTGTACGGATTACATTTAGGTGTATCAGAGTCAAGGGGTAAATATACATAAGCATGCCACACATTTCAAATTGAAAACAATGTTCTACTGTATTTACCTTTCAATTATAATTTACTTTGTGTTGATCACACAAAATCCATTAAAGTTTGAGGTTTTAACTGTAATCCCAGCTCCAGAAAGAAGGACAGAGGGAAATAAATTCAAAACTACACGATATGAGGTGAGGTGTGTTGGAGACAAAAGACTGGAGCTATCGAAGAAACCTCAGTGCTTTTTCCTTCACAACATGCTGAGATTTTGATATCAAAGAGCACAGCTATTTGCTCTCCCTCTTTGCCTTTCCTCTTCTATCTGTATTCAGGGGAACGACGCCAGGAGGCATATAAATCAGATTTGCTGGTCCTGCTTTCTTTTGAACACCTGTCTTTATAGCTTCAATATCTCAGGTAAAGAAACTGCGGGATATTAAGAGCGAATAGAGTTTGGAAGCTAAGGAATGAAAAGGCATTAAATGGTGAAGAACGGAGGAAAGAGAGATGGAGCGAATGAGACCAGAGTAAAATGACTTACAGAGGAGGAGGGAAATTATGAAGTTGTTGAGAAGGGGCAAAGGGAGAGAAAGGAGATGAGAGGTGACTTATAAAACAAGAGAGCGAATGAGGTGAAGACAAGGGCGGCAGAGTGGGGAGGTGGAAAAGATATTAACGGCACAATTTAAACAAGATGTTAAAGGGGGAACTTGAGATGGGGAGAGACGAGAGGCTGAATGAGTTGCATCACGTGGTGGAGGCTACGAGAAATGATGAGTTGGTGAAGCAAAAGCTGAAAATAAATGAAAAGTACAACAAAAAGTGATGTGAGAAAGATATTTTTAACAGAAACCTGTTTACATCTGGAAAACACCCATCAATTAAACACGTCAACACAAAACGTTCTCACAAATGTAAAACCCAGCAAATAAATTAGAAAAATGATACGGCCTTCTAACTTTTTCACAAATGTTAAAAGAGTTGAGTGAATTTGTATTCAGCCCCCAAGATTCAATACAAACGTTTACATTAATTTTTCCAAGTCTTTTCTCTGTCACTAAATCAATTTCAGGTCTAGACCAAAATAACAAGTGATGTTTTGGCTGCTTATTTGATTAGCATATTTCTATGATGGATTAAACAGGAAAACATTAAAATTTTAAAGGTAAGGATGTTGTTTTATAACTCAAAAAAGATTAAAGTACACACACAGGCCACTTCCACTTTCTAACTAGATGACATCTGCAACAGGACTCTATTAAAGGATATGAATGTAAAAGAGGATGAATACAAAAGCATGCTACACTTTTAAGACATGTATTTACAAAAAGAAAATCATGTATTATCAGTCCTGCTCTGTGTTTGACTAAAAATATGAAAACATTCAAGGCACTGTACAAAGAAGCACACCTTTCCCATCACATGCAGCCACACACACACAAGGCTACGTACTGGTAGCTGTACACAACTCATCTTTACCACAGATTGAAAAAAAAAAACAAAATCATAGTCTTTCTGTTTCAAGTGCAGCTACACAAACACACATCATTCCCTCTCTCCAGGCAAACACACACACACACACCTTAACACACTCCCTTTCACTCACAGAGTCCTGTGGCAGCACAGTAGTGCCCTGGTAGGGGTAATGGTCTAGTGAAAAACCATTTCACGGCATAGTGAGCAGAGGAGAGGCAGGGAGGAGAGCACAGAAATCAAGCAGAAGAGACTGATGCTGAGGGAGAGCACCCACACACACGCCTACACACAGGCACACACACTGTAAGAGGGGCTCATCTCTCTCCTTTTAACAGACCCTTCAATTTACCCATAAAATACACCACCCATCACTTTCAGCACTGACACACACTCCCACTGTTTCTCTCTCTGTCTCTCTTTTTTTCCACAGATACAATGAAACACAGACATGAAAGATCCAGAGTCCAGTCCCTTTCACTTGAACTGTTTCAAGGATGTATCAAAGAACCTTAGATGGGCACAGAGCATTTTGTAGATGTATACAGCTTAAATTAGAGTACTTTGTCCAAACTCTGAACTGAGTCTTTCTTTTCTTTGTGACTCTGTTTCTGGCACCCCTTCCTTGTTTTCTTCTTCTTCTCCCCAACCGTCTGTGCTTACACCTCTCCCAGAGCAGACTTAATCATTTCTCTTCATTAACCAACCTCGCTCCAGCTAAATAAAGGGTTCTTAGGAGTGCTGTGAAATCGCTTCCTTCAACTCAGCTTATTTAAAATCTCTATCCTTTCTCCTGCTTCTTACTCAAACTCCTCTCCTGTCTCAAAATGAAGAAAGGAGCCCAGCAGACTTTACTCAGTAGTCCCCTGGCTTAGGAAAACTACTTTACTGAGCTATGAAGACAACCAAAAAGAGCTGCAAAAGCAGGAAGTCAAAACAAATTTCTTTCACATAAGGTTGTATAAATTAGGCCAAATTGTCTAAACTCAGAATGAGCTGTTTTAGGACCTCCTGTCACTTTAAATCCAAATAAACTGCTGCTGGCCATGCCTCCCCAAAATCAACGTTTACACTTGCACATGAAAACATATGCGCAATTATACAACTGTACACCTTTGAAAAGCAGAAATAAAGCCCAATGCACAACCAACAAGAATGCAGCAAGTGGTTTCTGGATGGCAAGTCATCAACAAAACATTTGTCTTTTACAGCAGCCATTGTACAGCGCATACAGCCGTAAAACCAGCTAACCAAACACTGGAGCTTAGCTTGGGTTGTTAGGTGATATTCTGGACTCAGCTGAGGTTGCTAGGTAACGGTGCAATTGTGACTCAACAATCTGAGAGGTTTTTGAAACTGCTCATTTGCAAAACACCAAAAACCATAAAGAACTGTGGTATTTGAGCCTGTAGATTTGAATTTGGTGAAAAGATTGGCCAAAATAAACTCAAACATACTGCAAATTATTTTGTTCTAAACTCAATGAATTTATCGCCTAGTAAATACATATTGAAAAAAAATATATATAGGGTAGAATAAAGTATTACAAGACCCAAATGAATCTCACATTCATGCCCATGACGGGTGTATAAAAACCTTTACTCAAAATGTGTAAACTAAGGAATAAAACTAAATACCAGCCATATGTGATGAACTGTAAATTAGGAACAGTGTTGGGAACACACCAGAATAATAACACAACAATGACAGTTTCATCTCTCAACCAATCTTATCTGAGCAGTTACTATCCTGCTAATGTGTATCCATCTATCAAATTTCACTTAAATCATTTCAACCACATCTGCATCTCACTTTTAGATACCGATCTTTTAAATTCATTGTCCTTTTCTCCTTCTGTAAATCAAAAAAGATTTTACCCCTCTTCGTCCTTTCCCCCTGCTCTGTCTCTCACCCTCAGAGAGATCAATGAATAAGGGCTGTCTTGGTCTAATCTTTATTTATCAGTCACATCTTTCTGCTCTGCCAGTACTTTGGGCTGACTTAATTACACACTACTACCTTACTGTTGCTTTGTGCATGTGTCATGTCCTCTGTCATGTACGTAATGCCTTTGCTTTTGCACATTCAATAACTATTGGCATGCATATTGGTGTAGAAAGGAAAAGGTCACCTCAGTCTAATGAACTACAATATGTAATTTTAAGACAAAAAAGGGTACACCGCTGAACTACAAATTAACTCAAATGAGACAAAATGATTATTCCCTTGCTAATTACAGACACGTAATCAAAAATGTGTCTTTTTAGTACAGTATTTTTCATATTGCACAAAACATTTGAAAACATTAATGTCCATAAAGGGCTTTGAGATATGAGATAAATATACCTGTAAATTGACAAAACATTCAGCTTAATACTAAATTCAGAAACAGTAAGTTAAAGTCCATCCTTACTGTACAGGAACTAAAAGTAGCTATATTCTGATCAAATCTAAAGTACAGTGTGTAGGCATGAGCTGGTTATTGGTACTAATGTACAATTAAGCCCAAAATTATTCAAATCCTTGGCAGATTTAGATTTAAAATGAGTTTACTTCAAACAACAAATTTATTTCCGATATTAAAGGGGACATGCATCTCTCAAAATATAGACTTGTACAAATAACACCAGTTTAGGTAATTTTTTAAAAAATGATATGCCAAAAATTATAGATATTTTTACTAGCATGACAGCAGTCTAACTCTTCTTATAGTTGCTGACCAGCTTTTTGCATATCTCCAATAGTATTTTGTCAATTTACCTACAGCAACCTATTGTATCTTCTTAGGAAGGCCTCCTAACTATCACCCTAATCTTGACCTTTTTCCAGAGAAGTCTGGATTCTGGCTGAGCTTCTCCAAAACGCTGGTATTATTTCCAGTCAGAAGAAACATGGTCAAATTAAAACCAAAATATTTCAGGGGGTATGAATAATCTGAGCTTCATTGTATATCAAAGTTTTGTAAGGTCCTAATTTCAAAACCACAAAAACTTTGTCACACTTTTTAAACAACAAATTTACCAAGGCATTTTATTTGATTAGCAGACAATAATAATAATAAAAATTAAGAAACAGCATAGGACTGAATATCTACAGAGCTATGAAATATACACTTGAAACTCGCTTTACTAATTATGTCATACATATGATTTTATATCAGCAAGTGCCTTATCTTTAATGTCTCAGACTGGCATCAAGGGTTAAAAATCTTGACAAAGACATTTCTAAGTATAAGGGCACCAGGATGTCATTTACTGAACACGATCAACAGATCATTAGCCAAACTCTGCGAAGGATTCAGCTGCTGGTTAACACAATCCCAAGGGGGAAAAGACATCAGCAAGTATTTCAGAGGCAACTCTCAGCATTCATCAATCAGGTTGTCTGATAAGGCCACTGAAAAACAGTTTGGAGTATGAAAGATCACTCATAAGTGAAAAAAAACATTAGAGGCAGTTGCCAAACATTGAAGGATTGGATGCCTCTGCAAATGTGGTTACTATTTTAAAGCTTAAAGTGCACAGCAGTGCAATCAGAAAGGTTGGAAAAGTTGCCAAGTAAAAGGCACTACTTTCAAAAACAAAACAGCAAAAGAAAGAAAACATGACACAATGCTTTAAAAGTGATGTTTTGCAAAGTTAAATTCAAACTCAAAGTCACAGACAGGTTTGGCCACACTGCAGCAAAAAACAAATCATATTAATAAAATACCTAGCACAAAGTGTCAGGTAAATATTTGAGCCTATTTAGCAGATAGAGGACTTAGACTACTTGGAGTCATTGATAAATGTCTTCTGTATAATGTATTAAAATATTCCAGTCTAATAGAAGGTAATCTGACACCTAAAGCTTGACTGAAAATGAGTCTATAAACAAGCTAAGGATTGAGAACAAAAAAGCTACGACGGAAAGTCCAAATACTCTCAATCTCCACCTGATTAAACGCTGTGGCAGGATCTTTAACGAGCTGTGGAAGAATAAACTCCAGCAAACTGAATAGAAGTAAAAGTGTAATGAGACTGTAAACGCCAAGATTGTTTTTACAAGTTTTCCATATTTAGGGTCTTGGGCAAAACTCCTCGTTCATATTGAAACCCATGCGGATTAATGACCTTATCTAAAACTAGTTTTTAATAATTCACAGGAATGGAAACAATCTGACATCTTTGTTCACAGTTCTAAAAATCCATATGATGGCTTAATTCTTGCTTTTATTAAAACCTTTATGTCAGCAGAAGAAAATAGTGATATTTAATCTATTTTTCAAGAGAGTCCTGGACAAGACAGACAAATGGAATCAGTTTAATTATCAAAGCCTGCATACACAATTAGCATTTATGTCAAAATAAATCAAGCAAATTTGTCAAAACTTTTCATACTGACAACAAGAGGTCATTATGGAACTGTACACTATAACCAACTGAACTTCTCACATAAATGTAGGCCTAAAGATATTAAGCAGCCCAAAGTGGCCATATAATTATAATAGATTAATGTCAGACCACAGAGATTTTGAATTGGAAAGTTTCCTTCCTGTTTGTGTTTAAAACAAGTTTAAAGCCTTAAAATGTGATTGAGCAGCAATAAAAGTGAGAACCATGTTGAGTGTTGAACAATACAATGCCTTTTCATCTGTGTAAATATGGAAGTTTTAAGTGTTAATGTTAGGGTCAACATTATTGATGAAGAGGATGAAAAGTAGTGGTCCTAAGACAGAATGTTGTTGGTCTAACACATCATAATTAATGCCAACTGGGTGCCTAGAGAGAATAAAATGTCCTGTGTAAGAGGTCAGTGATAATTTAACTATTTACTGATCAGGACAGCCAAACAGGAAAAATATAGCATGACTTTATTATTATTGATCATGTAGAAAGAAAAGTAAAATCCAAGCCTTTAGAATTTTGTCCTTTTTTGACGAGTTTGCATGTTCTTTTTACACACCTTTCACAATGCTAAGCATCCACAGACAATTGTTTTCATTTATTCACTAATGTCCTCCATCCACAGCCAACACAGTCGTTATTTATCCTGCCCTGTTCATCTAATACAGTACACCACTCTTTCCTCCATCCATTTATCCATTCAATCCTGCTACAGAAAGCAGTAATTGCAGCTGCTGGTGAAAAGCCCTCCATTTTCTCAGCTAATTACTTCAGCCTCTTAACAAAGTAGCACTAAAGCAAAGAGACTCGACAAGTGCCCTTACAAGAACATGCTTATTCACATTCACACACAAGTTCACCTATGCACACGCTAACAGCTATTCAAATTAGCTCTTTCCATAGTTCATCAGTCTTCTAATGAATCTGTTTTGACCAAACGGGTGAGAGTCACTCCACCATCTGCAGTCTTAACAAGTAGACCCTTGCTTATGTTGATAAGAAAGAGGCTTAGTTTTTTTTAATGACCATCAGTTTATGTAATTTTAAACCTAAAACACTATGTCTCAGCCATATAATGAATATTTTTGAAAATATGCTTGTTTATTTTGTACCTAATAGAAAGATCAGTAGATTGGTCCCAGTTGGTGCTAGTTGGTTTCAAGAAACTGTTGAAAGGTTCATTAATTAGGTATGCATTATTTGGAAATCAATGTTACCTAATGTGCACAGTAAACAAACAATCAGCAACTTCTAGTTTCTGACTGATAAAGTTATTTAAATGCTTCTTTGCAAGATCTATACTGCAGTGAAAGCCAGTCCATCATGTTATGCCTTTTCCCATCTTACTATGAACCGAACTCTCTCAATACTGCATGCAAGGCAGAGAAAGACACTGAAAGACTCAAACAATGGGAACAAATGTGCTTATTTATTCAAAGTGCCAAAGAATCACCAATCATCTTTCCTGCAAAGCTGCCTCCTACTGAAATGTCAGCAAAGCACTAGAATAAAACGCTAAGAATTAACACTGGAGCACAGTTAAATGTCACGGCGGTGTTGAGCCTCTAGTACAATTAAGACCACAGAAGGTCAATTTTCCCCAAAGCATGCAGCTTAGAGCGTCCCTGGCGATTAGCACCATTAATACTATTTAATGCAAAGCATATCCCGTTCATTTACTGGACGTGTGTAAGTAAATGGAAGCATGGCTAATAAATTTCTGTGTGTGTTCACATACAGATCAGAAAATACAACCAGTAATCAAATTAAATCAGCTTTTGTTAAGTGGGATTTGAAAGCTATTTGTTTGATGGCATCCCAAGCTTTCAGCAATCACTTTTGCTGAACTACGAAGGATAAACACTAAACATTCATCCAAAGCACTTTTAAGGATCTTAAAGGTTTCCTAATATTTATATTAATAATCTTCTCAACTATAGAACTATAGATTAAGATTATCTATCAGGTGCTGTTTAAGTTTCTGAAATGGAATGGGAACCCAAAAGCCCTGAAAATTCAGTATGGTTGTTGCATTTAAAACATAATGAAAGTGGCAATAATGCTCAATAATAATTAATAATAATAAATAATGATTTGTTTGCTAATGTAAAATATGCAAATGTCAGCGGTTACTGCAACAAGCACTATTAAAGAAATACAAATTTGCAGCACCCGAATACATTATCTGACATGTTTTAAAAATGTCCAACTTCGAGACACTTCCAAGAACAAAAGATTTTGATAATACTGATAAGGCAAGTAAAAAGCTTCCTAAAAAGGTTCTACGGGTCTCAAATTGTGAAAAGACCTAATAAAATATTTCATATAATTTACAAAACCCACATTTCTTGAATATAAAACCTCTCCAATTTTTTTAATGATTATCTTCCAAAAGAACATGGCTTTCTACTCTTTTGTATAAAAAACAATGAAATCTAATTGACTGTCATCTCCTGTCGTGCTCATGCTCTTTGGTCACAATTTTGATCAAACGGTTAAAAAAAACTCTGTAATAAAACTATGGAAACTAAAAAATGTTTTCTGTAGCAACTCCTTATGTGAGACTTCTGTCTGTGGGTGTGTAAAACAGTTGTATGAAAAACCGTAAAGTGATACTTCTTTGGGAAACCTGAGAGGTGTGTTTTTTAATTCCAAGGGAGCATATCCTGAAACCAGATCTGCTTTGACAGTCTACCACAAATGAACAACACGGAAGCCTGTAATTGCCTCTGGTTATTTATTTCCCATAAGAGTTCAACTGACAGCAATAGCAAACATTTTTTAGTCTTTTCCTAAACTGAATGAAATATTAGTGGAAGTTTTATGAGTTCAAATTAAAAGAGATTAGGCTTAATTGGTAAAATTGTTTTCATGGTGGAAGCAACACTTTTAATCTTAAGTAGAAAATCGGGTGAAATTATTTTAACTTTTTTATAACAAGCATAGTGAATAATAAATGCAATTTCCAATGTTTCCGGTAATTAATTTTAAGATTGTAGTAATTATTTGTGTAAAATCATTTATGGAGAAGAAAAGGTTTGGGAACAAAAGCATATAGACGTTGCGAGAGTTTTCCCCTCTCTTGAACTTTTTCACATTTTGCCACATTACAAACAAATGATTTATTTTATTGGGATTTTATGTGGTAGACCAACACAAAGTAGAGCTTAACTGTGAAGTGGTACTTTAAGGGTCAGTAGTTTTCCAAGGAGTTTACACAAAATAGACAAAAGTGTGATGCGTTTTTGTATTGACTCCATCCATGGTTCGGTAGTTAATAACTCCATGGCAATGTCAATCTTACACAAAACCGGACTCAATGAACTTATGAGCGTAATATATTGTCAACGATTTTATTTAAGGGTTCTGAGATAAAGTTAATTTAAAATTTTTTATTTGTAAAATGATTTTAAAAAAGCACTGTTTTGTGTTGGTCTGTAACAAAATCAGAATAAGATCAATTATGTTTTGTCATTGTGACATGCCAAAATAGGTTCAAGTTCAAAGTTCAAGGGTGTGAATATTTTTGCAAGGCATTCTATTGAAAAAATTGAGTGTGCTAGGAAAAAGAAACAAGATGGGGATAAATAAATGATAGTAAGAGGGAAGGTACAGTAAGGCGATGGAAGAGGGGATAGGATTAGTTTCTGCTGCAAAGCCCTGGGAAGCACACACACACAAAGCACACACCGACAAGAAGAGAACACACATGTGAAGGCACACCATATTTAATGCCTACTATTCAATGACACAGACACAACGGGAAATTAATAGCACAAAAACAGCGCAAGTTAAAAACCAACACACATTCACACACATGCACACCCACACAGGTTTATCCAGTCCTTAGTGTTCTTAACAGTTAAGCTCGTCCTTGAAAGTGCAAGGTGGGGAGCTGATAAGACGAGCGAAACGGAGTGGAGGAGAGACTCGCGGGTGATGCCACGTACAAAAGGAAAAGGGAGAAAAATGAAGAGAAAGCGAGCTAGAAAAGTGCAGGAAGATAATTTGGATTCCTATAAGCCAAGCCCCCCACACTTCCTCCCTGCCACCCTGATAGTATGTCCCTGTACCTCTCCCCTTCCCACACTTCCAATATGTGCCTCCTTTCTACCCCAAACTTCCAGACTTAAAAAAAGTTCCTCCTTTGAGGATTAGCCGGAACAAAGGCAGGTGAATTCCAAGGAAGTCACAGAGACAGAAGCATAGGAGAATCAAAGGAGGTACAGGTTAAAGGGGAGACAATTACCTGACGAAGACAAGACATAATGGGAGAGAGAGCTGAGAGACAGAAAAGATGAGGGAAGGCTGAATTTCAACGTGCTTTTCAGTTTCCATTGTATCAGTGGCTTAAGAGGGAGAAGCACAGCTGCTTTTGAATTTCAGGATTTTTATATTTATTTATCTAATACTCTATGATATCTCAGTGAAGTATTAAGACCGAAATTACATTGCTCAGCAACATCTATACCGTTTGGCACCAGGGAATGTGTTTCAACGTACAGTCTGGATATGAGACTCCAAATGTGAGATGCATGAGTGTGTGTGAGTTTGAGATTATGACTGTGTGACAGTGGGAGCAGGTGGCTTCAGCGGAAGGTTAGATGGAGCTGTAATAGGATGAAAGTGGCACTCTTTCCTTCCGCTTCTCACACAAACTCAGTTCGTCTCTCTGACGATTGGCTCCAGTCAGGGGTTGATGGTGGCTGGGGAGACTTTTGTGCCTTCCTCATATATTTTTTATCCCATTTAATTTTATGAAAGTCTTGACCTCTCCAGTCCCGCTGTCTCCTCAGTTCGCATTTCCCAGATTCAGTTTTTATTTCTTTTTAACTTTTTCTGTGCTTTTTTTCCCCACCCGGCTCTGTCCGTCATGTGTTTATTCTGTCTATAGGATAGAACAGAAATATCATTTTATTGTCCTACAGCGGGGAGATTCAGGTGTCACAGCAGAAAGTTGATTAGATTTTCTACATTTCCAACCAAGCTAAAATATATGCTTAAACTCCAGCCTGATAAAGATATACAGTGTATGTAAAAAATATGTAAAGAAATTTGCTATCTCATAAGTTACACTTGCACATTGGAAAAAAAATCACCCCTTGTTTGAATCTATTAAATAAGCAGATACAACAGAAAGCATCTAATAGTTGTCAAGCAGACAACAAGATAACATATTTTGCTGCAGCTCTAAAACAATGAGCTTCAGAGATTTTATTTTTACTTTCTTACCATCAACCTCACTAAGGCTGGTGACAAGATGGAGGATACTCATCTAATCACATTTACCACAAAATGTTTATATTTATTTTTAAGATTTTCAGTTAAAAATAAGTATATTTTTAACTGAATTTTTTTCAGTTAAAATGACATAAAAGAAAAAGGATCAAGAGCCAAGCATGGTAGTATATATGTAAAGATATAAAAGCAAACCTCTTAATCATTGCTCTTAAATGGACAGGTTTAGGCAAATAGGCCTTTTTGGGATTTTCTAACTTAAAATGGACTTTCACATTTATTCCACTAGGAAACAGAAAATTTTGGAATAATAATTAGTGGTTTAACCCTGGTCAACATGAAAATGTAAAATATGCATAGATTCAAAAGCTACAGTAATATTTATTAAATAGAAAATGTCAAGGTTTTCTATAAATAAATCTACTCAAAATAAAAAAAATTCAGTGAGACTGTGCTCCTACAAACAAGGAAGAATATACTTTAACATTTTTCATACATCTTTAACAGCAATGTCAATAAGCATAGACCAGTTTAGGCAGCAATATTAACTGGTAAGTTATTATATTAAAAAAAGTACGTAAATTGGGAACAATTGTGATTGATATATAAACATATTCTCCTAACCAGTTAATGATGCCAGTCTTTACAAATCAACTTCTTTCTGGGTTGTTTTTTTCTTTACCCTAATCAAGAGATCATTTTATTAAAGAAAATGAATGTCAAAATAACTAATTAGCAGTGAGAATTGTGCTATATTTGAAATGACATGAAAGATAAAATTTAATATGATGGGAAAAAAAATGATTTTTTATCTCAAACTCAGATCTTTTAATCTTTACATAAAATTGCTAACGTTTTACATTTTGCAGAGATGAAGTGATGCAATAACACAGAGCCAACAAATGATTAACATCTGCCTATGTGCTGCTTTCATCTGAGAAAAGATGACAGCAGGGGCAGCAGAAATAAAGAGAAAACGGGGACTAAGAAGTGTGGAAAATGGAGGCTGCATTTTCTTTTGTACTCGATGACATGGCAGGCAAAGAGTGAGAAAAAATCCCTTTGCTATGCTGTGCTTTCATTTACCATGTGGACCTGAGTACATTGCCAGATATAAACACATAAAGCGGCACATACACGAAGCACCGGCAGTGATTTGTTCTTACTGTGGTTCCTACCAGAGAAGAAATGCAGACAAATAGGGAATCTTTAAACCTTAAGCCATTCCTGGCCTACTTTTAATGACCCCTAAGAAACCTCCTCTGGTAAGAGCCAACTTTTAAATTTCTCAGAATTTGAAAAGCTGATTACTGGTATCTAATCATAATGAAACGCATGCTTTACATATTTCAAGAGTTATCTTTATAAAATGTGATGAATGCCTATTTTCCATAAAAATATATTAATTTATTTTTGGTGAAATTCAAAATGTTTCAGTTGTTTGAACAGAAGAACCAACACAAAAGCAGTTTAGATATTTAAACAGAACTAATATTATATAAGTATTTTAACCAAATCAGGCATCAGGCACATGAAGCAAGTAAAAATAACTAATAATGAGTTTCATTAATTGATTCAGGAGTGCTTAAGTTAGAACACCTCAGATACACTCCTGATCAAAATCTTAAGACCAGTCCAAAAATTGCAAGAATTAGCATTTTGCACCATTGAATCTTAAGAAGGTTCTAAGTAGAGCTTCACAATGTTAAAAGGACAAATCAGTGCAAGAGACAAGAACATTTGAGCAGGGAATTGTCTGAAAACTGCATTTACACTCAAACATGATTTTTTCAGCTGATCAAAAGTTTAAGACCATAGTCTTTAAAAGCCAAAAGCTGTGCAAACATCTGGATTCCATGTCATTTTCTGTGAAGTCTTTACACTGTCAAGACCTCCTGATGGCAAAAGCAAAAAAGCTCACTGACTTTGAACGTGGTAGGATTGTTGAGCTGCATAAGCAAGGCCTCTCACAACGTGCCATCGCTGCTGAGGTTGGACGCAGTAAGACAGTCATTTTGCATTTTTTAAACGATCCTGAGGGTTTTGGAACAAAAAAGTCAAGTGGTAGACCCAAAAAAATTTCACCAGCTCTGAGCCGCAGGATCCGATTGGCTGTCCGTCAAGACACGGGACGATCCTCTACCCAAATTAAGGCCTTTACTGGTGCTGACTGCAGCCCAATAACCATCAGACGGCATCTGCGAGAGAAGGGCTTCAGAAACAAAAAACGTCTTCAAAGGCCACGTCTTCTTCAACGCCACAGAATTGCCCGTTTGGACTTTGCAAGGGTGCACCAAACATGGGACATTGAAAGGTGGAAGAAAGTTGTCTTCTCTGATGAGAAAAAATTTAACCTTGATGGTCCTGATGGCTTCCAACGTTACTGGCATGACAGGGAGATCCCACCTGAGATGTTTTCTACACGGCACAGTGGTGGGGGCGCCATCATGATTTGGGGTGCGTTTTCCTTCAATGGAACAATGAAGCTTCAGGTTGTGCAGGGGCGTCAAACAGCAGCTGGCTATGTGGAGATGTTGCAGCGGGCATCCCTCATGACTGAGGGCCCTCGTCTGTGTGGTAATGATTGGGTTTTTCAACAGGACAATGCTGCAGTTCACAATGCCAGCCTGACAAAGGAGTTCTTCCAAGAGAATAACATCACTCTTTTGGACCATCCTGCATGTTCCCCGGATCTAAACCCAATTGAGAACATTTGGGGATGGATGGCAAGGGAAGTTTACAAAAATGGACGTCAGTTCCAGACAGTGGATGCCCTTCGTGAAGCCATCTTCAACACTTGGAGCAACGTTCCCACTAGCCTCCTGGAAACACTGGCATCAAGCATGCCTAAACGATTGTTTGAAGTCATCAACAAGAATGGTGGAGCTACTCATTACTGAGTCCTTTTTTTTGACACTTTGTTTCTGTTTTGGGGGGTTTTCGGGGTTTTTTGAGCTATGGTCTTAAACTTTTGATCAGCTGAAAAAATCATGTTTGAGTATAAATGCAGTTTTCAATTAATTCCCCGCTCAAAAGGTTTTGTCTCTTCCGCTGATTTCTTCTTTTAACATTGTGAAGCTCTACTTAGAACCTTCTTAAGATCCAATAGTGCAAAATGCAAATTCTTGCAATTTTTTGACTGGTCTTAAGATTTTGATCAGGAGTGTACCAGGACTCTTAGCAATAACTTTGTGTGTCACTAATTCAAGTACGATGTCCAAAATCAGAAATAAGAAATCACTGCTTTGCACAAAGAAAGCAATTAAAAAATCGCAGAAAAGGGAGTAAATATTTCTAAAAATAGAGCAGAAATCAATGTTCAGGAGTCTAAAGTTAAAGGAAAAGTGGCTATGCTGACCTGACGAAATAAAACAAGAAAGGCTACCAACAATTTCCACCAGATTCCAGGTGGTTGAAAATCCTCGACTGATGGCAAAAGAACTGCAGAAAGACTTTATGGAAGCAGCCACAGAGATCTCAGTTTTCACAGAAAGGCACCTACTAAAAGCTGAAAGGCTCCATGTCTACACTCCAATTTTTTTTTCCTCAAGTACATAAATAAGCCAAAGAGGTTTTAGGATTCCTTACTGAAACTTTTTGGATCCATTGATCAGTGGTATGTCTGAAAGAGGAAGAATAAAGAATAAGCTGTAAAGAACACCATGCCTAGAAAGAAGCTCAGTGATGCTCTGGGAATGCTTGTTTCCTCTGGCACTGGAAACCTCAATTTAATCAAGTATCAGGAAATCCTGAGGGAAAATGACATGTCATCCATCATGAAGCATGGATGCCACTAATGTGCCGGTTGGACCATGTAAACCTAAGAACATGAGGTTCCACAGGAACACTACCAGAAGAAACTGGCTATCATATTTCCAGAAGGTCAAAACACCAAAAAGATGCTATACTAAGAGCAGTTTGAGAGTTGTTTGAGATTCTCATAGGATGCAGTCTCTATAGCGCTACACTCTGTCCTTTCTCACCTGGACAGTAAGAACACGCCAGACTGCTGTTCTTAGATTTTAGTTCAGCATTCAACACTGTCATCCCATCACAACTCATTACCAAACTCACAGACCTCGGCATCAGTTCACTCATGTGTAACTGGTTGCTCGACTTCCTGACCAGTCGACCTCAACATGTCCGGCTGGACAACCACTTCTCATCCACCATCATCATAAACACCGGAGTGCCACAAGGCTGTGTGATGAGTCCCTTCCTCTACTCCCTCTTCACCTACGACTGCAGACCTGTCCATGGCTCTAACGCCACCATCAAGTTCGCAGACGACACCACGGTGATCGGCCTCATCAGAGATAATGATGAGGCCGCTTACAGGGAGGAGGTAGACCGTCTGGCTGAGTGGTGCGACAAAAACAACCTGCAGCTGAACACCGAGAAGACCAAGGAGCTTATCGTGGACTTCAGGAGGAACGCTGACCTACATCCACCCATCCACATTAAGGGGACAGTGGTGGAGCGTGTGGACACCTTTAAGTTCCTGGGAGTCCACATCTCCGAAGACCTGACTTGGACGACCAGCTGCTCCAAACTCATTAAGAAGGAGCATCAGCGCCTCTTCTTCATGAGGACCCTGAGGAAGAACCACCTGTCCTCAGAGATCCTCACGAACTTCTACCGCTGCACCATTGAGAGCATCCTCACCAACGGTATTACAGCTTGGTACGGGAACTGCTCTGTCTCCGACCGGAAGGCGCTGCAGAGGGTGGTGAAAACTGCCCAGTATATCGCCGGGGCACCGCTCCCTGCCATCAAGGACATCTACAGGAAGCGGTGTTTGAAAAGGGCCGGGAAAATCACAAAGGACTCCATTCACCCAGCACACACACTCTTTTCCCTCCTGCCCTCTGGGAGGCGTTACAGAAGCCTACGGACCAGAACCACCAGGCACCGGAACAGCTTCTTTCCCACAGCTGTCACGCTTTTGAACGCCTCCTGACATAAAACATAAACTATAAGGACTGTACTCCCCTATCCTCTCATACAACAATAACACATGGACTATCCTCCCACACACACACATCACGGACTGTTTTCTTCACACACACATACAACCTGTAAATTTTATCTGCCATTATTTATCTTGTATTATATTATATACATATATAATCCATTCCCTAACATTCTTGTATATTCTGTATATTCTGTATAATCTGTATAATCTGTGCATATAGCTCCCATATTTATATTTATACACAATATCTACAGTATATCTCTTTGCTATAACCCCTTATAGTCCATACATACATAGTCTTGTACATCTGTAAATAAATATTTATATCTCATGGAGCACTTCTGGATAGATGCAAACTACATCTCGTTGCTTGTACTTGTGACAGTGCAATGACAATAAAGTTGAATTCTATTCTATTCTATTCTATTAAATAGAAAAGAAAGTAAAAAAATAAACAAGTCAGTCAGCTAATAGCTCACCCTCTGTTCTTTAAAACAATGTCACCCCAGGACCAATGACTAACACTCCTTTAGTTTCCACACCATGACTCTGTTTTAGGGCACTTGAAATATTATCAGTCAAATTATTTTTTGTTAAATGAAGGAAAAAAGTCTAGTAGCTGTCTTTCAGTTAGCAGACCAACGGTATACAGCAACAGGTAAGGGAGAGTTATTTACACAGGAAAAAATTCCTGTGACCCAATGGATTTTTCTGGCATCATCTTTAGTGAACATTACACCATCAAAATGGTATGATGACATTTTAGCAATTTTCTGTAACTTTGACCACAAAGTTCAAAAGATGCTTGTCATAAAAGGGTTGAAGAATTTTTGAATAGGATTTGTAGAACCGTATTGGGTTATATTAGTTGTGTTGAACTACTTACATATATTTATGTAAACAACTTGCATTTCAGTATCAATGCTACTACTCACTGAAGGTTAAATAGTTAAGGTTGTTCCTGAATAAAAACACATCCCTGCACAGTTTTCAATCGATCATAAACCTTGTGTTTGGCCGAAGCGTCAGCTATTACTTAAAAAAAAAAAAGAGATAGGGTCATCCATCAAAAATCACCCAAGAAATGAAGATAGACATTTTTTTGCAGACATAAGCAATATGCTGTAGATTGACCGTGGCAAGGGTTTAGCTCTGGTCCAGGTGGGGTCAAAGGTGAGGTTGGCCAGAAAAGCTGAACGGGCCTAGAAAAAAGCGCCAGGGTTGGGAAAGAGAGAAAAATGTAAGAGGAGAACAGGACAGGGATTAGGAAACCCTCCAGAAGGCAGCCACTTAATTTCCTGGCCAACGTGGCTATGATTATCTCCTGGGTGGGAATGGAACGTTTGATGTCCTGGGACCAGACTAATCCTTGGTGACTAACCTTCACCTCTCATTTCCTTTGGATTAGCTCCCTATCCACTACTTAATAACAGAAAAGTTGGAAGTGGATCAATATTAACCCACTATGAAGGACAGCAAGAGGGTAAAAATAAAAAAGTACTATTGTTTTGAAGTCATGAAATTAATAGAGGTTTAAGTTGTGCAGCAAAAGGTAAGAATTTTTTTTTTTTCTGTATGGTTTGTTTAGGCAGCAAAAACAACATTAAGTTACTTCTAACACATCATTTTGCAACAATGACGTACTTTTACGGGGGGAAATAACTTTACTAGAGGCCTGAGCAGTCATTCAGTGAATCCAAAGTGGTTCCACAAACGAATGCAAAACCAAAATAAGACCAGGAATAAAGAACATTTTTGACTTATGTCAACTCAGCAAGGCTTTACAATGTCAAACCCCTTGAACAAGTTGGGAAAATCCTAAGTACTAAAATTTACTGAACTTTACCACATAAAGCTTTCTAATAAAACCTAGATGAAATAAATACCCTGTGACAAAGTAAACAAGGTTTTGTGCTTTTGAATTCTAATTCATCACAAAGCTCTAGTCTCTGTCCTATAGAGAATTGTGGGTAGATCTGAAAAAGCCAGTGGAAGCAAAACCTGACTCAACAGTTTTGTCAGAAGGAATGATCCAGAACTCTGCAAACTTTTGTGAGAAGCTTGTGGAAGGGACCTTAACACATTTGAATCAAGTCATGCAGTTCATAGGCAATCCTACCAAATACTGAGAAAATGTATGTAAGACTGAATTTTTAAGACACTAAAATACATCTCTGACATATTCCTGCTGTCAATGTGGTATTTAGTAAATAGAGGTAATATTGGTAACTCTAACTAACCTAAAACAAGAGCAGATTGGCCTGATATAACATCAGACAAAGATAAAAAAAAAGTGTGTATTTGTGTTTTATGTGGTGTATATACAATTTTGGTTTCCGCTGCACGAAATAAAAAAAAATGCTACTTTAGATGTGTCATAATAAATAAATTGTCTTTTTCAAGTTTATAAATCATTCTGAATGACCATAACTTTATTGATTTCTTGAGCATAGAAACATACATCTCACAAAGACAATCAACTGTGAAATAGTTGAAAAGTAGTATAACTGTGATGGTGCTGCTGTGACAAAATGCCGTTCTTCTAAACTGCAGTCTGACATTGGACAGAGGCTACACGTGATATTTTTGCAGATCTTTTGAATTTATTCCTGTTTTTCAGAATATATATAAATGAAACTTTTTCTAGGACATAAAAGGGGAAGCTTGAGGTGAAAAAATGTAAATGCAGAAGAAAAGACTAAAAACTAATTTAAATGGTTAATGAAAACTAATAAAACATCAGGATCAATCTTTTTCCCCAGCTTGCTAAAAGACTAACAAAAAGAAAGAGGAGAAAAGAAAATCCTACATCCATTCACTTGTGCTTGCCATGGTAACCAGTTGGCTATGATAACTGGGCTGTTTGGATTAATAATCTGGTAAAGATGAAGGTGATTGAGTCCTTCCAACAATTAGGAACCTCATCATTGAGGGTTATTTGCAAATTCACACAAAAGCTGCAAGGACTTGCAACATGCACACACATTTTTATATTACCAAAATGCTGCAAATGAATAATTTTTAATAGAAAGTTGTTATCAAATTATGGTCAAGAGTTCTTGAAAATTAGTTTTTTAATCGCTTACCAGGATTTTCTCAAGGGAGAGAGCATAAAATGTTGCCAGGTTACTAACCCGATATGACCAATGACTTGTCACTTGATCCTAATTCTGGCCAATGCCCTGTCTCCAACAAACGTCCGGGCCCCAGCTGGCCAATTAGCTCGCCTCTTAGCGTGGAGCTCAGCCAATGAAAAGCCCCAGGAGACTTCTGTTCATCTGAACCCACAGATGGGAGGACAGAGAGGAAAGGAGGGGGCTGAGGGTAGAAGTCTGTTGGGGTGTGCATGTGTGTGTGTGAGTGAGAAAGGCAGCGTGAGGGACTTGGCTGTAACTCCCAAACATTATTGAGACATCTTCAATGAAGAGGCTGGATGCTTCTGAGTTAGCAGAAACAAATCTCTCCTTTTTGAAAGAACCAACGGCTGAATGTCAACAATGGTAAAAAAAGGATAAAAATCCACATGGCTAAACCACAACATACCATATTTAATAGAAGAGTCATATGTGCATATAACTTTAAGCTAAAGAGTTCTCAGTGAACATTGTACCATTTAAATACTGTAATTCTGACAATATTTAAGAACAAGAAAGACCAAGCCACTAGGGTTTCAATTTCAGTTTAGTTTTTATTATGAAATACCAGATAAAGCAGAACTTCCAATACTATCTTATCTGAGCTTAAAAAGGACAAAGAGATAATTTCACTATTAAAAAAAGATTTTATAAAATGCTTTTCATGCTACATCATAAGAATTTGTGTTTGTGAAAAGTTATAATTTTACTGATATAAAGAAATATAGTTTTAGAAAAATGAAAGGGATAGACAGATAATTAGTTTCACTGATGATCTGTAGCAAAAACTTCCCAGCATTTCAACTGTACACTTGTTTCTTTATTTTTCACAAAAACAACACCAACAAATCCAGCATAATGTCTGCTGGTTAATGACGTCAGCAGACTCGAACCATTTCATCTTGATGTGAATCTAAGATGAATGGCGTTGATTCATTTTGTTATGCTATGTGTACCAAAACTATAACAGCAACGATTTAACTTTCTTTCTTGTAAGCATGGGAAAGTGTAAGAGACTATTTTTATCCAGGTGACCAGCAGGGAGTAGCAACAAGTAGGTGAATGGATGGGACTGCTTTGCTTTTGATGAGTGAAAGTTTTGCTGCTTTGCATAAAAAGTCAGTGGACCAGTCTTCAAGATTACAGAGTTCTGCATCCCACAAATGTGCTTGTTGCCCAGGTAACGCAGCTTCAGATGGTTAGGTACCAGCTTGTGCCAAGCATTAATTACTGGCTCTGAGCTGTTTGTTTGTAAAATAGAATACAAAAAATACACAAAACTATCTTGTAAAAACTGCAAAAATTATGGCTATTTGCTTTTTAATATTAATTAAAAAAAATATCATTCAGAGGAAGATGAGAGAGATCAACAGTGCAAACGAGGTGGAGGCAGGTGCAATGCCACAGAGCAAAAAAAAAAAAAAGAAAGAAAAAAGTGGATATATAGTACATGAAAATAGTTTTAGTTGGACCACATGTCTGTATTAAAAATATTGATATTATGTAATGTCTTTTTAAAAAAAAATGGATTCTGGTTTTTTATTAGCTTTACAATTAAGTTTTATTGGCAATGGGGATTTTTAAAAATGTCCTTATCAATTTGAATCATACTTTTTGGACTGCTCATACTGTATGAACCTTAAATGGTACAGCTTATAAAAATGATTAACTACACCTTTGACTACTTCACCAAAAACCTAAATGAATATGTTGGTGTTCCAGCTGTTCCTAAAGATTTTACTCCTCTGAGCCTTGCAGCACTTTCTTCAGCAAAGACTTTAAGCCAACAATCTTTTTCTGTGCCTCGCTTTACATCTCTTGAGTTTCTTAAATCTCCTCATATTGTGCAACTCAGTGACTTTTAAAAAGGTTTCCCTACACTCCCTTCACCAACTGTTTTCCTTCCCTCTCTCCCTCAGCAGTTCTTATCTATCAGATGACTCACCTTATTTCAGCATAAGAAGTTTTTTCCCAGAACCTCAAGAGGTGCACACACACAATCTCTAAGTACACACAAACACACTTTATCTTTGCTTACTCATACATAAACAGCAGTATACAGTGTCTTCTCATGTACACGTACTTGAGAAACAACAGCTAGTGTGCCCACATCAACAAAACTCAGCAAAAGATGAAAAAATTGTGTAATGTGTATGAACACAAGTTGTTGTCTGTTTGGACTACGTTGCAGTGGCCACCAATGATAAACACAGTGCACCGAATCAATCCCAGGATTTCTTTTGTTTAAATTACAGTAGACTCTCAATATTTGTAAAGATTTGGGATTACAACTAAAATCTGCGAATATCGAACGAGGCCCATGTTAGTACTGACTATACCTTAATATGAGTTGACATGCACAATGGAAATGTTCTTGGCATTACCAGAGAAGACAATATCTACAGTCTTCCTTATTTTCGCTCAATCAGCAGAAAATAAAATGAATGGAAGTTCTTTACTTGCAAACAGTAGCCAACATGCAAAGTAGAATTGTACTCATGAAGAAATATGCGAATAGACGGGTTGTCTACAAATGATTTAGAAGTTACATTCCACAGAAAAACCTGCCAATACATCAATCCATAAGTACTGAACTGAAAATAGATGGAGACTACTGTACAAAGTATTTACAAAGTTTTAAACTTGATTTATTTGTTATAAAACTGAAGGACATTTTGATATTTCCACAAGTCATCTTAATATAGTTCATTTTAAACCTGAAAAGCAGAAGCAGAGCGTAGGTGTTTGGCAGAATATAATTCTGACAGATAAATTAAAAACAAAGTCTGAGGATTATCTCGTAGTTTCAGTTAGGCAAATATACAATGGCTATGTTATTTTCTTTCAATTTATTGTTTCTTTGCTCATTTGTCAGTGAATAACACACTATTATTTTTAGGCAAGGTGTTTTTGTCTACTCCAATGGTGCAGCAGACTTACTGAGGTTTTTAAGTTTAATAAATACAAATAAAACTGGTGTCACAATTTTGTTCAATAGTATCTCTTATGTAGAAAGGGATTAGCAGTATTTTTACTCTAGTAACAAATTACAGAAGTAGTGATTTGATAACCTATTTAGTAAAGATTAATTATTACTTGTAGATCTTGACCCAAACCCTGGAGTCAGACTTTTAGGGATTTTTTAAAACAGAGGATAAGTTATGGCATGTTGACTCATTCTGCCTTTCTGTCTGTTTTCCAGTGAATGTGGGAGAATGAATTCATTCTTGTGTGTGTTGCATCTGCAGGGGTGTGTGTGTCTGATGTAAGCATTCATCCTTGCATTTTAGGGTGTGTGTGGGGGTGTGCAGGCGTGTGTGTGTGTGTGAAACAGACGTTCAGCAGTCATCAGACCAACCAGGCACCAGTTCCAGACAGCGAGGTCAGTCATTCACTAATCATATTAACATTCCTCCATAATGACCCAATGCAAAACTCCCCCTATTTTAGTCTTTTTTCCCCCCCTAATCCATCTGGCTCATTTACACTTTCCATTTCACTTTTTCCACTCCATCTGCCTTTTCTTCATTTTATCTATCTCAGCATCTCACCATTCTCCGCTCCCAGAGTTCAAAGTTTTGATTATTTGATCTTCTTAGACTTTTTTCTATTTCTTTTCATTCCTTCCCGTTTTATTTTTCCAAGTTTGACTTCACTTTCTCCTCAAATTGTTCTCATTTCCTCATATTACACACCATTACACCTTGTTCCATCCAGCTGGCAGTACATACTCTGACACCCTCTGAAGAACTTAATTCAGATATCTATATTGAGTCAATTTACTATGAAAGATTGCACAAAAGGTTCCACACCATATTTGGAAATGGGACTGCAGATAACAAAACAAGATCACAACTTTAATGTGATTTAGACTATACTGATACTTTTCAAATTGGCTTTAGGCACTTGATAAATTGTTTTAAGAAAAATGTGCACGTGTTAATAGCAGATGTTTTTAAAAACAGTTAACCAACACTTTTAGAAAGAATGTCAAACATCATTAGGCGTATTTTATCACCGACATGAGTCAGATGATGAGTGTGTCTGTTAGTGTGTCAGAATATCTACACCGACACCAGGTTTCTGTCTACACTTTTCCAGAGAAAAGCAAAAGCAGGTTGTGTGGCTTGGCAGGGTAGACCCTGACTCAGAGTGGTTATTCCTTGAGAATTTGCAGAAGTTTTTATGAAATGCCAACACGTATCTCCTTACTAAGAATGAGCACGCATACCTGCAGACATATTTCCATCACTTGAGAGACTCACAGAAGTTCCTTGTAGAATCAACTTAAGAAAGCGCTTCTCGCCATATTATGACCTTCACTCAGCCTCTTAGATCACTAAGATTGCTTGAAAGTGCTGGATTGTGCCAAATTTGAGGGGAAAAAAAAAAATCTGTGTGAAGGCCTTAATAATGTTACTGCAGCCGAGGAACCTTCTGCACTTCCATGAGCCAAACTGCATGATGAAAACTGCGTCGTTTTGTTCTCAGGCTCATGGTGTCTGTCCCTTCCTGTCAACCCACTAGCAACCTTACCCTATTTCCCTTATTGTTTGATTGGTCTGAATTTAATGGGTGTGTGTAGGCCTGTCGCGATAAACGGTAAATCAATTAATCGTACGATAAATTAAAACAATCGACCTCATTTTAATTATCGGCATTATCGTCTCTTCCGGCCTTTTTCTCTTTCTGTTGATGACACTGAATGAAAAAAGGCTCAACTCCAGTGCTCTCCACTGACCCCCCCTTCCTCATTTTACTTAGTGTAATGCCCAGCGCACACGAGTTGTCGGCCGATTGTCGGCCCACTTTCAAAACTTGAGATCACACATTAGCCCACAGAAATCCTAGGTATAACGGTTCGATCGGGTTCGTTCCTGCCGTGTGGTGTCCAACAATGGGCACAAAATAATGGCTACAAGTCCAGTGAACTAATTTTAAACCAGGCATTAATCAATGCTTTACTACAATCTACCTGCAATGCATGTGGCTAGTGTCAGCGTAAAGTCCTGACTGAATGAAAATCATTATAACCTATTTACGTCACGTTAACGAAGAACAGCTGAAAAGTTACCGGGTTTATCAACTGCGGTAGCAATTTCGCTCCAACTCCTCCCCTTGTCATTTCTATATTCTTTGCATGTTGAATAAACATTAATGTTGTTTCCAGGTATTATCTCCAATGTCCGCTGGACTTCGGGTTGCGCCGTGTCAGCTGTTTGGGATTCCCCTCCGTAATTTCCCCTCAGAAAGCGCGGAGGAGAATCCGCTACCTGTCACATTCAACAGGCTGCGTCAACGCTCCCAGTCGGGGAAAACCACTGATTTAGATCGGAGCGGCAACAACGATCTACCGTAACACACCACACAATCTTAGAAAGACCAACGTTCTAAGATTGTTGTAAGGGGAAAAATAGGAGCAAAAAATCATGTAGTGTGAACTATTGCATCAGGTAGTCGGATGTGCCCATTTTCTCTATTTAAATCTAATTATTACTGAAGGGCAATATAGTATACAGACTTCATAATCTACACTCTTTTGGTTGAATGCAGTATTTATTTCCACTTTGGCTTTATGTTGTTTAGTTTTTTTTCAAGTGAGTTTTTTGTTAATGGAGACTGAGAATCCATTTTATTTTTGTTTTTGGTTGTTTTGTTTATTTTGTTCATCAGTTCCAGTGTTAAGTGTTCCTTTGAAAATAAAGTGTATCTATCTTTGGCAGGAAATCGCATGCATTATTATGTCATTTCCATTAAATCAGTGTAAAAAGGTCTTCAAACAATATTATCGTTTATCGCAATAATTTTTGAGACAATTAATCGTTGAGCAAAATTTGCTATCGTGACAGGCCTAGGTGTGTGCATTTATGCGGAAAACAGCACTGAGTCGCTGTTCAGACTATCTGTGCAAGGCGGGATGGATCGTCGAGTAGCACAGACAGTCAGGACTGTGGTTTTTCAGTCAGAGAGCAGATTTTGAGGAGCAACTGTTTGAGGACGTGAAGAAGTATGTACTGAAGTATAAAACTCGCTCGTCAATTGTTTCCTCCTCTGAAGTTGTGAACTTGTAATAGTCATTCCTCTCTGCCATGACTGCTTTGTTTACTATCCTGTTGTAAACCACACACAAGACAAAACACTATGACGTACACTGCAGCTGGAGGGGAAGCTTGGGTGTGTCTTGTGGACCATGAAAGGTCTGTGCAAAACAAACATCTTAAAACCACATGACCGCGTATCGACAATTAGACGTGGGTCCGACCATGCTGGGCCCTTTAGTCTTTCTTTGGAGGAGGAAATTATTTGCTTGTGTGCAGTACAAAATGATGTAGGTAAAGGGTGTTTCTCTACACTTTGTTCAATTTGGCACATTTGGTGCAGCAATCAAATCTCAGAGTCCAGTCAGAAGTCAGCATGACCTCCAGGAACGTGATTTCATATCCACAATTACAAAGTGTTTTTTGCTGATAACAAGTACCTATCACACTGAGAATTTAAAGTCTGGAGTTTAGAATGTCAGAGCTTCTCCTTTTCAAAGGAAAATGTACACCTTATATCTAAGCTCCAGTTTGGAAAGCTCACAACCTTCTTTAGTTTTCCAGCAATCAAATTATCCACAATTTTCCAGCGGTTTGAAGCAGTGGAACCAAATGTGTTACAACCAAGTTGGAGCACTGCCATTCTAATGAGGAATAATGACGAGGTAATCTTAGCCAACGTGGCCAATTCGGAATCAAACTGTATTTTCACACCTAGAGACCTGTAATTTGTCCAATTCTACTTTGCAAAATAACATTTATATGAATATGTAGTCACACACGAACAGTGTATTTTGCAGAACCATTTTTTATCAGTAAAAATTACAATATTTTGCTGTATACCTGCTTTGAATATCTACAGACTACACCTTTTACCTATTTATCTTGCCAAAACATCTCAAGCATAGACAGATTGGATGAATATCATGTGTCAGGAGCAATTCCCAAATTTAACTACAGATTCTCAACTGGATTTGAGTCTGAACTGTGACTCCACGTTTCTGTTTTGTGTCTTACTGCAGGGGTGTCCAAACTTTTTGCAAAGAGGGCCAGATTTGATCAAGTGAAGATGCCTGGGGGCCAATAGTTTGTTCGGACATTTTTTAACTACAAAAGTTTCATGCAAATACACTCTGTTATAAAACTATTTTCATTGTCACAATTATCTTTATCTTTCAAATGACAAAAAAACCAAATATAAGCCACTCAGGCAGATGAGAACAACTCTAAAAACCCAAATTCTGCAATTCTTTCATATCTGGAGAGTCAGATAACATTGAACAAACTGTATGAAATACCTTAAATTTACATGAGTTTAAAAATATCTTTGCCTCAAGAACATTTTAAACAGGAGTTATAAGTAATGCAAAGTTGTCTGTTATTATTAAATCTTAAAACAAGTGAATTTTGCTCTTGTCATTTACAATATCTTTCAGAAAGTAATAGTTTGTGTCACATCTACAGGTTCATAACATCAACAGTAATAACCAAATCTTACTCAAGAGTTTAATAAAAATAAGTGCCATAAATCCAAGTGCATAAATGTTCTTTTGGCTCTTCACTGTTGATAGTGACAGATGTTACCGTTCAAAATACTCAATTTCATGTCCTCAACTCTCCGTGCCACACTGTTACGTGCCAGGCAAACATTCGCAAATTCTTGCTTCTTCTCAGGGCAAAATGTTCTCCACCATTTTCATAACACAGTCTTTGATAAATGTATCTTCAGTAAAAGGTTTGCCATGTTTAGCTATTAACATGGCCACTTCGTAGCTTGCTTTGGTGGTATTTTCTTTTGACTCAGGCCTGCGTGAAGAATCGCTGTTGTGATGCCAGTGCAGCTTGGAGCTGCTTCACTTTTTCAGCACGGTCACTCCCTGTTAGCTTGTTGTACGCGTTAGCATGTTTAGTCTGGTAGTGTCTCTTTACGTTGAAATCCTTAAACAAGGCAACCGTCTCACAAATTAGACAAGCACAATTGCCTTGATTTTCAGTGAAGAAGTATTGTAATTCCCATCTCTCTTGAAAGCGGCGGCCCTCACTGTTAACTTGTTTTCTTTGCAGTGGCCATGGCAGAAATGAGTGGAGAGGGGTTCGCTGCACGAAGGCAGACTGATAGTATTAAAGTGGTACTGCCACCATTTGGTGAAAGGAGGAATTACAGTTTCACGTTTTATGATTTATTTATTCTGTTTGACAGTGCAGGCGGGCTATAAATAATACATTATAAGACTGAAGCTGCGGGCCGTATGAAATCTGACCGCGGGCCATGATTGGCCCCCGGGCCGGACTTTGGACATGCCTGTCTTACTGGAACGCAAACCTATGCCAAGATCTAGCATGTGAGTTTTGTTGAACGACCATGTTTTTGTAGAAAGATCAGACAGAGAAACATTACAGGGCTATGCTGTACTTCTTCCCTGGTTGAGATCCTGAGTGGATGTCTAACATAAATCTCTCTGTAAATGCTAGTTTGGGAAAATTTACACTGGTCCAGTAGGTTAACACCGATCCTATCATGTCTACTTTTCATGTACATTGACATAAACATAAAGCAGTGACATTAGATTGTTTGTAGAGTAAACACAAAGATTTTCTCAAGGAATGAATGTAGTACATGGGACCTTTTTTTACGTTTAGATGCTTCACTTCTTATGCCCCTTTTTGTTTCTCTCTTTATTTCAATCTTTTTGTGCTTCGCAGCTGCCCTGTCTGGAACATCTGCCCAGTTTCCTTTCTGTTCCATTTGATTCAGCATATTTGTACTGTTCCTATGATCTTCATGTCCTTATAAGGACAACATAAGAAACAGTATTTGGATAAACTGTGTGATCTCACAGAGCTCTCTGACTGCAAAGAGCAAATTCATGAACACCGCACTGAAACTTTATTCATTGTTTTTTTTAAAGCTGCACCCCTTGAACTCTTTCACATTTTGTCACATCATAACTAAAAACATCAGTATATTTTAATGGGATTCTATGCAATAGATCAACACAAAGGGGAATAAAATTGAAATAAGAATCAAAATGTATGGCATTTATATTTGGGTGCCCCTTAATTTAATACTTTGAAGAACCACCTGTGCCTACATTTACAGCTGCAAGACATTAAAGACATGTCTCTATCCGCTTTCAACATTGGATACTATTGTTTTTTTTTACCCAATTTTCTTTGGAAAAAAGTTCAGGCTCAGTCAGATGGGATGGAGAATGTCAACATACATCAGCTTGTAAGCCTTGCAATAAATTTCCAGCTCTATTTAAGTCTTGACTTTGGGACAATCTTCGATATGAATATGCTGTGATCTAAACCATTCCTTTGCAGTTCTGGCTGTATGTTCATATTATACCTTGTTTTATAAACTAATCTTGCTTTGAACTTCACCCCAACTTTCTCTCTAATCTTTCTGGTGCATTCCTTGGTCTTCCTGAAAGGCTGCACAATATACGGAAAAAATTCTGTTCAAAACTGTGATAACTAGAATTACAATTAACCCAGAGTCTCTTGATTCTGTCCTACTTGTACCATTGCATGACATTACTATCATTTTGCATAAGCTTTATCATATTGGCCACTGGCCAATTAAATGTCATACATATGTAAAGCAACAATGCGTGACATATTAAATATAATATCAAACCAAATACTGCATTGATTGACCTTTGTGGTCGAGATATTGCACATACTGATTTTAAGATGTTGACTATAATTTGACATAAAGTGAAGCTCTACATTTTATAATGCAGATATATTTTTTAAATGTCATTTAATAAACCCCTAAAGTATTCACAGAGCAGCTTGATTAATACCAAGATTAAACTATGTATAGGTGGATTTCATTTTGGTGTATCAAAGTAATGGGGGTTTGAACAAAATTGTTTGGCATAGTGAACCCCTGCCTATTAGTGGTCCAGTATTCACAGATTGTTTTGTGTAACATTACTCCAAATTATTCACAAGCTGCTAATTTATGTGTTTTTCCATAGAGCATATCTAAAACATTAAAGGCAAAATATATCTAAGTGCAATGCTACTTGACATGCTATAAGTTGATGTTTACAAAGCAGCCAATGAAGGAACGACATTTATTTTTCTTGGCACTGATTGGCTGAAATAAGGAAGACTGTAGATGTTAGCTTTTGCAATAGTGCTAAGATGGTTTTTCACTGGGCATGTTGATACATATTAAGGTATATTTTCAGTTTGAACTATCAAAATAGTCAACTATAAGGATTTTAAAGGGTGTCACAAGTATTTGTGTTTTTTAACTGTTGTAGTTTCTAGCCTACTAGGTGTCCAGTTCACACTTTTCTGAGTTTTATTTGTAAAACAGCTTGAAAACCATTCAACATGTTATCTCCACTTTATTCTACTTTTCACAAAAAAGACCAAATAAGTACAGAGAAGTTTGTGGTTGTAACGTGAGAAAATGAAAGGGTATGAACAGGTCAAGAGTATATGTGATTGAGGTTGTCTTTCTTTTCTTAGTTTGTCTTTTACCCATTTCTATCTCTACTTAACAGAAAACAAGTCTGATGCATGTTAGGCATTTTTTACTTTATGCACTTAGTCAGTTTTCGCATTCACTGAAGCCAACACAGGACTACAGGCCTTACTCTGCTGTTTCTGGAAATATGCTGACTTGTCACATGACAAAATTAAATGGATTCTTTTCCAGGAATTCAATTTGTACAATTGTGTAAAGTGTAATTCTTAATGTAATTGTTATACAAAAGGCTTTCTTAATATAAAAAAGGCAGTGAATTTTAAAGAGGCTGCATTCAGATAGAGTGAAAGAAAACTGTTTTCAACATCGCTTTTGTTTTTTTTTCAAAATATAAGCAATTGAGGTAGTAGGTTTAAAAAGTTAATATAGTCCATATGATATCATAATCAACCATTTGTGTTTGCTTGAATAAATGATTGTGTTAATGACTGTATGTTTATTACTTAATATGTGCATATGGGTATGTAAGGCTATTAATGCAAAACGAGTAAAATAATTACATATTAGGCCATTTTGAAACAATTCTCTTGCAAACCATCAATAGTGAAAATGTTTCCAAGCTTTGCGTGTGCCGGCTGCCAACAATGCAGTCTGGTGATTGGGTAAATGGTACAGTATTTTCCAGTAGATTTATGATCACACAGATCTGGCATTAATAACACAGTAGAAATATAGCCTTGCTTGGAACAGTGGAGGAAAACTGGAGAATATAACTCTGCTGTTCTCTCTTTAGTAGTTTTTTCTTTGTTCTGGTCCTGGCAGCATACACTGTTCAGTTCTCCCTCATCCACAATGCCCAAATACTTTAGAGTATAAAGTATGCATAAAATGATGGACACACATAAAATGAGTCTTCTAAAGCATCCAACAAAAGCCTTTCAATCCCAATGTCATATTTAATGGAAAAACATGATGAACAAATAGGATGAACCTCTTGCTTAAGAGAGAGAAATAGGAAACAACAAGAAATAATGCTGGAAGACCATGAACTAAACAGAATATGATGGAAAACTAATAGAATGGAGGTAATGGAGAAACCCATGGATATTTGGGGAGCTAAAAAACAGTTTTTATGTGAAACATAAATGTCTCACTTAACCTAGCCGCACTCAGCTGCAAGGTTTACTGCAGTCTCTTTCTGTTAATAGAAAGTTGGGGGTTTAATCCCCTGCCTGTCCACCAATAAAACACACAAGGTAGCCTGGCTTTTTCAGCTTTATAATGGCTGAAATCACATGAGCTGCTTCGAGGTCATGAAAAAAGGGTTTTGTGTGTGCACCTGTGTATGTGTATGTGAAAACAGGGATGGCAAATGGTTATTTTTTGCTCCCAGCATGAGAACTAAATCTAACTGCATGCACATTTCGTTGCAAGGAGAAAATGTATGGTTTTAGAGGCCTGTGGTATATTCATAAGGAACAAATTTATTGCATTTTTCTAACAAAAGGGTTTTTATTCAAGCAGAACCTGTAACTAAAACTAGCAGCTGTAAATTCCGTCCCACATGTTCTGTCCACCACTGCCAGCAAGCTCAGATTCTACACATTGTTATAATGGCTTTGTACACCAGCACACAAACTTTAACTCTAAAGGCCTAATCATAAATCGTAAAACAAGAGTCAATAGACATGTTAAAAGATGCAGAGATTTTCTTGTGTTTTATTTTAAAGTACAATTCATCAGCAGACAAATTTAGGAATGACAGGCTGGTTTCTGAAGGAAAAGTCTACTGTCTCCACAATCCTTCCTCAGACGAAAACTAATCCATACTTTTGGTACAGATGTGAGGAGGTTCTTAAATCTACCTGACCTCCTCCAGATATCATTTACTTGAAGATAACAAATTTAAACTTAAGATAAGGGAAGGAAAAAAAAGTTCACAGAAGGTTTCAGTTTTAGTTTGTTTGCAAACAGCTTATAAAGGAGCACCATTTATTTCCCTTGAAGCTGATTGGTTGTATCCCCCAAGAGCAACGATAAGGAACACAAAGAATGTTAGCTTATGGGTAGTACTAGAGTTTCCACTTTTTACTATTAAAGAGGTCTGCATAATGCAAAATCACCTTTTTGAGCTTCATATCATATAGTTTTACTGCGCCAAACACAGATCCGAATTGTTGCTTTGAGTCATTCATGCATGTTTGAGGAATCTTTGAAAATCCCATGGCAGCCATTTGCAGGGGCCTTAACACCAGCTCACACAATGCGCCATGTATTTACCCAAATGTCTGCCTTGGCGCTCCAGTCCCCAGCCGAACTCCAACCACACAGCGCAAGATTCCCCCATGCAGCTCCACTAGACTAGTGGCAGCAGCAATTAGCAAACACCTGGTGGAACTGCTGAGCGTATCAGACAAACTACAATGATCCTCTTAACGGTTGCAAAGGACATCAATGGAGGCCATTGAGAAGCTTTGTTGTGATAACATGCTGAAGGGGGGAGTGTCGGAAAGACTTTTTAAAGAGACAGAGGCCAATTATCAGGTGTCAGACTGATAATTGACTTAAAAGTCAAAATTCTTTTAAGTTGTTTTTGATACAAACAGGATTTTCATAACTACTGGACATATCATGGTTCCTTAATTGTGGTATAAAATGTCACTATGTGCCTAGAAAAGATATAATACCCCTCTTTAAATCAGAGCGATATGTGTTTTAAGAAGAGGTCTCAAATATTCGCAGATTACAGGAGACTGTAGTCTCTAACTGCTGTGTCCACTGCATTGTGCAGCTCTAATTACAACTCTTCAGTATGAATTTGCTTTACTTATTTAAACATTTATTTACCCAAGAAAGACTCATTAGTTTCAAAGATCTGTTTGCTAGACTGAGAAAGGCGGTTGCATAAAAGCACTAACGTAATTGTAGAATAGTGAACATGTTAAAAAAAACAAAACATGAATGAAATACTTTTAGCAATGTATTAGCTTCAAATATCAATTGTGAAAACATCAGATACTTTGACAATGAATAAGAAAGAGTGGCTGGATGGACATAAGTACGGACGGATGGACAGCGAGATAAATAAATAATTGGGCAGATGAAGGAGTGAATGGAATAACAGATGAGTGGATTTTTCCTTACTTACAAACCTCAAAACATCTTAAATATAAGACATTTCGAGACTGCGTAGGAATCCTGTTAGAAATATCTTATAAAGTAAACTCTGTTACCACCGACCTGCACTTTAAACTAAACAGTAATATATTATTGCACTCACAATGTGTTATTCTGCTTCTGCATGGTGGAAAAACTGTGTTCATTGTTAGTCATGGCTCTTGGTTGTTTGATACTCGTGACTAATGTACCCACATACACACAGATCACGGCACTAAATTGTGTTATCATCCCAAGAAGGCTCTTTGTCTTCACTATACAAATACTCTGTCGATACCACAACGGTGCTGTCTGATTTAAAGCTTCTCTCGAGCTTTGTTTTAAATACTCTAATCAAGATAAGCCATGTTTTCTGTTAAATAGGGATTTTACTCCTATGAACTTTATGGAAACGTTTTACTGGCAACAATTTCAGGAACACGGTCCAGTAAAAATCCTTTTGTTCTCAGAGGAGTTAATGAAATTCTCTAAACAATGAAATTCTAGGAATATTTAAGCATGATGTAATTTTGCAGACATATGAAAACAGAGTACAGGAGTTTTCCTTAATTCTATTGTGAATCACACAATGGGGTACCTCTTTCTTGCTGGTGCAAGGTTATAGAAAAAGTTGGACCCATTTCAAGGGACTGAAACCTTGAACAAAAAGAAACTATTACATGAGCCTTCACATGGAAAGTCTCCAAAACTGCAAAGTCATAAAAACAAGGAAGCAGACACAAAACAACATGTACACAAGGTTGTGTACACACAGGAGAGGACCGGACAAGGTTCTGAACGTAGAGGGATTTCAGTCGAGGTAAACAGGATGTGATACAAGATCCTCTGTATGGGCACAGAGGAGACGTTCATACATAATTCCAGTAGGGCAAAGAGACATTTGCAAATTGTATTTTAGAGAAAAACTGAAGAGTAATAAAGATCCATTCATGTGAATATTTTACACAACTGGAGGGGCTGCTGCATGAGATATAGTCCATCAGAACAATGTGGGTGCACACAGAGCCTTTGAGAATGGCTGACTCATTAATAACCATTCAGATGTTTTATTAAGTTGCATGAAGACAGCTATATGTAATATGTCCACAGATTTTGTTTTCTGGCTTTGATTCAAACAATTAAAAAGTGGCCAATAGTTTTTGATGTTATGAGTTTTTTGAGCGTTTTCTGTTGGAAAAAAAAATCTTGTTTTTTTTGAGTTGGTGGTGAAATGCAAGTGAATTAAAACATGTTAACTTCACAACTTGAGGAGAGAAGAAGATATTTTATTTTGGCCTGGAAGTATTAAAGCGTGGAATTACAAAGCACTGTTGTCCACTGTTATTAAAAGTAATTATAAAGCGATGACCTGTTTTCCTTATTTGTTTTTAAATTCCAGCTTTACAAGTTTGATTTAAAAAACTTTAATTCAAGAAAGTAAAACCTTTTCAAAATCTCCCACTGTACATACCTTAAAAAGTTTGTAGAGCGAAGTTATAAAAGCTACTTCCAAGCTAAAGTTTAGCTACAATACAATGCTGCTTCTTTGGGAACAGTTTACCACTGGAGAGCTTGTTGAGACGCCACAACAAACACAGCATTAGAAAGGCAAATGCATATGAACTGCTTGGCCTAGCAACTGTGACGAAGAGGATAGAGTCATCAGAGAGAAACTGAATGAGCTCAGTTGCTGTGGAGTTTGACAGGCAGGGAGAGAAAATATAGGATTTTGTCAAATTCAGCACAATCCCCAGCATCTGTCGAGCTTGGGGAGGCATATTTTTATCACTTAGCATGAGCTGTTGAAAGTAACTGCAAAGTGAGGCTAAATTGCAAGCCATGACATAGGCATTTGAGGGTTTCTCAGGAGGAATTTCTCAACCTCTCAAGTCATTCATTCAAGGTCAGGTTCCACCCAGGCTACATTTCAGCCTTGTGGGAAGGAAAATGCATCAGACTGAGGACTGACCTCCTCCATGACTTGTGAAACATGTGTTTGAACCATGAGTTATCTACTGATAACATACACTCAAGGCCCTCTCAGTGACATTGTAAAGTTCTTATATAATTCCCAGGAAAGAGATGCTTTGTATCAGGTCTAGAAATAAACTAGTTTCACTAACCCTAAAGCCATACTTGTTCTCCACTCCACATCTTGTATTTTGTTCCTGTGTGTCTCTTGTTTGAAGACAAAAATATGGGGGGGGGGGGGGGGGGGGGGGGGGGGGGTGGAACTGCTGCGTAAACAATCTTTACCCACTTCAAAATGAGACCAGAAATATAAAACAACTATTTGAAGAAGTCTTCACAGTTGATGATGAAAACATCAACACAGATATTGTATTTTATTCAACTGACAGTTTACAAAACATACAAGTAAATTAGCGCTTTAGAAAGAAGCTAAGTGCGCTAAATACTTTAAAAGTTTGCAAAAGAGCTAAAAGAAAAAAATATCTAAACTATTAGCAAGCTAGTGGATTAGTGGAAGTGTCCCCACCACTGTCTGACAGTATAATAAAATACATTAACATACAGAAAGTCTATTGCTTATCAGACCTTTTGGAAAATGTTTCAAATCATATTATTTCAGTCCTTTAACAGAAAAAACTCTAAGGTGGGTGTAAGTAATGTAATACTATGACATCCTCCTCACAAAGCACTACATCTTCTTCTTTCAAGTTGTTTATGTTTTGAAAATCACACAATAAAATGGGATTAGCATTTAAATGATTGTAAATGAACTATCTAAGTCTAAAGCACGTTTCTAGTCTAAAAACTCTACGAAAGCTGTTCTAGATAATTAAATCCTTCACTAAAAGCTGTGTCACACCGCCCACAACAACAATTGGCTCCCACAAAGTCTCCTCTATGTAGGACTGTGTGTAAGAGTGCGCGTATGTGACAACAGCACAGCGCCCTGTTGATTTAGTTCCCCTCTCCTTAGGGAGAAAGTCTGTTGTTGTCTTCCAAAATACACACATCCTCCCACAAGCACAGAATGCACTCACTTGGAAACAAAGTTGTGGTGTGGCTTTTGTTGCTTGATAATTGTTTTTAGGCAAACATAATTTTGCTAGCAGAGACAGCTAACCCATAACCATGAATCAATGAAATGGTAATGGAGCCACGGGGGAAGAAAGGCAAACACATTCAATATTCCGTGGCAACGTTATAGGAGGAGCTCACACTCTCTCTGTGATGGTCTTTATCTCTTCCTTTTTCGTGCACCCTGTCTGCGAATAACTTTCCATCACTTTAACTCCTCATAAATATTCTCTAAACCCTTTCCAAAAAATAAAAAGGTCCTAAGGAGAAGCAAACAAACCAATAAAAGTGAAATTGAATTAGCTTGCCACCAGCTCACTATCATAACCATTGTTTTTCCCCACTTCCCTCCGCACAGAAAGCCAGTCAGGTAAATAATCACTTTTGGTCTAATTACTAAATCAATCATCCTTAATGAGATGGGCTTGCTAGTTGCAGTGGTAACTGCTACTCCTATGATCTCCCTTTCTATTTTTTTTCTTTCTTTTTAATAAGTGTAAAACTTCAAACTGTAAAGCCGGATAATTTATTTCTCTAAGTAATTTAAAAGTTACTTTCCTTAAGTTACTTTCCTTAATCTGAAAGGATAATATCTGAAACTTACAAGTCTCTACAGGTAACCCTCACAGACTTCCTGGGAAACACTTTGGGAACTGGACAGGACAATAAAATCATTTGTAACCTGGTAGTTTCTGAAACAAACGTACACAAACATTTTAATATTTTTTTATTTTTTCCAAGGCAACTGTGCTAATTACAATATTTAACCTCATAATATGTGGGTTTCTCAAAGCAACACTGTCTGGATAAACTGCACTTCTTGATTTACAAGCTCAAACTGTATCCATATTCAGAGCAAGCCTCATATGTAATTTACATAATGTAAGATAACACACAGCAAAAGTCATAAGCATGCACAACCAACTCGTTATTCTAGAGAGGCCTCACCTGAGTAAAACTCAATACAAACTGGGAGCTTAGAAGCAGAACTGATAAAACTAAGCTTCCCATTTAAATAATGAAAATCTCATTAATTACAAATGGTGCCTTTTAGGGCTCGGCAATCAATCAAACTAAATGATTAATCAACACCAGGGCTTTGCAATGGGCCCAGTTGTGTTCATGTAACACTACATGTTGGATAAATTAATTTTGTCTTATTCCAAAGCTCTTGAGCTGCCTTAAGATGTGTGCAAGCCTCTTCTCATGAGAAGGTTTGTATTTCGTCAACTATGCAAACACCCTCTGTATAACACGGCTGGTATGAAATCTCTGAGTGCTAATACATGAGGTTTTTCATCCTTAAACCAACCATTAACAATGTTTGACAGCATGTGGAAATAAAAATAAAGGATCTGACTTGAAAAACTAATTTTACTGATTCCACTGTGATACCATATCAGCTGGCTACAGAGAGCTAACGGTAGCTCCATGGGGAGGAATTAAATTTGGTTGGTCAGAAGGTAATTACTTTCATTCTTCGCTTCTTCAAACCGAAGATTAAATGAATCTCTGCCTCTCTACAATATGCATTTCCTTCAAACAATAATTGCTTATTTTGATTTTATGAAAAAGTTACCAAGATTCGTCTCTTCATTAGCTTCCTAATGACACCTGGTGTGAGTGCGGGAGGTAACTATTAATGCAGCGATATTACTTTATCAAAGGCAGATTTCTTCTTTTCAGGAGTGACTCAGGTAGACTGTAGATTTGTGTGGATGTGATTATCAGTCTGTGATTTGAAAAACAATTCCTCCGGGATGACAAGTGACTCAAACCTCTACTTATCTTCTCTGTGTGTCATTCTTAGAGAAAAGCGGATCATATCAGTGTGATCGGCCCAATACCCACAGGAGCCGTTCGCATCAAAGAGCACCTGACTCTGACAGCTAAAGGGCCTTGATCACTTGGCAGACGCTGTAAAGCCGGTGATCACTCTGATTCCTGAAATGGAGTAAGATAGTGCACTGCATGCCACTCACAGACACTGGGATGGAGACATCCCAAAGATTTACAGAAGTGTAATTTCAAAACTGTGTTTTAGATAATCTCTAAATACTTTTTGTGTATTTTTTTGACCTGTCAGTGTCAGGTTGTGATTGTGCTACGTACCCTGTGTGGGTCGCTGTCGTGACCTCTGCGTCGTAGGTCCAGTTCTTCATACGGCGGCACCATTCCTTCTCGTCTTGCTTGCTGATACTCTCTTCTTAGCAGCTGGATGCGGTCCATATTGCTGCACAAAGACACATAATAAAATGCGTATGAGCACACCTTAGCAGGGGCAGGTAGATGCAGATGTCCACAAGAAACAGATGAAGCCAAACACACACAGAAAAACAAATTTTGAGAAAATTGAAAAAAATACATATTTACAAATCTCTTTGTTCCAGTTTGTCTGAACACTCCAACCTCTACATTTTGAATGTTCACTCTAACAGGGTGTCTCAATAGATTTTGTTTTCTGACATAGAGGAAGGTAAAGTGTTAGAACTTTACAACTTGTAGGTAGATTTGATTTGCAGGGAAAGTCCCACACTGACTAAAAGTAAAAAAAACAGAAACAGAAAGTTGCTGCTGAAGTTTATTCAAGAAAACAAGTGCATTGGAGGAAAGTTGTTCCAGTAAAAGCTACTTTTGGATATAGAATTTGTTTGTAATTTGTTGTATCTACAAGTCCTCAGAAAGTTTGGATATCATCATTCACACTGCAGCCGGCTATCTGCAGTATCTGCCTGGTGTAGAGTGACGTAAAAATCAAGTTTAAGTTCTGCTTTTATTAAAAAGCACAAAGCTAGTAGAGCAGTTACTGAGGTCTCACTAAATATGTTACTTTTGGGATAGCTGATCAACAGGTGTAGACAGTAAGTCTTCAGTGTAACTATGAATTATTCTTACGTTGTTTTTGGTTTTACTTTTCTGTGTGGTTTATGAATTGAGAAAGTGTAACTGTAAAAATCTGAATTTATTGTTTATATTAAACTACCAAAAAAAACTATTTGAATGCATGATGGCAAAATGACACTGGTTTCCTGGTGTTGTGTTTTGACCAAAGTTGACATATTGTGGAAATTATTGTTGAACAATCATCCCTATGGTGATGATGCCAAAGAAGCCATGTGTTCATTCACAGAGTAGTACATCCAACATCAACTTGGACTGCAGGGATGAAGACTCCAATCCCTTGATCACTCTCACTGCCTGCATCTATTTCGGTTTCCTTTTTTCTTCCTGCTTCTTTTGCAACCGGAAAGAAAACAAAACCATCAATCAATTCATGAATATTCTCTCTGTCAACGCAGGAAATATACAGCATATCAACACTGAACTCTGGGCACCCTTGTGAGTCATGCACATGCACACATATCCACTCACCCACACATAATGAAAATGCAGAAAGTCATATCATACACATACAGTATGAGGTCATATGCAACATTAGAGATGCAGTTTGCAATTTCATGAACCGAGTTGGAGCAAGAGGGGAAAATGCGCTGGTGGAACATCAGGTGATTTATGAAAAGTCTGAAAAATAGCAATATACACAAATACAACCCCCCCCCCCCCCAAAAAAAAAAAACAGAATGGCTCCAGGACATTCTGTGAGCACAACAACGCCTTCTGAGGGATCATGAATGAATATTGCTCCGTGCTTTGTTTGTGGATATTTGTTTTTGCTAAATTCCCAGTAAAAAATCTTCTATAACAAACTCAAATAATAGAAATTAAATATTCAGGCTGAGAAATCATGATCTGATAAGTGTATGACATTTTTTGTCACCATGCAGCTCAAATTTTACATTTTTAAAACAAACAGACATTAAATTAGACACTATGCTGTAGTTTAATCTACAGGGTATTTAAACATTGGATAGTGAATGAAGCTGAACAACTAGATTTAATAGCAGAGAGATGACACACATTGTAGCAGTAATTACATGCATTTCTGCTTTGTTAGTGGCATGCTTGAGAGAACAGGGAGGTAGAATCAGGGCTGTACATTTTCATATCAAATAACAATAAAAGACAATCTAAACAAACTGTAAGGTAGTTAGGTAGAATAGGGAATGAAAATAGAAGTATGCATATCCATATTTCTATTTTCTGAGTTTTCCAAACTCTGAAAAAACTGAATTCTAGACTTTTCTGGATTGTATAAAATGTGTAGTGCATCCATCCATTTTTTTTCATTTTCTCTAAACAAGTAAAAACACACATATTTAAAAATATGCACACACACATTTTTTATCACCATGCAGCTTAAATTTTACATTTTTAAAACAACTGATTGACATTAAATTAGACACTATGCTGTAGTTTAATCTACAGGGTATTTAAACATTCACAAGAGACAAAATCTATAGTTTCAAAGAAGTTGCATGCACACAGTCCTCGGTGTAAAAAAAAAAAGGATGCTGCATTACAGTGACACATAATCTAGTTTTTTATGCGTGTGTGCATGTGAGTGTGTTTGCTCTTTCAGACTAAAAGCAAAGAAGTGCTGTGTCAGCAGTAACACAAAACATCACTCCGAAAGAATGCATTTAGAGAGAAATCAGATGGAAGCTGCACCTGATGACAGTGCAAAACATCTTATTGGGTCCCAATTGTTCCTTTGTTTTTTTTTTATTCATTCGTTCAACAAAAGGTTCCAGTTGGTTGATTACATTAAACATAAGAATAATTGAAAAGAAAAAAATGAATTTTGGATAGAATAAATTCCATAAGATTGGGAAAGCTAACATTTTAATTAAGCCATCCAGTAAAAATAGACATGCATCAGTGATAAATGCTTTTCTGTAGAAGACTCCACTTTGTCCTATTGTTATTTTAATTAATAACCTTTGAACAAAATGAAATAAATTTATTGGGAAAAAGTCAACCAAAAGAAAGATTCAGAAAGATTGAGATACAAAATGAAGTGATTATGCCACTGTTAGAAAACATATATAATGGAGCCCTGGCATTGGCAAGATTATTAACCACAGTCACCCACAAATAGTTAAAATCTGGGAATATTTTGATTCCTCTTCTAAAAACGCTTATAAGTGACTATTTTAATAGTTCAAACACTAAACATCCCCTAATATTTTAATATGGACAGTGGAAACAGTGTACAACAAAAGCTAACATCTACAGTCATTCTTATTTTCACACTTGGGGATACAGCCAATCAGTGCCAAGTAAAATTAACAGCATTACTGGATTGGCTATTTTACAAATACTAACCAATAGCAAGTCAAAAAAGATTGTATCTAGGTATTTCAGCTTCAAAAGCTGCGCTGTTTTTCAAATATTTTAGATATGTGCAATGAAAAAATCTGCATCAGTGAAAACTCGTGAAATTGTGGAGGTCCACTGTATGAATCTTAAAAAAGTAAAATCGATAGAGAGCTTTATGCTCGCTTTACTAATGCTGGACTATTTTTTTTATTTACAAAAAAAACAAACATCTCTAAATATGGTTTCCCAAGCTTCCTGTAGAAATGTTGTTACTGATATTGCCAATGCAGCAGCAAGTGCATCAGGTGATATTGTAGTTATTTCTCAAGTTTATTTGTAAGCAAGAGATTGTCTTTAGTTCTAGGCTGATGATGTGAAACTGTACATTTTATTCTTGTCAGACGAACTACCAGTTATTTCTTGGTTTATCTGTCTTCTGTCAGACTGGAAATTGAGAAAAACTAAAATAATAATAAAAAACTATAAAGAAATTATTATTCTTGATGGTCTTGAGTGAACGTTTGCATTATGTGTCTTACTCAGAAAGAGTATGACTCTTGTGTTGATTTATGTATGTCTTTTTTAGTACCATAAGGTCCCACAAAATAGTCAAACACCATTTGTGTTGAATAACCACAAATAATATTTCTCTGAAATATTCATCAGCTATTTCTACGTAATAACGGCTGTTACAGTCAAAATAAAGTTTTCAAGTTTTCCCAAAAAGAACTGCAGTGGCTGTAAAAAACATTAAGCCGCTTGGCTGAGCTTTAACATCAACCTGCCAATGGGACTAGAGATGGGAATTAGCTTCTGGGCTATAATCTCATGTATTTACATCTAAATGTTCACTAATATACATTGCTCCATTTTTAAAAAATCAACGTGAACTTTAAAGTGATGGACCTAATCCATAGCAAACTCGCCGATTGGTGCAAAATGAGTGGAATGGAGATCATCTGAGAGCAGTGAGTGTGTCTCAAGTGATTTTAGTATAAACACCTGTGTCTGCAAGGTGCGTTCACTGGTTAATCCCATTTAAAGGCCCTTTACACATTCAAACCCATGTTTCTGATACAGCTTAGGTATTCCTGACTGCTGCATCCTTTTCAAAAATACAAAAAGTATCTTTAGACATTGTTTTATTGTTTTACTGTGGTAGATTAAGATAATTTATCGGCTTTTAGAGCACTTAAAACATTGTCTACTTTCAGCAATATCTTGAAGAAATGTGTTTAGCGAACACCTCCTCTTTCTTAACACCTCTAAAGCTACAACAGGCCTCATTTGCACTTGCACCTGTCCCATCTGGACAGAAATATAAACAGATTTAGCACTTGGTCTGTATGCCAGGGTCCCTTTTAGTAAGCTTTAATGGTGTTCACCACTTGTAAGTAGCTTTGGCTAAAAGCATGTGAAATAAGTTAATGCATATGTAAATATACAATGTTCCTGGGAAGAAGGTGTAATGCATGATTCATTTGGTATGCAGGGGATTGCAAATTGAAAATCTGGTACTGTTAGAAAACAAGACAGAGCAGCCACACTTATCATTTAATATCAGACCTGAAAGAAGGTAAATAGCTTTAAATATCCTGATGGCCAGAAGACATTGGATACTGAATGAAGCTGAACAACTAGATTTAATAGCAGAGAGATGACACACATTGTAGCAGCAATTACAGTACAGACCAAAAGTTTGGACACACCTTTTAATTCAATGAGTTTCCTTTATTTTCATGACTATTGACATTGTAGATTCACACTGAAGGCATCAAAACTATGAATAACACATGTGGAAATATGCACTAAACAAAAAAGTGTAAAACAACTGAAAATACCCCTTATATTCTAGTTTCTTCAAAGTAGCAACCTTTTGCTGTGATTACTGCTTTGCACACACTCTGCGTTTTCGTGATGAGCTTCAAGAGGTAGTCACCTGAAATGGTTTTCAATTCATAGGTGTGCCCTGTCAGGTTAATAAGTGGGATTCCTTCCCTTATAAATAGTCATGAAAATAAAGAAAACCCATTGAATTATAAGGTGTGTCCAAACTTTTGGTCTGTACTGTACATGCATTTCTGCTTTGTTAGAGGCATGCTTGAGAGAACAGGAAGGTAGAATCAGGGCTGTCCATTTTCATGTCAAATAACAATAAAAGAAAATCTAAACAAACTGTAAGGTAGTTACGTAGAATAGGGAATGAAAATAGAAGTATGAATATCCATATTTCTATTTTCTGAGTTTTCCAAACTCGGAAAACACTGAATTCTAGACTTTTCTGGATTGAATAAAATTTGTAGTGCCATTCATCCATCCATTCATTTTTTGTATTTTCTCTAAACAAGTAAAAACACATAAAAATATGCACACACACAAATGAGGTGTATTTTTTTAAGATTTATGACACAGCATAAATGAAGGAGAGCAGTCTTAGAAATACATCAAAATGGGCGTGCCGTGGTGGAGGAGGGGTTAGCGCAACCCACATTCAGAGGCAACATGGGCTCGACGCGGCTGTCGCGGGTTCGACTCCCGGACCCGACGACGTTTACCGCATGTCTTCCCCCCTCTCCTTCCCCCTTTCCTGTCAGCCTACTTTGAAAAAGGGACACTAGAGCCCACAAAAAAGACCCCTTGCGGGGCGATAAAAAAAAAAAAAAGAAATACATCAAAATGATAAACAGACTTTAAAAAAGAACCACACATATCTAAACACGTCCAGAACTACAAACATAGAAAGGTTATCAATTGGCTTTGGTTGAAAAAGGAATCTCAAATTATTAACTTTACAGCATATTAAATATTACTCTCCAACTTTAGGTTATTTTTTACATTAATCAAAGTAAAGCAAATATTTCACGAAAGTAAAAACTTTTTCTTTCTTGGTCTCTTTCTTAAAGTCCCCCGCACACACCAAAGGAAGCACAGCCAGATCAATCTCTGGTTCCCGCTCTGTCAAACCAATAATAATTCCATAAATGTTTAAAACTCCGAATGGGAAACTCGCCATAGCTGGTAATAACTCTGCCATTAATAATTAAGACCTCTGTTCCATTAATAACATGGTGACAGACGCCCAAAGAAATATCAGTATCCACTGTAAAGTAAAGAAATATGTCCTTGTCATTGTAATCTATAAATATTTACCAGACTGGTTGGATAATTTTTTATCTGGAGTTACAGCCCTAAAAACTGTCTTCTGGCATATTTTAAATCAGCATTTGGAACTGACTCGTGATCACGGGACATGTATATTTAACATCCATTTTTAATGTTGTAATGTAAGGCCTGTCAAGCTCTCCAGTAAGCCAATCCATTCAGGAAAAATATAAAATATGTTGGTTTAAATTCCCCAAGAGATGCTTTATTTATTTTATTGCTGTTGCCCATTCACTATTAATACATTTAAAATGTATTATCAGCTTAGTTTACCCAAAGACGACTTGATAACCTCATCCATAATTTAGATGTAGCGTATATATTAGCATCGTCTGAGTGGCATGTAAAGAAACATATGTCATGGCTACAAAAAAAATGGAGATCAGGATAATATAGACATACTGAGAGAAAAGACAAGCAAGGTACATATTATTAGCTTCCCATAACAGATGGATTTGAGCTTGAAGGTTTAATAAATCTGACAGGAACTGGCCAAAGGCTGGTGTGGTCTGGTGTATCTGACACATATGCAGCTACAGTAATGGTTCATGCAGGGGATGGGTGCACAACAAACAGGGATGGACAAACACACAGGTGATTTATCACCTCCTCCAAGAGGTGACACGTGGGAAATATGTCACTCAGATTGTTGGCTCTGTCTGATTTATATACCAGACTGAAAGTGAGATTACAGCGTGCATCAAAATGAGAATCTAGAACCACACAATACAAAAAGGCGGAAACTTTTCAGAGTTCTTTTACTAATGTAAAGCGGCACAATGTTATGCCTCTGCTCAAGCTAGATGAAAATCCTGTTATTTTCTCAAGGTTCTTCTCAAACTTTTGGAAAACAATTCTGACTATATGTTCTCTGAGGGGAATTTTTGTTTTTTGCACATCTTGGAAGCTGCTTGGTTTCCTGCCCCTGATTTACAACCCAAGATCCAATAAATATATAAATATTTATCAAGTCGAGCCAATGCAATTCATTTGCAACTCATCTTAAGTCGGGTCACAGCTGTCAGCTACAAATAGCACAACTAGACAAGGTGATTTTCAAAAACTTTCCGAGTCCCAAAAACAGTCTATACCTCATCAGTACCATTCAACAATAGATGTGGTCAACTGCATCAAAAAACAAGTGATTAAGAGTACTAATGTATGTTCCTCTTGTTAATGTAACTCTCTGAAGCATAATTGCTAAACAAGATATAATCACCAACATCACTCCACAATAGTTCGATGGCTCCTCCTTGATGGTGTTATAGCCTGGAAATAAGAGCATGCTTCAAGTCTACGTCATGGATTTGTTATCAGCAAATGCACAACATTCTCCCTCCTTGTTAATAGACCAGTAGATGACCACTAGACACTGAAAAGACATCTTTCAAACTCCTTCAGGCAGTTTATCAGTTTGCCCACAGTGTTGTTGGTAAGGTTTTCTGGTAAGGTTCCCCAGAAGACCTTACCATAACCCTGCAAAACTGCTAAAGGTTTTGGATTAATCTTATGAGAATTATTATTATTCAAGGTAAGGTCACCTTTGAAGAGAATAAACAGGAGTTTTTGTGCAGAGTGGCTGACCTTCAGAAAAACAAAATGTTCTTTTATTAGCACAAACTAATGATAGCTATTTGAAAAGAAAAAAATCTATGCGGTTTGAAAACATAAACTGAAATTGATTTGAAAGCTTGGGAGATGTTACGTTCTGCTTGGAAATGATTCATAAAGGGTAAAAATTTACATCAATCAATTGAGGAGACAAAAGACTGCCCTACAGAGGACTTTCTCAACCTTTAAAAGCAAGGGCAAACTAGGACTAATCCTTATTTAAATAAGGCATGAATCATAAATCCATGTTTTCCATTTTGGACAATGTTCCAAACTGGAAATAAAAAGAGCTTAAATTTATTGAATTTTAAAAATAAATGCTAAAAATTATGTGCTTTTGAATCTTTGCCAGTGCAATCAATAAAAGCAGCAGATACCCAATTTCATAGTAACTGATGTTGACACGCTTTTTCTTTTTACACGTTAAACATCCGGTCATCTGTGTGTTCTCCCTGGTGTGTAGTTGCAGAGCAGAGGATCATTATCAGCTCTGTCTAACAAAGATGAAGTCGACCACAATAACAGACACAGGTCAATGCATCAGCTCTGCAGCCGGCTGTATCTTCTTTCTGCATCTTCCACTCATCTGCTCGGTCTCATATTCACAAACGACACCGGTTGTTAGAAACAAAACAAAAGAACTAAACTAATTAGAGTGAGAAATATCCCCTCATTTGCCTGCAAGGATGTGGGATTTTATTAACTTTATCAATTTCCTTTATGATGACTGTCTGAGTGAAGTAAATCTTCACAATTTGGAGATTCTCTGCAATCTATTTTGAGTTTTTTAGCAACTTTGATTTTTCTGTTTCCCTCTCTCTCCTTCTACTAACCTAATCATCTATCTCTACCTTGATAACATTCATCTCTCTATCCCTCCTACTTCATCTTAATCTCTTCATCATCTGCTCATCTCCGTCGTCCTGCCTCCGTCTCCCTCCCTCGTCTCGCCTTTCATCTCATCTTTTTCCTCCTAATCTCCCGAGCTTGTGCTTGGGCTCTAATTAGCCGACATCTCTACTAATGAAGTTTGACAACAAAAGACCACCAATGCTGGCAGGTGGGTCAGAGGGGAGGAAACAGAGGGGCGAGAACAGAGGCGGAGAGGGAAGCTTTGCGAAAGAAAGACTCTGTAACAGTGCGGCAGTCTTTTCGGTGCGAGCCCGCTACATGGGCTGCCAGGCCTCTGGGTTCCTTTCTTTTCTTCCGCAGGCTAACAGGAAGTGACACATGTTTTTAAAATGCAGCTGACAGGATATGACATGGTCTCTAATACAGCGTGGTCTACGCACGGGGAGTAATTAGCGCTCTATCGACTGCCATGACATCAATCAGACTAGCTGTCCAAATGTCGTACTCAAGAGAGGCACCCGCGGTGGCAGAGGAGGGTGGCATCCTGTCGTGATGAAAATCAGTGTCTGTGTGAATGCGGCAGGGACTGAATACTAACTGGCATGACATTATTTGGACAAGCCATCTGTATGTGCAGGCTTATACATACATACAGTATGTGTGTGTCAGGCAGATTCAGAGGGAGCGCTACAGGTGGTCAACCCGCTGCCACTAAATCATGTGGGCAGCCTGTCTGGCTAGACTTTCCCCTTTGACTTAACAGTTGCGTGTGTGGCTAAAGGCCTGCTTCCTGCAGGTCTCAGCAAATAATAGCCTTCAATAGCAGCAGACTAATACAGTAGTTCTCAAAAGGTATGCACACTTGTTAAAATGCCAAAGGAAATGGGAGCAAGATAAATAATTGCAATACTTTTGGTGTGTGTAATGTGACATTTATTCTGTATGGTTAACTGAAATAGAAACAAATCTGTTAAAAAAAAAGAAGACGCTTTGTTGAAAGATCTCTTGATTCATTTTTGTCATTCTGTCTTTTTGAGTTCCCACAAACAATCAACTATAGATAATCTGATTAATGTAAACTAAAGCTAAGCAGCGCTAGCTGGATTTATTTTATTTTTATTTTTTTTACTTTTCCACATTTACATTCTTTGAATTTGTTCAAGTCACTTTTTTGGACCAGAAGGATATCATTAATGAAGAGCATGCAAAATCATGGCATATGGCACAAAACAGAAAGGTGTCAATATTTGGAAAAACTTTGGGAAGTGGTGACATTTCAAAAACTGGACATTCCTCCAAATTGATTGAAAAGACAAGATTGAAACTGGTGAGGGGGACAGCATCCCCCACCAGAGCAGCAGGGATTCCCAACAAGAACTGTTTTTGCTCTAGATGTGAGAATGTTCTCCTAAGTTCTGCATATGTCTAGACTGAAGATTGAATTTTCCAATGTAGAGTGGAAGACTGAAGTTACATTAAACAAAGCTTCAACAAAGTATTCATTTGAGTGTGCACACATATGCAACCACATTATTGAAGCTAATTTAAATTATTGTGATTTTTAACTGATTTATATGTTTCAATAGTATATTGAAAAGGTTTAAAAATGAATAATTATAGTCATATTTTTTAAGTCACAAAACCTGGCAAATAACCATGGGTTGCTAGAGGGTAGAGCACTGATCTGTAGTTCCATTAAAGTGGCTCTTTACAGTTTTTAATCTTATAAATAATAACAAATGCATGTTTTTGTTTTTGCAGTTTTTTAATGGAGTAATCACATTGAAGTTCTACAATAGACTGACACTAAAAATACTAATAATATGGTTTTAGATCTCCTTTTCTCTTTTTTAGACTGGAAACTATGGGCTATTTTTATGGATATCAATTTACACAAATATTAAAATCCCATTAGAAGAAAATTTATCGAAAATGTTTTTTCAAATATGAGGAAAAAAATCAAGCAGACAGATTTGACATAAAAACATTACTAAATATTACCAGATACAGGTGGGAGTTAGTCACTTAAACTCAAACTCTTTTTTTCACATTTTTGCAGGAAATTTGCAGTAAACAGTTAATGCAGGAATCTGTTGATTTTGCACAAATTTCCGGAATCACAAAAAAAATCAGGGGGACTGACTTATAAACACATAAAAGATGTCTTTTTTTAAAAAGGCCATTAAATGTTTGCAGCTCTAAAGGAGTTTTAAAGAAGTAGAGTGGCACATCATCCTTCAAAGCAGTTTTTACGTTTGCCTTTATTATAGGTGTGAAAGCATGAAAAAATAAAATGTTGGTTCTACCTCAATCCATTTGTCTGACTAGTTTCTCTGTAAAACCTGGTCATGATGCCCCTGAGCGCCTAATAAGAAGGCACCTAGAAACCCATTTAAGGTTCTGGAAAACACTTCACCTCACATCTGAATGTTTTCTTCAGGTCAAAATGAGCTGTGGATGAAGAGTGAACTCAAAAATGCTTTTGAATGAGGTGAAATGTCAAGAACCATGAAAGGCCACCCAGTCACCTTCTGCTGAAGCACTTAAGTTGCAATTCATTTTAACTTGAGAAACTGATGGAGATTTGAATTCTCTGACTGTTAAGGTGCCTCTTGTTTAGCACCATGTATCATATTTTTCTCAGGTGTTTTTTAAGCATTTTATTTTATGGAGTGGAGAAATTTTGCTAAAACAATGGAGTCACAATTATTGAGCCTGAAATATTTCATATGGGTGTAAGTCACAAAAGGCAATTGCTAAAAAAGCTGCCTCTCCACTCATAGAAAGTTGAGTGGAGAGAAAAACGTGATAGAAAAAAGTGAACTAGCAAGCAAAATCCAGAGATAGGTCATGCAACAAAGGATAAATATGTCAAAAAATACATACTATTAAGCATAATCTGTGATGCTAAGGGTCTGGTTTCTCTTTCAAAGGCCCAGTAAGTTTTAGCAGGAAGCATGTCATCAGAGTCTTCGATAATACCCAACAACTTTAAATTTCTAAATTGGTGGCCTATGTCTGAAAACTGAAAATGGGTTGTCATCAGGAGATCCATAGGTTAATGATCCAAAACATACTGTCAAATCAACACTGGAATTTTTCTACAAACACAAAGTCAACCTACTTTCATGGCCATCTCAGACACACATGCAGTCCAACAGCTTGAAGAAACCGATACTGTGAGAAAAAGGTTGATTTGAGAAAATACATACATCAGTGACAGCTCAGGTCACTGTGGTGAGCTGTCAACATGATGCAAGCACACACAGTGAGCCATATGCAGAATATAAAAATAGAACAGATGACAAAACAGTGGGAACTTCTATCCTGGCAGTGAAAAATAATCTAAATAGTGATATCAGGAAAAGGCAACCACACAGAAGTTGTGATGGTTTAAAGATGGATTACAACAGCAATGATTGGTAAAAGAAATACACAATTCATCACTATATCTGTAAAGTTGGCTAACAGCTTGTGGGGAACTACATGTGGCCCTGGAGATATGGCCCTGGTAACATGCAACCACAGTACAGGCACAGTCGTGCACTTGTCAGCGTTGCTCCTATAGAGTTAATAGGTTGCAGCCCTTAATGAAGGTTAAGAAAAAAAAAATTGTATAACTGTTGAGATTTCTTATTACTCTGCCATATTTTACATCCACATTCAGCCCATGTGAAAAATGTACCTCATCAAAGAGAAAGACTAATAATAGTTCTTATCAACAAGGTTTCACACTGCTTCTCATTGAGGTAGTTGTAAGATGCCTTACAATGAGATTCATGTACTTTATTTTTGTAACTTGCTGCTGTCATTAAGCCGCTGTCCCATTCTTTATCTTTCATGATAGAGTATCTAAAACATGCATTATACTGGCCTTAATGATAAGAAATTAGGTGCATTATTTTTAAACATCACATCTACAAAGTGTGTGTTGCTTTTGATGTTCATCTGATTTCTATAGTGTATGTATACTTAAATAAAAGGAATAAAAATTACACTTCAACTGCATTATAGGGAATATGTTACTTAGGCCATGATATTATAATTTCATTTTACACACTCATTGCTTGATGAGCTCAGTCGTTTAAAAAGTTATCAGTTGGAGCCAGTTCAAGCATGAAGAAACTAAATTGTTACCGATGCAGACAGAGCAACTGCATAGAACAGCATGTGACTGTGATGCTAATGGGTTATAGATGTATGTTTTAAGTAGAGCTAACAGTATGTGCAATTTACACTTGCTGGACAACTGAAGAGTGCAAATTCTAAGTTGCTTGTTTGTTAACTTAAATACAAATTTAACTAATCACTTGCCATCAACTCAATGCATTTAAACCTGGTGATAAGTTGCTGAACTCCAACCAAACATCAGAATAGGGAGGAAAAGTGGTTTCAGTGACTTTCAATATTGTACTGTTGATTGTGACAACTTGAAATTCAATGCACAATCATCTGTAAGGTTTACAGGTCTCATGTCAGGTCTCATTTACAGGTCTCATGAAATTATGCCAATAACTCATTGTATCCATGTCATTAAGAAAGGCTGTTCTGAAGGAAAAAGAGGGCTGGACACGGTACTAATATCCAGGGAAACTGGTTCCCATCTACCACACATTCACAGGGGAGAACATGGAAACTTTATGTAGAAAGATTTCAGGTCAGAATTCAAATGCAAGACCTTCCTGCTGCAAGGCAACATTGCTACCAACAGCGCCACCATGCACCGCATAGTACTACCATGGTGATCAGTGAGTGAATATGGTGTCTTACAGTTGAGATCATGATGCCATTAAAATTTTTGACATATTCAAAAAGTAAAATCCATGTTTCTCAGGTGAAGCTGGAAGTTAAGTTGAAAATAGATACCATACAGAAAGCTGATGGTGAAATGTTTTATTCCTACAGCTGCAGACTTCCCTACACCATAGGAATGCAAAGTAATTGAATACTGCAATTTTTGGTAGCAGTATTCAATGTTCTAAAACACTATAAAAGGGCAGAAAAACACTTACAGTGTTTTGTCTTCAGTCATGATTTTAGGTACAAAGAATTAGCAACGTAAAATTTGTCCGCTCTATAATTTAAGTAATACTCCTGACTTGAGCAAGTAGAATTGTGATGCAAAACAGAATGAAAGATGAACAAAGCTGTCCCTGAGTGTACATTTTTGACATATAAAAGTGTTATTTTATGAGTCCAAGTGTATGCGCCCATGTGTACTTTTACCATGTGCGTGCTCTACAGAGGGCGGATGTCCTTTGCATGGAATTTATTTTTCATTGAGAACTACTTGTCCAAATACGAGAGGCGGAAATCATAAATGAGAGGAAGAGAGTGCAACAAGGGGGAAGAGAGACCTAGAAAGGATCTATTGAAGGAAGGAGTGCTAAGGGGGGAGGAAGGGATGGTGCACACGAGTGCCTCTTGAGAGCTTTCTCTTATTAGGCAGGCTGAATCACACGCTTTGAATCCGGAAAACACACACTTTAGCCATTTTCTTGTCTTTCTCCCCATTACCTCCTCCCTGCCTCTACAAAGCAACCTCTTCAGATTCTTCCGTTTTAGTTCTTCCCATATTCACTACTTTTCACTCCTAGCATCTCAGTTTAGTTTATTCTTTACTTTTTTCTGCCTTCGCTTCTATTTTTTTCATTTTAATTTGCTTTCTCCATCCAGGATATTCATTCACCGGCTCCTATCGTCATTCTTTGTGCACGTCCTCACTTCATTGGCCTCTTTATCCCCTCTCATCTGTTGATTCATCCCAAAATCTCAATTATCCACTCCACAAGCTAAATTGTGACCACCAGTCTTATAGTTTCAATTTCCTTTTTCATTCATTTCTCTGTATCTCAAAATATGTCATGAATTTCTTTCTCCAAAAATCTTCTTTCAGTTTGTGTTCTGATCATTATTCATTTTACAAAATACTCCATTTAATGCTCTTTAGAATTAAATCATTCCTCTTCTCTTCTTGCCACTTTTTCCACCTGTTTTCCTTCCCGTCAAGTCGTTTAAGTATTGACAAATACATCTCAGACAGGTATAAATGTGGAGAAATGAAATGCATTCTGTGAAACATCTGGTCCCGTCACTACTTTGAGATATATGCGATGAATATCTTCCTATCATGTCCAAAAAACATTTGTGGGATCCCTGTTTAGCTTGTCAACAAATTATCTATGTTACAGTGTGTGGGGAAGCAATGCTAGAGGGTTATTTAGCTATGGCAGCCAATCTGTCTACGCCACTGAAATGCTAGACAGACATGAAACAGTATATCGGTCCATTACCAAGGTATCAAAAAATGAATTAGTTAACCAGTGCTTCTAGAGTCAAAGAAAATGACCCGGCACCTACCAAGCATGGGCTTCAACCTTTGGATGACACTCAGTATGACCAATGTGAAATGCAGCTCTGAGTTGTTTGCAACCATTTTTAAATGTGTAGACTTATCTTTACGGATCGAAATACAAGTGTGTGGATGAATTGTTGCCCAGCAAAAGTAAATTTCATAAAAGGGGAACAGAATCAATGGATTTGGGTGTATTATAAAATCTTTGGAAAATGAAATACAATTAAATTATGGATCAAAAAAATAAAAAAATATCAAACTTCTAAAAAAAACAATATTTTCACTAAGATGGTCAAAAATTGGTTTGTTCCCAGGCATAAAATGTAAAAAGGTTGAAATGAAATGGAAATGCTTGGGTATAAAATAGGTGTGTAAGTCGGCAAAAAGGTGAATTTGCTATATATCCACTTAAAGGCATCATCAGATTACTCAGATCTTGAAGCATCACTGAATGTCTTTAGACAGACATAATGTGATACATTCTGAAAAGCAAACATAAGTTATTAGCAAGGTCAACACATCCAAAACATCCAGTTGCATTAAATACTAAAAGGAATGAATAGTCTAATGTACCAATATTTTTTTCAATTAACAAAACCCATTTTTGTTCTAATTAAATGCAAAACAAACCGCCCCTACAAGGACCTGCTTTTACTTCATGCTTTTTCTTTGTTTCTTGTTCGCTGCTTATCCTTTACACATGTACTACAATGCCCCTCCTTCCTGCGCTGCCAAGCTCACTTCACTTTGGTCTCTCAAGGCTGATTGTTTTCTAATTGGTGGAGTGCCAGAGGTCGTGGTTGTTATGGTAACCTGTGAGGGGTACTTGGACGGGTTGGCTGGTGGTGGATGGGTGACGGCGGGAGGGGGGGCAGCTGTTCGTGAAAACCGAGGGCTGCTCTCATCCAAGGCTTAGCGGGTCACTTCAGAAAATAGACTGGATAAGTGTTTGTGCATTTTCTCCTGGTGGAAACTGATTTCCATATTATAAAGACGTCTTAATAAGTCTACGATTCTCTTAAGAAATATTTGAGGCGTTAAATGAATGTTACAACTAGACTGAGGCTGGGTTTACTTATTCCTTTTGTTATCAAGTTGGAGAAAAGGTTATGGACTATATAAAGTCAATAACCAAAAAGACATGATCAAATTTTAAATTAATCTGATTATTTAAAAGAAACCAAAAACCCTCACTTTGTTTACATTATGAGTTTAGATGATGGGTTATTTTAAGGGTAGTTCTAGGAAAAATAAATAAATAAAAGAAAAACATAAAAACATGGGAAATAATATGAAGAAGGTTACTGGCAGACAAACAGAGAAAGTATGATTGGAAGGGAATGAATAATGGATGCATGAATATGTAAACTCTGTATGAACTTTAAGGAAATTGTATTTTCTATGCGTGTATCTACCGATGCACACACTTTGCAACTCTGCAGTCTCAACAGTGTCCATTGAGAATAAAAATAAATGCTAAATTGATCAGCTATCACACATGAGGTGGAAAACATAGTTCCTATAAGTTCTCCATCCATCTTCAGCCCCTTTTAAAGTAAACATACTGTAGAAACATTCACTGTGGACTCATACCAGATATTTCTGAAGATGTCAAGCTTTTGAAAACATATTGTCAACATAACAACATTTGATCAAGGTTAATTGAACATTCTACTATGCATCACATTCTGTCATGATGCACAGGTGTTGGTGTTCAGTTAGTAGATCTTGTCATAATCAGTTCTTTATAATTGTCATTCAGGTTTTTCCATACAAGCTAAGCATTTTGATTTTGACTGCAGCAAAAGAGTTTAACTCTGCTGTGTCTTTAACTCCCAGATCTGAGTTTAGACATTAGGAAAATTACAAGTAGACAACAAAATGTTTTTTTTTTTGTTGTTGTTTTTTGGTTACATTACAAGCATTTACTGGGGTAAACTGGTTTCTTAAAATGAAAACAATTTTTTATCATCCTCATTATTATTAAGAATGATAAATGTATAAAAAAAATCCCAGTAAGTACTTATTTCTAGTCAACAAAAATATTTGTTGCCATCAAACTGTTTATTTTTAAGTCTTCCCATAAACACCCAACAGTACTGTATGTTCACATACAATTAATTTATTTGTAGCCTGTCATTGCTCACAAAACACCTTTTTTGAGCATGTAGGTGTGCATTTTGGTGCACATGTCTAAGCAGCCATGCTTCACTGCTTTGCTAATGTACTGATGGAAGGGAGTCCTTGGCGATCCTGTTTATCTCTGTATCCCACATGCCTCCGGTGGCTCTGACCTCCGTTAATGCACACATACAGACACCGCTGCTGACACACCACCTTCTTTTTCCAGCCACATCGATTACTGTCAGCCAATACCTGGACTTCCTTTAGTCTGCATCATCAGGTTTCAGGAAGTGATGATAAATGAACAGCACTATCTGCCAAGACTGCCGGTCATGGTTAAATGACTCCAAAATCGAGACCTTCTCTGACTTTTGCTACTTCTTTTGAGGAAATATGGGCATCTTGGAAATTAAATACTGAATATTATAAAATAAGGAAGGACCTAAGCAACAAAGCGCCACCATGTCTACAAATAAAATCAAGAAAAATACCCTCTAATAAGAAACATATCAGACTTGTTATAAAGTGCAAATAAAATAAAGTGCTTTCATAAGAAAGCATTTAAAAATGGCTGGGATTAACATACTTAACAGCAAATATCAGCATGGAAGCCAAAGCAAGCTGAGTACATTTACATAATCCAAAATACATGTAGGGAGACCAGGGATTATGGTACAAGAGTGTAAAACCCGGAGTTAAGGTCAATGATGTAGATTTTCATAAAATATGTCCCATATTCTTTATCCACATGTAACTTAAATGGAAATTACTATATTTAAACATTCATTACCTGCTAAACCACATTTTCTACCACCTTAAAATAAAACATGAACTGGTTAGCACAACTCTCATATTTAATATGAATCCCATAATCTATTGTAGAAGTCAAGGTCAACGCATTGAAATATATACGATTTTGCATGAAGAAAACAATACAAGAAAGGCTGCCAGGAAACGGCTCCATGGAGGATGGAACTGTCCACTAAGATGGCTGGCATCCTTACTTTTCTGATAGGTACACAAGGTGAGAAGATGAGCGTGTGTTAGTTAGAGTGCGTGTACTGGTAGATGTGTTCCAGAATTAGAGAACTGTTACTGGTATGACAAAATTTAAAGAAGTAGGAGTATCACACTGAAGCTTCAAGCAGAAAATTCACTCATTGAAAATTCACTCTCTCATCATACCAAAAGTAAGCTTTTGCTAGACAGCAGAGAGAAAAATATAAGCATGAATTACACTGATGAAGTGATGCAACAATCGACAGAAAACAACAGAGTAAGTCTGGGTTCTGGTCACTTCTTTTTTCTGTAGTTTGGATTAATTCATGACAAACCTATTCACCAACAATAATGAATCATAGAGTCATCTGCACAAGTACAACATTTCTACTTGTGTTTTGATATGATGTTTAAAAGTCATTTTCTATAATCTACTCATGTCATTTGTGCTTAATTAAAATGTTGTGGCCTAAACCTATCCAAAATAAAAAACAAATTACATGACTTATTTCATGTCAAATGACATGTTAAACTCAAACCAAAAGTTTTTTGTTTCCACATACAAAATTTTACAATTGTCCAAGTTCTTATTTTTTAGACAGTTTAAATTCCACATTTACCACAAGGCTTTCATTGATGTACTTCTTTTATCATAAATGCAGTATCTAGTGCAAGACTTAAGAGTATTGCCCTAGAATAAGTTTGGCTTTAAAACACAACATTAACAGAAATCTGTAGAGAGATTGGAAGCTTTAATTGAGAATTTTTTTTAAGTAAACCTGCAAGATTGCAGAATTATTGTGTATTATGCTGACATCATAGGTTCCAATTAACATTTTCGCTAATCTTTTCTTTCTTCTTTTTTGTCATGCTACCCCCACCAGTTTCCATCAGCTTAAGGATCTGTGTCAGTAAATCACAAATTATAGTTTAACAGAAAAAAAAAATGCGCATGTAGATCTTGAATGCAACCTATGGAATATGGCAAACAACTTCTTTTGTTACACTCCATATTACACATACTGAACATGATGAAGATATTTTTCATACAATACGTAAAGTATTTTGTTTACATTACTAAAATGGGAAAATCTGTCAATATTAATACTGTTAGTATTAATGATAATAACATTAGACGTATTAAGTTATAATTTTGCTACAAAAATTATGCTAATTGATGTGAGGATTCTAAATTTTACCACTTTAATATAAACCAAAAATATGTATTCCCATTCATTGTTTTTAAATAACCCAGGCCACCATGTCTACTTAAATCTGTTAATAAAATGCAACAATGGTATTTCGTTATCATTAATATTATTATTTCATTTTTGGTTTCACATATTATCTGTTTTTCAATCATCTGTTGGATTTTGTAATTTTTGTGTGTGATAAATATAGGAGGTTATGTGTTTCTATGAGCTTCAAATATCAAAATACCATTTATAAAAAAAATGGTGACCTTGAAGAAAATGCTTCACAGATAAAGTCACTGAGACCTACCTGTCACTTGGAGGCGCTGGGGAAGGAGTGAGCGGTGACGTAGCTCCAGAACCTCTAGGCTTGTTAACTTTGGCATACAGTCTATCAATGGGGTCATCATCGGGGAGAACTCCAGCATCGTTAACATGCTTCCCATGTCCTGGGAAGCTGGGAGGCCCCTGTGGCGAAGGCGAGCGGGCATGAGCGTGCTGAACTGAACTGTAGAGAGGTGACTGCGGCAGCGGCGGTGGCCCTGAACCCATCTCTCGGTCCCTGAAGGACTGTATCCTGGCATAGTTTGGGTCGGCATCGTCATCCTCAAAGTGTGGATATGCTGCCCCACCACCTCCACCCTGCTGGTCTCTGGGCAGTTTTTCCTGCAGCTCAGGATGCACAGCTTCAATCCTTAAAGAGAAACAAAGGAACAATTACTCCCTGTTACAGAGCAACAGTAAGTAATTTAGAAGGCTACTAATAATTCACAAACAAGAACTGTCACAAAGAAAGAGCTTTACCAAAAGCGTGCAGCGGAACAAAGTTGTTAGCAGGGAAACAGTAGAAAATCCTGTGATCAAAGAACAATGTGTGATAAGTTTGCTAATCATACTTTAGAGCAGGTTCTTTACCTTTCTCTTTCTTCTCTCATCCTTTCAAGCTCCAGGTCACTCAGTACGTCTGATTTTTGTCGTTGCACAGCGGCCTTTGCCTCCTTCTTCTCCTCTTTTTTCTTTCCAAACCTGGACACAAATAGAAAGTGAAATACATGAACATGTTGACAAAATAATTATGTAAAAAAAAAAAAAATCATGTCTATAATAAAGAATCATTTTATTATAGATGTCATATGATGTCTATAATAAAATAGATATTTACCCTTTTTCTGCTTTTGCAAGTCAATCATGATCAACAAAATGTACATTTTTTTTGTGCCAAAACCCAAGTAAATCAGCTGATTTACTCAAATTTCTATTGTTAAACTGTTGAAGATCTGTCATGTTGGGTGGGAATCAGCTGTTAACAGCCCTTTTCTGAAACTGCACATTTTATAACCTTGGTTGCCTGGGCTATTTCCTGCTAAAGTTTTCTCATTTTTGAAACAAAAGTTTATACAAATCTTATTCTCTTTATAAGCTCAGGTCTTGGGAGGAAATGTGTTATTCTAATCTCATTGAAAGTTCTCCATTCTGTAATTCAAAAGTTCAAATGTACAACATGCTTTAATGCTCTGCCTAAATGTATCTTAAAAAAGCTGAGGCTTATTAAACTTTAGAGCACAGCTACGCAGCGGGTGCGACATACTGAATTGAGCCAGTCAAACCTGCTAAATAGTTAATATGTCCAACACGCCAACTGTGACCTTATAACACAGCTAATGTTTTATTTATCAAGTGAATATATTGATGAATTATCCTTCTGTCTACATTTCTGCTATGTAATACCGTGGACATTTTTGAAGTATCGCTCCCCCTGCTTATGTATTATTTAAAAGCAAATCCAGTGCTACATTACACTGGGACTGGCTTGTTGTTTTGGTTTTAATAAAAACAGAAGTGCACTTTGAACACTGGGGTAATAGGTTTCTTTGAAATGCCTAATGTGGACTGGGGGGTAAAGCCTATTTACCACCCATGGAGGAGTGGCTCGATGGGCAATGAAGGGCTCCAATCATCTGTGTGTATTAGCAGCATGTGTGTGTATTTGCCACACAGGGGACAAGCCTTACTTTAATTACAGCTACCTACAGAGGCTTACCCTTTCTTTCAAATCTCTCCTCCCTGCACTTACCACTCCTTTTGCCACGGTTCCTTTTCAAAATTGTCGCTTCTTTATAGCAGAGCTGCTTCTTTTCACTCACTTTCTTCACTTTACCTTTTTCCCATGTGTACATTAACTCACTTTTAACAAATCTTCCCACTCTTTATCAAGTTTTCCTCTCTTGAACTTTACCCTGACCTGTTGATAGCAAATCATATGTCTACTTTGTACCCAAGTCTACTTCAATCTGTACCCTTCCAAAAAATAAAAACAAAAAAACTACATTATAGGCATTTGCATAATGTTTTACTTCTTTAGGTAATCAAGTAAGGTCACAGGTTTTTGAACTCAAGCTTCTTGGCACACAGACTGCTTCTACAAGCATCTGCAAAAGAATAGGTGCCTTTTAGCAGCTCAAGAACTTTCCAGACAAATACAGTGATACAATGTCACCAGTACAATAAGCAGAATTTCCTGACAACTAAATATTCCATAGTCAACTGTTTGTTAGATTATAATTAAACAAAAAATGGCAATGACAGCTACTCAGCCACTACATGGTAGAGGTCACATCAGAAATGCTTCATTAATCCAATATGTAGAAATTCTTACAATCACAAACCAGACACCTGATTAAAAGTTTGTGAATATAGGAGAGAAAGAAAAAGAAAAGGATATTCCCATTAAAGAAATCCATCAGTGTATAATTCACTGTGACAAGCAGAAGTAATCTCCTATGTTGCTCTGTTTTACAAAGTGGAAGTCTGAATCAGTTGCTGAATGAGCTCCTATATCTGTTCAGTAAATAGAGAGAATGCAATGAGAAAGAGCTTAAAATGTCCTAATTTTGGACAAAGTACAGAGAGTCTAGTTCCCTTCCTAGAACTGTCTTTCTGAAAACTCTTTCTGATCTTGTTGATGCTACTGATGTCCTTGGCCCTCAGGCTGCTGCATCAGCTGACAACAGCAGACATGGTGGAACTGGAAACCAAAGACCCATAGAAAATTTGCAACAACTTCCAACAAATTCTGAGTTACCTGTGTCGTCCAGTTTATAATCCAAATACATCACCAAGAATTGTTCACCCTGTTTAGTGTGAACCTGGCCCTTCTCAAGTCCACAAACAGTTCTTTTGTTTTTGCCCTAATGGGCTCTAAGTGGTTTTTAACAAATATTGGTGGACAAAGTTGTTCATCCTGTTATCACTTATGAGCCTAACTACTGCAGAGTCATCAGGACTTTTCCGTAGATGGCAGGTGATTTCACCAGTAGCTGAAATCACTAGTGTAGAAAGTATAGAGGAAAGGATACAGAACATAAAAATCACAGAATGGGGCTCACAGATGCTGGGGTACTTGTTGTGTAGAGGAACCTTCAGTAAGGTCAGTAGCTAAAGACCTCTAAAGTTCACATGTTTGCTAAGGATAAGTCATTCCTGCAAAATCCACAACTCAATTCAATATGCAGGGTTTCTTTGAATTATTTTCAATTAACTAATACTGAATTCGTATTGTATTATAATTTGAACTGAGGTAGACTGTATGTGGCTGGATTTAAATCTGACCATATGTCTGGATTGCATATGATTGAAATGGAATAATTTGAATTTAACGTGGACTAGCATAGATTTGTTAAAACTGTAATCTGAAATGGTTTGAGATAATGTTTGTGGTGAAAAAGTACCAAATAAAGGAAGAGGATCAAACTAAAAACAATACAATATGATAATTCAATCACACTGCTGATTAGAGATAACACTTAAAACCAGTTTAAGTTCTCAAATAGGAAACTGAAAGCCAGATAATGACTCTTTACTGCAGTGTAATGAACGATCAGTTTCTGCTGAGGTTTCAGATGCTACAGCCAGAATTTGGGATTAAAAGCATGAATCCCCAAACCTTTGCTGTCTTATGTGAACAATTCAGGATAGTGGTGGCAATAGTAAATCGATGTACAGAGTGCTTTCTTGGCAAGGTTGAAGCCCCATAATGCTGATCAATGATCATTCGAATGCCACCGCCTACCTGATTATTGTTGCTGACCATGGCTATCCTCTTGTGGTGACCATTTACCTTATTATTGTATGTGTCTAATATGAAGATAAACCTGAAGACTCTGGTGGTTGGGTTAGTGTTTCTGTGACAGTTTGTTAAGTGATTGTAATTATTCATTGTTCTAAGTAAAAAAAAACATCTCTTCTTGAAGTCTGTCCTTATTTCTGCACTTTGTATTCTGCAGCATTTACTGTGTTTGAACACAACATCACACAGTAAACAGATTTCACCTAAGGTACTAGATATTAAAATATTAACCATTGTCTGAAATGTCTTTTATAACCATTACTGCTTCTTCCATCAACTTTTTTTCCTTTTGTTTTTGAAAGAGTGTTTGTGACAGGAGGCTTTGGATAATAAATTCATGTAATTTTTTGCTTTGAAACTTATGAAACGTTATTACCTGAAAAGTGTACGTTTAGACAAACAAAAACAAAACATTATTGTTATAAAATGATCCAAAACCCATATTTGGGTCCATTGTAGATAACTGTATTTTGTACTACAGTGGACCCCTGGTATTCAAGGAGTTGGTATCAAATAGCTAAAATCCTCTAATATGTGGGACTCCCATCAAAATGCTTGTTACGAACCAATGTAATAGTACAAATACCAAAAATACCTTAATGTACCTTAATACACCCAGTAGAACTCTGTCTAAACGCCATCGGAAAACTAACATCCACACTTATCCTCATCTAAACTATTGGGACTACAGTAAATCAGCATCAGCCAAGAAATTTGATTCTGATAGGCAGTATGAAAACAAAATGTCAATAATATATCTTTTCTATTTTTCTTTGTTTTTCATTTTAAAAAAATACCTGTCACTCTTCTTTAAATTTAGTTGAGAAATATTCCTGGCTGAAAGCTAATTTTATTCCAATTTGATTATTATAATTTGAACTGTTACTAACAGTTCTGGCTTTTGTAATGGACATTAAGGACAATGCTTAGATGTCTTCTGATAATGTTGCTCATGTCTGGTTCTGGGAAACTTTTTATATTCCTATTTGTTAATTGTTGGGAACATTGGCTTTGACCTGAAATGAATATATGTCTCAGCAAGAAAAATATATAATTCTTGTCATGTTTGCTTTTTTTGAATAATTTCTTGAAGTTGTTAGAGCTGCCTGACAGCAGGTCCAGTTTAATATTCTTTCATTTCAAAGATCTTTTGTCCAACAAGAACTATTATTTGAATCACGTACCATTAGAAGGACGTTGCCACTGCACAAGTCTATGCGAAAGAAGTGACTCAGGACAGACTAATTCACCTGTGGTTTTCATTTTCAAGTTCTTTTATTCCTCTCAGTTTAAATGACAGATTAAATGTGAGGGCAGAGAGGAGAAGAAGTGGTCATACAGAAGTGAACCAAAATGAAAAATGATTAATAAACAACCACTTCTAGCACAACAAGACCATCCAGAACAAATTTACACACGAGAACATCATGGCTCGAACACCATTTCACAAGGAATATGAGAGTAAGATTAACAGATGATTAGCAGCCAGTTAGGAAGAATTTATTACTTCTTGTCCTTTCATTAGAGGGAACAGAGCGGTGACTAATGAATACTAATAAGCTAAAACCACAATCTGCGTAGATGGCTTTTTATTAGGGGAAAAACATTTAACCAAGCTTCTTAGCGCCTCTCCCAGCAGAAGAAAATGACATGACAAAGAAATATTTAATAACTAATCTGTATTTTTCCTAAAAACTTACAAAACTAGAAAAGGAAAGAATAAAAGCATATAGTGTACTATCAATATAAATATAAAAATATCCAAATAACTTAAATAATAACAATTACATATTTTTGTGAAGTGTATTAGGATGAAAAAAAATCTGAATATTCAAAGAAGTACTTTCCATGGTTCCCTGCAGTTCAAGCTTTAACAGCAAATAATCGTGATGAATCAGTTATTGAAATAATCAACTAATTTAGCAATCAATTAACCATTAACTGGAGTATGCTGACTCAAAAAAAAGCAATTGTTTGAGTCTGTATACTCAAAATATACAGACTGAATCAGTCAGAGCAGCAATTAAGCCAAACTGCACAAAAGATATACACATTTGTCATTTAAGATGGAAAAAAAAACCTTCTTTGTCTGTATAAGAAGGTTTTTACAGTTCTGGGTAGTTCTAGCTTCACCTGGTACAAATTCATTTCTTCAAAAAAATAAAAAACAAATAAATAAATCTGCTATTACACTATGATAATGTTAAGTTAAGCAGAAAGGGCTGAGCTTTGAAACTGATAATATTGATATTTTTTTAGCTGCAGATGCACCCTTTGCTAACAAAAGGATCAAACATTCACTAAAGGAATGTTACTTTATTGCATGTTAGGAAATAAAAACTTTATTTTCTTATTTCAAATGTAACATGAATGGTTTATTTGCAACTTTTGGTGTATTTCTAATATTGTATGAAATGGCTTAATTGGTTAAATGAAAAAAATCTTCTGAATTTGCCCAATTCTTTATCTGATTAATTGATTAATCGTCAGAATAATCGATTACTAAACAATCATTAGCTGCAGCTCTAAACTTATACAAACGCTAAGAAATTTAACAGTCAAGCAAACAAGTCTACTTTAAACCTTGCAAAAAACATGCAAATAGATATGAATACTTAGCACACAAAAAACTGACAAATGTGCTTCTGATTCGTCGATGAGGAGAAAACTCACTAACAAGGAAAATTAGCAGGAACATCTGTGACTCTCACTTCAACCATTATGTTTATTCTCGTCCCTTTCTCTCCCTCCCTCGTTCTGCTGCTGCTTAGACACGCCCTGCATTGCTATCATTGGCAAATGGATCCCAAGGGAAAGGGTGATTGACAGACGCGTTGCGATGCAGAGCACATGTGCTCACACCCATACACACAAATGCAGATGATTGGCAGGCACGACATCAGACTGTGACATCCCAATGGCTTCCTGTCACCGTGCTTGATTGGCAGAGTCCTTCCTCTGTTTCAAACATGTGCTCTGTCATTATTAGGCGACAACAGGCAAAGGTTGGTTGGAGGAAAGCAGATGATGCAGATGCTTTCCTTAAAGTGTCTACATATTGTGAAGGGAGAGAATTTTGAGAGATCTTGGTTCATGTTTTATCCATTTTCAAAAGTACAAACAGAAATGTCAAGCTTATATTTTTTTAGTGGTTAGGCTTTAATATGGAATATGAATGAACTACAGAAAGTACGGAAGTGATGCACAAATGGAAGGAAGCATGGAAGTGTAGATAAATAGATGGATGCTTCGGCAGATGGATGAATCAACAGCAGCAAATGTTCTGATTTCTGAATATTTTGGTGTTCACAAATCACAGGCAGAAGTGGGTAGTGACCAGTTACATTCACCTGAGAATTTTTATGGTGACTCTAACCACCTCTGATCACAAAGTTCATCCTCTATTATCATTTATCAACAGGTGGCAAGTTTCTGAGTGTGAGTTAATCTCTGATTTTTCAGGAAAATTATGTTCCACAGGAAAAAAAAAAATATCCACAAATAGGTGAACCTGCAAATACTAAATCACAAATAAGCGAGACTTCACTGTACTTCATATTCCAGACTTTTCTAAACTTTTACTCAAACCTAGGATCCAAGACCATATCTTGAAGACTTATCCAAAACTGGAAACGATTTACATCAAATGCTAGATGCATGATTCTATCCAGGCTGAAAAACACAATTTAAATCAAGTTTAAGTCTTTTCTGCACTTCTCTATTCCCATGTAGATTTAAAATCTATCCTGATTCTGAGAGAAAGGACATTTACATTTTTGTTTTCTGTAGACAAAGTGTATATTTTTCTGGACAATAATTTTACCCAAATAAAACTTATTCTGTGCAAGCAATAGCAACTTTTATGTAAATAAAAATACCAAACAAAGATAATTCATTTGTTTTCTGATATAGACAGATGTCAAAAGAAAGAACTGAGGTGACAATGTACAATAAGATTTTTTTTTTTATATATATTATTTTATATTGATGGTACAAATAATTAGCCAGAAAAGCAATCATTTTCTCTTAGAAAAGGTTTCATATTTTTCTCAGTGCTAAAACCACCATTTACATTTAGCCAAGCCATATCTGCACCTGTAACAGTTACACTAATCACCTTGAGGTGTCAAAACTCCAAGAGACATCTTAGTTCAAACACAGATAGAGGATAACCAATCACAAAATATTCATCAAATGCTGAGTGCTGCACCATCAACGAAAGGCCATTTTCTGCCATCACCATTTTCATACATGTTCAAAAACACAGAGACATACAGTATCTACAGATTTGGGCTAATATGCCTCGCATGAAGCTCAACCATTACGCGGCCCACAATGGAGCTAGTCAGTCCTAATGGGCCCCACCGTGGTGATGGGCTAATAGTCCCAACGATGGAGCACTTTAAGTCTAACAGAGGTGCTGCATTAGGACTGGTAGGAGAGAGTAAAAATAGTGGGTGAGGAGCTAGAAGGAAAAATAAATGGTAGAAGGTTAGAGAAAGTATAATTAGTCACCAATGAGAGGAAAAGAAAGAGAACAGAGTCAAGGCTCAAAGGCTCCTTTGCTTGGCGGCTCCATTCATAATTATGCCGCTTTCTGGGTTTTAAGTTTAGCTGAGCCAGTAGCACAAAAACATACAGATATGAACATGCAAAAATAATAATAAAAAAAAGAGTGACAGAGTGAGCAGTAAGAGCAGCAGTGCTTGATTATATGCCAGCAGGAGACCAAGCATTCATTATCATAGATTCACCATAAATTTGCACTATTTTAAAGCCGAAAATGAGCGGCGGGCACAGATATTTGCAATACATTGCAACAACACAATGCCCTGGCAGGAGCGGCGGCCATCCGTTTATCATTGCTGCCAGACCTTGTCCTTTCCAAGTCTAGGCCTTATTATAATTTGTACAGAGGACTCTACTTCATTGTGCCTTTCATGTCCACCGAAATGCATGAGTCAATTATTAATGTAATATCTGATTAACTAAAATACATCTAAGAAATGTATTAAAACTTAAACTTTTAATCTGAACTAAACAGGAAAAAAATTGTAAAAGGGTCACATAATTGTAGCACAGTTTGGAAAGTGCAAAAACAAACCTCCCATCCCATGAGCAAACTATATAACAACCATCTGACTGTGTGACCAATCATGTTTAATCATCATATGAATATTCATCATGGTGGGATGGTAACCATGGAGGGAGCACACACACACACATACGCATACAAATACACACGCAGATGATGGGCATATCTGATTGGCAGGTGGCGACAGTTCAGATGACAGAGCCAGCTGTCCACATTAAAGGGCATTTCAAACAAACATTTGGAGTCTGACTTTCATGGCTCAGTTGAAAATTAGAGTTGGGAACCTTTTATACAAAAATGTGAATATTTATTTCTAAGAGTTGCTTTTTTGTCAAGCTATAAAAGGTTCCATTAAGTTATCCAACCTTCCTGAATTTTGTTTTTTTCCCCAGCCTGTTTAAGGTCATGCCATACAATCTTAATTGAATTTAAGTCTGTACTTTTATTCTGGCGTGCTTTGGATCATTGTTATGCTGAATAACTATAATAATAACTATAACTTTTGTCCTACAGAGCAAAATTCATGGTTTCATCGGTTTGTCTGTGTCCTGAAGAAGACCCAGACTTTTCATGATTTACACGTCCATTGAATCAGAGCTAATAAAATCTCAGGGTGGGAGTTATTGCTTTTTTCCCCAGGATACTTAGGTTTTTTCTCTTAAAACTGAATAGCAACAAATCTTAAAACAAATGTTTGTGCTTATTCACGTTATCTTGGTTTGATATTAAAACTTGCCTATTTATGTATAAAAAATTTCAAGAAAATATAAGAAATCTGTAAAGTGATGAACACTTGTATGATTTTGACTTCTTTTACCTTTAACTTGGAAAATGTAAATAAGATAAAGAAAAAACTGTAAACAAACAGAAATAGATGTCATCATTGTAAACATAACAGTTGCGCTTTAGCATGTATTCCAATAAGACCAAGTACAATTGAGTAAGGTTGAGTAATCTATACTGCCACCCCTCCAGACCATTAGGCCAATCAAAGGTGCCCTCAGATGAATATGACAAATCAGCAGCTCTGCCTGGATTGAACTATACTGAATAGGTCCAATTTGCTTTCTCAGTCTACCACCATTACATGCAATCAAATGCAGATACGGGAGCAGGAGCTGAGAGGAGCAGATGGAGAAGAAAAATTGGAATGATGCAAAGATTAGGAGAGGTGGGTGCTGACAGAGGGAGAGAGGGGAGGGGAGGCGAGGTATGATACCGAAATATGACTAGAGAAGAGAGGAGGATTGAAAGGTTGAGACTATCAGTAGGCTCTTATCGAGACACTCTTATGGTGATGAGTGATGAGGTGTAGAGGAAAGGTCTAAAAATATCACTGGATGTCATATATGGTTTCTTACAGTGCTTGTGGCTGAGTGTGATGGGAAAACAGGTAGTCAGGAGAAAAGATGGAGGTGTATGTTCGAAGACGGAAATGTCATTTATGCATGTAGCATGAGAAAACGGTCATCAACAAAAGTGGTTGGTGGTGCTGACATTACCTGTTTTGAACACTGGAGCACTTAAAACCTCCTAAGATGATAAGCTTTAAGTGAGGGGAGAGAAGAAATACACCTCATGGTATGTCAAGTAATTCAACTAGATTAAAGAGAAAGAAATTAATGCAGGGAGGACCAATGTATACATTAGTGGTGCACAAATCACAAAAAAACCCAAACATCCGAGGCCTCAACAAAAAGTCTTTATGTGTTATAAAGTTAACTTTCTTGCTTATAAAATGGAGATAATAAACAATTAAGTTATAACATTTCTAATTAATATTTCTATTTCTTCAGTTTACTGCTAATCTTTTTTTTTTTTTTGTCATTTTAGGATTATAATCCAACTCAGGGGTCTGCAACCTTTACAGTCCAAAGGTATGTTTTCACCAAATGTCACATGGGATTTTGAAAGAAGAAAACTTCTCATTTTTGATGACTACTGTATCCAATCTCTTGCAATTTTCAAAGAGCTAATGTTTTATTTCTGTTTTTAGGTCTTACAATAAATAAAAACATATGTTGTTAGAAAAAAAGAGGATGATATTTCCTTTTATGGGATGGTTTGGGAAAATAATGCAACTAAAAAGACACATAGTCTCTCACCTAATGGGATGAAAAGTAGCATCTTTTAGGAAATGGATAACTTGTTTATGTTATTAGTATTTAAAATATTAGTTGTTATTCTGTGTGGAAGATCCAAAAAGCATCTCGAGGCACTGGTGCAGCAGGTTGCAGACCCCTGATCTAACCTTTTACAACATTAAACATTAGACAATATTTAAAAAAATAAAATAAAAAATGTCTATAATAGTATAAAACTGGTGCCACAATAAAGGTATGTTTAAATTTTTTTCTTAAGAGTCCTTAAATAAGCTTTTAACTCATGTCTTTGACTATCATGCAGCCATTTTTTGCAACCAATTTTTATAAGTCACAGTTTATTTGCGAGAGCATGGCTGGCAAGACTGAGTTGCATTTTTCACTCTTTGCAATGACATTCACAGCAAAAAATAAAAAAGCTGCTGTGGTGTCCTATCAGCGTGATGTGACCTGAACTGCAAGCTGCACTCAGCTGAAACACGTGTTAATGAATTTTGTGATGAACAAAGTGAGAAAACTTGTGATAAAACTGTAAACAGGACTTTCTGTCAACAATGGCTTTCCCTTTTCCAAAAAGACCAGATGTACGGCGGGTACAGCTAATACGTGTCCTATCAATCGGTTCAGCCATCTAAGCTATGGGTCTCTGCAGCTTATTCAGAGTTGCCAGGCACATTTCTGCTATCTCTCTGATCAATGCTCCCCTTGCGTGACCTGTCAGTTTATGAGGAAGGCCATGTTTCGGTCAGTATGCAGCTTCAGAATTTTTTAAACTCAGAATATGAATGAGAGAAACTATAAGAGAAAGAAGCAAATACTGTTGCAGAAAAGCGCAAGAAAACGTATTCAATTAAACTAAATTTGCTCGTATTAGTTTAATTGTCCAATATTTCACTTTAAATAACATGTAATTTTGAGATGAAATTACTGTGATAAAAAGGGACTTTGAAATCTGGAAGTGTTTTTCTGTGTTCTGGTTCAAACAGATTGCTTTTGAAAGCCTGTTTTGAAAGGCTGCAGCTATATTTTGAGTATCAAATTGCATGCAAGTGTTTTTCTTAAGATCGGTATCTATGTAATGGTCATGTGAAAACCCACTTCAAAAACTAGCACAGTGAACAAAAGAAACAGAAAAACTGTTATGGGGTAGTTTTTTTTGTTGTTTTGTTTTTTTAAGTTGAAAGCGCAAACTGTTCATTGAAACACTCTGCTCCATTCATGCTGTGTTTCTATGAAGGCTGCATTCACACTGCGAGATAGTGTTAAAGTTAATAACACAAAATAGCTCCCGCAGATAATTTTCACCACCTCTTAAGGAAACTGGGGCACCACTAAGAGTAGTTCGCCTGTACCTGGGAGCAAAAGATAAAGCTTGACAAGGGAAAAAAAGACCTCTACATTTATGTCGTCTCTTTAGTGTGAGGCAGAGCAAACTGTGCACATAGTTTTCCGTGACAGACTTTATGGATACGATTTTCACATTAAGAATAGATTTGCTGTCAGCTGGAGTCAGCTTGCTGCATTGAGCACAACTCTGACATAAAGTCCAGTAAATAAAAAGATTCTCCTGAAGTGTCCTTTGTGTTGAACAACACCCAAAAGTTGAGAAAATTTAAAGGGGAATGTCAGGGCAGGGTCCCTGCAAGGTTGGAACACTGAAACCAGAAGTTTACAACTATTATAGGAACACATTGCTCAACAACTTCAAAATCGATCTATAGACGGCGGCATCCGTTATTGCTTCCATAAACGGTACTCTGCTGTGTGACGTCTTTGTTCTTTTTCTGCACAAGCGGTTCACTTTGAGGTCGTAAATTGTTCACACACAAGATGGATTGCAGGTGAACTTAATTAGTAGTATGAATGACCACGCAAAACCCCCCAAAAAATTGGAATTAAGCATCAAGATCTGTTGTATGAACATAGCCTGACTTATCCACTCTGAAGTACTGAATTTAACTTCACACAGTAAAACAAGGTCTACATTAACTCGTTCTATTTAAACTTCCGGATTCAACTGCATATATAAAGCAATATAGGAGAAATACTTTCAGAGAGCTTACAAGAATGTGTCTCAATGAAATAAAAAGTGATCAAAAATGTCTGCCATTATATGAGGCTCTAAGGCAACCAAACCAAAACAGGCAGGTTTCACCAAAAGCTGCTAAATTCTGTTTTTTCGACTCAGACTTAAAATACTTAAACAATAAATTATTAGTTTATACACAATAAGGCCTGCTTAATGTATTTAACTTTACAGTTGGAGTAGAGCTGGGGGATATGAAGAAAATCTAATATCCTGATATATTTTTGCTATATCAAGATACACAATATATATCACATTAGTCTTAAATGAGCTCCAATGTTATTTTAAACTATACTCCTTGCAGGATAATGTCACCCAAGCAAATTTCCACCCCCATTTCCCTGCTAGACATACATGTAAGCTCATATAAAAAGGGATGAAGTATTTTCCTATGAACTATCTACACTAAGACTAGATAACAAGGTCAGAAATAAGTTTTAACTAAGAAAAAAATAGTGAGGGAGAGAGAAGTAGGTCAGTTATGCTTGACTTTGACAAACAACAAATAGATGTGCTGTGGGAAAAGACCTACACACAAATTGACAGATCAGTAAAGCAGGTGTTTAAATTAGCTAATCAGCCACCGCTGTGTTAGCGTGGCTAATGGCAGCGGTGGCTAATCTACCACAGTGATCACTTATTAATAATCGCAAAATACACATCAAGTCTAAAAGCATAAAACTGTAACAAACTGAATGTTTTGTTCTATGTGGGGGTAATGTTGGAGTGTTTTTAGTGCTGAATCCTGATACATAAATTTGCGTTGTTATCAGTTGCTATAGCAACAAGTCTACATACATAGTTTTGAGTTATTTTCCCCATTGCATAGCACTAAATGAATCCTACCTACAGCTCCAGGTTTCACTTTAATGGACTACTTCTTTTTTTTTTCGAAATAGTTTATTGGTACTTGGAACATATTAAACATGGCATTGCAGGCTATTCAGAAATCATTTCTCTTAAATACAACTCCTCAATTACGGTAAACTAAAAGAAGATAAGAACAAGGATATTATAACAAAATCTCTGTATGTTAACAGTTGAGCAGGACCGGGGTGACTCCTTACTTTAACGGACTAGTTCTGCGGTGAAATAAATTTGAGGAACAACCTTTTGCGGCAATAGTTTTATAACATTAACTCATTTTGTTCGACATCCTCCATATAAAATCTGAACTACTGCCAGATTATTGATCCAGCGCTATTTCTCTTCGGAACTAGACTAGTTCATCTGATTCCTCTTCAGTTACTGTCTCATTCACAACTCACCTCAAACCCTCGCTGTCACCATGTTGTTTGTTTTCTCCACGCAGAGTGATTGGTAGAACATTTTCAGGTTGGGAGGGGGGAAGGACTAGTGATGCATTCATAGGATATCAGATAAACCATACTCGCAGTGAATTTGACGGCGAAAGTTTATTATTTGAAAGACAATTTATACTCAATGGTTACAATATAGCCATTTTAACTATTGTAAATTGAAAATATCGCGATACATCGAGTATACTTGATACATCGCCCAACCCTAAGTTGGAGCATAAGGTTACTGACTTTATAAATATGGTTTGTTCAATTTGAGTGGATTTTTAGATCTATCCATCATTCCCAACAAAATAAGTCACTTAACTTTTTTTTTTTCATTTTTCTTACGAAAGCATTTAAACTGCATAAACAAACACAACGAACCAACTAAGTCAAACATTAAGAAACTATCTAGTCAACCATCTCTGAACAAAAGAGAACTAACAAGAAATTGCAACTCAGAGATCCTTTGCAACTCCAACAAAAAACAAAAAAACAAACAATGGTATAATCAAAGTAACCTAAAGTAACAAAAAGAAAACATGATCCATGCCTTCTGGAGATCTGTACCTTGCTCAAAAGGACATTTAAATGTTGAGAGAGAACACAAATGATCAATCTTCATCCCTGTGACAGGTGATTGACCGGTCTACCACCTGAGCCAGAGATCTCTTTAAAACATTCTTTAAATGAAGAAAGGATGGTTCAGCTTAGTGCTCCATCCAGCTGAGGCTGGAAAAAAGTAAAGAAACTCTGTCAAATGAAAAACAAATCCAGCTACTCACCTCAGAAGACCGAAGCCTATTTTCTTGCCCTTCTTTTCTGTTTCCTCTGTCTCTTCTGCTTTCTTCTTCTCCTTTTCTTTTCCTTTCCCTTTATTCTTTTCCTTCTTCTTGGTTTTCTCTTTCTTTTTCTTCTCTTTTTTGGTTTTCTCTTCTGTTTGATCAGCAAGTCCCTGGCGGGACGAACTACTAGCAGGAGTGTCACGGCCTGAACTCAACTCTGAACCTTCATCTGCAGGATTTAACAGGAGGAGAAAAAGACGGAGACAGACGTGAGTGGATTGAAGAACACTGGAAACAGCAGAAAAAGTTGTTAACACTTCAGCAGTTTTGCTCGTATTATGCCCCACATAATCCCACAGAGTGACAAAAAACAATCAAGGCTATGTAATGGTTACCACAGCAAACATAATAAACAATTCAAAGAAAAACTGATTTGCACTCAAGTTTCTTCACTCCACATCTTGACGGGATATTTATCAACCTCACAGTGAACTAATTAACTCAAAGAAATAAGAACCCAAAGATTTCAAAGAATGAACTACAACGCCTCATTAATTCATCAGCAGGCTGAAGCTCTGGCCGTGCATAACAATGATCCCTCACACAAACACACACCAAAACACGCCGACTATTCATCGGACGGAAAAAGATGACCAAACTCAAATTAGATACTTCAAATTGGATCCAATTTTGTGTGGATATTAACTTCAAGTTTAATTACGTAGACGGTCTGTTTGTAGACTGTAACTGTGTGTGTCATTCATGTGTTTTCCTTGCAGCAGTGTGAAGCAGCGTGAAACTCTGAAAGATTTTAATGAACAAATGTGTGATCCATTTAAATCTAAAATCAGTGGTGGGCGCTGCTAACTGGCAAGTTAGTTATGCTAACCCTAAAGCGCTAATCATAAACATTATTTAGCACATATAACACATGTCAAAGACACTACGTGTTATATTGACCTCTACAGGGAAATGAAAATACTGTATAAAAAATAACAATACAGAAAGTTGACTTCACATCATAAAATTGGCTTCTCTCAAAATCTTCTACCCTTTCCGACAGTAAGGCTCCAAACCGCATCACGCCCGACTCACTTCCTGCTACCCATGCAGATTTTGATATTTTTTGGAGTCAGAGATTTTCAAAGGAAAGCATCTCAGATTATGATTGGATGCTTTGTAAACAAAGACATGTTAAACAAACAGCCATTGAGAGGAGTCATCCTGGATAAAGAGATGTTAGTTTGTCGCCATAAAAGTTGATCAGATTTTGTGAGTTTGGCTGACGATCTTACAAAAGGAGGAAAACACCTTGAAGCTGTGATGCTGATGGACTCATGGAGACGTTAAGGCTCCATACAGAGCATGCAACCATGGCAGAGCTGACAAACTTGGAGCAACATTTGTTTTCAAAGAAATGAATGAACTGGATGATGAACTTGTTTTAATAGCAACAAAAGAATCTGTAATTTATTACAGCCTTGTAGCTTTGATTGTACTGCTCAATGTGCTCAAGTATAAATCATTCAACAGTTTCTCATCATCTTGTGCTATTTTTTTTTATATAGCTTAAACAGTATCTTGTAACAAATGTTGTCGCCACTGCAATGTGGAAGCAAGGGGTCAATTTATTGGTGCTCAGCTCATATGCTTGCTCTCAGTCTGTGTCAACTGTTCTCATTTAGCTCTGTTTTATGTTTAAAGGTTAATAATCTGGTCAGATGTTAGATTATTGGCCAAAGGGGTTTGTATTTTTCCATAAAGCATGAGCTATTCTCTGTTTTTTGCAATTTTGGTTGTAAGCCTAATCTATAGAAATCTCAATATTAAGTGAAACTTTGGTTTTGGAGTCTGTAGTTACTTTTACTACTGGATTATGTGGAAGGAACGTTACAAAATCAATCCTGCTCTTTCCATCCATTTATTCATATATCCATCTATATATTTACATCTCTTATTTCAAATGAACATTACTCACAAATCTGACCCACATTGTCTTCAATGCGCATCAAAGCATGTGTTGGTTGCGATTTCATCACATAAATAACAAACGTGTCTGAATCGGTGCAGACACGTTACTAAAGCAGCACGAAGCAAGGGTAAAACTGGCTTCTGGTCAGCTGTTCTGAGAAATCCCACAAATCAAATGATGAAACAAATCTGTGACAGCTCTGTACAGGCTTACTGTAGCTGCAATGCAGAGCCATCCATCCATCCATCCATCCATCTTCTTCCGCTTATCCGAGGTCGGGTCGCGGGGGTAGCAGCTTCAGAAGGGAGGCCCAGACTTCCCTCTCCCCAGCCACTTCTTCTAGCTCCTCCGGGGGAATCCCGAGGCGTTCCCAAGCCAGCCGAGAGACATAGTCCCTCCAGCGTGTCCTGGGTCTTCCCCGGGGCCTCCTCCCGGTGGGACGTGCCCGGAACACCTCACCAGGGAGGCGTCTAGGAGGCATCCTGACCAGATGCCCGAGCCACCTCAACTGGCTCCTCTCGATGTGAAGGAGCAGCGGCTCTACTCTGAGTCCCTCCCGGATGACTGAGCTTCTCACCCCATCTCTAAGGGAGAGCCCAGCCACCCTACGGAGAAAACCCATTTCGGCCGCTTGTATCCGCGATCTCGTTCTTTCGGTCATGACCCAAAGCTCATGACCATAGATGAGGGTGGGAACGTAGATCGACCGGTAAATCGAGAGCTTCGCTTTTTGGCTCAGCTCTCTCTTCACCACGACGGACCGGTACAGCGCCCGCTTGACAGCAGACGCTGCGCCAATCCGCCTGTCGATCTCCCGCTCCCTTCTTCCCCCATTCGTGAACAAGATCCCGAGATACTTAAACTCCTCCACTTGGGGCAGGACACCCCCCCTGACCCGGAGAAGGCACTCTACCCTTTTCCGGCTCAAGACCATGGCCTCGGATTTGGAGGCACTGATCCTCATCCCGGCCGCGTCACACTCGGCTGCGAACCGCTCCAGCGAGAGCTGCAGATCACGATCTGATGAAGCCAAAAGGACCACATCGTCTGCAAAAAGCAGAGATGAGATCCCAAGGCCACCAAATCGGATCCCCTCAACACCTTGGCTGCGCCTAGAAATTCTGTCCATGAAAGTGATGAACAGAATCGGTGACAAAGGGCAGCCCTGGCGGAGTCCAACTCTCACCGGAAACGAGCCCGACTTACTGCCGGCAATGCGGACCAGACTCTGACACCGGTCATACAGGGACCTGACAGCCCGTATCAAAGGGCCCGGTACCCCATACTCCCGGAGAACCCCCCACAGGGCTCCCCGAGGGACACGGTCGAACGCCTTCTCCAGGTCCACAAAACACATGTAGACTGGTTGGGCGAACTCCCATGCACCCTCCAGGACCCTGCCGAGGGTGTAGAGCTGGTCCAGCGTTCCACGACCAGGACGAAAACCACACTGCTCTTCCTGAATCCGAGGTTCGACTATCCGACGGACCCTCCTCTCCAGGACCCCTGAATAGACCTTGCCAGGGAGGCTTAAGAGTGTGACCCCTCTATAATTGGAGCACACCCTCCGGTCCCCCTTTTTGAACAGGGGGACCACCACCCCAGTCTGCCAATCCAGGGGAACTGCCCCCGATGTCCATGCGACATTGCAGAGTCGCGTCAACCAACACAACCCTACAACATCCAGAGCCTTAAGAAACTCCGGGCGGATCTCATCCACCCCCGGGGCCCTGCCACCGAGGAGCTTTTTAACCACCTCGGCGACCTCGTCCCCAGAGATTGGAGAGCCCAACCCAGAGTCCCCAGGCTCCGCTTCCTCAGTGGAAGGCATGTTGGTGGGATTGAGGAGGTCTTCGAAGTACTCTGCCCACCGGCCCACAACGTCCCGAGTAGAGGTCAGCAGCACACCATCCCCACTATAAACAGTGTTGGTGCTGCACCGCTTCCCCCCCCTGAGACGCCGGATGGTGGACCAGAATCGCCTCGAAGCCGTACGGAAGTCTTTCTCCATGGCCTCTCCAAACTCCTCCCACGCCCGGGTTTTTGCCTCAGCAACCGCCCGAGCCGCATGCCGCTTCGCCCGCCGGTACCCATCAGCTGCTTCCGGAGTCCCACAGGCCAAAAAGGCCCGATAGGACTCCTTCTTCAGCCTGATGGCATCCCTCACCGAAGGTGTCCACCAGCGGGTTCGAGGGTTGCCGCCGCGACAGGCACCGACAACCTTGCGGCCACAGCTCCGATCGGCCGCCTCGACAATGGAGGCACGGAACACGGTCCACTCAGACTCCATGTCCCCCACCTCCCCCGGGACGTGTTCGAAGTTTTGCCGGAGATGGGAGTTAAAGCTCCGTCTCACAGGGGATTCCGCCAGACGTTCCCAGCAGACCCTCACAACACGTTTGGGCCTGCCAGGTCTGACCGGCTTTCGCCCCCACCACCGGAGCCAACTCACCACCAGGTAGTGGTCAGTGGACAGCTCCGCACCTCTCTTCACCCGAGTGTCCAAGACATACGGCCGCAGATCCGATGAAACGATGACAAAGTCGATCATCGAACTGCGGCCTAGGGTGTCCTGGTGCCAAGTGCACATATGGACACCCTTATGCTTGAACATGGTGTTCGTTATGGACAATCCATGGCGAGCACAGAAGTCCAGCAACAGAACACCGCTCGAGTTCAGGTCGGGCGGGCCGTTCCTCCCAACCACGCCCCTCCAGGTCTCACTGTCATTGCCCACGTGAGCGTTGAAGTCCCCCAGCAGAACAAGGGAGTCCCCAGGAGGAGCACTCTCCAGTACCCCCTCTAAGGACTCCAAAAAGGGTGGGTAATCTGAACTGTCGTTCGGCCCGTAAGCACAAACGACAGTCAGAACCCGTCCCCCCACCCGTAGGCGGAGGGATGCTACCCTCTCGTTCACCGGGGTAAACCCCAACGTACAGGCGCCGAGATGGGGAGCAACAAGTATGCCCACTCCTGCCCGACGCCTCTCACCTTGGGCAACTCCAGAGTGGAAGTATGTCCAGCCCCTCTCAAGGAGACTGGTTCCAGAACCAGAGCCGTGCGTCGAGGTGAGACCGACTATTTCTAGCCGGAACCTCTCGACCTCACGCACTAGCTCCGGCTCCTTCCCCACCAGAGAGGTGACATTCCACGTCCCAAGAGCCAGTTTCTGCAACCGAGGATCGGACCGCCAGGGTCCCCTCCCTCTGCTGCCACCCATCCCACACTGCACCCGACCCCTTTGGCCCCTCCCACGGGTGGTGGGCCCATGGGAGGGGGGGCCCATGTTTCCTCTTCGGGCTGAGCCCGGCCGGGCTCCATGGGTAAAAGCCCGGCCACCAGACGCTCGCCATCGTGCCCCCCCTCCAGGCCTGGCTCCAGAGTGGGGCCCCGGTGACCCGCGTCCGGGCGAGGGAACACCAAGTCCAAAGTTTTCCTTCATCATTGGGGTCTTTGGAATGCAGAGCCATTCTATTTTTTTGTTTTAATTTCTGAGCCAAATGAATGCAAAAGGATTTGAGCTGCAGCTGCTGTCTGATTGTATATTGGTATTTTAACTGCTCCCAACCGCAGAGTTTACTTTAACACAGTGCAATGTGTCTGTTGGCTTCAAGTGACTTTTTGGAGTAACTGTAGAAGGACTTACAGCATTTATGGGGTGACAGATGGCATCTCAGGAAAAATGTTGTTGTTGGGTTGAAAACCCGGTTACTATGGTTCATTTAAACAAGCTGGAGTGACAAAACTACAAAATACTGATCGACAGTGAGACTTGCAGGTGCTATTCCATTGCCTGCTTGGCTTGCTGATATAAACAGCTCTGGTGACACTTGTATTAAATGCTCATCTAAATTGAAGTATAAAATATATCTTATTAAAACAAATTTATGTCAGAATCAGATCAGTATTTTCACAAACCAAGGGGACCTTTCTGCACTGAAAGTAGTAATATGTGAAGACGTCATGCATTCTGGCATATATGACACAGCGCTTAGCATGACGTCCCTGACAATACATTTGGCAGTTTCAAGTTAAACAACAAACACTTCTTTTCAAGAGAAAATAAAATGTGAAATTCAGTAGACGATGCACAATTAAAGTAATTTTAAAACCTACTAAGCTTATCTGACAACAAAGTAACAGTCTATCAGACATGCATAATTGGAAAGAAGAAGTAAATACAAAGAATGAAAGATACTCAGTGCTTCACAAAAGTGCACTGTGTCAAATATCAGCAACTCTGAAAGTGCTGAACAGTTAGAAAGACGGTGACAGATGTGGCCACTGCATGTGTGGTGTTGACATGCCCTATTACTCTTATCCTGTGTGAGCGTAGTGATCTGAAACAGGCCGACTCATTACTGTGGTGGTGACTGATAAGAGTTAGCTGCTAATAATGCAGCTGGGAATTGAATATGTGTTGATGTTTTGAGGCATGAGGCGCCTGCTGCAAGACTCTTGTCACACTTTGTTGGAGAAAATGCGATCCAGGAACGCCTCGCGCGTGGAGGTAAGCTGAGAATGCATCAATCAGCGGGTGGAAAAATTCACCTAAAGGCACCGAAGATGAATGCGAGCGATTAGATGCAACATTTAAAGATAGAAATCTCTGTTACTTTGGAAATGGGGACCTATGAAGTACTTTGAAAGCACATCACAGAGAGTGAAGTCGAACAGCTTTTCCCATTGACAGTAAAGTTAAAGAGCAGCAGCAGGGAAGCAACAGTGATTAAATGAATCAAAAGCAAAATAATAATAATTTGAGTAAAATGCATTATATTATTTTCTGTATAATTTACATGTTCTTCATTTACTTAGCAAAAAGTTATTTTTACTTGCCTTTTTTTCGCAAAGATAAACTTATTGAAGATAAGTTGCGGGCTGAATTTGTCTCTAAAATCTAGAGTAAAATTTGAACATTTTAATGAAAAAACAGCCTCCAATAGTGAAAAGCATAGTGAAGGGGAGATAGATGAAACTGATCTCAGACAAGGTGGAATTAAATAAAATAAATACAAAAGAAAATCTTGTGCAAACATTGTCATGCCTAAACAGCTGAAAATGAAATCTCGATTAAACTGTGATTTGATGTGGTAATTTGCAAAGTGTGAAAGAAAAGCTTCCTTCTTTTCTAAATGTACACGTCACTGTTGATATGATGTTTTTTAGTTTCAATCTCATGTCAACCGTATTTTTTGCTGATGGATTCACAAAGTTCTAATTATGTGAGTAATAGATCAATAATGATAGAAACATTTCCAAAATACTCATTTTAAGTACCAAAAAATTGCATTATTAGTCGGTTTGTTACAAGCTTTTCTTTTTTTATTGTGACATATTCTTATCTAATTAATTATTATATTATTATATCTAATGAAATGCTGCTCTGTACATTACAGTATCAATTACTCTATGACCAACATCAAACTACAAGCCATTATTACCAATTAATTTTGTAAAATGTTTGTAATTACATATTTTTTTATGGGAAAATACAATTTTTACCATCAAAAATTTTTTCACAGTTGACGTCCTAGTACAAGCTGTTATTACAAGGAAATTTTACAGTAATTTTGCTCTTACGTATTGTACAGTGACATTTTGACTATTATCCAACCAATATATTAATGTAAAATTTATGACATGTTACACATTGGTACTACCAGGTTATTATATTTAAATTATTTTGGTAGTTGCATGCTACAACCAAATTGTTACATTTTGTTACTAAACTATAACCTTATTATTACCATGTTGTAATAGAAAGTGATTCCAGTAAATATTGACTGTGGAAGTCCAAAACATTACGTGGCAAAAAACACATATTGCCACACAACTCTTACCATCGTCTTCAGCTGGGCCATCATAGGATTTATCGATAGCTGCCCTGAAGCTCTCATTGCATCCTCTTCCCCTGACCATATTTGGGCGAGGGCGGTGGAAAGGGAGCATTTCGTTTTTCTTGTTGACCTCTGACATGGCCGTCTGGAGGCTCTCCAACGAACTGGACTTCTTCAAACCAAGAGTTGGTCCGAGTTCGACAGGCGTACATGGAGCTGGTGGAAACCAGATACAAGTTGTTACAGAAGTCAAAGAACTCAAATACATTGGGAACAAAAATGCAAATGTTTTGTTTCAGTCTTATGCCATCAAACATCCTTGCAGTATATTGCTCTGATTAAGGTAAACGCATAAGTTGATACTGAAAAGAATATGACATGGCTGAACTCTGGAGAACAGAGAGCAGAAAAAAAGTCTGATGTACTGAAATTTACAGTTGTTGGGGTTTTGATGGATTCCAGGTTGGCTTCACAGTTGTTGCCTTTCTATCCATCATCTCAAGTCTGGTGTAGGGAAAGACGTATTACTAAAGGAGGGAGGGATGAAGCCCAGAGGTTGATGAAGAGCTTTACGATGACAGAAGCATGTTGGAATTATTCACATGATAGAAACCAGACATGTAGTGGAGCTACACTTTCAAATATAAAAAAAAACACAGTTTATAACGAGTGAAAAAAAAAAATCTTTTTAATTAATAAAATCAAGTTTTGTGGAATGAAGCTAACAAAGAAGGATAAGGGTGACGGGACTGGCACCATGCACCATGTACAACAACTAAGACACTGATGATATCCGAGATAGGGAAAAAATGGGCAGCAGAGAGGACGACACAGGGGGAGAGCAAATTAAATTTCCTGCAGGGAATATCACCAGGGAAAACCCTGGTGGCAAAAAGGAGAGAGGAGAAAAATGGAAGACGAAAAGAGGAAAGCTGGGCCAGCTGCCAGCTCAAAATACTAGTAATCCTCTCTCACAAATACACACACACACACACCACACTTTGGATTCCTTGCTGGCTCTAGCTTGTCGATATGATGCCACTTTGATTCATGATAGCTAAACTTGCATCACTTTAGCTAATGATTCCCTATACACACTGATGGTTGTGGGTGTGTGTGTGTGTGTGTGTGGGGGTGTGTGTGTGGGTGTGTGTGTGTGTGTGTGTGAGAGAGAGAGAGCGCTCTGGGAGCGAAGGAGATGAGATGGCTGATGTGACTTCCACATCTATTTAAACAACCATTAACCATAGAATCGCACAAAGAGTAATAACAAACAGTAAAAGTATGCACATGCATAATGCAGGCCTGCTTCTCAAAGACACGGACAAAGGCCACAGAGTGTGAGGCCCTCATCCATAAACACACTCCACATGTCACTCAGAGGCAGGCTGCTCTATTAAATACCAAAGTGACTTCTAAAGGCAACTGCTATCACCGGGTTTTATTTAAGGGTATCGGAGAAAAAGAGTCTGAATACAAATGCAAGCTAAACTTTGCTTTTCTCTATGAATCTTTGTAAACAATGTTTTGTTCATTTTTTTTCTTTCCATTTCACATTTATGCATTACATAAACACAATAAAATGCATTGAAATACAAGAAGTGAAATTTGTTATTTGTTACATACAGTATGTATGACGGTTTTATTTAAAAAAGGGTTCAGTCCTCAACAGATCAACTGTGAGTAAATTCAGAAATTCCCAGCATGTGAACTGACTTCTGCATCTAAATCCAGAGAAGGATTGGGTTTTTCCTCACAGGTCACGTGATGGTAAATCAAACATTTCTTACATTCTGACACACACAGGGAGATCGTTGACCATTCACTCACACTCTCACTCAAACATTTCTGCTGTGAGAAGCAGGATTTGTGTCAGAAATGTAATTACTGTGGCGCAACTGCAAGAAGATAGTATTAAGCAGCTTTTAGAGAGAGGGAGGGATGACAAGAAAGACAAGAGTACCAAAATGGTTTTGGGGGAGATCGGCAGAGTCAGAAAGTGGGGTAAAGATCAACAAAACTCTGAAAGATGGGTACAGAAAAGCAGAGACACTGATCCTGGGAATGTACAGATGGGAGTGATAATAGGGCAATGACAAATAGAAAAAAAAAGGAAAAGAACAACTACAAACAAAACATAAATTAAACATGAAAAAGAAAGCCACAAAGAGAGAGGGAGAGAGGGAGAGTGAATGCCAAGTGATCCCAAAGCTACTTTGTTGGCAGAAAAAGCAGTGGGCTACTTTCAAAGTCAAAATTACACCAAGGAGCAGCTTATCAGCAGGCTTCAGCTTACAAAGCCAGCAGACTTACCAACAACCCCAACTTCTGGAGCACTAAACACACGGGGGCCCCAAATAAAGACGTCACTATTTTTATCTCCTTCACTATAAATGTGCAGTAATAAAGAGAGAAAATTGGTGTTTTAGTTGGGATAAAATTCAGCTGCTGTTGCTTTCCCTAGAGTAGAAATCCCTCAGCGTTACAGGCTAATATTTATGAAATACATCACATCCCTTATACAACCCAACCCAGTCGTGGAATGTTCTGAAAGACATATACACAGAATTCCTCACATAATAAACAATGGAACTATGTATTCAGTGTAATGACATGGCTGTTTACTTGAAATGATTTAGGTGTAAATATTTGACCGTTTGCATGTGTGTATCTGCTGTGTAATGATGTCGGATGTGGAGAAGAGTTCCTGAAGTGCTTTCAACTTCCAAACATAAATCAGGTTTGATGTTCCACATGCCCCCATTATAATTGTTGAAGCAACATAACGTTTTTAAAAGGTAAAGAGGCTACCAAAAAACTTTCCTTTAAATTACAAATTCTGCTGATTTCAATGAGTTAGATTTCTAGAATCACCCACTTTTAGCTTTTAATCATTGTAGATAAAAGGATAAAAATGGCCAGAGTAAATTTTTGCCAAAAAAGAACTTTTGAGATTCATTTCACATATTTTCAAGAAAAACACTTCTTCAAGAAGATTCTTCTTCTTGTCATACACTGAAAATAAAAGGACAAATTTCTAACTTTACAATTGAGTCATTTTGCTCAGATTTTGAGAGAGGACTTTAACCAGAAATCGCTACCTTCATTCTTAAACAAGGACCACTTGCTTTTATTGATTTTATTTATTTATATTTTCTCCAGAAAATAACTGATCACACTGATTGAATTCCAAACTGCTAATATTTTAGAAATTCACCTTTTAATTAACGAGTCGACTGCAAAAAATCTACAGAATGTCATGGCTGTTGAGTGTATTGGTTTGCTATTATGCTACCACAGCTAAAAAAAAACAACAAAAATGCCATCTATAAATATAAAAAAACAGAAACACCGATTGATCTGGTTAGTGATGTCGGACTGCTATTATTTTGAACACAACTATGCCTGCCAGGTAATTAATCACGATCTCAAAGACCAGAAGAACTGTACATTTATTCTGAAGATATCGACTTCCTTCAAAATATTATCTGACAGTTAATTGAGGGAAACGAATGGCCTTTCTTCCTCTCAAACTTGATATAAAATAGGGTCCAGCACATGTCAGTGATCACTACATAAAACCCAAGAGAGATAAATGACTGTGCCAGCAAGAAACGACAGCACTGACCATCTTCTGATTACTTCTCACCTTTATTAGCTTACTGGGGGAGATGGATAAGGGTCAAAGGCCATTCAATATACAGAGGAGCAGCCAACCCTACGCAGAGAAACAGTAATACATCCGCATGTGATGAACACACAACAAATGCCATGGAAAGAGCACGCAGTCTGAGAATGCTTTCAGGATTGAACACCTGCATGCGCACAGGCCCATAATGTACATTGGGTGAAATGAAAAACACGACTGCTTAGTTCAGCTGTTTGAATTCTTTATCTAATGTCGGCTGTGAGGAGCTAATGTGTGCCGGAATCGTGTAGTGTTTGACGACACAGGCGAACAAATTGAGCTGCACTCCCTGAGACAAATTAATCCATCAATCCGCATCAGTCCTAACAAGGTGGCTTTCAGGTTAAATCCAAAGCTAAGTCTGCGAGAGCCAGAGAGACCGGGAAACAATGGAAACCAAGACGACACCAGAAAAAAAACAAAAAAAAAACAAACAGAGAAAGACGGAGATGCGGAAATAAATGAAGACACAATCGCAGAAAAGGAGGAAGCAGAAGCGGGACCAGGAGCAAATGCAGCTCTCCAAAGACACAAATCTGGCAGCGCCTCATCAGTGTGTGATGCTTTTCAAAGTCAAACATCCACTGGGGACGGATTCAGACAATAGGCTGCACAGCGTCCCTCAGCATCACATGGACCCCCTGACACATACACACAGAGAGATGTTGTCCGTCCTATAAGCTTCTCTGCCTGTTTGCCAGACGCTAAGCCTGAATGGCGTTGGCAAAGAAAAGAGGGAATGAGAGCGAGGCAGAGACAGATAGAGCTGTCAGAGGAAGGAAAAACTGAGAATACAGAGCACTACAACGGCAGCAGATGAACACTGCATCCATTTAATGATGCTTTAAAGCATTATAAAAACTTGGCTAGCATCTACTCACAAGTACAGACACACATTTGAGCAAGTGGGACTGTGTGTTGGATGAGAAAACACACTTAAGTGCATTAGAGTAACAAGTGAGGCTATTTAAACATATAAAAAAAACTGGCCATCCTGGTCAGCAATTTGGCAGATTGCTAGACAATTTCCATAGTAAATATTGTCCAATATTTTCAGAGTTTTCAGTTAAATTCTTGGGCCGTTCACTCCTTGCAGTTAAACACAGGGGAACGTTTTTAAGATACCAAAAAAAGAACCTTTTCCGTGAATGATGCACTATGCAGGTGTAGTTTTGTATTGGGAGGTGTAAACATTTTTTACTCCTTAAATATCATATTTTCTGTAAACCTTTAATTAGGAATAAAGAATATTTGTTTATAAATACAAAATCTAAAACCCAGTCACTCTTGGTAAATATTGGTGTTATAAAGGGATTGCATTCAAATATACTAATATAAACCTTACTAGAAATACTGATTAAATGTACTGAATGAAATTTTCACAAAACTGATTAGCAGGAAGTCCAAGATCTTATTTATCAGTTCCACAGATGTAATAGGCAAGAAAACTTATAGGAAATAGAGAAAAATAAACAGACTTAAAAGTTATGACCCAAAAAGAATAGAAAGTATATCTATGCAGAAGCAGGAGAGAATAAGCTTTAGACAGTCACAACAAAATGTATTTAAGCATTAAAAAAGTGGATTTTGCATGATGAGTCCAAATCCCTTTAAGATTTGAACTGACTCTGAACAAATTATGCCCTGTACTATACTGTAAGAGAATCATCAATCTCTATAAAACCATCTGAAATTAACGCTTTATTAGTCTGAAAGCATGTCTGAAAATCATAAACAAAATGTTATCTGAACTATTTCCCAGAGTACCTTTTGTCTTGTTCACAGGGTTCAAGTTGTCTTCAATGAAACATGATGCTGGTTTAGAAATGAATTTATGAACAGGCAGAGAGAAAGTGAAGTTTTAAAGTTTGCAACACTTTTTGACATAAATTTCATTCATTGTATTGGCACTGAGATTTCTTAGAGGTGTCTATATTTTATGAAGAAATATGTAGCATCTAAATATGAAGAACATATTTAGAAATTCAAACTTTAATCGTCTTAAGCAATGGAAAGAAAAAAATAACTGGAAACATGAATGTCTTTTCTACTCCAGTTTATTTTTCCACACTTACCCAGACTTGGAAAGTACAAAAAACAAATTACCAATTTTTCCAGCGAATTTAGGACCATGTATGAACCTTGTATTTGTGATTCTGCCAGATATTCATTCCCAACCATTTGGTCTAACAAGAACACATCTTTCACACACTGATTTGAAGGCGTACAAACACCGAGGGGTGCAGAATGTCTTACTCACTCAGAAAAAGAAACACAGCTGCATTTGTTTCACTTATGTCATCTTAGCAGGATTTGTGATGTTCTAGTTGAAAGGATTAAATACAGAGTTCCTGCAAAATTTCCATTTCAAAATTACACACTTTTCTAGGCTGCAAGTTTCAGATATTTTAGGTTATTTTGAGACTTGATTTAACTATAATAGCTGATGATTGATGGGGATTTTTATCGCTGTGCTCTCAGCAATAAAAGCTGTATGAATGTGTCTGTGGATTTTCAGTAAGAACCCAAATTTTGTGAGTTTTACTAAAATCGCACAAGAAAAAGTTACTAATCTGATTATCTTGCAATAAAAAGAACTTGATAGTCTAAAAATGTCATTATCTTGAAGTAGCATTCTTTTTTATTAATTTGTTGCATCAAATACAAATTACTGTCCATTTATCTTGAGATAGAGATTTCAACCTTGGTTAAGTTGCTATAATAGTATATTTACAGTATAACATTGTCTCAAAATAAAATCTCAAGTGAAAAGAGTTGGATCATAGTCAATATTTTGATGTAAACGTACCCCATCATGATGCAATCCCTACCTCTTTGTTTTGAATTCAGGTGCAAAATCAGTAATTAGAATATCAACGAAAAGGTTTTATCTTTTTTTCCAATCAAACAAAAAAGGGGAAACTATTATGTTTTAATAATTTATTGTATGGAGAATTAAATATTCCAACCTTTTATTTGTGTTAAATTAATTTCATCCATGTACGATGGGAAAAAGATGGAATCAAGCCCACAACTTTCAGATTGCGAGACAACAACTTTTCCCACTGAGCTACAGTCAGACTCACCCAGCATATAGTTTGTCTGTTTTCTCTAGGACAGTCTTAGAGAGAAAACAACCAAAATGAATTTCAAAGACCTGAAAGAACCTCTTCTCTTTTTAGCCGTAAAATTATTTCATATGTTTCCGTTTTCAAAGCTGATTTGATTTCTCTCTGCCGCAGCAAAGACATGAGGAATGACTGACCACAAAATCAGTTTATTTAGACTCCATTTCATTGCATCTAATTATATTTTATAAAAATCTACAAATGAAAGTTTCCAGACATTTGTTGAATCCGTTTGGTTTCTAAAAATGCAACTTTCTGAGTTCTCTTTTCCACAAGTGCAGACACATTTTAAACAGTTCCCAGTTTCCACCTATCTGAATCTTAGCCTTTGGTAAATTATATTGTGAAATCTCCCAAAGTTCATATTTTCCACAAGATGATGAAGACTTTCCATTACCATCGTTAAACATAATGATTGTTATGTGTGTGTGTGCAAAAGTGTGAATGCCCGGTGGTTTCTTGAGGTGTGGAAAGAGAAAACCATTGCTGGAAGTGAGAACAGCATTCCCAGAAGTCATTGTCTCACAATCGCATACTTTCCAGGATTAAACCCCATAATGCCATCTTTTATCTGATTCCCGGAGCAGCCTGACAAGCACAGAGCTACTGGATGTGGTTGTCTCATAAACAATACAATTGTGCAAAAAATGTCAATGTAGGTCATTTTACCTTTTTCGCTGTGTAAGAGCAAGCTTTTGATGTTTTTGTTTCAAAGTTTTTTTTAGTGTTTGGGGTTTAGTATTAGTGTGATTTAAGCAATAAAATCCCCTTATAACCTGTTTTAGTCCTAATTGATGGTGTATAGGAAGATTTCTCACTTCCATTGAGCATGCTGTGATGGGTCAAAGGAAGATCTTTTCAACCCCACTGTTGAAAGAAACTTAATGAATTGGTTCTAATTATATTAAAAAATTGGCTGGGCTATAATATGAAACTGCTAAGAACAACTAGCCTTGACAACAACATGCGCTACCTGCAAGATTTTTGCCATGAGTCAAATTAATAATGAAAAAAATTATCCAAGAGCCATATGGCCACTTGCAGAAAGATTAATAAAGAACAGGAATTATAGACTTTTATGATCCACCCACTGCACACAACTCCACTCAGGAAGAAAAAGCAAATTAAAGATTATTATATTTTTGCTGCATAAAGTCCAACCAAGCAAATGAAACATTTAAGAGGATTTAGTTAGGTTAGACCACATTTTAAACAATAAACTACTAATTGTTGGTACCATTAAAACATATTCTTGGTGTCTTGAGAAAGCAATAATGCCAACTCCTAACTGCGAGAAGAAAAAAGTTATAGAAGTAAACGTTGGAGAGTCATGTAGCTCAGTGGTAGAGCAGGAGCAAAACATTCAGAGGCTACAGAAGCAGCAACAGTCCTGGGTTTGATTCCCAGTCACTGATCTTTTACTGCATGTCTGCCCTATTTCCTGTCCAGCTACTAATGAATAAAGGCCACTAGTGTCACAAAATCCTATAAATTTAAGAATGTCAGATGTTTTCCAGAAAAAAAGAATGGGAAGTGAGAAGAATCAGAGAAAAGAAATGTTTTTGTTCCTTTCTTATCCTTGGAACTTGGAAATGCTAAAATCAAATTTCATATATTTTGCAACTTTTCAGGAAGAACAGTTAATCTAGTAACTGTGGTTTGATAAATGTGATTTAATTTGCAACAGCTACCAAAACTGATCAGATCTGTTTATATTCGGTGGAAGAATTGTTTGAAAGAGATATATTTTCTCCCATCTATCAAAAATATACAAATGTTGGAAAAGTGAGCTGTAGTCCACAGCAAAGTAAAATAAAGCAAATTAAAATTAAGAAATCACTGGTTGCCTCAGGACAAAAATAAATAAATACATAAATAAATGTGGTCATGCTCCATAATTTAGTCACACGGTTTACTCTAATTACAAGCTGTCAGAGAGAAAAAAATCATATTCTCCAGGTATCAGAATATAAAACACATCATTAATAGAAAGAGTTTCATTTTACACCATTTAACAGCCTAGAACACAGATGATAAAACCAAAGTTAAACACATTTTCTGCATGTTATCAAAGGCTAATGCAGAAAGAGTGCACATCTAAGCATTTTCTGTGCTGCTCAGTTTTGCATGATGTTCCTTTGTCTATATATCTAGCAGCTGCAAATAAGCCCAGCAAGCTCTGAAGCCAGGCAAGTAACTAAAATATAAGAAAGAAACTTTTTTGCAGAGGAGAACAAAAAGTCTTATGTTTTATGGATTTTTGCTGTAATAAAATAAAAGTCAGCTTGGCTTTTTTTCCCCCTACATTTTCTTCTTTCATGCTCCTTACATTACCATGCCGGCAGCCTTACAGAAAGAGTATGGCCATAATAAAAGTGTGTACCACCATGTCTAAAACTGAGGCGTAGCTGAATGCGGGAAACAAGCTGATTGACAAGAAAAAAAGGTGGCATGCAGGAAGAGGGACCCATATTGAGTGCAGCGAAGAGTGCTCTTACATTCAAGTAGCTACAAATGAAACAGGAGAGACTTCAAGGCAAAGAGCAAAGTTTGAGATCAAACTTTTAAAAATATATACGTCTGTAGGCTCCCAAAGCAAGAGCTCTTGAAGAAGCATCAGCCATGTGTGCACCTGAGCTTTCCTTTGAGATGAGTGTGTCCTTCCATAATTCATCCATTTCAATACATAAAAGTGTCTGTCTCTGTCACAGAGAAATGGATTCTCTCTTTGTACAACAATTCTTCGATTTCATTTCCATATGAATAACAGTTTGTGCCGCTCATGTAATTTGCTTTGTCTACAGCAGCAAGTAATTAACGGGGACAGAAGAGACCAGATGAAAAAGCAAATATGAATCTGTAGATCTGACATAAGCATTGGAAGGGAAATTGATTTACGCTATCATATTGCAAATGACCAATCTCTCATCACTGCAGAGGATTTTTTGTCCAATTTACTAATTGGAAAATTACTTCATTACTTCATGAGACAAATGTGGACAAATTTCACCTGTTGGACAGTTTGGGAGACTCTATTATACGTTGGTATACAGAAATTATTTACTAAACTGCTGCAAGGTATGTACGTATAATACATTATATTACAATATAATTCAGTTTTTCTTTTAGTTGCAGTTGAACTAAAATAAAATGTCTCACCAGAAGTGCTTCCATCCAGGGATCCAATGTTGCTCTCATCTGCCACTGAAAGAAAAAACACACACAGAAAACTAACATTAATGTTAAGTTAATGCTGTGTTGATCGCAGTTTCTACATTTTATTTTTCTCTCTTGTTTAGCATCTGTTACTCCTGCTTAGTTCATCATTCTCTACCTAACAATTATTCTTCATGTCTCATTTTACAAGATGGCCGACATGCTACCCTTCTTTCCTGTAATGTTAATACGGCTTCACTGCTACTGAAACACTTTTCCGTCCTCCCTTCAGCCTCTGCATCATTTTTCATTCATTCTGCCTCCTCTCACTCGCTTTTAAGCTGCTGCCAACCATGTAACCCCCTCTGACCTTTTTAACCTTTAACCTCTTGGTATCATTTTCAATGTTTTCATTTTTCTTCAGTCACTCTCCATCCGGCTCTGCGCTCCTGACATAGTAGCTGCTTTGATCATCATTCCTACAGGTAATTACCCTCTAAGTCCATCACATTGTTGCTCCTCCCACCTTTCCGGCACTGACTGGTAGAACTAAACCAATACACACAACAATAACCACAGAAACAAAAACCGGGCCTTTAAGACCAATATAAATCTTTTCTTATTGTCATTTAGAGCTTTTTTTGTACTGAGAGATAATAAAATTAAAGAAAATAAATATTGCTGACAAGACAAAGCACAAGCAGGTGCAGTGGGAAAAAAAAGGAAATACAAATTTAAACTATCTTTAAAAGTTTCATTGCGTTTGGCTGTAAAATAAAATTAAGACCAACAAAGACAAAATAAGCTGACCCATAAAATAGAATCTAAAAGTGTTTTACAACATCTGAAACAGCATGAAATCTCTGTTAAACTGCATCCTGGTAAATTAGTGTTGTTTAATTTGTCAGGGTGCAAAAAAAGCACTTTGTGTTCATTATATTTCTTGCAATGCGCAATATTGCCTGATTATATTGGTAAAACATTTATGGTGTCATTTAAAATCCCAGAAAAAGAAGGAAGGATCTTGTTGACATCAATGTTGGTTTGGTGAAATAGACAAAAGTGCCTACTGATCCTATGTCCATATCTCCTCTAATTACTGGTGAATGTAGCAAGTAATCATCTTCAATAAATGAATACATAGGTCCAACTCAACCAACTTACTGTTTTTTTTTTATCTTAGATATAGGCATAGCCAAAGCTGGTGAATTTGAATGATTACTTTAATTATAGCTCAGCGAGCTAAGCTCGCTGCTAATGAATTAAGTTTAAAATGTTCTGCACAGAATTAACTTTTACACTCTTTAAGGCATTCAACTTGTACATCAAGAAAGAAATATTATTTAATTATGGTGGCATCTGTGTGCGTCTGTGTAACCGATATTTTACAGTTCCGATAGTCAACTTTTTTAATTTGAAAAGACTGAAGTGCTAATGAGGCAAATCTTATCTGATTTGCATATGCTGATGAAAAGGCACTTGTGCATACAATGAGATATTTTCTGACTGAAGCTAAAGTTAACTGTGTTTAAGAGTCGAGAGGAGATTTTTATAGTTCATTTTAGAGTCATTTTCAGAAGATGCCTGTGTGCCTCTTATAGCCTCTTATATTTCTACATTGTCCAGAATTATCATTGCAATAATTTAAATAAACCCGTGAAAGTAAGGATGCTTTAATTGCAGCATCCTTATTTTGGTGATAAAGGATATGCAACATATTAGTCTTCACTTTACAAACAGCTTGGTTGAAAAGTGCTAAAAAAAATACCTCCTTTCTTTACTTAATCTGACTAAATTTAGAGCTATGACTAGACATTAAACAGCTATACCAATTTACACCAAAACTGACTCATAGTAAATCTGCATCTAAACGTGTAAAACAACAAAAGAGGTTAAGCGAAGCCCTGAAAACGTATCATCAGCATGGTATTTGTGTAGAAATGAATGTTGGTGCAGTTCACATAAATTTCTCCCTCTCTTTTGTTCGAATCCACACGCAGACACGCGCTCACATCTGGCAGCTGAGCGAAGTCGAGGAGGAGGACTGAGCAAAGTGACATTTGAAACAAAACACTTTTGTTGCACTGCTGCGACCGCTGTCATGTTGCGCTGATGTATGCAAAGGAATAGACGTTAAGTGTGCACATGCTCATTTCTGAGCTGACTTTTTAACAATAACTGAAATGTCACTCAGCACTTGCACGAGAACATCAGCAATCAGGGAGCAACAGGTGACAGAGATGTCAGCAAAAGCGTCATTACGGTGGTTTAAAGTCGCTGTTCTGACATTTGGTTCAGAAATAAAAGACCCATCCTGACATTTTCTTTTAATTTTACACCAAATAGGAGCTTTGACTGAAAATTAACTAGGAACGGAGAAAGAAATTAAAACATACAAATCCTATCAATTATCAAACCACTGACAGTGTTATCATCTTTCTGGTAGAGATTTTGACAATAATATGAGTGTGTTAGTAATACAACAAACGCAAAAAAGCACAAAAAATTAGATAAGAAGTGGTCAATAGATTCAAAATGTGTGTATATTAGCCTGCATTGATGTCAGTCTGCATGCAGTTTGTGCTGCCAATGCAGCAGGCATGCATCAGCAGGAAAACTTTCCAAACGAGGATGAGATGCATGCGGCCATCATGCAGAACAGATAAACAAGAAAATCACCCCACCAGTGTGATGCTGGTTTTGAGTCGTACCCAGGTCCATGCTTTTAGAGGCTTTGATGTGCTGGAACTGGTTCTGGGTGGGAGACTGAGGCTGGGCAATCGGGGATATCTTAGAGCTTTCACTGCAAAAGATGAATGAGAAGGTGGTTAGACAGCTATGTAAAAGATATATACATATATATATATATATGTCACAATTCAATAGCAATTAAGTATATGTCACCTATTGTTTTTATCCACTACTTTTTTTTCCACAGTTCATGATTGTAATATTTTTCCATGTTGTTTTCCATTGGCATGATGAAGGTGCTTTGCAATATTTCTTTTGAATAAATAAAAACACAAGAAAAAAAAAAAAAACTCTGAACTCAAATTTTGAAATGTAACATATTCCTGGTGACCTTAAATTCAACCAATCAAAAAATATGTTTGTCTTCAGATTGAATCAAGACATTAAATGTAATTTTCTTCCATGCAGAGAACAGGAAGCCGATAAAAAGTGATTAGTAAAGACAATAGTCCCCGCTTGGGTTTAATTATCAGACAGAGTTAAGCTTTTTGTATGAGAACTCTGGTAGAAAGCTCAAACACACCTTTCCTGTAAGAAGGAGGGCTGATTAGAGCTGCTGATCTCCACATCTTGCCCATACAGCACTCCCTCATCTTCCTCCTCGTCCATGTGAAAATAACTCCCATTGGTCACTGAAAAGCAGAAAACAAAATATGATAACCTGGATTAATACAATAAAGCCAACCAAAACAGATTTTTCCTACCTTTGGAATCAGATTACGCTGATGTTTATGATAATAAATTGTATTTCCACAGAGAGAATGTATGAAGCTGATGCTGTGCTGTGTCACAGCCGGGATAAATATTTATATCTTCACATTTAGCTGAAAGTGTATTTTTGGTGATTTGCTTTGAAAAAATGCACCCAAGGGAAGTGACTAGACAAGTCAAGGACATAAAAAAACTATAAAATGAATTATGAAATGTGGACTATTCAGCGAGAAAGAAAACAAACCCATTCCATGACATTTTGTTCCCTGGGTATCAAAATGATGTGACACAAACACCCCTTTCTCTTATGCACTGGTCACTGAGCAGGATGAACCACACATATTTATCTTGCCATTGTGCACATTAAGGCAGATAATGAGGGCGGTAAAATATCCCCCAAAAAACCTGTAGCAGAATGTGGCGTCCAGGGGTCACCAAGTCTCCACGACGGAAATTAGATGGTGCTACACGCCAGCTGGTTGTTTTGGAGGCATGTCAGAAAAAACATCTTTCTTCCTTACAATACAAATAAAATGTGTGGATTTTATTAAATGCTACATGGACTTTAACTGCAGTTGTGTAATTTGGTCAGAGTCACTAAAATTATGTTTTTTAGCAACAAACTAAAAATCCCTACCTGGTGTATTTCATACCAGGTACGTCTGGTGTAAAATACAGAACCTATGAAAAGTATTCACCCGAATGTTTTATCATTTGTATTGCTTTTACAAATCAATCATGAGCAACAAAATTTGCCGTTTTACTGTGCATTTCATAGAAAAATAGCCAAACTGTCGTTATTAATAATACGACAGCATCAACAACTATCTGGTCAAACAACAACTAGCCTGGTGTTAAAACCAGATAGTATAATTTTCTTTTAGCATCATTTACAGGCTTCCTAATCTGACTGGGAGCTGTAAAACAGAGAGAAGGACATAAAAACTGAGAAATAGTTTTGCGTCCTGATCTCTTCCTCACAATAAATGAATGAGGGGAGGTGTTTTAAACTTTATGCAAATGGGTTTTTATTTTAAAGGTGACTGCAGTGTTTCTCTTTTTGGGTAGTATGTATTTGCACTGATGTCATCTCAACTTAAAAAAAAGTGATGTACAGTTTTATATTTTGAAAATATGTTGACAGTTTATAATTATTACAATATAATTGTGTAAATTAGTAATATTTATAAGTTTGTAATATTTATTGGTTGTCTGTTCAAACTGTCATGAACACACAATTTACATGCCAATCAGATATTGAGTCTGTTGGTTGGAGTCTCACTGCAGTAGAAACACAAACATAGCACGGATGATGGCGTCCAAGATGTCAAAGGTTAAAGTGAGTGTTTTAAGTAAAAATATTGCAATTTGGAGTGGTGCGTGGCGAGACAAAAAGCTGGACCACCATATAAAGAGGCCATCAGCTATCCAGGAATCATCTCCTGACCTCAGGAACTATTCTGCATGTCTTCCTCCCTTTTCTGTTGGTCATTTCCTGTCTAAATCACTATGATTTAAGATAACTTGTGTCACAAAAAATCCTAAATAGACAAAGAAGAAAAAAATAACCTGTTTAGTTTCCCTCTAGCATTTATTAATTTAAGTCTGATGTAAAATGGTTCTGTTTGTGGAGGACACCCAGATGTTCACGGCTTGATATCAGACTTAAGAAGTGAAAACCCTGTACATTTACATTTTTTTAAATCACTGGGCTTGAAAAAGATATATTTTGGGGTTTCTTCCTCCCACAGTCTAAAAGCATGACTGTAAAGGCTCCAACATACTAAGGCATACTTCCTTCCACTTTGGTCCACGCAGATTTGAATTGGACTCAATGCGCAAACGTAAATTTTTACGACAACATAAATGTTTATCCCTCAGGTTGCCCTATGAGGAAATGAAATGCTGGCCTCCAATTTGGAGGGACTGTGAAAAGACAGACAGTTGAAGATCCCGCTTTTTGTATGCTCCAATTTTGTGAAATATTGTAAGAAGAGAGTACCAGTAATTGTGGTACCAATGAATTATTCTACCTGATTAAATAAATAAACATCTAATTAAATGTTAGATATTAAGAAATATTTCACATGTGCAATCTTTCTGATGCAACAAAAAATGAATTCGAATGTTTTACACATCTTTTCCAGGAAATATGTTTTTGAACACTAGAGAGATGGTCCACCTGTTACAGCTTCTGTTTTCATTTTTTTGTCTCTCAAATATCTGATCTAAACACCTACTTTAATCAATCCATCTGGCAACATAATAGCCTGTGCTGTACTTACGCTCCATACCCCATAAACACAACAAGAGCACTACTGTTGGGCTTAAAATCTATTTTCCCGCATTCTAGGCTCGGAGTGCTTCCAAAACGTCGGCAACCTGGAGCTCAATACTGCGTCTGAAAGCCTCCTAAGTGGGGCTACTGCTGCTCAATAGAACATGAGTGAAAGGTGGGTGAAAATAGACTTGCAGCACAGCAGTAAGGTGCTGGTTTGAGTCCATTGTTCCAAAAAGACTTACATGAGATGGAGTTTAAGGAAGGCTGAAAAAAACTTCCATTATGGATCTAATGGAAGACATAAACACAGCCGAATCGGAAGGTTATCGGTTATCCTCATCGTAATTTATGCGTAAACCTCCAGCTGCTTCCATCATTTGGGGAAACAGGGTTTTTTGAGCCACATTTGAAGCTTATGGCCTATAAGACTTTAAATTGCCTACACTTTGTTCTGTTTTGAGCAATGCTTGCAAAATCTGCCAGTACTTAGTTCTTAGAAAAGTTAAGCGACGAAAGTATAAAAAAAAAAAAAACAACAAAAAAACGACGTGCAGATGAGCAAAGCTAAGTAAAAGAAAAAAGGAGAGATGATGAAAAGGCAGCTGAAGATGGAGCAGATGTTTCACACTGATATGGCTTTGTCTGGGCTTATGACAACTTGATACACAGACACAAAATCCTCTCCAGTGCCATTTACATACAGTCATCACTTCTCAGAGTGCATTGCTGCTACACAACACAAGCTAGAATTACTGCACATCACTTCGCTGAATGCCCTTTATCTGCTTGCATCTGCACACGTGCATCTGAAAGCAGAGACGTTTGGAACTGCAAGGGAAGACAGGCATGTCTGAAGATATCACGCCGCCTTCATCTCCATCCCTTCCTCCCTCTTTCCACACTAATCACCTGCTTTATTTTTCTCCAGCTCCTTTTCTTGCAATCTGATATTTTGGCTGCCATTTATCTCTCCGCTCAGATCTCCCATAAATCATTTTATCTCCCTCTCAGTTTTCAGCTTTTTATTCCCCCCCCTGAACTCCCTTCCTTCTCCTCTTCACTGCTAGCACCTTAATCAGCCAAACTGTCAAAAACACATTTTTTATTTCACCTCACACGCGCAGAAATCTGTTTTCACTGACTCCTGCTATTTGAAGAGAAAGGCATTTGTTGTGGATGATAGATCAATAGCAGTTTTCCCCAACAGCAGATAGACAAATTGTCTTCTTCTACACTCAACTATTCCTTTCTGTCAGCTGTGTTTGTCTGCAGCTAGTCTGTTTTACAAACCATGAAAAAACAATGTGGCTTTTTTGGATTTTAATGTGAGGTTGTGCTGGTCACCAGCGGATTTAGTTTAGCTTGAGCAAACATGTACAAATGTCTGCTTTTATCCATAATCCGGTTTGAACTTAACAGGGGGTTAAGTGTACACACTTGTGTTAAAATGCCAGGTTTTTACGATGAACAGTCATTTCAAAGACCTTCTCCACAAACAATGAAATAAATCACACCCAATTCCACTGAAAAATAAATATACCTGTTGGAAACAGCCATTTTATCTTCATTTTTTGTACATATTTTTTAAGGGGATTTTTCAGGCTAAAGAAAAAAAGTCTTCATCTTCAGATACCTTAAGGTTTTAGTCCAAAATTGACTTGTACTTGGGACTGTTCATGACTTTGCTCACATTGATGAAAGCCCCAGACACATCTGAAGGAAAGTAACCTTATATTATAAGTTTGATTCTATTAGACCATAACACAACCTCTTACAGTCTTTAGCACATTTTAACAAGGCATAGATGTTTTTTTTTGTTTTTTATTTTGCAAGTAAAGACCAGTGTTTTGAAATACTACTCCATAGTCCAAACTAATTAAAAATACAGTTGTTATTTTGTGTGTGTAAATCTACATGTTGTTTTGTTGCTGGTATACCTGAATTTCCCACTGAGACAATATTTCATTTTATTACTATGTATTTCTATTCTAATGTAAGTTACATGATTTAACAGCCAAATTACAAAAAATGAGAACAACAGTTGAACGTATTCAAGCTTATATCTCTCTAATGGAAAACAATAAAACAGAAAAACAACAAGGGAAAAAAAGTTAAGGCAAAGTATCCTAGTAACAGATATAATAAAATGCAGTGAAGGAGATAAATAATTATTGAAATCTACAGCATAAATACATAAATAACACATATGCATAAATACATATGTAGTGATTCTTTATTCTCAATTATTGTAAATAGGCAGACATTAAGGGAAAAAATAACAAAATATAATTCTAATTTGGGCCGTAGTGCCAAATGAAATGAATTCAGAGTATGAAACAGTTCATTAGCAGAGTAAAACACTGGCAGGCACAAACACACACTAATGCACAAAGATAAACAACCAAGCAAGCAAAATAACTCAGAGAGCCTAAGATATGTGCCTACTGTACACAAACACAGGCTTAGAAATGCAAACACACACCACCATATTCATCCAAATGACACTATAGCTGAGGTGAGTTTGAACAGCGAAGTGTATTCAAGGTCAGAGCTGTTTGCCGGATTCAGTGTAAACACACAGACAAATAAAACCAACACTGTCTGATACTGGCCAAAAAATCCCTGAACCAACACACCCACATGCACACCCCCACACACAATGGAGACTAACACGACTCAAAACAAGCAGAGATATCATGCAGGACCAAAAAGGCACACTTTCATACAAACAAGCAGAGAGAACAATGACGAGCGCACAAGCAATGGAACAATAATTTACATTTATATCCTAAAGACTTACCACAACCAGCGCTTAATAAACCCTAACTAACTGTTCTGAAAAAAAAACCCAACAAGTCTAACATTGTGGGAATCTGTTCTGTTAACTTACTCTGGCAAACAAATGTATATCCACCAAAACATGAAAAATACAGGAACACACAAAAATACAATTACACATGATTATTACACACAAAACACAGGCAAAGAAGCAGTGTGAGAATATGACATAAAGAACATTGAGCAGTTAAAAAATTTACTTTACAATGTAACTGTTCATCAGATTTATCTACAGCCACTGGAAAAATAAAGAATTGAGACATTTTTTCTGACTTTTTTTTCTATGAATTATTAGAAAAAGTCAGAGTTCAGATTTTAATCTCAAAATTCTGAGAGAAAAATACTGAAAGGAATCTGAAGTCTGAGATTAAAGTCTGAACTCTGAGTTATGAGACTTGTTCTCAAAATTCAGAGAACTTTAATCTGACTTTTTTCTCATTATTCTGAAAATAAAGCAAAAACAAAGAGTAATATGTAAACAACAAGAAAGCCTGGAATGTAAAATGAATGAAAGAATAACAGAAGTCATTCCTTTATTTTTTAGCAACTGTTTTTATTTTTATTTTACAGTGCTACTGTTGCACATTTTTGATTTACTTAACTTCTTCAATATAGTGGGAAAAGCTTCAAAACAACCAAATTTTTTTCAGTAACAAAAAAAATTAAAACATTTTCAGAAAGTAAAACTGCTTGAAAATCTAAATTATGAGACCAGACCTACTTGGAATGGCTGTTGTTAAACAAAACTCCAAGTTATTTTGTCATTTTTAACAAGCACATGGCTTCAGCCGAAATTCCAGTTGTTTTTCGCAAACTCCAGACATTTACGTTAATCTTGGCTAGACATAAAAGCTTTCTTTTCCTGCCATCCCTCTAAAATCAACCACTTGGCTTGCAGATGGTATCTAATAGTTGCTTTGGAAACCCTGTGGTAACCCCATTATTTGACTCTTTGCTTACATTTTCTGACTTAAAAGAAAACTTTTCCTCCCTCTCTATATCCCCGCCCCACCATGTGGTAGAAAGATAAACTCAGGTCTTCATAATTTCTACACTGTGGGTTGTGATGATTGAATGAATTATGTTTATGTGCACTAGGTGGCAAGCATGAGTTTATGTGAATGCATAAATGTAAAGAATAGGATGACAGAAGGAGAGAGTATTTTGTGACACACCTGTGAGAGACCTATTTGAGCAGATCCATGAAAAAAGACTTTAATAAAAGTGTTTGAGCAATACACGACGCCTGGTCATTATCAAACACGAATATAACATGGGTATGCATCTGAAACAGACAATTAGTTAAAATCTACACAGGGCTTCTCCAGTGGCTTTAAATGTAGAAGAGTAGAAGTAGAATCATTTAGGTATGTGTACAGTCATATTTCTCCCACAGACGCTGATGACTTTATTACGGGAGAACAATGCTCAGTGTAGATTACTGTAATTAAACCTGTGGTGAGGCTATAATTACTAAACAAAAACCGGCTGATGTGTTTTCATTTTGGAATTAATGCTGCCTTCAAATGCAGTTTAAGAAGCTGACTTTAGCCCAAAAGGTTTTAGAAGGAGAGAACAATAAAAAACCATCAAATTACATAAAGAACTGATTCTGATACCAAAAAGTAATTTTCATCGTTTTGACCAGCAGCAGTCAGTTTCGACAATCAAGAACCATTTTGGACAAGTCGAGCTAAAACTTCCAAACGGTTTGTGCAAGCATTGTGTGCACATTTTCATAATTTACTTACACTTAATTATGAGCTTTTGTAGCTGGAAGTTGTGTGGAAAAATCATTTAAATGATTACTGATTATTTTTATGTAAACAAGTCTAAGATTGTGCAATGAAACTCAAACTAAAAGCAGATGTTTGTGGCATTTGGATCAGTTTACCAAAATAAATAATAAGGGAAACTGTTTGTTTGTTGTGCTGCACGTAACATAAGAACTTTGTTACAGAAGAAAAAGTGCCTCATCCAAATCCTGTTCAGAGTTACTCTAAATGGAGCTTTCTTGCTCTACCGATGCAATTGTATTTTTTATTTTTTTTTTTGCTATTCCGCCCTATTTGTGTGGAATCTTTAAAATGGTCTTTAAATGTTGAAAAAACAAATCAGTCACTTAGATAGCAGTAGGCATTTTAAAGGATGCTTTGTAAGAATGGACAGCATAATAAATATCAACATAAGGTTATGCCTACATTTGGTTGTGTGATTTCTCTCAAGTGTCTGAAATAACTTCCCTTTCCTAAAGTTCTTTTATGGTTTATTTACAGTTTGTCTTTCTCACATATTGAAAAGGTTTTTGTTACATTGCATGAATTCAGTCCTTTATCTGTACTAAATGTAGGTAAAAATGCATTAACCTCAAGCTAGTTTATAAGTGGGTTGAGTGGAAGAGAAAGAACAGATATGAAAAAAGCTACACTCACCACTGGAGGAATAGATGGGGTTGGACATCTGTGTGGGGTGGACAGAGTCTGGGGCTTGACTGACGAAGCCTGTCTGACCTTTGAATGGGCTGATAAGTCCTGGTACGCCAGACGAACTGTCAAAGGAGCGATTGGGTGACACCTCATATTGATCCTAAAAGGAAACATAACAAATATTACTCAGCATTTCCACAACAGCATTTATATGCACAGACACAGACAATGTACACAGATAACTACAGAGGATTGCAAATAAAAATCGGGGCATGTTTTTCCCCCTAATAAAACAAATGTTAAAAAATTAAGCCTATTTAATATTGTTCAAAGAAATAATAAGTGTATAGTATATGAGTATTATTTAAATTGTCTGTTAAATTCATGTTGCGTGAAAAAAAACTCAAGGTAACTATTTTCAGAATCAGTGATATGCAAGACAAAGCCAGGCATAAATAAGCTATTTAAAAGAAACCATTTTCTGTGGCATGTCTGCACTTAATTCAGGCTGCAAGAGAGCGAGAGAGAGCAAGACTTTCATCAAATGTGATGCAGGCTGAACATGTCACTGCAAAGCTGGTGGTTGAATTTAAGAAATTTCAAACTTATGGCTAAGCTCCAGAGAGAAATGTTTAAGTAATGTTAGCTATGCATGCTAATTTCTAAAATAAGATACTAAAGCAAGTTTAGAAGTCAGCAATCATTTTGTCTGTCTTAATATAATATAATAGTAAAACCATTATTGTTTCTCTCACACAGTCATGTAATGTCATCTCCGTCACAATTAAAGACAGCTCAAGGCAGAAAGACTAAAAAAATTACAGGCTGTTTGTATGTCTTTAGTTCTTAAAAAGAAATCAGAATAATCTAAAGTCCATATCCGCAGGGTAAAGTCTGGAGTTTGAAAATAGGCCACAAAATTCTGATTGTTGCATCTTTAACTAGATGAATAGAAAAAAGCTTCTTTTAGTTGTCTGTCTCAGCAGGATTGGGAAACTTTAAAAGTAGCCAGAGGACAGTGGAGGACTCTTTTCCCACGCCCCGTTGAGTTGGAAGCATCTTCAGAAGTGCTTCACTTTTCAATGTTTGTGTGGCACTAACCATCACACCGACACCTTTCTCCTGCTTGGAGAGCCCTCCGAGGGCCCCTCTAATGCTCAAACAAAGAATGGATTACACTCTTGGTGTGTTTTTTTTTCCTGACAATTTCTTTGGGGATTTAATTTGCATTTATTTGTCTTCTGTGTGTGTAGAAAAAAACTGATGTTCATTCTCATTAATATGCATCCATCTGTGTGTCATTTTGAATTTGTAAAACAATGTGGTTGTGTTCCTCCATGTTGGATGAGCTCTCATCTCAAACAACAAAGAAGACATAGCAGTGTATGTGTGTGTGTGTGTGTGTGTAATAAATCCTCCTTGTCATCCCACTCTTGACCTCGCACTGAACACTAGTGGCTAGCGCTTGAGCAGCCCCTCCAAGACGCATCATTCTTCAGTTTGGTAGACATCCCGTTGGCCCCCTCCCCAGTTCTCCCATTAACCTGTGATACGGTGCAATCAGATTTCTCTCAAGAGATAAATGGTCTCACAGCAACCACAAGAAGTCTATAATTTATTAGAACACTGGGTTAAAAAAAACAGTCAAAGTTTTAGCAAACATTCCTGTTTTAGCAAACATTCACAATAAGAAATAAATCAATTAATCGTAAATCAATTAATCGTATTAATCAATAATTTCCATTTGCATGATTGTTTGTTTACCTCGTGTCTCTCTCTCTCTTTCAACTAAAGACCGGATGACAGAAGTCTGGTCAAGTGATCTCAAATATCCAAGTTTGTGAAGGACATTTTATTTGTTGTTTCGGGTATTTTGTTAATCTATTTTGGATATTTGAAATGTTTTTCAATTCCAGGAAATTAAAGTTTGTTAGAAATTAAAGTTCATTGATCTTTGAGAGGGTGTATTTGCATAATTATGCAATTTTCATTATAAAACTTGAAAATGGTCTCAAAACAACATTACCGTTTATCACAATAACTCCTGGGACAATTTATCATCCAGCAAAATTTATTATCATGACAAGCCTGTTGAAGTTGCAACTTGCTAAGAAAATTTCACCAATTATTAATAGTGGGGGTGTAGGAACATATCTGAATTTAGAATATTTGGCCATCAGTTTATAACATTAAGCTGAAACACACTTGAACGTGACAAAGAAATCTGTAAGGAGTAAATTTTTTCACAGCACTGTAAAAAGATGGAAAGGGATCATTTTTCCCTTTGCTACTTTACTATGGTACCTGTTAGGTAGCAAAACTCTGTACATTTAAATTGTATCAATAGACAGAGCTAACTCTACAGTCCCTCTTTTTAATTCTAATTGCGTATTTGGTGAGAATGCAAACTCTGCATTTAGTATTTTTCCAGGCAGTCCTGCGAGGGTCTATTCACCTGGCTGAATATGAGCAGGAGGCTTGTGCAAACAGACTCTGTGGCCTTGTAAAAAGGCATCAACTGAAAAGAGGATGAGATTAAAAGCTTTTTTTTTCTTTCGACTCACAAAGAGACACATCCGAGTCAAGAACACTTGTATAACGAAGAACTCAGAGACACGAAATTTGAAAGGCTGACGTGTAAATGCTCTTTTTGCTGCTGATTCTGGTAGCAGCAGAAAGCAGAGCAGAGACTGGAGTCAAGAATCAGAAGAATGGATAGCAAGGCTGAAAGGCTTGTGCAGAAATGGCATATTAAACTAAATTTTCTTAGAGCCCGCCAAGGAAAAGAAAAGTCCACATGTCGAATCTTCTGAACCTTTGCACATATTTTGACATTGCAACTACAAACTTCAGCAACATTTAACATGTAACATTTATTGGAACTTTATGTGATAGAACAACACAATTAAGTGCATAATTGTGATGTGCAAACTGAATTACACATGGTTAAAAATGTTTTACAACTAAAATCTGAAAAGGGTGACATGCATTTGTGTCTAACCAGCTCGCCTTCAGAAGTGCCTGGAACAGTTGGCCTGACTGTAATTAGGTCTCTGTATAAAAAAAACAGCTGTTCTGTAAAGGCACAAAACAGCATCCTGGAAACCAAGGAGCACATCACACAGTCCAATCTGCATGAGCGTAAGCATCAACTTACAGATAGACTTGCAGTAAACACTGAGTTTTTTTTATTTAAAAAAAAAAAAAAATTCAGATAAAAAAAGATGGTAATAGAAACTACAAAGTCCTCGTCTCACTTTTTGATGGGTTAAAAAGTAGCATTGTGTGGATAACGCCCGTCAGCTACAGAGCATCAGTCTGTTCAGGAACAACCTGCCCCTTGAAATCTGTTCTGCAGAGACAGTACAGTCTTTTAAATCCTGCTTGAAAACTTTCTATTTTCCACATTGCCTTGTTATTCTAGTTCTGCTGGATTCTAATCAAAGCCTGCATGGTGGTGCAGTTGCTATCACTGTTGTCTTGTGCTAGTTTTATCGTGGAGTTTCATGGTCTTCCCATGTTATTGAAAAAAAAGGAAAAACAGGTCTTTTTTGGGGCCTGTTTTTCAATCACTTTTAGCTAATTGTTTTTAAAGTAAATTATAAAGCATCTTAACCAATGTTTTTTGCTTTGAAGTTAGCTAAACTAAGTACCAATGTACCTTTAAATTCCTCAGCACCACCAACTGAATCATCCCTCTAACGTTTCCTTCCTGCGACATCGATCGTCGGAGTGTCTCCATGGCTGCATGGTTGGAGCGTCCCAGCAGTGACTCTCCATTTACGGCGATGAGCTGGTCATTGATATGCAGCCGCCCATCCTGTAAACGCACGACATTTTATTTCAGACATATCAATAATCAAAAAAACAAGAAAATCCACACCTCAAAGACCAAAACACCAAAAGTCAACACCAAAAGATCACATGGTGCAGTATTCTCATGCACATACTCACCCATACTCCCATGACTAAATGACACAACTCAGCCTCCACCACAGTGACTCCCACTGTTGGACATCTCTTAAAGATTATTCCCAATGCTTTCTAATTAAGTTATAAGGTCTGTGGCACAAACAGCTGCAGTCAGAGTGGTTTAACGTGTATAAATTTGCTTGCCTTTTTGTCTTAGCTGTTAAGAAGCATCATCTGCTTCCTGATGAGGAAAAGGTCAGAGGTGAACAGAAAAGGAGCAGAAAGCCACAGGGAAGAAGAAACATTTGAAGTGACCCAGTGAGACCATCTGGTAGTCAAATGTTTATTTTCTGCTTTTTATCTCCATGATGTTACGCTTTGATCCTTTAAGCCATAAAGTGCACCTGAATGCAAGTGAGGCAGTAAGAGACAAACCATATTTACCACTGTAATACAGAGTTAGTTAAGTATTCAGGTAAAGCATCTAACCTTGAAAGTTTTCACATCTTTTTACACACAAACTTCAGTGAATTGAATCAGGATTTTATTTCAGAAAGCAACATAAAGCTATTGATAAATATGCAGAGGAAGGAAAATGATACAAAATTTCCCTTTTTTATACAAATTCCTTTGTAACCAATCTCACCAAGTCACTACTTTCTATAAGCACTTAGAATTATAGCTACGGGTCTTTCAACCTTGTCTCTACCGGCTTGCAAAAGGATTGAAGTTTAGTCACACTAGAAAAAGAGTAACTTTGAAGTGTTATCATGAGTTCACAATTGAATTTGGCTCTTGACTTTGACTGGGACATATTCAGAGAATTTGCTTTGACATAACCATCCTATTATAGCTCTGCCTTTATGTTTAGAGTTATTGTCCTGCAGGAAGATACCCTGTGTCCCAGCATCAAGGATCCACTGGATTGCCCTGTATTTAGCTTCGTCCATCTTCTCTTTGGGGTTGACCAATTTCCCTACCCCTGTTGAGCACAACTTGATCTGAACACCATATTTTTCTGCATGGATTATGTGTTGAGGCTGTTAGTTTTGCACCACAGGGTTTTCCAAATAGGCAAAAAGGTTCTGATATATTGTCATCTAACATTTTTTCTACCTATGTCCACTACAGTGGACCACCAGTATTAGGGTTAGGTACCACAGTCACCCGCTTTAATATGCAGGCAACTGCATATTAAGTATACTTTAATATGCATTATTTTGCACAGTGGAAACCGCTTTGGGACAAATGATCATATCTTTCTTAACTCTACCCTTAGGGTGTTCAGCCAATCAGTGCCAAGAAAAATGGTGCACCTGAATTGCTTACTTCATAATCGCCAACCAATAGTGTCTTATGTACCATTGAGTTTAAGTATTTCAGCTTCCCAAGTTGCTTTCTTTTTTTTTTTTTTACAATATTTCAGATATGCTCTGCGAAACCATTTGTGAATAGGTGGGTTGTCTGCGAATAATCTGAAGCCATGTTTCTCAGAAAAATTTGCAAATACTGAACCTCAAATACAAGAGGATGGCCTTCTTTCAGGAATTTGTCATTCACACACAAAGGCCAATCATCATCCTGTTAACAGACTCTCTCCTCTGAGCTGTAGCTACTTGTAGCTTTGCTGGATGGCCATGTCTTTGAAGGTTTGCTGCTGTTATACTCATTTCATTTTCAAATGATGGACTGACCAATCTAGAGTGTGTCCAAAAATTGGGACATTGTTTTATAACCTAACCCTGCTTTTAAACTTCTTCACAGCTGTTCCCCTAACCCATCCTCTGTGTTCCTTGTGTTTCATTTTGCTGTTCCTGTAAGGTTTTTTGCATGGCTACAAGTGAACTCTGGTTAACATTTAATAAAATGGATAGTAACTGTGCACCCCAATTTTACTTAGATTTTTGAAAAGCATGTATTCTTTTATTTCACTTCCCCACTTAGCACTACTTTTTGCTGGTTGATCACAAAATACCAAAAATATGTTGAGGTTTGTAGTTGTTATATGACAGAATGTGAAAATCTCAACGGTGTACAACTAAACAAACAACACTGTTGCAAGGCATCTTAAACTGAAAGATAATAAATGGCTTTAAATTGTGTTTTTGATTAACTGTATGTCACCTTGTATGCAGCTCCTCCATGAATGATGGATTTGATGAAAATTCCCAGATCCTCTCCAGTCTCCCTGGACTTGTTTCCCTTCAGGCTGACCCCAAGTCCCGCCGAGCCAGTGTCATTGAGGGGAACCTCAAACATCAGCTGCTCCTTCCCGTTCTCCAAAACCACGCCACGCAAACGAGACAACTCGTCTTTCTAGGGGAAAAAAGAAGAAAAAGATCCTACAGATCAGGTGAGATGCATTAATGATATGAGGAGATGGCTGAAAACTGGGTGACAGAGTTCATCTTATTGGACGTGAATAGTCTACAAAAGCTAAACTAAAAGCTTTTCCATTTTCGAGAAAGAAGCACAGGGTGCTTTTCAGCTAAATTTCTGTATGACTAAAAAATGGTCTGAAGAAAAACAAGTCTAAAGAAGAAGAAAAAAGCCATTTGGACTGTCTGCTTTTATGCACCAATTTCTCCCTCTTTCAGCTCAGCAATATCAATAAAAGTTCTGCATTTTACAAGAGGTAATTGAAGAATACAGCCAACACAGAGAGCCTGAAGGACAAAGGCAGAGGAGAATATAAAAGAGAACAATTGTAAACCTGACAAAAAAGAAGAAAAGAACCACAGATGGATTGTTGAGGTAAAAAAAAAACAGACAAACAAAAAGATGGTGAAAAACACCATATCATTAGGGCAGCTGTATGGCAGTAATCACCGAGTGTGGGACACAGTTAAAGGAAAAAATACTCTAAACAAAGAGTGTCCAAATAAAAGTGTGTGTTTGAAGCCTGTGATTGCTCAGCAGGAGAGCTGTCATGGTTTCAGCTCATATGGAATATATTTTTCCAATAAGACTTTGTTCTTGGATAAATTTAGTAATTTTATTTGAAACATAATTGTGAAATGTTAGAAATAAGTGTTTTGTTGTATTTTCTAATATACCTTCCAGTCCAACAAAACTGATCGAATAAAACTAAATTTAAAATTCAAAACAAAACAAAAGATCTCTGATACACTACATGATAAGATACATGGTGAGAATGAATCTCAACATGTCAACACAGACATGTTGAGATTCGTTCAACAAATTAGAAAATAATTTGCAAGGATAAAGCAAGGATTAAACATATTTTCCATTAAGCCCACATTTGTATTTTTTTTCTTGGTCTGATATAATATTCTGTTGTTTTTATTGGTAGATAATTATCATGATCAAGAGAAACAAAGGTCCTAAAACATCAGTCTGTCTGAATAATCTATATAATGTGCTTCATTTGGGAATGATGTTACTTTTCAGTAATATTCTAATTTAATGAATGGGTCTGCATCTTGTTTGTATTTCGGAGTGTTCAAGTAAATCAGTTGACATTTGACAGTGGAATGTTTTCCTTCCCTGCAAACTAATATCCAAATGAGGAAGAAATGATATACGTGCCATCATGGTCATTTTCCAAATATTATTTGGCCCTGACCTCCTAACTGGTATTGCGTTCTAGGTCGCAGTCCCACTGGATAACTAAGATTGCTGGAGCTAAGGTCACAAACTAATAGCTGGAAATAAATGTGTTTCTCAGAATATTAAATATCTATAATAAATATCCATTTGTCCACATGAGTTCGTAGGACAAGAAAATTTTCCCATAACAGTGAATTTGCATAGTGTACTTAAGTATATTTTGTACAAATTTTGGCTTTATTTTTGCTTTACAAATATTAAATGATTGAGTGTGTGGTGTGGCTCTTCTTAATTTTAAAATAAGTTTTGCATTAAAGTATTATAGCTTTGCACAACTTGATGAACTCGTTTTTTGTCCTTTGCTTTGCTCTTACATATTTACTAATATCAAGGTGCAAAATTTAACACAACATTCAGTTCAGAGGGAGGTCTAATTGGTTTGATCAACAGAAGGAGTATTAATTAATTTAATATTGTTTAATTTTAAAAAATCAAACAATTTGAGAGTAACAAATATGAATACAAAAGTTGCAACATATTTGTTATACTGAACAAAGCAATGTATTTATGTTTTCTTTAATTTAATCTAAATTCCTGCAGCTGTAGATTTGTCAGTCTCACAGACTGTCAATATCTGTTTATGTAGCTGTCAATAAAAATGGATGAATGCAGTATGTGTATGAGATTGTGCATTTTTGTGGGTCAGGAGTGTTGGGTTTAAACACTGCTGTTTGCCTGTGGGGATTGTAGGTTTAACAGCGTTAAGCCGACATAAAGTCCTCAGCTCTGCAGAAAACTGTTTTCCCTGCTGGAAGAATAACTGACTGTCCAGACCCGATAGGAAGTTCCCCGACCTTGGAGAAAGAGAAAAAAAAAGAAAAAATAAACTGGTGGAAAATGTTAGCCATGCTCTGCTTATAATTGCAGTGAAAACGCTTTCACTGCCTGAAACTTTTTTTACAACATCCATTTTATTTGTTTTCTGCCACTTTTATTTGGTTTTACTCCCATCCTTTGTTATTCATGATTTTAAGTTCCCTTAAGCTTAAAAGATAACAAATGCTAGAGCAAATTCAACTTAAGCAAGGGTACTCAGAAGAGCTTACATGGTTTCCCTTCACATGCAAATACATGTTTGGCTGATGAAAATCTATTTGCATACAGTAACTGAGCTTTAATAACTTAATTTTTTACTATAATTTTGCGGGAAATACTTCAGACCTGTCTATTTTTTGGAAGTCTCTGCAGTAAAACAACTTGGCTTGACTTAGCATTGACCTTAAACAAGTCTTTGTTTTTTCATGGAACATTAGACAAGCACAACATACAAACCTTTAACTCACAGAACACTTTCATAAAACATTTCTATTATTCCAGCTATGCAGCTATGATAGGAACACATTTTCTGTGTAATGATGAAAGCACAAACTGCAGTGAGCCTCTGTATTTCTGTTTCCATTCGTGGCTATAAAAGGTGTTTGATTCTTTGCTACATTAACTCTATCAAATCCACCCAATGACAGAAAAAGCCGTTTGCACAGATGAACCTTCTCGTGCAGGTCGTTTAACATTTAAATGGGTTTGCCACAATGATAGATCTACAGGAGGCCACGCTATCAAAGAGACAGCTCAGTCGGTGAGTGAGTTTTATTAAACAGAGCCAGAAAACGTGCAGTAGAGAATGATGGAAGGACGCATTATGTGAAAATGAGTGAGAACACTCAACTACTTCACCTACATCACCTCTACAAGAGAAATGAAGTGTGAGATGGAGAGAGACATAGAGAAAGACTGGATGACATGAGAAATAAGAAGAATAATGATTATAATTTGAGTTGTCAGGATAACATAAGGGGTCTACTTAAACATAGTTTTGCCATGGTATTTAATAAAATGCCAATGTTAAAAGCTGCATTGCTATAGGTCATGTCCAAAGGTTCAGGCACCATAATAAAGCAAAAATAATCAAGTTGGACCATGTCAACATGGACCAAAATCTGAGAGGAATGTTTCTGATTCTACACTGAATTGAGGAAGGTCTAAGGGCAAAAGGTGGTCAGAAGCAGTACTAGAAAGGTGTTCAAAGGTGTGGTGAGTGTATATTATTTCTGACCTTTCAACACCATCTCCCAGAAGAAGTGTCTCTGGGAAAAGGGATGTCTGAATTTCCTTCCTGGACTTGCTGACCCATTCTTGGACTAAGCAGAACATAACAGCTTCCCATTTCTGAAAATTACTGTCCAATCACTGACCACTTGAGACGAGTTCACAAAGTGAAATACCATCAATAGTTTCTCGAAATGGCCGGAGTAGTAATGTTACATAGTTTTAATGTTAAACAAAGCATCTGCAGTCCTACAGAGGGTGGACGACGAAATAAAATTACATGTTAAAAATGAAAGGCTTCTGATGTTAGTGGAGATGGTGTCATGATGTTGCAAGACCAGTTTCTGCATTCTACAAAACAAAACATTAAAGGTTGCACAGAATGTCATGTTGGACTCCAAAATGGTGCACAGTGTTTGCAATTGGACAACAAACGTAGTAGGGCAGAATTGTGAGAAAAATAAAAAAGATCAATGGATTCTGCTGTAAAAAGCACAGGCAAATGCAGTTGTTACAATCTTAAAACCACAGGCTTGTGTGCAATTTGAATGAAAACTGCCATATAAAGGGCTAATTATAATTGTAATATTTAAGCATTTATTGTTACAGAAAAGGCTGATATGCAGTCTTCAAACATAACCTGCTAGACACTATTCGAAGAGGTTGACTATTTTCCTTCACTTTAAAATTCCCCTTTACGATTCCACAAGGTGAGGTCAGGCGAGGTGAGGAAACGGGGTTCATCTCATTGTACTTTAAGGTCTTTACTGGCTTGCTTTGATGCATGTAATTGAGCATTGTCGAAAATAAAATGCATGCCTTCTTGAGCAATGCTGACTTTTTCTGGTACCACAGTTTGAAGGAAGTGTCTTCTAGTTGCAGTTAAGGAACATGACATGGCTCTGCAGGGGAGTGGCTTCTTGGTAGTTTCATATCTGATTCTTCTGGATCTTTCTTTCACCCAACATGTCTTGCATCCCAGTTGATTGTATACAACAGGTTGTATCTTTAAGATACAACCTCCCTACATAAACAAATACCACACCTAATATGCTCAAGATGAATAGGTATTGAAGTATGCATAACTTAGAATTTGAAAATATATATAAAAATGACATGGCCAAAAGGCTCATTATTATTTTGAGCAAGAAGCCCATATGCTGCGTTTTAAGAACATTTTTGTTCAACCTTATTTACTTGGCATTATTAGGTTTTTGTCCTTCATGAAATGGAAGACTGCATAGCAACCCTGTAAGGAACAACCACAGACCATACATACGAAACAATGAAAGAAGGGGCCTTGTGAATCAACACCTGAAACCCACCTTGCTGTGACAGAAAGGTGCTCTGTAATGTCTGACTACTGCCACGGTTTCATATAAGCAAGAAGGAAAGTTGGAAGTATATTTTTCTGATTTCGTTGTCTACAAGGAACAACTTACAGCAAAGCTAAGTCTTTATCTCTAAGAATAACAGCAGCATTGTGAAATATCCAAGCTGATCCCCTGAGGTGTGCAGTCGAACCTTACGTTGGCGACCGTTGGCGTCTCTCCTGTGGTCAACGCTTTAAGACACAACAGTGATGTTGGACGATAAGAGGATGAAGGAGCTGAAAGGCCCTTGATAAACAGCAGAAAGACGTGAGATGAGACAGAAAACCACAGAAGAGAGATGTGATACCCTTCTTGACTGCTCTCCACTGGGATGATGGCAGCTCCTGCAGAGACACCAAGCTGCCAAGTGTGTGTATGTGTGTCTGTGTATAAACAGGTCTCAGAGTGGTGTAACAGATGGGGGATCTACTGTAGTGACTGTGAGGTCACACTGGTGACAGTCTCAGTGCGATGCACTCTCTCACACGCACAAAGAAACAACAGACTGAGGGGAAGAAGCACACCAATGCACAGGCTTGCTGGTAGTGATGGATGAGGCTTAATCAGAGTAAAGAAACTGTTCAATACAGTTGCTTTGTTAAGAACATGCTCTGTCACCAGTTACTAACTGTTTACTGATTTCATGCCGATGTGAGTGTGAGGAACATCTGGCACTAAAGATTTTTTTTTCCCCTTTTGTTAAAATAGGGACAGAGAGAAGAACAGATTGGCAGAATAGGAGGTCAAAAGATGACTAACAAAAAGCCCATAGAAAACAAATTTACACATTTTTGCAGACTAATTAAAAAGCGAAGCAGAGCTGTAAAAATATATATATTTACTATCTTATTATAAATGTGTAATACTTTGTGATCATGTCAGGAGAGTTCAAAATTGAAACAAACCTACTAGAATGGATCAAACTAGTAATGTTCAAATTCAAAATGCAGAAAACATCCTTTTTGCTTTGTAAAAGAACAAAATATCAGTGTCTGATCACTGGATTGGTTTATACTATGAAGTTCTGGATGGATCGACACTAGGCAGTATTAACTAGATATGTTTTCTTTAAATGTGCCCTGTTTTACACTGCTCTTTGATCCATTTGGGACAATAGAAAGTTTGGCGGTTTTATTTTTTTAAGTCTTTAGGTTGGGAATGACAGGATAGTACATTTTAGTCAAAGCAATCCCTGTAATGGAGTGATTAAGGTCACAAATGGGACATCATGGACATCTACGTCACTGGCCTTACCCTCTATTCAAGTTAGAGCTTAATCTTTGGCTCAGTGCTGCCCGGCGATCCAAAATGTCTAAGAATGCAATATAAATTTTATTGGTCACATGTACCATGATGTGAATTGATGTAAAATGGCTTGGGGACACAACTCATAAACACTCATCAGGTCCTGCATGACTGACCACTGTGTACTCATTTTTGGGGTGTTTTTTAAAAAAAATAATCTTATGTATTTTTAGGTGCCATTCTCTTTGTTCAATTGATGACAGATGAAATTTTGCCTGTGACACCACACAAATAGTTCATTAATGTGAACTGACCCTGTAGGAACATAAAACATACAGTATATGAAAGAACAACAAAACATAAGGGGGGAGAAAAAAAGACATGTTTGAGTTATCTGCAGGCAGAAAAGAGGATATTTGTGTCGAACATTAGTTCCGAACCACTAGTCAACTCAGCAGGCATATCCCTACTCATATGCAAAGAAAATCACTGCAGAAAAAAAGGTTTCACACTGTATAAACGAGCAAGTGTGCGAGTTTGTGATGTGTTTAGCCTACACACAGAGAGCCAGCACAGCATGATGTATACTTGCTATACCGTGGACTGTGTATGAATATGATGTAAGTCACAGATCGGCAAACTGAGTGAGAGCCTGATTGCATGTAGAGGTGGTGTAACGTCTTTGTTCTACAGCGAGTATAGACATTAGCAGACAACACCAGATGGTCGGCTAAAATGAGACAACGGAAGAGGGGGTGGAGAAGAAAGACAAGATCATTCCATCATTTCCGCGACATTCTTCTTCTGCTTCCCTCCCGCATAAACACAAACAGGTACAAATGCGAAGAAAGCAGAAGAGCTTATTTGTGTTTAAAGTCTGTAGGAACAGGCTTTAAAAATGCTTTGCATTCTGTATCAAACAGCAATGTTACAAATGTTATAAGAGTTAATGAAGACTCCAATAAAGCAGCTTCAATAAAACCTCTAAATTATCAGCACTAAAATTTACACATAGCTCAATAATTATAGTAATAGGTACCCAAGAAGATATTTTCATTTTTAAATACAGGCTGTATAAGTCAACAGCAAAACCTCAGAGTTTGTTGAGAAAAAATGTTGACTGTAACTGTGCAGACCTTTAAGTATTTATATTGCTGAAGCATCCTTTCAGCTTACCACATACTGACTTATGAGCCTTCACCCACTGTTTTCCAAATTATCCAGATTTGAGAAAAGTTCTTCGTATGAGCCCATGGATCTTCTGCCAAATTTAGTTCAGGGCTTTCATAAAATATGATTTTCTCCAGGTGAGGCTGTAATTGCTCTTCATCTCCAGCTCTCTAACAGATACTTCAAAGCTTTGGGTCAAAATTGACTGGTATCTGAAACTAATTTAAACTTTATTCACTCTATAGGAAAGAAGACCCACATCATGATGCTGCCACCACCCTGTCTCCCTGTGAGTATGTTCTTTTGATAATATGTTGTTTTGAATGCCAAATGTACATCTATGTGTTCAAAATGTTCCAGTTTGGTTTCATTGTACAAGGTTTTGTCTTGCAACTATATTTTTTGGATCAGACAAATACAGAATACATGAAATTGTTATCAAATGCAGAACGTAAATCTGGTATCATTACCAGACTTACGGCAGGATCTCTGACTAATTTCTGCCACATCTTTCATTTTGTATTTATGAAAAATAGATTGTGTAAGTGTAAAAAATGTGTTTGTCCTGAGACAGGTGGATTTTATCTCAGGTTTCTCTGTGACTGACAGCCGATGTGAATGCAAATAGAGTTTGTGTTTCAAAAAGCATTCGTTTAAGATTGTACAAATTAACCAAATCCAACCAGGTTATTACATTATTTAAATTTTTTATCCAACAGATTTGTTTGCTTTTAAGATACATTTTATACTAAAGGGTTAAAAAAGCTTTTATTGTCTTGTTATTTATGTCAACATTATTATGACTTTTTAAAGGTGGTGTCCACTGAATTTTCATGTCAGAAACCACAGCAAACGTATGCAAATATCCTTCAATAGTGCACAACCGATTCACAATCTCTTCATTAATTAATGATTCAGCACATGAGCATATCTATGAACTTTAATTTGAAAATAGGTATACACAGCTTCAGAAACAGACAACAGGAACTTAGAACAAAGCTTTACCCATTGTAAAGCTTTGCCCATGGGGCAGAGTGAGCTGTAAAGTTTTCTGAGAAAGGTAACACTGACATTTCAGGAAAATATGTCTACTATAAACAAAGAGTAAATACAAGACATGGTGGTCTATATAAAAACAACAGCTATGGCTTGCAGCACTCCAGCATTGCTTGCCAATTAGTTTTATAGTATTTGGTGAACTGAAATGCAGAATCAGAGTTGAAAAAAATCTGGCATTTTTGTATACACCCAAAAAATGCATCCTTGGCTTTCACAGGCAGCAAACTATCCGAGAGTTCAGACATGCACACACGATCAAATCCTGGATACATTAACAAATTATACTAAATGTTAACACATGCTCGCACACTAACACTTCACTGCTTTTCCTGTCTGCAGACACAGAGTTTCCTATGGGGCTCAGAGTCACATGCACATGTTTGTGTTTGGTCGCCTGGCAGCAGTTGAGGAAACATCAGTCGACAGGAGCGGAAAGAGGCACAAAGGGAAGAGGCATAGAGAGCAACTTAAAAACAGAATAAGACACATTTAGGAAGAGGAAACATAAACCTCAGACGTGAGTTATGTGTAAAGAGAGGAGGCAAATTTAATTCTTCTAATCAAATTTTGCCCCTAAGTTTAGAAAAATAAAATAACTTTTTACTGAATAGCATATTCTGCAAGTGTGCACAAGTAGAAGAAAAAAATTACATTGGAAAGTAGTGGAAATTTGTGACAATTATCAGCATTTTTTTTTTTTGTGATGGTAAAATCATCCAGTTCCATAAAAAAGACATCCAGGGAAGGGAAGCATTAATTGATCTTATGTTTATTTTTCATATTTGGAAATATAAAGAAATAAATGGTTTTCACTTTTATTTTAAAGTGAAGAAAGAAAGACTGTCAACAGCAACAAAAAACTCCAGACCAAGTGTCATTGAGTGAAATAAAAATCTGATCCCACAGGAAACATGTCATGACACGCATCACAACCTTAAATAGTCAAGTTTCCAAGTGTAGCCATCTTTGACAGACATTTCCACCCAATCCCACAATAAGACAAAGGCTTTTTGAGGTCACCATGTGATGCCACAAAGGCAAACTGAAATTGTTAGGTTTTACTGGCTTTCTATATTTGTTTGAAGATTTAGTAAGATGTTCACATTTAAGACAGAAATAGAATTTTCCAGTTTCAAGTTGGAAAAACTCCTAACAAATTGCAAACCTGAAAGAAGAGGTAACTTCTTTTGGTTGTTTTCTAACCTGACATTAAAATACACCAGCCATTCATAGAAAAACTATTTCTTCTACATTTTTGATTAGTTGTAGTTTTGTGAATCTTTCAGACAAAACAATCCATATGTATTATCAGTAGTAGCTCTTAGATTGGTTAATGAGTAAATTCACAAATCCCTGTTTGTTTATAAAGACTCAAGTTTGAACTCCAACCATAAATGGAGTACAGTCAAAAGAAGCAATGAGAAATTATTTTGATGAAGTAAGGATTAGGGGCCCACAACAACTCATTTTCTTGGTTGTTGGAGTTTATTTCCTCCACATTACAGTTTTGTTTGGTTTTTTTTACCTTGCAAATAGCTGAGTACCGCCCACGACCGCCCAACAGCCACCAGTGCAACTTGCATCATGGACTTCGAGTTTGGTCAAAGCTGGAAAACCTTTTCTTGTATCAGTTCTGCACACATTTAACTTGGGATTTTGACTAAACACTTCCCTACTCAAACCTTCAGTTCAATTGAAGCAGTTTTTTTGGGTTGATGACTAGAGACTAGTAATCTTCATGTGCTTCCTCTTTTGCCACTCTATTGTTGCCTTGCTAGGTTATCTTGAGTTCCTGATATGCTGGAAGATTAATCCACAACTAAACCCCACTGGTCAGGTTGAAAGATGAAGTTTTTATTTCAAGCTGTGACCATATTTGGCCTTCCTCCGTAAGCCCTCAATGCTGGTGTTCCATTCATCCCATTAGTATACCGGTCTTAACCAGTACCTTTAACAGAAGACAGCCTCAAAACATAATGTTTCCATTTCCATGTGTGACCAGTGGAAGATCTCACTTCTCTATGTTCTTTCTCTTTGTAAACATGGTAGGATGAGTTGAAAGACTTCAATTATAGTATCATCTAACCGCAGAACTTTCTCCAAAACCTTTAGTGAATGATTCAGATGTTCACTGACTCTAGGAAGGCCTTTACATGCTTCTTCTTTAGCAGACTCCCATGAGGATCCACTCATCTTGCAGATGAGTGGATCTGAAGCTAGGATTCAGTGTAAATTCATATTTCTTCAATTTCTCCAAATAATTACACAAATATCAGTCACCTCTCCAAACTTCTTTCTCGTGGTTTCAGAGTCCATTCCAGCCTTGTTCAAAAACCCAATCTTGTCCTTGAGATCACTTGAAGTCTCTTTAGTCGTTCATGTGGTAGAAGGGGATTTTAAATTGGAAGAAATTGATTTTATGGGCAGATGTGTTTTATTTCCATAACAAGATGAAATAATTCATTGACTGATTGATCAGTGTGCCACATGGCCAATCTGTTGGAGCCTGAATTCTGGCTTATCTGGAGGGAATCAAATATTTATTTAACTCAATGACACAATCAGATTATAACCTTTATGTATTTCCTTTGGACTTTTGACTTATTATTTGGCTTCCCACATAATATAATGATACTATCGTGAAGGAGAGACAGATAAAGAGAAAACTATCATTAGCAAAGATATGTCATTTTGTAATTGGTGAATTAAAATAAAAAGAACACAAGGCTACATATTTTTTTACCAAAGTGTGTGAAATTAAAGATGTAAAAAAGCTGTTTGTTAGAGCAAGAACTGTTTCTGATATGAAAAGTCAGAGAAAAGTGAGAAAAATAAAACCAGAGAGAAAAAAAGATGTTTATTGAGAATATTAGAACAGAGGTGAAATTTAGCATAATGTGTGAAAACATTTGCAGAAAGAAATCAGACCTGAAGAAATGTTCTAACCCTTACAAAGAGATTTGTCCATAGCGGGATAAAGCAGTGGTTCATTACTGCAGAATCAAGCCAAATTTCTTTGAAAATTCAAATGAAACAAAATTACTGGAATGAATAAGACACTAGAGCCTTTTAACTGACTGGTGATTCTTCAAGCCAACAGAAAGTCTTGTTCTGCTTGCTGCCATTTTAACACTGGGACTGGTTCTTACCATTTCTCTGGGCAGGAACATCTCATCCTGCCGTAAAACCACCAGGGACACAGTCTCTCCCTGACGAGTGCTGCGGAGCATACACACCAGCTCCTCCTGGCCCACCCCGGTGATATCCACACCGTTTACCTATGCACACACATATAAGAAACTTGTCTCCAGCAGATTTGTTGAGGTATAACAAAAACCATTCGGGTAAGCTTCGCTCTACCTCCAGTATGCGGTCTCCAGACTGAAGCCGTCCATCTTTGACAGCAGCTCCTCGTGGCAGAATGTTTTTGACTAGAATAGGACCCGGGCCGTGTATTGAGGAATCCCTGGTTACGACAGTAAATCCAAGACCTTCTGAACCTACAATCACATCCACAGAGAGATGCAGAAATCTGAGCTTTTCTCCAAAGGTCTGAATATATTTCAAGAGGATTTTAAGGTGAAAATCTGAATTCAATGTCCCACACACAGGTACTTTATTCTGAGAGCTTAGGTGTAGTGTTGTTGACTCAGCTCCTGACTCCATATAATGTACTATGTCTGTGTTAACTTTAAGTATTGGAAGATTGAGTATGTTGCTTTAAATCCTTTAGATACAGGTGCAGCAACACATCTGCAAGCATTAAGGGGGTTCAGGAGAAGGTCAGAAAGGACAGCAGGAAGAAAAAACTAGAAGGAAGGAAAGAGGAAGCCAGGAAGGAAGGACAAATAGATGAACAGATAGATGGAGAAAAGGAAAGAAGTGGATGAAAGAAAAAAGAGGGTTCAGGTACAGGTCAAAAAGGATGAGAAGAAGACAAGAGTCCAAGTGAAATCAATGAAACACATTTGAAACATAGAGCCAATGTTCTGGAAAAGAAGAAGATAAAAACAAAATGCTTAATCAGAGAAAATATGTGAACATATAAATGTGTATGAAAGGTTTCACACACATGGCTGTGAGAACAGAAAAAACATTGCACACAGACACAGGGACTGGCTGTGTGGTTTATAGACCTCATTAAGTCTGGTCTCTTTAGCAGAGCCAAGTCAGCAGTTTGGGCTGCTATGAATTCATATCAGCAGAAATGAACAGATCAATAAAGACTTAATAGACCCTGAAGAGAAGGAATGTGGAAGATGGAGAGAGGAAAGCGACTTTGCCTGATAGGTTTACAGAAACAGGAACAAATCCATATGAACTGGTAAGGCAAACACCATGCCAAGTAACAAATTAAAGATTTACAGTTTTAAATACATTTAACTAAAATGAAAAAGGCAAATCCCACAAACCAAGGAGCAACATTAAATGCTGAATGGTTAACTGAAAACGGCCTACAACAATTTAGTCTCACTGCAGGATCTTAACGCAGTGAATTTAGATAAGCCTATACTTTCACCCACTCCCTTGAATATATAAAACAAACGTTTTAACACTATGCTTCATGCTGTAATGTTTTGTATATATTCAAAAAACAAACAAAGATGTTTCCAACCTTTCTTTAAGTCGATTCGCAGCCTTCGCCCTCCTCTTTTATTGGACACCAAGCTGGAGAGTGCCGGACTTTTCCTGTGGAGAGGGCTGTCACCTCTCTCCTTTGGACTCTACATTAAGAACATGCAGCTTTTAGGGGATAGCTTCAAACAAAATACATATAACAGTAACGCTTTTATGTTAAAAAAAACAGCTAAGTTACAAGGTTTCTGCAGGTTTTGTCAACTCAAACTTAAGACTTTTTAACACCTTTGTAAAACCATTATGAATAAAATTTAAGACCTGCATCATGACAAAAATGTACAAAACAATATTGTATTTTTTATATAGTAGTCGAGTTGGAAAAGGCGAATATTATCCAACCAATTGGCAATAACTTACACTTACCAATGATAAATGCAAAAAAGCTAGCTAGATAGGTAGCGAGGGTTTGTTATTAGCTACTTAGCAATAGTCTCAACCACAAAACGTGATGATGATATCTGTGTGCAGCTCAAACTTTTGCCTGACAGAAATGTCCAATGAGAAAAAGTAAACTACATAGAACATACAAGAATAAATAGTTCTGCCACAACAAAATTTGGGCTTGTGATATAGAAGGTCAACTTACATATTTCCTAATAAATTTAAAACATTTTAAGACCCTAGGATGTGTGAAGACCCAGAGTTAAAAGCTATTCTTCAAAAACTCTCCTTTAATCATGAGATGTAGGTCTGCCTGGAACCAGAAGTGCCAAAAAAGCCTTTTTTGTTTATATGCACACAACACCCTGGATGTTCTGGATCATAGACATTTTTTTAAAACTGGAAACTGGATAGATGAATAGAAAGAATGGATTCTGTCTTTTCTCCTCCCTTACAGAATAAACTTATGGATTTTTCCACACAGTTTACAACAAAGTAATTGAATAAATATATCAAATACAATGGTTAAAATAAAAAAAAATGAAAATGTGTAGCTCCTCAAACTGTTTATAGGACTGTACAGAGTTCCTGCATGACCAACAAAACTTATTTTTAATAAACTAAGATAATAAGCTGTTGCTAAGAAACTGTTCCCTCTAAGCCAGTTGTTTTTCAAATGTCAGCCAAGTAACCATAGTGACGTTGACGACATGGTTACATGTGTTCGGGTTTTATGAGCTTTTTAGCTCAAGGAAGAAGGTGGACATAAGGTAAAAATAAAGTGGAACTTATTGCTTTTTAAAGCCACAGGAAAAGAATGAAAAACAAATAAAGGATAGTAATAAATACAGAGCATAGAAAGAACTAAAACTTAGATCATGAACATTACATGATGGTGGGTGGAAACAGACCTGATGAAGGTGTTTTATCTTGGCATGAATGCATGCTGTTTGATATCTGTGCTGTCTGGTTGTTGGTAAGTGAACTGTTGTAATTTTGCTGGATTTTACAACTAAATTGTCATATCCATTTAATGTTGTTGAGGTATTCTTACAGCATATTTGAGTGTTTTTAGTATAACTGAAGCACAACTCACACTAACCGCTTCAAGAATAGGAGTTTCTTCTACAAGTCGTGGAGTTGAATTCTCAGGAGGTTTAAACACAGGTTTGGCTTTGACTGGTGGCGGTGGATCTTTGGCCTTGGTGACACGAGGGCTGCTGTTCGGAGCCGTACTGTTGACACACAGCTGACTGATCAGACTTTTCTCATATCGCTCTCTGTTTGACGAGGACAAAACTTCCAAACGAACAAGTGGGGACCGCATCGCCTGACGAAAAATGTCCTGAGATCTACAAAGAAAAAGAGGAAAAAGAGAAAGCAAAAAAAAAATTGTTAAGTTTGGTGAATGAGTTTTTTGGTTGTTTTTTTTAAAGAAAGCAAAGGAAGTTAACAGATGCAGTGATAATTTCATCATTCATAATAACATCCAAAGAGTACTTATCAGTTTCAGACAAGAAAATTAATTATACTGTGGGAGGGCATAACTGAATTAGGAGAAAAATAGAGATTCAGTTAATAAATCTGATTACACATGATTAATTTAAAGAATATCCCAGATCCTTGGTACTTAAAACTTTAAGAAGTTTGATTTTTACAACTACAAGACAGAATATCAAGGAAATTATAGTTTTAGAAACCGATCCCTTACAATTCGACTGAAACATCATCATTATGTGTGTAAAAGCTTTCCTTTTCCTCCAGATGAATTAGTAAAGGCTATTTGCAGGGCTTTTCTTTTTTATCACCTTCTCTGAGCTCAAAACCAGACAGCCACAACACCTGGACACAGCCATTAGAAACTCATAAAGAATGAAAAAGATCATTTTGCAGGGAATTAATTTAGATCAGATCATGCTAAGCAAGTTACAGGCACTACGGTGTCAGGAGCAATTGGTAATCAGCATCATTCACCGCAGATAAGCAATGGAGTAAATCCAGTTAATTAAAATTTCATTTGATTACACTCCTGTTGTTTTCCGAATAGTTTATGATGATTAGAGTTGACTTTGTTCAAAAGTCAGAAATGAAAAATTCCTCCATGAATTTGATGGAAAAATGTGAAACGGTGAAACTTTGGAAAATTGACAATTAATCTAATGTAAACTACTATGTCATTATATATATTTACATTAAGAGTACAGTCATTTTAGCATCATGGAAAATCAAGTGTCTTAAGGCAATACTTTGCCTTATAAATATAATCTGTGCTGAGACACCATTACAATCCATGCAGTGTATCAATTTTAATGTTACCCTGTGACAGTCTTATTCTACAGCAAAGAATAATTTGCCACAAAGAAGCTAACATCTTCCAAAAAACTAATAATAATTTTCTATTTACAAGAAAAAAAATAATATTTTCTGATTTCGAAACTGTATAAATGTGCAAGAAACAAAGTGAATTTCCCATTAATAAATGCATAAACTACATTACAGTCAGGATATTCTCTGACATTATAAAGTCAAAAATTTGTAAATAAATAAATAAGTAAACAAACAAAAACTCTGCAAGGCCTCTAAGATTTAAGTGTTAAAATTAGGAGGTGAGAATGAGAATATTTTGTAACGCTTAATAATCTTACTAAATTTCTAATATTTTTTGTTCATGCTAATGTCAGAGAATATCTTAGTTCTAAGGTCAGACATGTTGGTCTCAAATCATGGAACATTATCTTTTTTTTCTTGCAAACGTGGAAGCCATATTTGTAAGGTTGTGAACAACATCATCAACGAAACACTAGAAGTTGAACTGTAGTCATGTGACTAATTTGTGGTACTCTCTTTCAGTCCATGGAAAAACCATTTGAACACAACACTCACTCTGCACGAGCATTTATTATTAACAATTGCTTTTGCAGTGATTTAGATTGTATTGACAGTAGAATGAAATTAGATATGAAAGCTGTGTGTTTTGTTATGAGTATGGAGACCATTGTGCTCAGATGATATCACTATTATGTCTGATTGAAAAAGGCGTGCAGCCACATTTGTGTGAAACAGATATTCTAATCAGGCAGCCTCGATAATAATCTGGCATGGACAACGGCTCTGTGTGCATTCACACAAACTTTGCTGCACAATGCTACAGCTGACTGTAGCATTCAGACTCGTTCTGACAAGTCTGAACAAAAGTAGCAGTGCTCTATGTTTGTAAGTGCAAATACAGTTTAGATACAGTGCAGGTGGATCTTAAATAACACAAAATGCTTGTTTTTCTTCTGTTTGATAGATTTTTGTGTTTCTCAGGCAGACAAACTACATTCAAAATCCTATTTTATTAGTCTAACATATATTTTGCCTAACATATATGACCATGTGGAATGAATCTCTACTTATGGAGTGTTACTTTTAGCTATTGAATGACTGAAATAAGTTACCATACAAGTAATTTATTAAGATGCACATTTATTTATTGAACTAGGACTCCTTAATATCTGTGAATCCTAAATTTGTATTGCTCAATTTACTAATAACAAAAGGAACTGGTTATCTGTGATGTGAACAAAATATGCACTCCGGACAATTCTCCTTATATAAACTAAGAAAGTTTCAGTTTCCAGCATTTATGTTAGGCATCTGTGCTGCTTTCTTAGAAAAATAAAAATATGCAAAGTTTTTAAATCAAACAAAATGTTAGCCTCTGAGGAAAAACAGAGATAAACAGCTGCACTCACTGGCTAAATGTCTTGTCCATTAGGTCAGTGTTGTTGATTTTTACAATGCACTCATCCTCCTGGAACAAACCCTCCTTTCTTGAGCGGCTCTCTTCCTCCACACCACGGATATACAGACCAAGAGACCTGTGCCAGCAAGAGATACATAAATATGAAAAACGCTCACATTTTTCTTTAAAGCATAGCATTAATAAAGATTTGATAGAAAATTAAAAGAAAAGAACTCAAAAGTGTTTCACTAAGACTTTTTAGAGGTTGCAATCAATAGGATATGTTATGGTCAGGGCTCCTACATATGTTTCAACAAAAAATCCCAGAAGAGTTCTGAGTTCTTTATGGTCATTTAAAATGTAAAACTCTAAAGTTCACCAGAAATTTATGGGTGATATTTACACACAGTTAGGTTTTGACAAAAAGAAACATAATAATAGTCACAAAAATGGAGAGAAGCAAGAAAGAATAGATAGGACAAAATAGAAAATGATACAAGAATGGACACAAGCAAGAAATAAAAGAAAAAAGGGAATAAACTGAATAGACTGTTCCAAACTGTGTAGCAGCAACACTGAAAATTGTGTTTTCAGTGCCGAAAAAACACAAACACTAAGCTAAACAAGGAACAAAGACAGTAGCAGGTGAGCAGGCAATCAAGCACACCTTCCAAAACACGTGTGTGAAGCGAGGGATATTGCAAACATTATCTGAGCAAAAGTAACATGTGGTAAAAAGAAAATAATAATAAACAAATATATCTTCATAGAGGAGGTGATACTAATCTACAAATACAGTTCAACTACACAAGAATAAAAAAATCAGGGTACAAGAAAAGTGATTGTAAAATGACGAAATGAAACTGGAACAAGGTGATGAGGAAAGGAAGGAACGGACAAGAATGTGTTAAGAATGAAGATTATAAGGACAGTGACAGGGTCCACAAGAGTCACGAGAACAATTATTCAAAACCATCATGCTGTCCTTTAGGAAGTGTCAAAAAAAAAGAGGAAAAACTGCACACAGTCCTTTTTCCTTTTGTTTTCCTTTACTTGGTAGTTCCCACTGTGTCTGCAGAGTTTATACCGAAGTACCGTACTTCCAAAAGCTATTTTGTGTTTCATGGTATATCCAGAATTAGATCTTATGGGGATGTGTGCTTTTTCAGAAGAAACAGTGTGGATGAATGTACACAAAACTCACCGTCCGCTGAGTGAAGAACAGTAGGGAACAACATGAATGCCCAGAGGATTGTCCTCTCCCTGGATCTCCACCACTCTGGTTAGACTAGAGAAACACAAGTAGATGGTAGATACAAAGAGAAAGCAGATAAAAAAGTATTCAACAATAATTTTATTAGACTAATGCTTTTTACCTTTTGAACAGCACATGAGTTTCAAATGTACAAAGTAATATGAATGTGTACACATTAAAGTAATGGTCTTCTAAGAATTTATTTTTCAATATTTAGGACTCCAAGCAAAAGAGGACAAAAGGTAATTTGCAAATGTGAAAATATGACCATAGCCTTAAACTAATGTGTGCAAAAGCAGATATATTCACCTTTTTTTTCTGAATCCAAGCTGAGTTTTATGTTTCTAACAGCTAAAATTAATCTTCCATCATTGGATCTATGAGTCCACTATCAGTACAACACTGCTTTTATGCAGTTTATTAATTCAAATCACCTACTGGTTTGTCTTCAGGCATTCATTAAGATATAAACATTTAAATGCTATATTTTTCATAACATTCATTTTTTGTGAATGCACAAGTTATAAACCACAGAGAATTGTCTTGACTATTGATGAAGGTAAAATGCTTTCCAGATTAAATATACATATTTAATTTGGTAAATAAGTATTTGGCATTAAGTATTTGAACCTTAATGCCAAACCTTAATACCCTGCGACTTTGCAAGTTCTTCCACTTAGAAATCATGAGGAAGGGGTGTCTGAAATTTTCATCTAAGGTTCGTGTTCATTGTGAGAGACAGTCTAAAAATATATATATAAAATCCGGAAATCACAATGTATGATTTTTTTTTTTAAAGTTTGTTAGTGTGTTACTGCTGCAAATAAGTATTTGAACACCTGTGAAAATAATGTTAATATTTGGTACAGTATCCTTTGCAATTACAGAGGTCAATCGTTTCCTTTAAATAGCTTTATAAATGCAATGTGTGCAGGTTTGCACACATTGCATTTATAAAGCTATTATGGTAGAAAAACAGAAATATGTTTTGAATAAAAAAACTATTTTTTTGAAGAAACATCTGTGCCACTAAAATAATTAGTACAATACTGTTAGAATCACCAGTAGCTTAACCCACTCAAAACAGTGGGCATGACAGTGGACAGGAGAACAAGAACATTCTCCTGTCCACAGGTAGAATCTGGTAAGCTGTTCTTACCACATTCTTGGTGATGGTGAGTGATGGTGAATGATGGTGAGGATGGTGAGCGAGGCCACTGCCTTCTCTCATTATCCTCAACAACACTGTCCATTTCCGGTTCCTATGAACCACTTTTCTCATCTATTATTCGAGATAGTAATCTTTTACAGACAATTTGAGTAATAAACTGAACTTAATGCACTGTTTGATAACTAGGGTCAATTAGAATGCATGTATGATTGGTTTAAGTTTACTTTTTTGTGAAGTGTCTTGAAATGATGTCTTGTGAAATGGTGCTATCTAAATAAACTGAACTGAATCAAATGAAAGCAAGACAGAGATCACATGTGCGCTGGCTCCGATCTAATCTCAAAGCTTGTGTCTCTTGAGGAAAAGTTTGCAAATTGTTGCACTCGATTGACTTTAGATTTCCAATGAATGCTAATACCGTACTGAAAATATGCTTTTATGAAGTACTTAATCCGTGTCTGTGGATGCAGGCCTCAGAGAAGGGAGCGCTCTACTCAATTCAAGCTTAATAAGGCATAGACCACAGTGGATGTATGTTTGAAGAATATGTTTTGTGCCTTTCTTCTCTGTGGGTTTCTTCCTTACTTTGAATCTCTTAATGTCTCTATGTGTGGTTTGGATTATTCAAGTGTGTCTCTGCTTTACATCCTGCCTTTTAATGTGTGCGCGTGCTAAAGTCTTTGTTTGTTTGATTGGTTTATCTATCAGAGCACAGCCATTAATCCTCTCGTGACCTTCTCTCTGCTCCCAGTGTGTATGAAGGGGTGTGTGTGTCAGTGTGTACCTTTTTAGCAAGTTTGTCTAAACTTTGTTTTGCAATCTTTCATTCATTCTCTGTCATGCTAACAGTTTATTTCATGTCTGCCTCTCCCACTCTAGCCCATCCATCCATCCCTAAATCCCCATCAACTGATAGCACTACAGATGCGGATAAACTCCAGAGAGGGTTACTGATGATTGTGGGTGGTGACAGTGGAGACATGCAAAGTATGCTAGCATGTTTCCTCTCTCTCTTTCTCACACACAGACTCATAAATAGGCACACAAAGCTGAAATTGCCTCATCACAGCTTAGTAAATTTACATGAGTACAAACAGCTGCAAACATGACCATAAAGCAGGACAGACGTTATTTTACACTCTGATTCTGCAAGTTGGACTTTTTTTAGGGCTGACACAAAACCGGTAACTAGTCTGTGACTACAATAATACTTACACTATCCAGGCAGTACAAGCAACTATTATTAATTCTTCAATACTCCAAGGACCAAAAATAAACACCAAACAATATTAAGAGGAAAATGAAGCAGTACCATGGACCGTCAAGTGAACCATAACACACATTTTATAAATTACTAATTTTGTCATTGCTTTTGAAGCATGTCAGTGCCAGTACAAATCTTGATTTTGAGAACATGATAAAGCTGTTAAAAATGTAAGCAATGAAACCCTAAAAAAAATACCAAACTTATTCCACTATAAACTTACTCAGCCACCTTGTAGTGGTGTTAAATATTCCAAATGCGATTATCTGTCCAGTACACTGTAACTAGTAGTGTAACAAGTAATACCAATAGTAGTGTACAGAAGTTGTATGCTTCTTCAGTCAAAACAAACCATAATGCACTGTAGGCAGAGTCAAACTAATGCTAATCTTAACATGCTATTGCTAACATTCCAAGCTATTTATTGTTATATTAAGAGGTCTTGAAAGTGCCCAAGTAACTGTCACAACTCTTACGCATATTGACTCTGTGTCAGCCCGAGCTTGAGGATTTGAGTGATTATTAAGAAAGTGGAAACCAAAACCACATTTCAATTTTATTTTGGTGATGTCTACATCATAGATATGTCAAAATATTGACATATTTTCATTTTACCCAACTCCTCTTTTCTGATTAATGAAATTCATGTTACAACTCAACATTTGCTTGGAATAAGACATTCCAAGCATCACACTTGGGTAATAGTTATTATTTTCATACAAAACAGTAAAAAAAAAAGAGCAAGAACCCAGATACTAGCAGCTATGATGAGTTCCCTCCATAGCGTAGCTTGACTCAGTCTTGTGGGAGCTGCTCTTTGTTACTGAAATAAGTCCATTGCTGTGGTTTAGGCATTGGATGGACGGATGGTTACTACTCATTGGCACCTTGTTGTTGTGGTCTATTTTCATCACTATAGTGACATGAGATGTTCATGTATTAGGCAGAGCCCTAAATACAGGCAACACATCCTTAAATCGCAGTGTCAATTTAAAATAATAACTGAAAAAAAGGAGGTAGGAATCAGAGAAGCTTTAGAAATGAAACAGTGAGTGAGGGAGAGAGGAGGCGCTGAATTAATTAGACAAGGCTAATAAAAAGAATTATTATGAGCAGGAAAATAACATGCACCCCTCCCTTTATCTCTTCCTGCTGCTGCGCCTCTGATCTCCACCTACTACACACAAACACACACATACACAAAAGCAATTGAGATCCATCTGCATTTCCTTTTTCTTCCTTTATATTTTTTTTGTGAAAGATGTTTGACAGGCTGCATCAATGCAAATACTGAAGTGGGGTTGAGAGAGGGAGCAACAAAACGGGCGAGACTTGAGAAAAGAGACACGAAGCGCAATGAATGAATAGGAGGGAGAAAAAGGAGCTGTATGCACAGAGAGCAGGACAGAGCGAGGCAAAGAGAGATGAAGAGAGCAGGTGTTCTCTTTATCCAGCTGCCACTTTACCGATCCTGCCTATGAAAGACCGAAACACTGAAGAGAAATGAAAAAAGAGGATATGCATCACCAAACCACTCTCTTTGCACCAATGCATTTCACTCGCTCATTACTATTCTTATCAATGTATTTCTCTTTTTTATGGCTCTCTAAGTGCACAGATGTAAAGATAAAAGTTTGCACAAGACTAAATGTTAGTAAGAAAATATACAATACAAAAACAAATACTCATTGCAGGAATTTACTAAATAATTGAGAGCACATTATTACATTATAAAAGTTTTATTTTGAGTATTCTTTCATTCAAATTTTCTGAAGAACCCTTAACTGAAAAAGTCGAGGAGAAATGCAAGCAACAGAATTGAAAATTAACAGACTGGAGCACACATAAAGAGAAGAAAATTACTAGATCCGGGTTTAAGTATAACCACAATAAGACCTTTTATCACAGTTGATGACTAAATCTATTAAAGCACAAATCACCAAAGATGTATAGCTGCTCTTAAAGAACAAAATGCTTTTTAAATCTTGTTTGTTTTGTGCAACCAGTGGAACCTATTTACCTGTTCACCTCTCGCCTTCTAAATCACCTTCAATACAGTGCCTGACTCACAAAGAAATATAGTGAAAACGCCATTTCTATAAACCAATTTGAAGTAAATCTGTTTCCCTGTATGAAAAAGGCCGTTTTGATTTATGCGTAATGAGTTCTTTGCGGCACATGTGGTGTGGTTAAAATAATGATTAGCCATTACTGTACGTTCGAAGGTGTAGAAATACTCGCTCGCAAACACAAAGGGGACCACAGTGTGCGTGGAAACAACGCACACCACACAAAAAAACACACATTTATTTAACTCCTGCTTTGCTGTTCTAGTATTTATGACCACATTCCTGCCTTCATTTTGGACTTTTTTTTGTGCAATTTCAAGGATCGTTTCCCTGGTGACCACAAAAACCATTACATCACTTTTACATTACTCACAGCTGGGATAGTTCTTATTAGATTAGACTATGTGTGCGTGAAAGGATATGTGTAAAAAGAAAAGTTAGAGGGAAAATGACACAAATGGGAGTTGGCAACTACTTTTGTAATAACCTTTGTATTTTCTACACTGTACTGCTCAGTACCAGAGATGGTAATGGAACTGAAAAGGTTTCTATTTAGTTAGCTTAGCTATTGATTTGGCTGTCAGAATAGTCTATTGAGGAAACAAATAAGTTGATAATGGCACAGCAGAAAAATAGGGGAAAAAAATTGCTGCAAACAACTTTCATAGATAGTGCTGATATGTCTGTTTCCTTCTTTGAGCATGAGATGATACATAGGAAGACTAAAGAAGGTCTCTGTGAGGTAAGTTCAATTCATTATTCAAATAATCATAATATTTTGTTCAATAAATAGTTATTTATTCACAACTATTTTATTACAGAATGCACGTAAAACATCAAGACAAAAAATTTTTATTGATTGAGCTCAGGGTGTCAGAGGAAAAAGGGATAGCAAGCATTAGCATGAGCTAATCCGTTAGCAGCAGCAGTTTATGAATTCAGCAGCTCAAATCAGAAACATTTACAACTCAACAAAGAAAAACCAAATACAATTGAATTTGTTGGAAATAATCTTAATTAAGGAATGACATGAAACTAGCAAAATGTCAAATATTTATAATAAAACATAAAAAAAAAACTCAAGGAAAACCCCTAGGTCTGAACAATGTGGACACCTAAAGCTTACAAATGCAGCTTATATTCAGGCATGCTCAACAGTCTGTAAACTATGGCAAATGGGCCACACTTGTTCAATTTTAGTGAACTGCAATCCAGAATCACACAGCATTTTGGGGGTTGTAGGCAAAGGAATGACTTTAGCTCCTCAACCGCTCACAACCAGATAAGCAAAGTTGGTGGCATTGACTAACTCACTCTTTGGTTACCTAGCAATAACTTGTTGAGTAACTTGCACAGCAGCAGTTTAAGGTTTCACCAAAATGCCATATAACTGTTTAAAACGAATCAACGGCGAGGAGTGAAAACTGTGGATAAAAAAGGAAAGGTCACACCACCAGTTTGGCAGTATTTCAGATATTTAAAACCAATCAATAATTATCAACATGGACTGATATAAATGCCATGAGAATCACATTCACGCGGCAAATTCGTGTGCATGGTCCAACGCTTCTTTCTGCCATGTGTATCGCGCACGTATATCAGGTACAGGTTTTGACTGTGCCTTCCGATAATACCCTGCCAGCCTCACACGTACACTTCCTCAGTCTCTTTCATTGTTGCTCATAATGTCACTTTTGTCTCACTCTTGAGCTTGTGCTGTCAATTTCATCTCGCAGCAGTCCAGTCTTTGAAAGATTAGAGCATCAGCTGCATCAAAGTGCTTAGAGCGTATGAAGAAGAAACGGTATATAGTCCGGAAATAAGATACATTGCATCAAGCTCAGTTTCTATGTTTAGGTCAAGTAATCTAAAGAGAACTTATAAAGCTGTAGAAGTAGGCGTTTTTGTATTGGCATCAATTTTTTAAGAATAGAACTAGACCAACTCAAAGGCCATATGACAATGTAAAATCAAAGCTTTGCCAAGTGGTAGAAGGAGCACTTCAATTTTTGCTCTAACAAAGCTAAAATGAGAATATCTGACATGTGACACAAGGTGCAAGCAAACATTACAGCCGCACTCTGGTTATTGTTAAATAGATTTTCTATAGTTAGTTTCTCTTTTGTAGCACATAGCAACTGCATGACTTCCCCTTGTGTCTAAATGTAGGATCCAGCTCCAAAGAGCCTTGTGTCTCTCATGGATAGGAACAAAAAAGCCCCTCAGAGACACAGGGCATCCTGCAACCCAGAACTTAATTAAGCAACATTCATTAGTTTGTGCATTTAAAAATAGCAGATGCAACTGTGTTCATCTTTGAGACCATGTGTTTATGGCAGTCTAAGCATATCTTTGTGCCTTTTATGTGTGTGTGTGTGAGACCCTGACCCTGTTTTGGCAGTCTTTTGTAGTTAGCTAATGATGGAGTTTTTAACAGTAAATATATCTCCAACAGCCTTGATCTGGATTAGAAAACAGCTTTAATGAAGAGAAAGTGGGACAGAGGCACACTCATGAAAACCAATGAACATGGATGTTGCACAAACAAAACCTTCTCATTGGACAAAAACACTCATTTCAGACAAACAAACGTAATGGTTTGGCACATTATCGGGATAAATTACTAGCAAAGCAGATGAAGACAAAATCAGTACAGATGAGGACCACAAGAGGATTTACAGAAAGAAATCAGCTGAAACTCTTTTGATAGTAATCAGTTTTATCTTTTGTTTTCTGTGCTTTCAATCAGAATGCTTTTCTTTTTTTCTCCAGATCAAAATTTTAATTTCTCATTCATCATTGATCTATACAGAAAAAAAGGCACTGACCTGCCACTGAAGATGTTTTTGACTGGAGCTCGTTCCATCCCTCTAGGCCCCTCCACTTCAGCACCGGCTGCCTGCAGAGCACACACACAAACACACCCCCACACACACACAACATCTGTCTTATTAGTCAGCCAGTGGCTGGGAATTTTTAACACTTAACAATAGCAGGGAATCAGTCAAAAAAAGAGATTACGCAAATTTTAAGAAATGTGACTGAATAAAAAAAAAAAATAAAGATGTAAGCAGTTGCAAGAAAATCAAAGAAGCTTCAGTGTTTTGATTTTAACCTTAATGAACTTCGTTTGAAATTCTGAACCCAACAGTTAAATTTTTATAACTAAAAACTGACTGGAACACAAAGGGAGAAAAAAAATAAATATGTGAAGTGATGAGAGAAAAAGATGCTAATTTGATCAACAGATGAAGCACTAATTAATTTTTGAAGGCAAGCAGACGGTCTTGTTAAGCAGTAATAAATAAGAGTATTAGTGGGCATGGCAACCAAATGTAAAAGGAAGAAAGGTATTATTTTTCCACAATATAGTATGATTTATTACAAACTAATTATAGCAGTTCTGAAGTCAATCCAACATATCTGAAACATTTATTTCTTTTATTCACTTGATTTGTTATATAGCTCCCTCTCAATAAATTAGATCATTAAAATACTACTTTTAATTATATTATTACTCTTATAAAATATTCTTTTTATTACTTAAGTTTAAAAGTAATAAAAATAATGGTAGAAATGTGGCCTCAAGCAAATGGAGCTGATACAGTTAGATAAGATTTTCAATTACAAATTCATACCTTCCAGAATGAAAGAAACCAGCTACAACACTGGATATTTTTCTTTTATTAGTTATGTTTTATTGCTCTTGTTTTAGCATCACAGTATCTAGGGCCATAAACATCCAACAACTTTTTATGTACTTACAAATTAATTAAACTTAGCAAATACTGTATGATATTACGATACGATACAGAACTCAAAAAGATTCAACCCCAATGGTTAGGAAATTTTTACAACTTCCTTTTATTAGGATAAAATCGAGTCTTTGTCACCTCTGTATCAGCTCCTTTGATCTGATCATTTTAAATGTAAAACAAACTGTTGAAAGTGCAATATGGCTATTTCAACTTTACAGCAGCACAAAGATTTTTGAATCAAAAAGATCAAATAAATTCCTCTGCAGTACAAAGATAAACATGCTTCGAATTATAAGGATATTTAATTCATATTAGAAGTTCCAGATTTACACATAAACAAATATGCAACTATCACAGGGTCATCTCGGAGTAGGCGTACACCCCGGCCACACATTTGCGTAAACATATGGAGGCGAACACACAGGTCAATAAGGTTCTGTGTTAGTAGATACCTCTAATGGATTCAAAACATGACCTTCAACCTTTTACCCCCGCCATCCTACCCACCCATATGACCCATTCTGACAACTTCAGAAGGAAATATCAGAGAAAAGAGAAAGAATGAAACAGCAAACTGAGTCGAGAATCAAATACACAGCAGATGTAAAGAGATGTAGGAGGGCAAGATGAAACCTAATAAAGACCGACGGCCAGTGCAGTAAACATATGTTAAAGATTTAGTGGATTGGAAATTAATTGGTCTGGTCTGGCTGTTAATGCTGTCATTTGAGCTTAATTAGTAAAAAGATGACAGGTGACATTAATTATCCCAACCTCACTGTCATGACAGTCACTCATATATTAATTGCAGAGCTACTGGTGCTTAATTGTGTGTCTCATTTAATGAATGAATGCAGAAATAGTTTCGCTGCATCATTCTCTCTATGAAAGAACAACATATTAATTACAAAGGCCAGCAATGCCTGTAACTTATTAAAGGGCAATTTAAAGCAAGTAAATGAATCTGAACGAACAAATGTGCCTCATTATTCACATAAACATTTGAGCGATTTCATAAAACACAGACCAATTACAGTTACTGAACTTCTTGTAGAAAGGGCAGCAACAAAAGTTGCACCTTGTACAAATTTTTGTGTTAAAGATAATACATTGGTTTTCAAATTAAGATAAGAGCAATATTAATATCATTACATGTTGTAGCAATTTGTACACTTTGCACCAAAAAGTGTAGCGTAGGATGGTGAACGTCTAAGTTAATTTTAATGGTGTGAAGAAGGTAAATGTAACAAAAGAAACAAAAAAGAGAAAAGAGAACTACTTGCCCAAGAAAGCCTCAATGAATTGAAGCAAAGTTGTAAAGAAGGGTGGGCAAAAAAAAGTACTCCACAATTATGAAGAAAACTAAGACATACAAAAAACCAGTAGTTCAATTTTACATGCTATGGGAGGTTATACAAGATATTTTATTATGGAGTGTACCAAACGTTTCCTATAAAAGTACTGGCATATGCCGAACCCTTCTTTTTCCCAACAACTATAACATAGAGCGCCAGGGTAAACAAATCATGGGTTTCACCAAAATGTAAAAAATAGGTATAATAAACAGAGATTAAAAGACCTTATACTTTAAGAAAGCAAAATAAAACCAAATTAAATAACAAAGATTTATGTAACATACTGAGAGGGAAAGCTATGAAAAAAATAATACATCATCTGTCAAGATTTGACATCTTAATCAATACCTTTGAACATTAGTGGCCCTCCAAAAACTGAAGGACAGAAAAGCAAGATTTCCATTTTTACTCTATGATTAATAATCCTGCCTTAAGTAACTACTGCTCGTGTATAATAAATGGGCTCCAAGCATTTATTATTCTTGGTCCAATTTAATAATTGCTCAAAGTGGATAAAAAGACCAAACTATTAGTGATATTACTAATTAGTAAATGACCAATCAGCCAAAGTGTTCCCTGAAAATGCTCCAAGGGCAAGTATGATAAATGTTGGAATGCTGGCTTTGCATTTTTTCCATTTATACTGGATGCATAGTTTATATTTTTATGTTTATCTATATGAAAGTTGTAACCTGAAGATAAGAAGTGAAAATATGATTAATGAATGAAATGTGTTTATTTGTAATAGTTTGCACCTGAGTCACAGTTTTATAATGGACGGTAATAAAAAAAAATATTTGAGCTCCATTGTCTATTATAACATATTAAAATGTACAGAAAGGACTGTTATTTTTTTTTAAATCAATGTCACAGAGGGCAGATGGTATAATAACCTTGCAGAAAAGTTACATCCTGTCATTGTAATGCAGTATTAAAAACAAAGCTTTATCACACAATCAATATCTTTTACTTTTTACAGATTCTAATAAAATCAATACTCTGCTAAGCTTCAAATTTCAAATTGTTTTATGCAAAAATGCAAATGTAGATTGGATGAAATAATGTCAACAGCAACCATTCAGGGTAACACACAAGTCAAGTACAGGCATATGAACCACCCACAGAAACAAATGCAGGTGTAGCATGACAAATAAGTGCTCTGCTGCCTTCTTAGCCCCAAAGGTACTCTGTGCATAAGTAACAACTCCTTGTCTAACTATCACATTACCAGCCACCTTGTGTATCTGTATTTCTTTGACCTTACTTGTGTGTTTTTAAATCTACAATACGATATAAGCAAAAATCCCTACTGCATTTATTTGCAAGTTTAAACAAGAATTGTTCGGACTGTAGGACTTAATCTTTTAGAGATTAAAACTACGTAAAGTAAGTTGCAAGTGAGTAGGAGAAAAGACAGACAGAAAGAAGAAAGACAGAAAATTACTGCAAAAAGAGTACTTTCTTCCCTTCTCTGCTCTCACCAAAAGGCCAAGTGACAATTTGAACAATTACCCTGGAGCCATTACCTCTGCTGGAACCTGACTGGTTGGGAACAGCCAGATGAGTGAGTGAGTGATGGGGTGTGTGGGAGGGGGTGCACATACCAGGATGTGGATGCATGAGGTAAGGGAGAAAAAGTAACAGCAAGATAAAAAAAAAACTTGTATAAAGAGAAAAAAAACGTTTTTTATTTATTTACAGCAGATGCTTCTCCAGAGTCATTTACTGCATCGACACTTATGTGGTGGTTGTTACAGCACAGCAGGTGTGAGAGTGAAAAGCAAAGACAGCAGGAAGATTTGAGACATTGAAGGCCATCAAGCAGGCAGAAAGCTGTTGGGAAAAGAAAAGAGACTATTTTTTTTTTTTTGCTTTTAAGTTTTAATAATTAGACAAATTTTAACAATTTAACAACAGTTTTATAATAAAACTCTGACTCAGGTGCAAGGTACTAGCACCTTGCACCTGGGGGATATGAGGAAAATCTAATATCCTGATATATTTTTGCTATATCACGATACATATCACGATATTCTTAAATGTTATTTTAAACTATACTCCTTGCAGCATGATGTCACCCACACAAGTTCCCGCACCCATTTCCCTGCTAGACTTAAATGTAAGCTCATATAAAAAGGGATGCTGTGTTTTGCTATGAACTGTCTACACTATGACTGGATAACAAGGTGAGAAATAAATTTTAACTAAGAAAAGAAAATAGCAAGGGAGAGGGAAGTAGTTCAGTTATGCTTGACTTTGACAAACTTAACATATAGATGTGTTGTGGAATAAGGTGTGTTTTGGTTCAGCTTAAAAATAAAAAGGCGACCAACACACAAACTGACAGAGCATCAATAAAGCAGGTGTTTAAATTAGCTAATCGACCACCGCTGTGTTAGCGTGGCTAATGGCAGCGGTGGCTAATCTACCACAGTGATCACTTATTAATAATTGCAAAATACACATCAAGCCTAAAAGCATAAAACTGTAACGAACTGAATGTTCTGCTCTATGTGGGGGTAATGTTTGAGTGTTTTTGGTTCTGATTCTGGTTTTGAATCCTAATACCTAAAGTTGCATTGCTGTCGGTTGCTATGGCAACGAGTCTGCGTAAAGCCGACAGAGAACAGAAAAAAGAAAGAATGGTTTTGCGTTATTATTCCCATTGTATATCACTAAACAAATCATACCTACATCTCCAGTTTTCACTTTAACAAAATAGTTCTGCCGCGGCAGTGCGGCTATGAACGGCATGTAAAAGATTAGGCGGTGAAATAAATTTGTGATACAACCTTTTGTCGCAATAGTTTTATAACATATTACACAAATTACCTAATTTTGTTCAACATCCTCCATATAAAATCCAAACCACTGCCAAATTATTGATTCAGCGCCGTTTCTCTTCGGAATTAAACGACTTTATCTGATTCCTCTTCAGTTACCGTCTCATCCACCCGCTCTCGCTGTCACCATGTTGTTTGTTTTCTCCATGCAGCGTGATTGGTAGAAAGTTTTCAGGTTGGGAGGGGGAGGGACTAGTGATGCATTCATAAAGTGTCGGATAAACCATAATCGCAGTGAATTTGACGGCGAAAGTTCATTATTTGAACGACAATTTATACTGGATGGCTGCGATATAGCCATTTTAACTATCGTGAATTGAAAATATCGTGATAAATCGAGTATACTCAATACATCGCCCAGCCCTACAAGGTACCGCAAAGTTTTGCTAGCAATAGTAGGTTTTAGATCCACAAAGATGAAGCTGTTGGATTTAAAATTCAAGAGAGCCACAACATGTTTGTTCTAGAAGATTAATGGCTACTCCTATTGAAAAACATATTTTTTTCCAAATATTAATGTTTTTTTTCTTTCAAGATAGACATTATGTTTTCACATGCAACATGTTTGACTAGTGAAAGGTGTTGTAAGAATTAGTGCTAAGTTATTAAGAACCAAGAGTTCAAAGAAGGATTGCTGCAAAGGTGTTGAAGGAAAGTTGTAACTAACAATTGGTACGCCTACTGGTCTCACTGGTTTTGAGATCTTCCTTTCTGCAGGTTCAGTTTATGATTGAAAAGTTATTTCTAGATGTTATTATAAATAATATTATTAAACATTTCATTCAATTATAAAGGATTTCATTGTTTTGGATTCTTGTTTGACAAAAGAAAGCTGAATATTGTGTTTCAAATTCACAATGCCTCACATTCATTGTAAATTTTGTAGAAAAACACACAACCTTACTAATAATGTTTTCAGACAATTAATTCATGCCATCACTCTATAATTTAGAGGGTAAGAAGTCAAGGAAATTCAGGTACCCCAAGGTCAGAAGGAGAAGGCAAATATCATTCACCAGTGAGTTCTGGATCTCTTTCCGGTGAGACATAACTGGAAAACCTCCATCAGAATGCATCCAAATCTCCTCCACTGACTCCCTTTAACGTGAAGGAGTTCAACCTCTAATCTAAGGTCTCAAGGAAAGATTATGAAGATTATTTCTAAGATTAAGCCAAGGTGCTGTAAGTACAAAACTCATTTCAGCTTCTTGTGTCCAAGATGTCATTCTTTTGGTGATTATCCATATTTCATGACTGCAGGTAAAGGCTATACAGTAAACAGGACCAGTAAATCTTATCCCAGTTCTTTCTTCTACACAAAAGTTATTTTCAATTTTACTTAAGCATCTCACGCTGTCTCAGACCATATTCACACCAGAGGTAAACATGCTAAATTTTTATAAAGGATCAAGAAAAAATTAGAAAATGCTGTTGTAGGTATGCCAAGCCAAAAAGTGTCAATATAAGACTGCCACAGAACGATGCAAAAAACATAGAACACTAAAAGGCACCAAATTGGTTAATTGTAAGATTGAGGCCCATGTGGGTTAGAGATAGAGATAAAGCTAGTACCTCACAGCTTAAAAAACAAAGGCATGGCGCGCAAATCCTTATTGAAACATGAAATTGCCATTTTGAAATGTTTCCACTCTGGGACCCGTTTTCAAAAATTGTTTCTGGTCTTCCAAACCTCCAGATCTGTGTGGACGCACAACCGAAATAACAAAAACCTTCGCAGTTACACCTAATCCCGGACTGGGCCACAGGCTTTGCAGAAAAAACTGCAAAAAAGCATCTAAAGTCTGCAAAGAGTTTTGTGACATAGACTGTATGTTGAGGACAAACACACTTTAAGGTTTTACTGATGCTTGTTTTCAACATAACTCAACTTATAGGTTGCAGATCTGAAATGTAGTAGAACTGGGGAACAATAGGTAATTTATAAGATCTAGGTTACCATTAGTTTTCCTGTGTCAATTTAAATGATTTACTAGTTTAAGCTAACAGCTAGTTGTAAAAATGCACACCTTTATGTAAGACACTTTATTAAATCTAATTCACATTGCAGTTAACATGGATTAGAGCTGGGAAATGTTGATATAAAAGAATAAGGCTGTAATGCTCACACCTAACATAACACTTTAGCATGCTGTGTACATGCTGCACTTCTCAAATACTTGGTTGCCCTGAGCAACATTAAGTAGAAACACTGACCACCTCTGAGAACCAAACATATTCCCTAAACAAAATGAACCTTGCAAACATATCATTCTAAGGGGAATACAGACTTATTAAGAAAGGATGTTTGTCCAGTAAGGAGTCTCGAGGGAAGAAGGCTCATCACTCAACAGTTCAATCATGCATAGAGTTAATTTAAGCGGTGAACTTGAGAGATCTTCTGTGTTCAACAACAAAAGAGGAATAAGAAACAGTCACACCATCAACAGCCACCAAAACTACATCTCTAACCAGCTAGATGCCTGTGTTATTAGCTATTTTATTCTACAAGGGAGGTAGGTATAAACGTCAAGAAAATTAAGACATTCTGAGTACAATATAACTAATTATTATATAATACTAATTAATGTATATAATATGAAACGTTTAGGTTTAAATTCTTTGAGGATCTTAAGAGTTATGTCATGATTCAAGAAGCTGCTGTTTTGGATGTGCCAAGAGTAATTTACTCAAGACCACAATTTCTAATCGGCACTTTATAAAAATAAAGTGAACTTGGCTGAATGTTGTTTCTGTTCAGTTTTGTACTTAAGACAACATAGCCAGATAAAAAGACATCTTGCACTTCACTAGCATTGAAAGTAGAGAAGTGAAACTGAGCTCAGCAGTAGTAAGGGAGGAGCAGATGAAGCTAACAAAAACTGTGACCTATGACCTTTGAGAAAGTCAGAGATGGCCCCAAAAGATAGAAGGGGGGTAAACTCTTGAGAGTCATCCATCTTCATTAATGGAGCCTGATGTGGCAAAATGTGTCTGAGAAGAAAGGAGGGGAAACAAGAGTCAAAATTTACCCCCTCTCTTTAACCACATGTATCCTCACATGTTTGCACTGAAAGGGAAACTGCTGACCTGTGTCATTGTACCACTTGAGGATTAAAATCCTGTTGCAAGTCTGGACCATTAATTCCGCAGTACACAACCTGCTAAATTAGGTTTAATATATCCATGTTTTTAATTTATTTTTAACTCCACTGGACAGGAATTAATCACCACTCGCAAGATTTTAACTGTAAAAGACTCCAAAAACAACTTCACTCAACTTAAGAAAGAGTGTTGCAAACTTTGAAACTGAGAACAAGAATGCTTTTCAAGTAAAAGGGCAAGAGGTCACTAAAATCAAAGTATTTATCCCCTTGAGAATCTTAATATGCTTAGCAATCTGCCTATTAGATTACAAAAGCACTGGAGAGAGTTCATAGTGATAATATATCAAAGTAAATCAATATCTCCAAAAAACTAAGAGACCTCTACAAACAGAAAAAATATGAGAAATTTAATCCTGAAAAGATTGGTTTAAAGACTAATTGAAAGAGACTGCATATTGTTTTTGGAAGCCAAAGTAGCATAGCTCTAATAGTTAAATTGTTAGAATTATAAACAAAAATCAGATGAGAGTAGTCAACCACTTTGAAGATTTCATCAAAGGTGCTTCGATATGACAACTGTTTCCAACAGGTAAGCAAACTATTCCTGATGATAACTTCACAAAACCTAATTTAGAAAAAAAATGACTATCCCTTTAAAAATGATCCAAACTACTACATATTAACGAAGGAATAACCAGCAGTGTACATGAATACTAAAAAAGCAGACAATCATAGATTAGATTATCTTTGGGGAACAGGGCTGAACGTGTAGATCAGTGATTATTGGAAGTGCTGAGGATTCTGAAGTTATTTAGCGTCTTATTACATAGAACAAGAGTTTCCTGTACCCAATTTTACTACCCTATAAAATTGGGTACAGACAAAACACTTATCATCCATTTCCATGCATTCACGTGCAAATAATTGAACATTGGCTTGTGTTAATTAGACTCTCCATTATGTCTTTTAGGTTTCTTATTAACACAGACAAATTTAATTTATTTACCATGCATGTAAATACTTTTAAGCTTGTTGATATTTTCTTTATTATTACCACAACTTCTGAGTCTTACCATCACAGTGCTATCTTCATTGTAGGAGGGTTCAGTCTCTGTCGTTTGGGGGTTGAGGGCGGAGTCACTGCTGCTCCTCACCAGCAAGGGTGTGTCTGAAAATAAAACACACAAAGAGAGACAAACTTATATATATATATATACATTAAATACAAGGAAAAGCAACAAAGGCTTTATGATGGCCTGATCACAGGCTTTGTGATCAGGCCATCACAAAGCCCTGATCTCAATTCTATAGAGAATTTGTGGGCAGACTGGAAAAGGCGTGTGCAAGCGACTGAATTACACCAGATCGGTTAGGAGGAATGGGCCAGAACTCCAGCAAACTAATGTGAGAAGCTTCTGGAAGGAATGAAGGAAAGTCAATCATCGCTGATACCAACCAAATGTATGTAAACTTCTGATTTTGATAGTAACAAATACATTTCTGACATAGTCCTTCTGTCATCATTGTGGCATTTAGCAAATATAAATAATTTTGATTATTCTAACTAAACTAAGACAAAAGTTTGGTCTTATGTAACTTCAGACAATGAGAAAAAGAAAGTATTTTTATTTGATGTATGTAAACTTCTGGTTTCAACTTTAAACTGAAATTAGACCCAACTCATTTCTTTCTAACAACCACAGAAAAAATACAATCTGGCTCAAAAATAGGCCAACAAGATGTTGCATTAAATTGCCATTTATTCAGTGACGTGTCCAGCCTAACTCCTTTCTTAAAACAAAAACATGCAAAGTGTGCAAGATATTGTACTATTTGAACCAAAACCTGTTTTCAACTACAGCATCTTAATCAACTTAACAGCCAGCCAAATTTATGTATGTATGTAAACATGTATAAGTAACATACAAATCCCACAACCTCACACTGAATGTTCTGACAGCAAATGCTGCAGAGGTGACAATGTGCGGGAAGTGTGAGAAGTTAATGTATTATCTGCTCACATCCCATCGGTGAATACACTGTTGTTCATGCATCCAAATGGCCAATAAGTGGCTGATTTGTAGATTTGTGTGTGCAAGTAGGTAACAGATGATAATGGCTCTTTTCTTCACATCTCATCGGCCCTCTGCATAAAATCATCATTTAGCAAAAACTGATAAATGGAACACACCGCGCTGCCGCTTGTGCTGCTGATGGGACTTTGGGGGAAGAGTGAAAATGAGAGGAAAGTCAACACTGCAGAAAGCTAAGCAAATAAATAAGATTTAATATGCTGTGGTTTTTACTATGATGCGTGCTGTACACTCTAAAGATCCACCATTCCCACTCATAGGGACCATCAATCTATACATATACATTAAGAACACTGTCATGTACTCGCCTAAAGCTCAATTGGGAATATAATGGCAAAGGTGGTAGCGTGGGTGGAGGGAACTCTACACTGTTAAAGTACTCTGAAGACATACCAAATGATATTTGTAGGGTCATATATTGATTATCACAAATGGACCCATGGTGCTCTTAAGAACTACTGGGGGATATGGATTACATCAAACCTCTAATCAATTCATCTCTTCAAAGGAAAACAGTTACAGGGAGATGGTTTGATGGATGAGATAAAAGGTAAAAATGAAAGATGGTTATTTCAGACAGACTAGTAATTTTTGCCGTATGACATGCACAGTACCTCAGTAAAGTGTTCATATTATTAGAACTTGAACTCCTTTTGAGAGTTTCAGGCTACAGATGTCAATGTAACTTAATTTGATCGGCCAAAACACTTGTTTTCCAGATTATTTTTAAAGGCAAATATTTTAAGCATGCTCTTATTGTTATTGGACTTCCCTGAATCAATACTTTGCTGAACCACCTTTGTTGCAGTTACATTGGACTCCCCATATTCCTAGGAGTTAAGAGACCACAACCACCCATGTTTCAATAGCTGAAATCTGTGAACACTTGAGACCCCCTCTAAAGACACTCACTGTTGCCTATTTTAATTCACTGATGCAACAGAAAACATCTTTGCACTACTGCAGAAGCTAACATCCAAAGTATTCCTTATTTCCGCTCATGGGGCTACAGCCAAATAGCGCAAAGGAAAATGAAAGCGACTCCTGGATTGGCAGCTTTGCAAAAACCAGCTAATAGCTTGTCAAGTACCATTGCACCTCGGTATTGCATCGTCCCAAGCCGCATTTTGTTTAAAATGTCTTTTTTATGTTCTACAATCAATCCAGCAATCTTGTATATGCAGTACAACCCCTCTTTTTATTGATTCATGGATGTAATAGTCCACACACTGGAAACTAAACCATTCTTTTTAAATGTTTAAGACTGACTAATGTTTTAATAAGAAACAAGACATGTTAAAATGACACAAATTAAATACCTGCAATTAAAACATGGCATAACTGTTTTGCAAGCTTGAAGTGGTTTGGTCTATCTGCAAACCTGGTTGTTTATGTCACTCCCTCTAATTTATAACTAATTTAAGTTGCAGTACGCTATGATGGCAAAGAGGCCTCATGAAGAGACACCATCATGAAGAGCCATCTTCTGCAGTTTAAACTGCTGTGCTAATTCCGATTTTTGTTCGATTGTTGGTTTTTGATTTCCCTAAAGTTCCACAACTCCAACAGCATGTCATGAAAACAAACATGCCAAATGATGCTGATGAATTGACTTGTTTCATGTAAAAGGACAAAGTGATCCATTATGGTGGATTCATGGTTGCATGTTAACAGCAGAAGTATAATCTCAAAGGGGTTTTAAATCTTCTGCAGCCAATAGTGGCAGATTTCCTCTGCAGCAATAGCCACTTTTTAAAGACTAAACTTCAGTGAGCATTGTACATCTGAGACAATAGTATAAAAGATATATCTGGTCATGTTAACACCAGAACTTTCCTACAGAGAAAAGCATGGGTGGGGTGGAGATGAAGATAAGAAATGACAAATATTGGAAAAAATAATGTGAGACTGTCAGAAGGAGAAATTATGAGCAGCAGATAACAAGCTGCTGAAGATGGAAAGAAAGAGCCAACTTGGACTGAAACTCAAAACAAACAGTTACGGAGGCCTAATCCCAATCTCCTTTACACGATCATCTTGACAGTCTCCAGAGTTCTGTTACCTCCAATCTTACAGCTAATCTTTGCTGACAGGTGACTGTACTGTAACAGACTAAACTTCCCATCCCAACAGTCTGGACAATCCAGCAAGGGTCCCTGTTTTGATTTAAGACGTTTGTACTTTAGTATTATAAACTTTGCCTTTTATTCTGTTAGGTCTGTTTAAAAAAAAACAACATAAAAATACAATATATTTAACTTTAACATAAAAACAAATAATTGATCAACTCTAAAAGCAAAATAGATACATCCAGTCAATATGATGAAGGATAAAAAATAATTACCCTGCTGATGGAATGCAGCTTCAGAATAAATGTTGAAGTGAAATAATTTACTTTGGCTGGTTGTAAGAACACAAAGCCTCTGATTAACATGGCTTCTTTTGTAAAGTAAAGTTTATTCAAATCTGAATGACAACTTTAAGCCCCCTTCACAACCACATATACAATAACTCTAGTGAACAAGCACTCGACTTGAAAAAAGACAGAGGGCTGTGAAGAAGAGACGGAGAAAACCAAACAGAGACAGACGCAGTGAGAGAATAAAGGTCATGCAGAAAAGTCTGGTTCAGGTAACACTGAGCAGACACAAACACCGGTTTTTGGTCTCCAGCCTGACAGAACACACGTACTTCCTGTCTTCCTCTCCTCATCTAACTCTCTTTGGCCCGTATTTCAATGGCACAGCTTCCAACATTCTGGCCTCTGCCATCTTGCCTTCATTAATGTCCCACCCATCACATCCTGACCTTTGACTGTGCTGGAATTCAAAGTTAACAGTATTTCTCCAGTGTATCAAAAACAAAAGGCTCTAATACTATGCTTGCAGCCTTGCAAAAGAAGTTATACTGCAACCTGTAACCGAAATGTTTGTGGGGGTTTCTCTTAGCTTTTACAGTACCACAAAAAGCTCAGCCAAGCAAACAATGTTAAACATTTTACATTAAAGAAATCAAATTCTCATGTAGATCTTAGTAAGATTGTGTAAAATCTTACAAAGCAAATAACAAGCCACCAGCAAAATGAAGACACTCATATCAGTTGCATTTCTCTGATGTGCTTTCTAAATTTATTTCTCAAGCAATGAAAGAAGTGCTCATAATCAGAGGAACATATGACAAAGACCTCAAATTACTGTTTTAAGTGAAAGAAGTTAAGGTAGGATTAAAATTATGGTATCAAGTTAAAATCTGCTTTTTAACTCTTCCACGATTTTACCACAATACTGAGGAGGAGCGTAACACACAAAAAAACACATTTCAGTGTAACCCCACCGGGCTGCGCAGAAACAAAAAAACCCATGTGGGATCCAAATGACGGCATCTCTTAAGACCGCAGGACGGATAACTAAAATATTTTAGATTTTGAGGTTCTCTCGACTCCTAAATCAGTTGGTATATCTTTATTTTACTTTGACTTTTTCCAACATTGCTCTGGTTAGTTGCATTTTTTTCTTTCATACCTTTTTAAACTTACGTATAATTCTTAATTTTTTTTAAATTTATTTAATCACCTTGTGACTGACCATATTTTAGCTTGCTTTTGTCCTATCTCATCTGATTGTAAATATCTAACCTTATATCATCTGTGGTGTGGAAAATATTTGAATGTTTTGCAATATGTTGAATTTACATGTTTGACCAGTGATTAAGAGTTGCTACAGCTGTTGTTGAGATGCTATGACAAATGGTAGACAAATGGTAAAAGAACAGATCTATGCCTGTAGAAACAAAATCCTGGATAGCTAGAGTTTTAACTCTTGGTAAATTACCAGTCTGAAAATGTATAACATGTTTTATGCCACTTTAGGAAATTGTAGAGTTCAATGTGGGTCATTACAGTAAAACAAACTTACTAGATTTGAGGGCTGAAGAATTGACTTCAATCTCTCCTCCTGTGATTGGCTGGAAAACAGAAAGTTCAGCTTGGTGGAGGTCAGGGCTCGGGGTCAGGCTAGTGTCAGCCACACCTCTCTGCTGGGCTTCCTGCTCCTCATACACCGCCATCAGCTATAAAAACATGTATAAAAACAGCAGATTATTATTAAACTGTCTCACTCAGAATGTTAAGCATTTTATCTCAAAACTCCATTTCCATATCTGGTTTCTAAACAAAATATTCAAGGAAAACTAGCTTACAACGATAGATATTTTTATTTTAAGGCACAAGCAAACACCAAAATTGTCTTTACTGGTCTAAATTTGCAATGAATTTATAAATGTTAGGATAATAAACAACCTTAACACGAACATACAAACAACTTCAGTGTTACCTTCTGGATGAGGACGCAATAGAGGACATCTAAGGAGCCCAGCATTATTGTGATAACATGTGCACCTGGTCCTAATTAGCAACAATCTCCATTGATGCGCCTTTTGCACGTGTGCTGCAGCCTGCTTGCGCTTTACCATGTTATATAGTGGAATCCCTGTCTATTGAGGATTGCACTGAGTCTGCGTTTAGCCTAACATAGCAGAGGTTGTCACCACAGTGTTCGAGGGGCCTCCATGCTAGTGCTGAATAGAACTGTGTCTGGGCATGTATCTGTGCGTATAGCTACATTTGTGTGGTGTGTCTATAGTGACCAGGTATAAAGAGAGGCGAGTTTGCCAGCAGAGCCAGAGGTTTCCTGCTGCACCGAGATGTGTGAAAAATACTCTTCTGCATTCATGCTGTTCCTCTGGCTATTTATGCTTCTAACTTTGTCCTCGTGTAGCACAATCTACAACTTGTATTGATCAGGCCACTATGCGTACAACAGATCTGCCCTTCCTGTTCAGCACAGCCTCACGAGGCAGAGAGCAGAATAGTATCGAGTTACACAATATCGCACCTTTCTCGCCATGTTCTCATCCATATCTCACCAGTTATTCTCTCAGACTCTCACACATCCATGTTCTGTCACCCTCCCCACTTCCATCTGTCTAACACAGATTCATCTCATTGTGCTCTTCCATGTCTCCTTTTATAACAAACCGCCTCTGACATTTTTCTGAGCTTTCTTTCTTTCTTTAAAGCTTGCATTTCTTTCAAATCACCTTTCCATCTTGAAACCAGGTCTTCTTTTGTTAATACTCCATTTATTCCCTCCCTGCTCTTTTCTTGCGTTATTATCACACGTCTCTGTCACATTCACTCTTGGAATATGAAATCTTGCTTTGGTTATGTAACTCAAGTGATCTCCATTTGATAAGGATTAGTTGACCTCATCCTGCCTTATATGACAGGCTTCCTCAGTGAAAGCTGTGAACACTTTCACTGTTATCCAGCTGAAAGGCACAAAAACAGCAGCTACTTGTCACAGAGACAAACAGGGGACACATGGGGACAGAAAAACGTACTGTTTGCCATAACAAGTTAAAAGAGATTGAATTAAATCATCTTTAAGTGTGGTGTACATTTGCATTTAGTCATTTAAATGCTCAGAAGATGTTGTTCTGGTCTGATAAGACCAAGAATGAACTTAGGATATTGGAAAAACAGTGTGTGGGAGAAAACGAACTCTCCCTGAACACACCTTCTCCATGGTGAAGCACAGTGGTGGCAGTCATTTTGTTGGCATGCTTTTGTTCAAGTGGAACGTGGAAACTAGTCAGAGTTGATGGTAAGATCAACGGAGCAAAAAAAAAAAAGCAATACTGAAAACAACCTAATACTTAATACCTGAAAGTGGGATGAGGTTTCATTTTCAGCCTGGACAAGAACCCTAAACATATAGCAAGACCTACAATAAAATTGGCCAGAGCAAAGAAAATTCATGAGATCTAATGAACCAGACCTAAATTAAATTGAGACAAAGTGACTGAGCCTGAACTATTTTACAAATAATAATTAGAAGGGAAAAAAATTCTAAATGTGTAAAGGTGGAACCCATGTCCGGTATTTACAGATTCACCAACTTCAAATTATTGGAACATATCTAAGAAATAAAAAAATCTTGACTTGCTATTGGCTAACGTTTGCAAAGCAGTCAACCCAGAAGCTTCAGTCTTTTTCTTGGGGCTAATTGGCTGTATCCCAAAGGGCAGAAATAAGGAAGACTGTAGATATTCGCTTCTGCGGTAGTGCCAAGATGGTATCCACTGTGTATATTGATGTATATTAAGTCACATTAAAAAGTTCTATCATAATTTTAGTCTATAGCTACGATGTGTTATATTCCCTGATATTAGAATAAATTAATAAAAATCATCTTTTATTGAGATTTTAGACACCTGTGTGCATGTCAAACAAACAAGGGATACATAAAATAATTTTAATTATTAAATATAATATTGTTAAACAAATAATGCCAGTTAAAAAGAACACAAAAGGACAAAAAAAATACAAGGGGATTTTAGAGATAAACCACATAAAGGAACAAATGTGTGAAAATGTCCAAGCAAACCTGAAAGGGCACCAAGTCTGTAATAAAGCAGTGATGATAAGAAAGGGTAGACAATCAGATGAGATGGGACAGAGTTTTGCCTTTGTTCTGTTCAACAGGACTCAAAGACCTGCCACACAAAGCGACAATGCAACTTCAGCACATGGGGAAGATTAGGCTGTGAGACAAAAAAGGGAACACTGCAAAAAGTCAAAGCAAAAAAGGAGAGAAAGAAATAATAAAAGAACATGTAAGAGACAGGGACTGAGGGAGAATTATAATGACAGTAATGAGGGAGAGTGACAGATAGGCTGTGCTGTAAACCCCTTTGCAATGTCAGACAGTAAGAGCAAAAAAGCCAGCCTAAAAGTAAAAAAAGATTGTCTGAGTGTCACTGTGTCAAGAGCTAGAGCGTTGATGTGCCCATTTTCTACAAAATCAAACGTGACATGCTGTCCCTTGTGTCTCTGTTCCTCTCTGCAACGTAGCTTTGCAGAAATTTGCTTCAGTAGCTCATATTACAGTATTTTAAGAAAGACAAAACATATTCAACCTTTTTATCTCATACAATAACATTAGATTTATATGTAATGCAGTCATAAATTGGTTGAGGTCATTTGGATATATGAAAGCCAGATGAGATGGGTAACACATGCGCTGATCTGACCAAAAACTAATGGACCTATGCCTGCCTGAAAGCTCACACTTTCATTATGAGGTGATAAAGCAGTGTGACATCATCTGAGAGGGTTAACAGATAATGTCACAGTGCAGTGGATCATGTTACCTCACAAAAGGAGTATCTTGGGCTGTGCTCTAAACTTAACCTCTAGAAAAGGAGAAGATGTCTAAAGTGAGATCACCCTTCACAGAAATAATTCAAAATTTGAGAAACAAACAGTTAAGTTGTAAGCGGAACAGTCACAGGTATTTTAGACAAAAAAAAATGCTTGCTTAGAATAGACATATGCTGACAGATTCACTGGTATTTTGGTCGAAAGGTCCATTTTCACTCGCTTCTGCAAAAACTTCATCAATCCACTAAGTTGTTTTAAACAAAATTTAACCTTCCCCTCAGCAAATCTGTCTACAAGCACAAGCACTGCTGACTCAAAGATGAAGAGCTCTGTGAAAATCTGCTATTTTTCTCCTTTTTTCCCCAATTTCAGCCTTCCGTTGAATCAAAATTTTTACTTTGATCGTGCTGCTGACAAGCTGATGCAGAAATGCCTTCATCAACTTGTTAGCCTCAACACTTACAGATTTAGGCACTGGGAAGACTATCAGACAAGTCATCTGTGTGTTTTGAGTTCGACATGGGATGCTACTCAGAAATGTTTGAATTTTTGATCATTACAGTAGGCTGTAATGATCAATGGGTTGGGTTTTTACATGTATATTTTTAAGCTTTGTTTCTCTACAGAACAATTTACTTAATTTATAGTATGTACTGTAAAAAAAAATAAACACTCAACTTTCCAGAAATATGTATGAAAACATCACTAAGCAAGCTTCCTTAGCAATGACCGTCTGTGGCTTACCTTCTTGTGGACTGAGTCAAAGACTCTGAACACCTGTCAAGTCAGCAGTCAGATAGCCCATTACAAGGCCAGAAAAAATAACATTCCTGCTTTAAAGTCAGAGTTTGTTGCTCCATTCCTGCTGTCTTATTATTTTATTAACTTAGTTCCGGTGTTTTAGAACCCTGATTAAAACAGCAACATCAATCTTTTTCATCAAAAGAAATACTACTTTAGGCTGCATACACTTTTAAACAAGTGGCAGTTAGAGATTCATTTAGTTGGCTCCTATTATTTACACAACACCAAAGCAGCATGTAAAGTTTAAGATTTGAGTACAACCACTTACATTACCATCTTTTTTTCACATAAAGTGCTTTTTATTCAGGTCGATTATGGCTTGATTGATTACTTGAATCAGGATCAATAAAATACTACAAACGGATCCATTCACTGAGCTTAAAGGCAGCCCATAATTGCTCTGTCTCACACAAACACACACACCCACGCAGACTAAACAATCTTTAATTAAATATGCTTAAGCTATCTGTACACCACTGACCTTTGATTTCCACTCAGGACCACTTACCGTAAAAAAATCTATGGCATGCAAGAGGGTGTGCCTGTATGCGTGTGCTTGAGTACTTTGGCATCTTATGGAGTCAGCAATATCCTTGGCAGTGACCACTTCATCACCATAGATTTAACATCAGCGCTGCACATGACAAGCCTTCTCCAAAGAAGCAGGAATATGCATGCAGTGTGAGAATCTGCTATTTTTTAAGCAGGCTAGAACTTTTACTGCTTCCTTTGAGTGGAAAAATAAGAAAAAAAGAATCAGAAAAACACAAATTTTAAGTCATTATTGCAAATATGTTCATTTTCTGCTATCTGTGCTATTTCAGATGTTCATTGTACTTCTGATAAAAATTACACAAAATTAGAAAAAAAAAGCGCTATAAATAAACTCTGATAATCTGAATATAATGAGTTGAAGACAGCAAATGCTTGTTTCGGGTCTAACACCGAAGAGGTTTCTACCCTGATGCAACTGTTCCTCATAAGAAAGAAATCAAGTCTGATCACTCAGGAACACACACACATTCACGCACACAAGTGATACAGGATGGGCAGACAGCACCACCTAGCCCGATACAACAGAAACTGCATCTGAAGTGTATCACAAAGACATTGTAACCCCACCCCCATCACAAAAGCACATTTCTGCCTTTTATGGTTAATATAAGTCATCTATCTGTTTCCTATTAAGCAACATGAACTGTTCTGAAGCAAGAAAAATAGCAAGCTGAAATATTCTATTTGATGTTCCTATCAACCTTGCTTTAAAGAACAAATAACTATCTGGAATGCCTCCACGCTTTGTTAAGTAGGTAGTATGTTAAAAATAATCTTTTTAAAAGAAATAAGCTGTTTTTACAGACCCTCTCAGCTCTTTCTATCAGGCATTTTATTCCAAGTTTAAGAATGCTTGATTTGTTACATGGTTGAACTGTCTAACATTCACCACAAAAGTTACAAGTGGCATGCGTGTAAATCTGAGGTTATTTCAGCATGAAACTCTCTAATATTAGGATGAGGAATACTACTTTTAATGTTCACCACACTTCTGTGTGATGACCATAAAAATAACTGCAGATCACAAAGAGAATATGAATGAGCCCTGAGGCAGGTGAGTTATTCTACATGAGGCTATAAGATGCCCTCTTTGTGTTTCATCAGCAGATATTCCTGCTTAGCCCCATTTTTTCCCCTCTGGCTTCACTTTGCCTTTTCTTTTTTGCTTCCCATCATTTCCCTTCTTGCCTCTTTTCATCGCAGGTTCTCCAAATCATTATCTTCCTTCCTTTGGCTTCCTTTTCCCTGATACTGTTTCTCTCTTTGCCATTTCTAAACTTCACAGCAGCTTCTCTGGTCAACTGCCCATCTCTCAAAAGTCCTAAACATCTTTAATAACAAAAATATAGACTTTTCGAGTAGGGATGCCAATATATTGGCTTTAACATCAATATTGGCCAATGTTAGTCATTTTTTGACACATAGGTATCGATTCAATAAGTAAAAATGTGCCAATATTAAAAATCAATATTTATTCAGTTTTATTGTTGTTTTTCTATCTGGTTTGGGAGACACAATGGATGGTTTGGTCATGTGGTGTTGTTTATTCACAGTTTTAAAAAAAATTAGGAAAATATATATAACATGGGTAAATATCAGTCATAACAGCAATACTAATATTGCATATCAGCCCAAATTGTCACATTGGTGCATCCCTGTTTTCATGCTCCTACTGTCTTGCCATCTCTGTCTGTTTTTGCCCATTCTTTAAAGGATAAATACAAAAGTTCCCCATTTTTAAATATATAACCTGCAAAAAGACAATGATTGAATGATGGATGGACAGACGACAATCAAATTGATGACAGGTGACAGGATAAATAGATACAACCTTTAGATGACTTTTGGAAATAGATATTTCTCCATATTTATGCCGACCTGGACAATTTGGAAATCGTCCAGGAAGAATAGGTACAACCTTTGGATGACTTTTGGAAATAGACATTTCTCCATATTTATGCCGACCTGGACAATTGACAATTGTATAGGCCTATATATATATATTTTTATTCCTGTTCTCCTGACAAAGTTTCAGTCCTGCCTGACAAATCAGCTAATGTAAATCCTCATGTTAAAGCACTTTGCTCCATTAGTTAAACCACAAAGCAACAAAGAGCTTATTGATTAGGACATGAATCTGATACACTCACTCTCACAAACTCGATATTCTATTTAATCTGACACAGTTATTTCATACTGTTTAACTTCCAGTCCTGCTTAGTCTGTTCTCTTGTGTTGTTTAAATCATTTCAATTAAGAAAATGAAATACAGCATGTTAAACTTCTGATTTATATTTGATTACTAAATGGAAAATAACATTTAGAGCCCCCGCATACTGCACGTCATAAAGACCTTTACAAAATTGCTACAATGGAAGACAGGGACGAAAATATCTACACACTAACACAGAAACCATCTGAGAATCACTACTCAACCATCATCGATTGGTCATTTCTGAAATCAATAATTGGGATGGTGTTATCCGTGTATGGAGAATATGAATGAATGAAATTCACCTGCTCAGCAGTTTCAAGTCTGCATTGGAGCATGTCTGCATAGCTTTGTCTGACTGTGTTCACTCACCCCTTTATTGATCTCCAGTCACCTTAACTCTCACTAGAGCATGAGAAATCCAGACAAAACAGACAGGAAGAAAAAGATGAATGGGCAACAGAAACGATGTGAAGAATGAGAAACACAGACATAAAGCAATGACAGTCAGCTTACGTAGACCACCATTAAAATACATTCAGACAGACCACATACAGGGACTTACACTTGCATAAAATGGATTAGCTTCTATTCAGAAAACCAGCATCCCACACACAATCAAAGTATGTCACTTTCCAATTGCTCAGTCTTGCCAACATGTTTTTTTTTTAATATATATATATTCCTGATTGCAGGAACATGCACATACTGTGTCCTCACATATAGCATGCATTTATGTTGGTGTATATTTGACTGTCCACTACTATCTCACCGAGCCTGAGTAGACCACACTTGACCATATGGAAGAGAATTATGGAGACACAGTAGCACAGATGGACACAGTCTGTCCATATTCTCAAAGATGTACAGCTAACAGGCTAGATGACAGCACTCATTACCAGCAGAGCCTCCAACAAGAGAAAACCGCAGAGGCAAAAACAGAATAGATGGAGCAAAACTGGCACTGTTACATACAGTTTAAATCACAGATAATGATTGGCTTCATATTAAGGCTGAATGATGTCTGTAGGGGGGGGACAAAGTTTCGTACCAGTGTAAATATGCAGTAGACTATACATATATTTGTACCTTCGTAAAGATGTGCAAAACATGTTAAACTAAATACGTCTTTACCTCCAGCAGCAAACTCCTACTGATGATTTGGTTTTTTTTTTAGTAAATTAATTCAATGGGAAGTAAAGTCAAACATTCAGAAATAGCTGTTTTTAATGCAATAAAATCCACAATTATTTCTTTGGCATAACAAAAAAAAAAAATAAATCTATGAAATATCTTGATTGATACATTACTTTTTTATTAAGTTGATCAAATTGACTTAAAAATCAACTTTTAATTATTAAAGTGTAACAGAATCTTGAGATAATAAACTGCCTCAATATTTCTCAAAGTAAATTTATTTTGCCAAGCGATATCGTGTTGCACTCAGAATGTGACTGCATCAGATGACATGACTATGATTAGATAGAGGGATGGATAGACAGACGGACACTTTATTCATCCCCTCAGGGAAATTCAGGTGCCCAGTAGTCCAAAAAGTGCAATAAAAAATACAATAAGAGCAACAGTCTAAATAAACAAGGGGTATTGCACTAAAAAGCTTATGAAGCATTATTGCAGTACTATAGGAAACAGATGGCAGTCCAATTCATGAGCTTCTTTCCTTAGCCAAGGTGTTGTGCATCCTAATGGCAAAGTGGACAAAAGATCTACTGAGCCTCTCAGTCAGGCCTGAGAGGCTGACACTTCTGTTACATTATTACATCACATTTTTGTGACACTATAATCCGTATGACAATCACATGTCTTACAGATAAGACATGTGATTTGGGATTTTTACTTTTTCTACACTGAAGGGCTATTTAATAGTCTTTCAAGGAGTCTGGACTGGATTTTACCTTCTCTTGTTCAAAATCTGAAACACCAAGACTTGACCAAACTAAACAGAGATAATGCTTTAAAAGAGATCATAACAATTACAAGATGTTTGAGTGAACAAAAAAGGGAACTGTTTTGATGTTCTCCTGGCATCAGGACTCCTATAGCATTAGATATGCAAATGAAAAATAAATAAAAAAACCCATCAAACCCTGGACTGGTTTAATCTACACTGATTACAGATTCTTTCCCAAATACATTGCTAAAATCTCTTGTCTTGTATCATCTCTTCCACTAACCAGACTACATCATTACATTCCTGTAATTATTTAGTCATGTTTAATTTACCCTAGCCACTCTCCAATGTGGGATGGATGAGAGAATTGGCCATTGTTTAAGATTTCTGTTGACTGAAGTCAGAAAATGGTAACTCAACCCTTTGATACCCAGACAAGAGTTACTTTTTGTTTGTCACAATGTAACCTCAATTTGTTTTTCTGCACATTCTGATTGATTACCTGAAATGTTATTGATTTATTGGCATCATGACACGTGTTTCAGAGCTTTCTGAGCCATCAGTGTTCACTTCTGTTACATCAGTGGAATCCACAAAACTTAATTCCCCTGTATCTTATTCACTCAGCTTTCTTTCCCTTGATTCATTCAACCTCTCCTTTCTCTTCAACAACTTATCCATTTCAATTGGCTCTCCGCTTAACAATGAATGTCTGAGTGCCTTTTTAAGTCGGATTTGCTGCCTGTCAGATTTGACTGATTACCCACACATCAGGTACATTCGGTACAGGTTACCCACACATCACAATCTCACATTAATGCAATCATGGCTTCGAACTCATATAACCACAAAGTCCTTAGATGGATGCTATCTGAGGATTACCCGGTGAAAAGCTTAAGTAGTGACAGCTGTCAGCTGATCTGACAAAATCTGAATCTGATCCCAACTCACATATGTGTTTTTGCAAATGAAAACAGAAACACAGTTCATCAATGCTTAAAGATATTCACTTTCTGTATTTTCACACAAGAATAAAATCAAGCCACAAATGTTTTTGTTTTTCCTTGTGTGCACTGCAGTGCTAAGTCATCAAGATTGTTTGTGAAAATGCAAACATTAGCAGACATTTTTTTATCATCAAATTATATGTTCGTAATACCCATGTAGTGCACAAATAGTGTGGCAATGTAGCACCAAATCTTTTTAAGCATTTACTGAAGACAAATAAATTAGGTCAGTAGTGTTTCTTTTAGCTGGATGGAATATAGTCAGAATTTTCAAAATGTCCAAATTATGCATTTATATTCTGCCCTCTTTTCATGGATGACCCAAAATAAGATCCAGTGCCCACAACTGGCATCACATTTCAACCACTGAGTAAAGTCTCCACCTGTCTGCAATTAACACAGTGAATAGCCCGCATTTGCCAGGGTTATAGAACACAACTGCTCTCTAATAGCTGAAATCGGCAAATACTTGAAATTCCTTCAAAGAATGCTCATGGCTGCCTATTTTGTTAGTTCAAGCAATAAATATAGCATAATAAACATTAATACACATGGTGTACTGTCTTGGCACTACTGCAGAAGTTAATATCTATAGTGTTCTTTATCCAGCCGATCAGCACCAAGGAAAATAAATGCCACTCATAGATTAGCTGCTTTGCAAAGACCAGCCAAAGATTTTCCTGCACATTGTAAGATCTGCTGAAACTTTAAAAGATAAGTCAAGAGATAATGATACAAGTGAGGAAGCATTCTCAAAATATAGGCTGCAACACAGTTGGATAAAGACATTTGGTCATCTGTAATGAAACACAGCTTCCTTGCACCAATATTAGGACATAGTTAAGGGAGAAATATAAATTGTGTTGCTGTGTTGGATGGACAGATTTGAAAGAGGGCAGGATTCCATCAACTATGTGAATATGTCAGAGAAACAAGCTGAGATTTGTTCTGGGGGGTGTCATATGTGTAGGTCATCTTTAATCTGTGTAGCAGTGTCGCAATGAGCTATGCAAGCAAATGACTGTTCAAAGATTAAATACAGATTTGTCCTTTTCATGTCCCCCTTTAAAAGATACAGATGTTAAATTTTAGATTTTGACTGGATATAGAGAGCCAACATTAAAAAAAATCTTCTGAAAGTTCTGAATTCTCAGAAAAAGTCAACGCAAATACCTCTGACCTCTAATTAGCTTCAGATGTATTCCTCACTCTGACACTTAATCCTAGATTACATTTCTCCCACCCCTCCATCAGAATGTCTTACCACCACCTACTCAAGGTGAATGACGGAAATTATGTGATGCCTACTCATAGAGCTGATGATCTCTGTGTGCATGCGTGCGTGTGTGTGTGTAGGGGGGGGGTGCCTGTGTGTGTGTGCATAGAGGTTAGGCAATTAAATGAGCCTGTTATCATCACTCAAACATTCAGGGACAAGTTCACTCTTTATTAAGCTCTCACAGCCCAGCACATTACTCTGTCAATGGATTTAAATCTTTCCACTAACTGCTAGTGGGTATGCGTGCGTGTGTGTGTGTGGGGGGGTGTGCATGTGTGGTGACAACACATATTCACACAGAATAAATCTTTTTAAAACACACACTGTACTCACACGGACCTCACATGCACCACATTAAACTGGTTTACTTTCTCAAGAGGTTGACATAAGAGGTGGTCCTTCTAACATCTCTAAGATTGAGGTGAAGAGAGAGGCTCCCATCCAACACTGTGATTACATTAGCCCTGAAAACAGATGTTATCATCCTTTCACAGTGCTACGAATCAAATCAATCTCGATATTAAGTGATGTGTGCATAAGGCGCAATCTTTTTCAATACAGATTACAGGCCACCAAAACACCAGAACAAAAAATCTCCAGATGAGGTTCAGATTAGCTTTCAATCCATAAGGTAGATTTTAGCAAAGGTGGAATGAGTGCAGAGCTTCCAGCAGCACAACACATAATACCCTTAAAGGCTAAGGTGAATATAGCTTGGGGTATTTAATCGTTAAATCAAGAACATAATTACCCCATTTCTTCTTTGAATGTGTAACCAGAATGAGACTGTCAAGTCATCAGGGGCTCAATGTAAGAGATTTAAAGATGAGATCCTAGAAAATTGACTCCTTTGTGCTTCTACAATCCCAGTTGATGTGAGTTTTCTTGCTGGAAAATAATTATTTTGAGAGCAACTTTTGATACTACGATGTACTTTATAAAATAATTTTTGAACTAAGACGTATTCAAATTTTAAAGATGGCTTTAAAAAAAACCTACTTGATATGATTTGAATTTACAAATCAAGGTTAGAGAAAGAACATGTAATTATTAGTACCTTAATAATCATGTCTGATGAAAAGTTACCTTAGATTACTTCAGAAGTTGAATCTAAATGGAACCTCTTGTATATTCTGTATATTCTGTATAATCTGTGCATACAGCTCCCATATTTATATTTATATTTATACACAATATCTATATCTCTTTGCTATAACCCCTTATAGTCCATACATAGTCTTGTACATCTGTAAATAAATATTTATATCTCGTAGAGTACTTCTGGATAGATGCAAACTACATCTCGTTGCTTGTACTTGTGACAGTGCAATGACAATAAAGTTGAATTCTATTCTATTCTATTCTATTACATGTACTTAATAAATACAATTGTACTTTGCAAAAGTTGGTAAAATTGTGTAAACAGATCAAAGTATATTCAGAAATGTTTGTTTGCCAAAAAAGTTTATATTTTGTAGTACTTGTGTCAATAATTTGCAAAACTGTAATACAATTGCAACTGTGATTGGTTGGTTTTAACAATTGTGTCGTATGAGGTGCATATATTTTGCTGAGAAAAAAGCTAGAGTTGGACCGAGACTTCGTTGGCAAAAAAGGCATTTTTAAACAAAACCAGAAAGTGAAAGACAAATAAAATTTGATCAGGGCATCCCTTTGATACAGTAAATGGGGTGACACAATTTTGTTTAAATATAATTTCCTTAAAAAATTGTTAATAACTATATTGATTAAACAACATTTCCTGCATTTTTCCTTTCTTTACTACTAAACAATGTCTCCACCACTTTATTTTAAGATTAAATTCTCATTACGTATTAGTTTACATCAGGGCTGGGTATTAGAATCCATTCAGCAATAATACTGTACCTATTGTGATATATAACACACTGCAATGACAATTATGATTCAATATATTGTGAAGCTATAATAAGATACAAAATCTTCAGATAAGCCAAGAAAAGTTTATGCTCCAACAGTCTGAACACCGAAGGATGCCACAGAAGGCTCTTAGAGATTTTCTCATTAAGGTAATCCATTTTAAAGAATATACCCACTCAGGCATTTATTTAATAAGTCATCATCACAATGAATCTATAATGAGGTGGACTTTATTGCACAAATTAGTCACATACACACAATTTCACACGGTGCCATCTATCCACATATTCTTGGAGGGTCCCAGGTGCAGATGTGTTTTTCTTAATTAAGAGTTAAGGACCATAAAGACTACAGGCTTTATCCTTTATTATTCTCTTCATTAACCCCTTCACTCTCCCTGCTTGTTTCATTTCAGTCTCTCTTTTAACCCTTTCTCCATCGTTTCAAATCAATGCTCCATATCCTGCTGTTAGGCAGCCACCTCATGCCCATTTCACAGACTGTTACCATTAACCCCACATTTGTCTTTATTTTACTCTCTCTTCTGAAGTTCTGTAATTACCACCCTCCCCCTATCTTGCATTTTATTCACTCTAGCAATTAACCCCTTTCTCTGTTGCAATGTCCTCTTCTCCTTTCATATGCTCTCCCAGATTGCACCTATCTATCTCCGTCTCACCTTTTAACTGTTCTTGTTCTTGTCATCTCCCTCTCACTGACTTTCAGTCTCATCCTTGCTCCAAGCAGCTTCTCTTTGTCCCACAAATGCCATTACTCAATTAACCCCCCCGGGTTCATGGTTAGGGGCCAACATATGTATCAGGGCTGAATCACATCTGTCTGTGCTTTTGACAAATGAATGGTTCACACACACATATATGCTGGCACTCCAAGGTGTGACTCAGAAATGATTGGATTCATTAGGGGAAAGGGTGAAGGAAAGCGGTACATGGCAAACGGGAAGGAAGGGGGTGACAGAACAGGGAGAAGCCAAATCATTACTAAACGCTGGTGGAAGACTTAGAACACGGAGGCCCCCAAAAAAGTAAGACAGGCAAGATACAAAGATGGGTATTACTTAGATGCATTAACAGACTGGCAGGTACTTTTAAATAAGACAGAGCGAGCGGAAAAGGAGAAAACATGAGGACAAATTGGAGACAGCTGAAAGGCAGCACAAAGAGACAGCAAAGAAAAGACAGAAACAGGGAGCACTTAGCTTCATTATGGCAAGTTCCCACTGTTGTCGTCCTTTTATACTGCCATAATGAGCGAGCTCTCAATGTAACAGAGAGATAATGATACATAAACCAAGTCTGGATGACCTTTAGAGAAAAAAATCCATTAATTGGAAAAAAAAAAATCAAGGCTACAATGAATTTTTCCAAACAGTTAAAGTTATTTTAATCTAAACATGGATTTCTTCTAATGGGAGATACATTTTGTTAAATTAGGTTTAGAAAATAATGGTATATTTTCTGCTTATTATTATTCATTTGTATAATTTTTCACAATTAATTTGCAATAACGTTTTACAAACATTGCTTAGTGGTACATCAAAGTTTGCACATTTTATGCATTTTTACAACTTTGATTTCAGAAGAAGAAAGTTGTATAAATTCAGGATGTGAACAGTTAGAAAGTTCAAGATCTACATCTGTGGTAGAGATGTTTTTGTTGTTGTTGTTTTCTATTCGGAGCTGGTGTCCATCTCCAGCAGTCATTGGGCAAGAGACTCTAGACAGGTTGGCAGTCCATCGCAGGGTAACATAAGAGACACAGGACACACACACACGCCCCCACACACACCCCTTAAGGACACATTACCCTAACAATCTTATAATAATAATAATAACAATAATAATAATAATAATAATAATAATAATAATAATAAACATTATTGTTTATTGCAATACCTTCTGGGAAATTTAGCGTCCAGCAAAATTTGTTCTTGTGATAGGCCTAGCCAACAATGCTATCAACTACTCTACTGTGCAGACCGTATTTTATACAAACCAGTTTTATAATTCCTATTTTAAGAATAAACCTACTTATTCACGTGGATAACACTGCATTTCCATTTCCCATTCATGAGTTGGTGAGTCTCTTTTAAAAAGGTGAACTTATTCCATTGTTCATAAAAGTGGTAACTTTTTTCTACTGGATACTGAGTTAGTGAAACACTGAAACACACCTTTTGCATGGCAGATTTTTCATATTGCATGGAAGCCAATTCTACTGGAATTATGATACAAGACATTGATGCACAAAGAAAGGCCTCACTCCTTTGCTTTACCCATATTTATCGTATTACATGAAATTCTATTATGTTCTGTAAAAATTTTAAATCGTAGAGTAATGTGGCTGAACAATGATTCCTGTATCTTTATTGCGTTGGGTAACTGACAATGTACCAAGATACATACCATATCAGCCACAAAGTCAAATATTCAACCCTAGTGTGTATGAACTGGTTAATATAAAGAAATATTGTATTAAGACTACAAGTAACTAATTGCATGAATAATCAGTCCCTATATATACCAGTGCATCTGTACACATGTATCCATACTCGCATACACACACCCCCAAACACAAAAAGATACATGCATTTAACAGATGGCTGGTGGTTAAAAGAGTGTGAATGATAAAACCAGCCCACTATTCCTCTGCTTTGTCCATTATTCCACTCCACTGCTTTTAAAGAGTGTAGGCGTGTGTGCGTGCGTGTGTTTGTGTGTCCGCACATGCAAAGAAATAAATCTGTGTGTGGAGCTTTCAGCATGCACCACGAATCTGTGTCTAAGTGAAACAATCTAATCACATCGCAAGCATCATAAATGAACAATATTAAAGCTAAACTACCAAAGTAAAGCATTAAAAACAGCTATTTAATTTTTGCTCCATACTACTTTATTGTCTAAATTCGTCAAGTGTGACGAGTTCCAGGCAATCAAACTAATGGTGCATAACAGGCCTACTCAAAATATGCCTCACAAGTAATGTTGTATTACCCATCTGTGTACGTAATCATGTGAAACATGGCGTGTCTGTAACATATGAGGCTGTGTGACATTAAAGGTTATGTTTTAAAAGATTGTAATCTAGATGGTTTATGATGCGTGTGAGCTTTTTTTGTTGGGTGTGCATGTATGGAAGAGATGTGAAGGAGGCGGCAAGTGTCGCTCTGCACTTTAATTATATACACTTCATTCACACATAAAAAGACCTTTCACATTGATAGAAAAGTATCTAATTGCAGTCATCCTAATTGTGTCATGTAACCTAACTTGTTAATAGTTTTATTCCACAACCTGAAGCTAAGAGTCTGAGTGTTTGGTAGGGGATAAAAAACAGGAGCCATCAATATTATACTATTTTAGCAGCAGTGTCTATTACTGTAGCTTTAAATTTTAAATAAAAGCAAATAATATCATGCTATGCATTTTTATCTAAAATGTGCAAATACAATGACATATGGAAACATATGCTATTGTTAGTCAAAGTAATCATACTGTGAACATTTAACATCGGTCTATGCTTACACTGGCAAAATGGAATTAAACTCTTTATTGTCTCAAAAATTGGCCCAAATTAATATTCATTTAAAACAAATTCTATAGGAGAAAAGCTAAGCATGCAGTAACACAGTTAGACCAAAAGATTACACCAGTAAATGTGTAGTAAGTGTCTGGGTCTGAGAAAGTGCACAAAAAATATCTAATTTGCATACACAGCTTAAACCTTACTGTTCTTCTTTTTTTAAAAGTGTTTCTGACAATTCATTATTTTTCTCTAACAGACACTAGGAATTAAAATAATTTAATCAGTAAATAAATGATAATTTGGATATTTTTATCCAACTTATTTTAAGGATAAAAATAATTTGAGGTCCCTGTGATTTTTTAAGCAAATATTTAAATCTGTGATAATGAGGAAATTATTCAGGTCATGTTCCCTGTTAATAGCCAGCCATTTTCCTCACTCACTTCTGTGCTCATTACCTCTTTTGTAAAGTTTACCACCACCATGAAAATGAAAACTATAGCCATTAGTGGAAAAGGAAAACATACCAGCTGTTGTTGGCAACAGATGCTCTGAAAAAGTTTATAATTTATATCCGTCTTTCAGTCCACAGAATGCCTTTGTAACTAATAGCATGTGCACACATTAATACTACAATGGGTAGATGGAGTAATTCTTCACACAAATGAACCAATTAGGACCTTTAAAAAATCCATTTAGTAATCATGACTGAGAAATGATCATGTGAAAGTTATTTGGCCTCACACATTCACAAAGAACTACATTCGAAGAAGTAATTTGGCCAAACTAATCATTAAATACAGATTGATTCCTGTCATCTCTGTTAATGTGAAGATAGATTGAAATATCTTAGACAATTCTCATTTAAGATCATTTTGACTTAACTTGTTTTCTGTCTTCAAACATTTAAATGTTTAGTGAACCATTTATCACATCGGGTGTTCACTTATGAATATGAATCTACGTTTCCTGCTGCAATCCACAAACATTCCCCAACAACAAGAAGCCTAGAAACTTTGGTAGGTTTTATTTAATATTTTTTGATACCTTTTGTCTGTTTCTCCTTCATACCTTTATAATTCTTTCCTTCTCCCAATTAATTTATCTCAGTTTGCAAAACAAGTACAAGCCATTACAAATGAGATGATTACAACCCTGGAAGGGTTATAATGTCCGTAATCCTCCCTTTCTGCTCTCTTCATGCCCACACTGATATAAACTTCACAATTTCACAAGGAGCAAGAGCTTGAGCAACAGCAAGTTAAACCACACACAAAAAATTTAAGTCAAAGCATTGATAAGTAAAGATGATGTGCTTGTAATGTCATTATTCATAGCTGCTTGTCCTGGCGTGACAAGATAATGAAGACAATAGACATCAGACAGTCAGTCAGTATTTTACTGGGTTCTGAGGCAGTTAATGATTAGGCTCTTACCACATTTGATGTGTGTGCGTGCATTTGTGTGTGTACCACTGGTTGATGTGTCAACATTAATTGAACCATGACCTAGATCAAAACAATGAGACTAGAAAGGGATTAGAAAGACGCGTCATGTGAAATACTGAGAAAGCCATGATTTGTGTAGGTGGATTCTGAGTCGTTCGGCATTTCATAAAAACATTATGAGCCCAGACTTAGTTCCAGCAAATCCTATTATTTATGTAGGAATTCCAAGTTAGACTTAACAATCATATTAGTATTCTAATAAATGTTATTAAATTATTTTTTCCAGTTGTTTCACACCTCTGTTAAATATTGTAAAGTTGTACTTGTTATTTATCACTATTTTTTTGTTTGTTATTGTTATAGGTTGCTTTTATTTAGAAACAAAAGGGTTATTTTATTTTATTTTTTATTTAACTATGGATGAGCTACCCATGGTTAAATCTGTGTTTCTCTCATAGCTATATGCTAGGTGTGCTTTTGCTGAATACAATATATATGTTTATTAGAATAAAACATAGTCCCAGATCAGTACTTCTAAGTATTTTTTACAACAGTCAATTGCTACTGTTATTAAGCCTGGTTTTGATAGGGGTTTCTTCATGTTAGAAGTGTTTCTTCTAATCTTTAATCACAAGCATGCTCAGGTTGACAAATTACTTCAAAGTCAGTGACTCAATATAATATCATCTGACTATATCAGTAAATTGCAATGGAATGGTTTGGACTGCTTCAAATGTAATTTGGAGTGATCTATATAATTCAATGTGAATTGGTTATTTCTGTCCTGTAAAGTGCTTTAAAGACATTTGCTGTTAATTGGCACTATTTAAAAAAACTGATCTTCCTTGAATTGGACTATGTGCTGTATAGGCTTGACTCAAGGCTCAATCAGTCAAGCAAAAAGGTTTAAAATAATGTTTTCTAGAAATATTACTAGATCAACATTTACATCCTATGTTGATTTCAGGATGTGTTGGATTGTACTAATTATTAAAGATGCTGAATAGTCATTTCAAACAAGTCAGTATTTATATGTACTAAATTAGATAACTGATAAAACAAAAGTGCATGTAAATTTTATTTAAACAGAAAAATACATTTGTTCAAAGTTACACTTCTTTACCCACAGACACTTTCAGTTCTAAAACTTTTGAAATTGTCCTCCTCTGCTCTTCTTGCTGTTTTTGTGTTATTTCCTAAGCCTACTTATCAATAGATCATTGAGGGCAACTTGGTTCAGATATATTTTCCTTTCCAAGTGAGAAATCAGGTCACAAAGGTTAAGTGAATGAGCAGGAAGGATAACATCTCTTGCTTTACTTTCTCCTTTCTCGCTCAGGCACACACACATAACCGTATTATAGTCACCTTTGACCCCTCAGCCTTTCCAGTGAAGTGGCCAACTGGCGAGAATAATATTGACCTCTACTAAAGAAAGCATTGCTGCTTATTGCTTTCACAGATCGCACTGGTTTCATTTAGTGGATATCACACTGTGTATGCACGGGGATATACAAGAATAATGAATGCTTCAATTTAAGGTCTTGAGTGGAGTGGCTCTGAAAGAAATGGCCTAGACTGCTCTGCAGAAATTACTGATCAACTTGTTAGGCCAATTTCATTCACAATGAAGTTTTGAGACATTAAAACATCTTTTAGACCTCAGTACGTTATTGAGGAATAACATTTTCTTACTGGCCATCAAACAAGGTATAGGATACCAAGAACTGCAGAAGCAACAGCAATACAATGTTTAGTGTCTAACTTTTTTCTCAGTATCAAAAAGAGCCCCATAGTATTATGCAGCAAAAAAGAGGCAATAAGGATTTCTTAAGGCTAAGTATGAAATGACATTGTAGCAAAATGTCAAGCAATATTATTAAAAACAAGGTTTTGTTTTTGTTTTTTCTTTACCCCACAGCTGAAATAAACATCCCCCCGCCTCATTAAATTTTCATTTGCCACCAGAGACCTACTACGGACCATAAGTCCAGCTATTGGATACCAAGCAGGGCTCAACATTAATGGTTTCCCTCTTTCAAATAGCAGTTAAATTTTGTGTTAGGGCACATCAAGCATCTTGCATAGCTGTCTGAGCCATCAAGCCTAAAAACTTTTATATTTTTTTCAATTTATTTCTTTCTTGGGGGGGGGGGGGGGGGGGGGGGGGGGGGGGGGGTATTTAAAGTTTTCTAGTAGGTGTTCATGAAGCTTTTAACAGAGTTTAACAAAGGATATTTATAGCTTGTGCAACCTGTAGCCTGCTTAATTGGAGAGTTTGATATAAATGGGAATGCGTCTTTAACATCAGTAGTGACAAATATCTTAATTTGTCACTGACTAATGACTTCAGCCACACTGAAGGGATTTTGTGCATGAACAGTGTGTTTAAGGTCATACTACAGTATCTAAATTGGTTTTAAGACAAAACTTTAAACATGGCCTCTCCAAAACATCCACCTTTTTTGAGTCATTCAGAAGTGCCTTGCTGTTGTCCTTTGGACTGTTGTCCTGCTGCATAAACAAAATCTAATTGGCCTTAAGCAAAGCAGCTCCAAGCCCTCTGACTACCACCACCAATTTATATAAATAAATTATAATTCCAATTATTTTATTTAGACTCAGAAAACACAAGTTACTAGTACATTAACAGTGAAATGAAATCTGTGATGTGTAGTTTTGTACACTTGAGGTCATTGTTAAGTAATCTTAGTCTTGTAAAGAGAAGATCACTTATTCTCATACATTAAATAATTTATTAACAATGGGACTATTTTGTTTTTATATTTAGTGTGGGCACATAGGTGATGTAAAACCACAAAATAAGCATTAGGTCAGTGGTTAGTTTATATTAGTATTATAACGTGGCTATGAAAGTATTTCTGTGTACCATACACAAACATTTAGATAAGGCTTGATCAATATTAACTCTTCTTAGTCCTTCAAAAGGGTGTAAACCTATTAAAACCATCTGTCTACTATACATGTGATTTATATAATTTCACTGCAGTCATTTATGCATTCTGACATTTTTCATGCTGTGGTAGTTAAATGTGTAAGATGTCATTGAATTCCTCATGTGAATGTGGCTGGGTGTAACCGGTAGTCCTTGAGAAGGGTAAAGGAACAATAAACCTTGTCTTTCTTTAACACTTGAAATATCAGCCATTAGCCAAATTGTGAGTTATATTTCGCAAAGTTCTTTCCTCAAAGGTAAATCACACAGACAAGGGCAATCCATCTATACTAAAAGCTAATATGTAATACAGAAAGTATTTTAAAACTAGTACACCTTGTGTAAATCAGAACCCTCAAACTACAAACAGATTTTTACTTGCATTATAAAAACATAAAACAAAGAACAGAACCTTTTTTCCTCACTCTCTGACATGAAATCAGACCAGCTTTAGATAAGTAAGGATTATATTAATTATTTATATTTGCTAAATGCAAGAATGATGAGTAAAATAATCTGTAGACTTTTTTGTAACTAATTCAGAGGTTTACCGTATTTTCCGCACTATAAGGCGCACCACATTATAAGGCGCACCTTCAATGCATGGCCTATTTTAAAAACTTTTTTCATATATAAGGCGCACCGCCGTATAAGGCGCATAGAATAGACGCTACAGTAGAGGCTGGGGTTACGTTAAGCATCCATTAGATGGAGCTGCGCTAAAGGGAATGTCAACAAAACAATCAGATAGGTCAGTCAAACTTTATTAATAGATTACAAACCAGCGTTCTGACAACTCCGTTCACTCCCAAAATGAATAAACAGCTGTTGCTTCCTCCACTTCCGCACCATTGATTCGTTCATGTTAAATTCTCTCGCTGCTGCTCTATTCCCGTGTTCTACTGCGTGACTGATCGCCTTGAGTTTAAACTCTGCGTCGTAAGCGTGTCTCTTAATAGGAGCCATTTTGGGGTCTTTACACAAACACACAAATTCAAATGAAACGGAACGCTTCACGCAGTCATATATCCCAGCATGCACCGCGCGCTTCTTCTTCTACGGGGGAAAATGAAGTCGCCGGCTGCTTACCGTAGTTGCGAGACCTGTTGTGGCTCAATATTGGTCCATATATAAGGCGCACCGGATTATAAGGCGCACTGTCGGCTTTTGAGAAAATTGAAGGTTTTTAGGTGCGCCTTATAGTGCGGAAAATACGGTACATACATTTTATTAGTATTTTTTCATAAAAATTGCCTTTCAAACTTAATGACCAAGTATCATATAATTCAACAGGTTTCTCAATAGTTCATTGAAATTCTGCAGGGCACAAGTCTTTTCCACAGCAAAATGTCTACAGAACATGATGCCGCCACCCCACACTTCTCAAACAGGATAATGTTCTCAAGCTTTGAAAGCCTTCTCCCTTTTCCTCCAAATATAACAGCTGCCATTGTACTATCATTAGACCACTGGATATGTATTCACAAATCACAAAATTTTGTTCCTGAGTCTACTTAGAAAGTGTAACATGGGCTTTTACAGTGCTTTTGGTGTAATGGATTCTTCCTCATTAAGTGGTCTTATAGCCCATGATGCAACAGGACTAGTTTAACTGTGAATCATGTAATTATCTTACCAGCTTCTGTCAGCATCTTTGCAAGGTCTTTTGCTGTAGTTCTGGGTTTGAAGAGGACATTTGTGCATTTTTCACCAAAACATGTTCATCTCACAGTCATAAAATCCATCTCTCTCCTGAATGAGATAATGGTTGGACACTCATGCAGTGCTTATAGAGGAATATACTGTTTTAACAAACAAAGTGGCAGTTTCAGGCATCTGGATTGTACTACAAAAAAGTTTAGTTTTTTTTAAAAGGAATACGTAACTATCTGGTTTCAACTGTATGTCTTTCTGATATTTTTGGTAAGTTTTATGTCACATGACTTTTCCTTTTTGTTTGTGGTGGAAAATGACTGTAGGATAAAAATTGATGTTTTAATAGTAACAATGGCAGCTAAGCAGGGTGAAGGTGTGGTTCTCATTGTGAATACATAATGATGTGCTTTGAATTTTAATTGTATTTGTTCACTAAACCTAATATTGACTGTTTCTGATCAAGACTATGTGGCAATACCCCTCACCATAATTTATCAAGCTAACAATGTTTCTCAACAACCTCTAAAATGCTGTTAACCTTTCAAACAAGCGCTGGTTGCAGCAAGTCAAATTCTAGATGCAGATGAGATTAAATAAATGGATTAGGAAACACACTTCCAGCAACATAAATAAAAAAAATGCTGATGGAAATTCAAATTTTCTGCTTACTTTTCAGTTTCTGTGGCATAAAGCTCTGAGTGGGCTTCGAAAATAAAGTGCAAAACATTAAGGTACTGGAGAAAAAAGGGGTTAGTGAGAGTGTGTGTTGGAGGGGAGTGTCAATGTATGGTGATCTAAAAGCAAACATGTGAAACATACAAAGGAAAAATATAAAAAACTGGTATAACCTTGGTAAAAAAGAAAGTCAATATTCTTTCTGTTTTAGGGTTTTACACATCTGGACATCTGTACTTTACCAAGATCTCAATTTGTTTAAATCTAAACTTATGTGAACAGAAGCGATCATTAACTGTCTATTAAAGCAGAAACAAAAACTGGAAAAGGTCTGAGTATAAGAACTGGCACACATAGCCAAATATCTGGGAAAACAAAACAATTGGTTGGCGTTTCGACCTTTCATCCACACAAAAACTCTGCCTTACATCACTAAAAATGATTACTTTTGAAAACTCTGCCCAAAGTGGAGATTTGAGAAAATGCTGTATTTGTGTTTGAGTCTGTACATGGGAGTTTTAGGATCTCACACATCAGGTCACTGGATGGCTAAAGTTGGTAGAATGTGCGCATGATGTACAGAGGCTACAGTCCCTGACGTAGTTGTCCTGGGTTCAATTCCCATTATCTGCTATTTACTGCAGGTCTTCTCCATCCCTCCTACCCATTTCCTGTCTATTTACTGTAAAACATAGGTCATTAGAGCCTAAAAAAATCTTTAAAAAATAAAAACAAACAAAAGGATCCCTAAATCATGATCTGCAACAAATAGTGAGGCATCAACATCACATCACATGTGCAATCATTGTTATTGAGTTGGCAGTGTAATGAATTAAGGAAAAATTAATGCTAAATCAGAGAGGTGCAGATTTTTACATTGGCCCAGATGCTATTTGCTTGCAAGCCCAACTGTTCCGATAGTTGAAGAGGAAAAGAGAGAGCGCTTGGAGGTCAGCTGTTTTACTCCAACTCTCCCCTCCAACAAAGAGGCACAAATAAAATTGTCTTGCCTTCACCCAAACTTAAATTGACAGATGGTTGCACATTTTCCTCTGGACTACTTTGGGGTACCAGGGAGTTCATGGTTAAAGCAATGACTGGAAGGTGCCAAGGTCCTGCGTCCGTTAAACAAGCCATAATCACCAACCACCATAACCCTATTCTTTTTCTCCCACCTTGTTGCAAAGAAAATTTCCCTAAGGGGACAATAATAAAGTGATACTTACACTGATACTGATATGTTGACTATATGCTGACTAGTTAAGTTATTTGGTCCAGGTGTATTGGACAAGGGATGTCCAAGGGATGTCCAATACACCTGCTCAATTTGTTTTGACATGGCCTTCTAACTCTACCCAGATTGATAGACACCGAAATTAACTATCACTGTGGTCTTCAATTGGCATTGTGCTCCAGATCAGCAGACTTCCAAAATTCAGACATGCTGATGATAAATTAAACATCAAATAACTGACCAAGCAACTTAAATGCACCTGATTAGTGGCACCTGGGTGCTATCTGTACTCCTAAAACATATCAAAGCAGGAAGAGTGCAAATAGATTTTTACTCAATGTTTCACTATGGTTTTTTTTTTACTTGATAAATAACGACATGGCTAATCGATTATTTATGTCACACACTCAAGGTTCAGATTTCAAAGTCTGGTAAAGGCTATTTAATTTTTAAGAGTATTAAACCATTTTCATAGAAAGAGGGGTTAGTTTCTTTTTACTTCGATTTATTTACCACTTATCAATACATATCTGATACCATAGATTTTTTTTAAACTGCATTTTGACCCGTGACTTTAGCGGACTTCAGCTCTCCTCTGTTTTTCTTATGATCATAAATCCAAAGCCAGGCAGACTGCCAACAGTAAAACACTCATCTGGGATCAGGAACCATTTATTCATTTCAGCTCAGTAATACTACGAGAGCCTGGCTTCAGAATTCAATGAATATTTCACTTTCATTTTATATTCAATCTCTGGTGCTCAGGAATGTGCAGTGCTGGGTGTCATTTAGTGCATATTTCTGGTTTGTGTCAGTGCATCAGTCTTGCTTATGATGTGTGTGTTTTTCAGGAAGTAGTTTGCTACTCATCATTTGATCCACGCATTACAATGTGTTTGTTTTTTTAGGTTTGACGTGCTATATTTGATTCTGGTGCTGCTTTAAGCATTTCTCCCTAATGTTATTTTTATTTTTTCATAAAAATAAAATTATATATATAAAAAGGATAGCTTTATGCTAACTGCTTTCTCTTTTAATCATGTCCAGAAAAATATGGTTAATATATATATATGATCTAACATGATTAAAAGAGAAAGCAGTTAGCATAAAGCTATCCTTCACAATGTAAATTTATGGAAAGTAGGGAAATATTAATACTAATATTTTTTTTATAATACCTTCTCATTGTTTTTCTTCTTCTTCAAAAGAAATCAGTACTTGGCTACATCTAGGCTCATCTATTTAAATCATCTATCAAAACCATACAACTGGATTTGATGCAAGTTGCCCATTAAAACTTTAGAATAATTTAGAAATATATCACAACAATACTATGTCAGGTGTACACAACATATGAAGATGTACTGCATTTTGCGAGGAGAGACTTCCAGATGCTCCCATAATTCATACAATCGATCAAAATAAGTCTTACTCCTCTTACACCATTTGTCAGACTACAGAACCAAACACACTTATTGGTATGCACTAAAACAACAATAAATCAAATTCACTTTTTACTACTATAGCATTACTATACAAAAAAAAAACATTTGAAGAACCTTTAACTAAAGCAGAAAATTTTAATAAATATTTTTTTATAATGAAAATAAATGGTGTTACAATTATTAGCAACCCTAAAGGTTCAATAAAAAAGTAACATTTAGTTATTTATTTCAAACTTGATCAGGGAAACTTTTAATCAGAAATCAATGAAATTTAAATATAAAATGAAACAAAGACCCATTTCTCTTAGTCTTTCAAAATGAAAAAGCAACATAACCTTTCATGTTATGTAAATATGTGGTCATTAGATCGTTATAAATAGCCTTTGCTCATGTCTAGACACAGAAACATAACTCAGACTTTTAAAATAACTAGAACTGTGAGAAACGAGGCTGGAAAGGGGCTCAAATTTATCTAGCAACCACACAAAGCAAATCCCCATTGTTAAGTACAGTGGAGGATCTATGATGCTGAGCCTTTTCTAATGGATTTGGGAGCCTTGTCATGAACTTTGAAATAAAATGGTATTTTAAATAAAAAAGAAACCTTTGAAACAAAAATACTCAGAGAACTGAAAATGGGCCATCATTGGTTCTATTGAATGGTTTCGCAATTGACAAAGTTTTATGCTTTAAAAAGGTTGTACAAAGTATTAACACCATGAAAAACAATTTTTGAGTCACCAGTGAGTTAAAAAAAAAAATTCTTACAGTCAGATTTTATTTTCAATAAATTAATGTATTGAAATAATCAATTTTTCTCTTCAATGTCCCACCTAAAAATATGCTAGTGTTAAAAAAAGGGGGGGGAAACATTTTCATCTTAACATCTTTTATCTCAGTGGTGCAAGTAAATGTTGAAGATACAGTATGTTATCACAATACACCAGTCCATTTACATGTAAAGCATTACACAAATATGAATCAAATCTGTGTACAAGATTTTATTATATCGTTTGCCCTTATCTAACCAGGCGAGACAATAGCAAACTACTTCTTATTTACAACACCAACCTGCAGAACAGTAAAAGCAAGTAACACAAACATAATAAATTACACAGACACACTTTTAATTCAGAGGAAAAAAACATTAGTTAAATTTAGTATATGCCAATTGGAACTGTTTTTATTTTGAAATCTTATTTTCAAAGCAATGTCTTATTTTCTGTACAAGCACCTTTTATGCTTACTACAATGAATCTGAGCCTTTGTGAGGAAGCTCTGCGCATGTTAACAGAGAGAAAAGCAAGTTGCCCCTATAAATAGATGTGGACTGATACAGAATGTAGTTTTTAAGAAGACAGAGATCAGATTTTTTTTATGTAATGAGCTCCTTTTGTAGAGAACTGTCTGTGTGTTCTTACAACTTGAATTTAAATCAGCAAACATACTGGCAAAGACAACACTTTTCTGGATTTTAGCAAAATAATATTGCATTAGTTTAAAAAATATATATATTTAAATGGGATATGATACTATCTTATTGTCCAGGTGCAATGCCAGAAGAAGACAAAATTATATATTTTAAAGAAAAGCAAATGTTCCAGATCTCAAGAGTCACAGCTGTTTGTGGAAAAAACAATTGCCCATCCCTCCTGTAAGCTGTACAGTTTCATCAAAAGTGGAGCTTTAGACACCTCTGGATAATAAAGCATTACAAATTAAAGCAAAGCATAAGTGAAATCTTGCCATCAGCATGAGTTCAAACTATTCCTTGTTACCCTTAAAACCATGGCAACAAGTTTTTGTAATACATACACTCCCAGCTCAGATGCTGGTGAAATATTTTGCTCTTAAAAAGTTCATAGAAAAAGACAGTTGTTGAATTAAGAAAAAAAAGAATCTTGACTCATGGTTAACAAGAAAGAGAAGGCTTCTGTGCGGTGCTTAAGGACAGAAAAAATCCCAACATTAGCAACTTTGATATTAATTAGTGCAGGAAAATTCCCATATATTCAACTGAATTTAGACCCCCTTAAAGTGTGAGGCAAGGACACAAAGATACGTTGAGCAGTACACTTTATAGCCAGCAGGTTCCTTGGCTTTTTTAAGAAGTGACCTAAATGAAAAATTCAGTTCACCATAGGAACCAAGCTCATTAAAACGTGTTGACTCTGTTTAATTTGAAGAGCCATACAGTGAGGTTCATTTGATGTCCTAAGCCAGAAAGTCTTTCATCCAGGTTGTTTATCACATTATACCATACTCTATGACAGAGCTCTCAAAAATAGACTTTTCTGAAGAGTTAAGAAAAAAAACAGACACATTCCTAGAGGGGGAATTAAGAAAAAAACTAAAAATATATGGATTTGGTTTGCCTCAAGTAAATGGTAATGGTATTCCCTTCTGCTGAAGGCAAGTTAAAACCTTTACCTTTGAATTTTGCTAGAGAAGCAATATTCTATCCGAGGGAATAGCTTGTGGGCTATAGCAGCTCAATAAACTGCAGTGTGAACATGCATACATTTAAAGTCCAACACACAAAATATACTGATAGCTGCATATACACTTTTCCTTCTTTACAGTGTATTAAGCTGTCTCAGTGACTACTTAGCAGGTAGGCATTAAATGTATTATACAGACAATTCAGACGTATAAAGTATTTGAAGATTAATGCAGGTTTTTCTGGAACTGTGTAGACGGTATGAACAGCTTAGCTATGTAAGCCTGTTTTGACATAACCATCTGTTTTTTGGCAAATAGACCATTTAAAGAGTTCCTCCACAATTTCGCTTCAAAAGCCCATTTTTTTTATTTTTTATTTTGCCCCTCCAGGGGGTCTTTTGTGGGCTCTAGTGTCCTTTATATGAAAGTAGGCTGACAGGAAAGGGGGAAGGAGAGTGGGGAAGACATGGGGCAAATATCGTCGTGTCCGGGAGTCGAACTCGCGACGGCCGCGTAGAGGATTCAAGGCCTCCAAACATGGGTTGCGCTATCCCCTACGCCACCAAGGCACGCCCAAAAGCCCATATATTTTTTATATAGGCTCAGATTTCTCAGTCAGTTTTTGGCACATTTTTAATGCAAATGTTAAAGTTCACAATTAATTTATGACAGCTATTTTAAGAGTTGAAATGTGTAACATGTGAAAACTGGAAATGGGAAGGAAAAATGGATGGAAAAAGGGTGGGAAAACAGATGTTTGAATGGCTAGAATTGCAAAAACCAAAAGGCAACTTATTTTGGAATATTCAGACATATATCTTGTAGAGTCATGGTCATGACTCTACAAGCGTCAAACCAGAATGCCATATAATGTCCAGTCTTTATTTAGTAAATCGGAAAATTGTTGTAAACAACTAGAGTAAAAGAAAAGAAGGAGGAATAATAGGAGAGGAAGATGAGGAAATGACAAAAGGACAAGAAGAGCTAATCACAGGTGAGTATGTGCAGCTGGAAGGAGAGCAGAATGGCAGGGTGAGGGGAAGGGATAAAACCTGAAAAAGACATCAACATTAAACTAAAAGAATCACTAAACTCAGGGGGGCGTGCCGTGGTGGCGTAGGGGTTAGCGCGACCCGTATTTGGAGGCCTTGAGTCCTCGACGCAGCCGTCGCGGGTTCGACTCCCGGACCCGACGACATTTGCCGCATGTCTTCCCGCCTCTCCTTCCCTGTTTCCTGTCAGCCTACTATCACATAAGGGACACTAGAGCCCACAAAAAAGACCCCCTGGAGGGGTAAAAAAAAAAAAGAATCACTAAACTCAGGAAAGGAGTTTAGTGATTTAGTGAGTTTTCTAAATCACTAAACTCCTTTCCCGAGTTTAGTTTATTCCTCGTACTGAACTAATACGAGGAATAAACTAAAATAAGATGTAAACAAACAATCACAATCATAATTGAAAACCAAAACTAAAAAAAGAAATATTCTGGGAAAGGCAATACTTTGCCATACTCATTTTCTTTTCCAAACATTTACAGACCCATATGATAATAAAATCAAATTCCTTACCTTTCAAGATTTCAAGAAAGTATAGAAATTGTAAATTTACATTAATAATTATTAAGGAGCATTTACATAATTTGGATGTTAGAATTTCTTCCTTAAGAAGAATAATTCACACAATGCACAAATTCTGCCTTACAGCTTTCTTACCTTGTCTTTGTCCTCGACCAAATCACTGAGGATGTCATCAGGGTCCAGTATACCCCCGTCACAGTACTCAACATGATGGGTTCGAACGACAAAATCTCCCTCCTAAGATAAAGAACACAACTGAAAATCAACAAGCTGCAAACAATTGATATCTGCTGTTAGATAATAACTGAAATATTATTTTGTCATTTATTTAGCTTTTGAATTTCAGATATTCTTAAAATCTCATTAGTTCTCCCATAAAGTCCCATATATTTGTCAGTTTCAACTACAGAGGTCAAACGAAGAAAGTGGAAATAGCCACCAGCTATCTTTTTTTACAGGTGCACCGTCATTGGTGTCAGTTTATAGTCATAGTTCACAACTTTTGGTCCTTTCCACTGTTCTTGAGTGGAAAGTTGTTTGTGAAGAAAGCTTAAATGTGCTAAAACAACTCATTCATCTGGCTGTTTACCCTTTTAATCTTTACACCATAGTTAATTGGTTCATATATTTATTTTTTAAAAACTGCACATAAATTGCTCCTTAACAATCGGCATCAAGACACATTGAAACTGCTATTAAGAACTGTTGCTGATGTGCTTAAATGCTTATAACCGCCTATTTCAATAGCTCAAACATTAAATATACCTTAATATACATTAAAATGTACAGTGGAAACCATCTTAGCACTACCAAAGATGATAAGATCTGCAGTCTTTTATCTCTACTATTGGGAAACAGTCAATCAGCGGCAAGAAAAATGAATGGTGCTTTTGGATTGGCTGTTTTGTAAATGTCAGCCAATAGCATGTCAAGTAGCATTATCCTAGGTATTTCAACTCCCATTTTCTTTCAAATATTTTACATAAATCACAAAAATAAATAAATAAATCTGTGATTAGGTCAGTTTTCCATGATCAAATTGAATTACATTGCCCTAAAAAATTGCAAACAGGTGAATCTGTGAAACTGTTAATAGGTGGGTATGAACATAATAACTAATTTTAAATTAAATAATACAGGTTAGCAAAAACACAGGTTTTTCTTTTGATGGAGACATTAATGCATAATATCTCCACGCTGTCAAGTGGCCAGACTAAACATGTCAACGTACGATGAAAGAGAGAGCTGCTGCCCTATATCTCTGGAAGCATGTCACAAATATTTCACTGAGGCAAAAAGAAACTGTCAGCTCTTGAAAACATCATTTGTCTCCTTCCAAAAAAGAATATAGCCAAACTCAAACCATCCACACACAACCTTATCTACTGCCTGCAAGCTTAAACAGCCTTCTCTTCTTGACCGGCCTCCCCTCGGTTCCCTTTGTTTCCAACCTCCACACATCTTCCACATCTTTCTCTAGGTGCCTTGTACAGATTACGACTCTCGCCTGGCCCATTCTCTTTCCCTCCTAACCCCCTTTTCTCTGCTGTGTTGGGTCTGTGATTAATGACACCGACACAGAACTGGACAGCTGACTACACAGAGCTAGTTGTCGAACAACATATTGAGACAACAACAACACGGGCGCATACACACACCCACATCCTAAAAGCCGCACACAGCCTACAGAAAGGTATCCATCAAAATATTACAGGGAGCTGCTTCATTAAATCTTTCTTTCAGGGTCAGGTGCAAGAAACAGAGGAGCCACTCCTCTGGCTCTTTGACACGTGGACGGGTCAAATGTTCAGATGTCTGTTCATCCAGTGCTTTGATCTTCACCGATTTATGGGGAGTCTCACGGCTCAACGTCGCTACAGCAGGTTTATCCACAGATTCTGATTTGTGGATAAACAAATCCTGTACATGCCTCTAAAGGCCAATCCACACAGAACGCAAACTTAACTGTATCTTATTTCACAGAACTAATTTAATTTGAGCACACAGACACAAAACTGAGACTGTTACAGTTATGACATATTGGTTCTGGCAGGTACATGTCATGTCGTACATATCTTAACGTTGGAAATATCAGCTTTGTTATATCTAATCTAAAGATGACACATTGTCTATATTACGTTGTAATTGCCATAAAAGGGAAAATATTGGGTCTTATTACATTTTTTTAAGTGTTCTGATGTAAGCAACCTTGCCAAGCAAAACACTATCTGTGTTGGAAAAGTGAAACTGCACATGATCTACAAACACATCATTTCTATAGAAGAACATAGCGGTGGTAGCATCATGCTGTGAGGGTTTCTGATTAGAGCTGATGGGATTATGAATTGGGCAACAGTCCAGAGCAGTCCTGGAAGAAAATTAAAATGGAGAAAACATGGAGCAGAAGTTTTTATTCCAAGAGGACAACATCCCTAAAAATACAGCTTCAATGCACTGGCTTATATTAGAAAAGTCCAATCACAGCACAGATTTAAATACCTAACTTCTGACTAAGGTTCAGCTATCTTGCAAAACACTTTCAGATGTAATTACATTAAAAGGTAGTTCTACTGACAAAAAGGGGGTGAATGCACACCTTTTTTCATTTGTAAGATAATTAGAAAATTATTTGTCATTTTCTTTTCTCTTCACAATGATGCAGTACTTATGTGTTGGTTTAGAAGACACACCGTACATTTACCACACATACTGTGTATACAGCTCATCCAGAGAAACAGAATTTACTTGCAAACGCACAATAAAAAGGGGGAACTAAATAGAACTAAATTCATTGAAGTTAGTTGTTGTAAAGTGACAAAATGTAAAAATGCATATAAATATATAGTGTATTTGTATATCACATTGCATGTTTAACAACTTGCAATAAAGTACTCCCACAAGTTAAACATAATCTCTGTCCACTCCAACTGCATTTTCACCACTGCAAAGCATTTCACCAGTTTTTGTTTTACAGCTCGTTGAAAGTGGGTTTACTTAGCTTCTCATAATTCCTGCTTTCCTTTCCAAATAAACTGCAGTGTGCTACTGTGAGGTTTGACACCAAGCCAGTTTACACATCATCAACACTGTCAACTGGTAGTACCTGGCATATGTTCAGGTTTTTTTAAATTTCAGAAGAATTTTAAAGCCCCACTCTGACACTGACACAGCTGCATTGGCAATATTACATAACTTCACATTCTCAATCCAGCATCAACATCAAACGGTGCTTACAAAATCTACATATTCATCTTGACTATCCTTTGACAAAAAGACATGCTAAACATAAAATTATTCTTATTCTCCAAAAAGAAGAAGTGAGAAGAGAAGGTTGGGCACTTTTCTGTAACAATTTTCTGCAACCTGTATGTTTTTTTTTTTTACAATGATTACATATTGAATATATGTTTATACAAAGAGAAAACAACTTTAGAGGAGCATAATAACTTTTCTTTGTTGCTTTAATCATACAAGCAAATTGATCTATTTTGCAGGTAGACTAAACACTACAGCAAATACTGTCTGTATTTATTATTCTTTGTATATTGATCAACCACAAAACTTTTAATTAGCTCTAACTTCTAGCAACATAAAATTACAAGGAAAGTTTACTTTTCTGTGTACTAAAGCTGAGTTTTGCAGGCACTAACCCGCTTGTAGAGAACCAATAATGTTTTATCTCCATGAAGCAGTGAAAAATGTTGTGGCAGAAGTTATTTGCATTACACCAACACCCTCATTCCTTTGGTGACCTGCAACTGTTTTTAGGTCATCAGCCGCCCGTTTGAATCTCTTCTTAAAGTAGGAAAGGCACAGAGCTAAAAGTTGAGAAGTTAGAGGGTGATAGCTGGAAGTGAAGTGATCTAGATTAAAAATGTGTCAGAAATTCTAATTATAAACAAAGAGGAAATAAAAAGATATAATGAAGTCAAACATCAGAATCATACACACATCGATCTAATACAAAAATAAAGACACATCTTTGTAAATGAAATTTTTGACTTTAAAGTCCAGTTTGGAATTTTACATTTAGAATTCGTCTTTTTGAACAGCTTGCCCACACTGTCTCCATGAATCAGATTTCCTACATGCCATGCCTGAGAAAGCTCAGTGTGACGGCTGATTGCAAGCTACCACATCCCATCGTGTACAGAAAGGTTGGTGGTAGGTTGATTTAAGAGAACGTTAAAGCACTGCTCTGTACCTAAGTCAACAGAACAGAATGAGGAATTCAACACATTCCTGCGGTTTGTCTGAAGAAAATCGGGCACGCGTCTCCTCCCTGCCTCTCCCTCATTCTCAAATATAATTGCCTGTGACCTGGAAGGAGCCAGAATGTTTTACAACTTTATGAGCTTGTTCTTTCAGGTCTCTTCTTCGTTGTTTAGTGCAACTTAGTGGAAATATTGTTTACGTCTCTTCCAAGCAAATTTCTTTCAGCAAAAAGATCTTTTTAAAGGGATACTTGATGTTTAGTAGTTCATTCTTTACACATTTTCATAACATTTTAAAGGAGGATATACCCATGGCAAAACATAAAGTACACACATTTTAAATTATGTGGTTTTGGCCATTTTTTCAGTTTTTTTCTTACAATTCAACACATCAATAAGAATTACTGATCAAAGTATCAGTAATTTGATCACAAAAGGTTGAAAGTCATTGAATTTGAGTGCAAAATTAAACACGAAATGTCAAAGCTAAACAGAATGGCAAACAAGGCAGTTTTAACAGTTCAGTTTTGACATAATTTGGTACAAATGCAGACGTCAGTGATTTAAAATGATTTAAAATGGTTTTAAAGTTAAAACCATTTTAAATGTTATGGTTTTGGTCTTGTCATTTTTTTTCTTACAATTCAACACATCAATAAGAATTACTGCCAGTTTCCCCTGTTGCACGGGGGAAACTGGCAATAGCCAAATCAAAGCAAATATAAAAAAAAAAAAAACAGGCAAAGCTCAGGGACGTTAGTCATGTACACTGAAAAAACTAACATTTACATTATTGTGTTTGGTCAACTAAAGAGGAAACTGTAAACTGTTATAATTAGCCTCACAACTATCTTAACAGACAGGTCCCTACCAAAAAGTTGGACTTATACCTGTTTTCAGTAGGCAGCAGGCATTTGACTGCAGAAAACCAAAAAAAAACCCTGCAGAGTCCATCGATGCCTCTTACAGTAGGTGACCATACTGTTCTGTGATTTGACACCCATCTTTCAAAACCATGGAAGAAGACACACATATGCTAATTAAGTATGGCAAAATACAGATATGATTCAGGCTATCCATGATACTATTTTGCAAATCAGTTCAATTCAACTTTATGTATAAAGAGTCAATTCATAACAAATGTAGTCTCAAGGTACTTTAAAGAAAATAATTTCAATTCAATCATAGATACATTCCTATTTATCAAAGTTATCACAACAAATAATTACAAAGAAATAAATGGAGGACAATTGGATGCATCGTCTCAATATGGAAATTGGAACGTTGCCAACCAACAAAGAGAGTCAGCTGATAAAGCAGATGGATTGTTTGGTTGCATGTTAAAAATTAGTGGAGGTAAGCCTCTTTCTGTCATAGTGCAGGACTGTGGTTACACAAGTGTCATGTAACTTTCTTGTTATAAAATTAAACAACATAAAAAGTGTTTGTTTCAAATAGTTTATCTTTGACTTCATGCAAACTCAAGGCAAAACAGAACAACTTCCTCTTTGAAAAATTACAAAATAATTAGGCTGTATGGAGTTTACATCTTCACCCGGCATGACACTGCTGAACACTAGCTGGTGTTTGTTAACAAAAAGTAGCATTCGGTTAGTAATTCTGGTGGAGTCCTGGTAGCATATTGAATGGTATTTATTCAACAAAAATTATGTCTTATTTTAAGTATAAAAAATAAATGTTAACAAAAACATCAACTGAGCTTCTGATATTTCTCACTCCACTGCCACCATTTTACCGAAAACCTAAACTCTGTGGCCTGCTTCCTAAAAAAGCAGACTGGTGGTCCTTAATCTTCTGCGTGATATTCTTGCCTTAGTTTGTTGTGGAGTGTCCTAGATAGCAGCTTAAAGTGATGATTTTCTGTCATGGCTTGTAAAAAATTAGAATATTGATCGCAGGTGACTTTCTTTATCCAACTTCATCTGTGATGTTTGAAACATAAAACTTCAGTATGAATGCATACTATACCTTTGGATAAATTAAGTAAGAGTTCCCTAATTCTAAATTTAAAAGTGTGAAGGTTCAACAGATGTCAGGGTGTGTTTTTTTTTTTTTATATGTGATCAAACAAAAACAATGTAGGAAAAGTACCCTTATGTTATATCTATTAAAAAACATTGATTTCGAGTAGATCAGTCTATTGATAAATTACCCAAAGTTTGTTTTGTCTGTTAATATAAAAGGCAGTGTTCCTGCATACTGTTTTACTGAAGTGTAGTCTTTTACAACAAAGATCACTCTGAACCACATTCAGTAATGCTGCAAGTTATAAACAGAACGACAAAGTAACGATCGACTGGTTTCATTTCCCACCTAATCACAACTGAATTAGACACAGTAAGTTCTGTTTTCACAAATTTTCAGAACTTCCTTTTAATTAAAACCTAGGACAACTGCAACATTCAAAAAACAATCAGCATTTGTTCACATTCGAAAACCCCCAGGAACACACTCTGCTGTTTCATCAAAGTCAATTAAGAAAGTCCATCAACATTGTAATAACTTCCTGGTGACTCCCCGTGAAAACAGTCTCCGCTTATTTCTTTTCTCTCCTTCCTCCCTTTCTGGCGCCTCTTCTTCTCTTCTGTGCTATGCAAGCTAGCTACCTATTTGAAAGACTCATTGATTTTCCCACAGTGACCTCTTTGAATATTACTGTTTGAAAAATATTATTATTTTTCTCAATACAGCCACACACTCTTCCACAACAAATCCGCATTCATAAATCAAGAGTGATAGCTCTAGTTCCAGAGCTGTTTCTTGGAAATAAATCATATAATTACAGGTCAAGCTGAACTGAGTTGACTGATAAATGTAACATGCTGTTGTTGCCTTATAAGAGTATACAGACTACTTTCAACATATTACTGCAGTATTAGTCCCTCACACTATTTTCTGGTTGTTTTATGGTGAAGGTAGCCTCTGTAAAAAGAGCTACATTTGATGTTTTAAGCCCCAATACCTAAAAGTATATTTGGCACAAGAAAATCACCAGAACAGCAGAACACCAAGCCCACAGTAAAATATAGTAGTGCCTGCATTATGCTCAGGGCTGTTGAAAACTTCTGATGAGAAGTTTTCAAATCAAAATTAATTGAATCATGAGCACTTCAAAATATAGCTAAATGTTTTGATGCAAAATATTGAGCTGTCTTTTAGACAGCTAACTGTCTCTTCAGTTACATGTTTTAAATGTAGTTAAATGTTACACACAAAAAACTCAAGTAGAAAAAAACACAGCAAGTAATTGGAAACAACTGTAATATTTAAAGGAAACAAACCTCTTCTGAATTCCTTAACAAAATTCTTAGTGAAAATATTGCCTGATTGCCCAAATTTTAAGCTGTAATCTGTAAAAAAGTGTGTCAAATGTGATGCAGCCAAAAAGGGTGCACCCAACTTTATTGTTGGTAAAACAGTTAGCCGACCAGCTGCAGTGCAAAAAGTTGGTCCAGAGTCATGTAAAACTGAATAAGAAGGAGCTTCATAAATATTAGTTTAAGGTTGTAAACAAGACTTAAAAGCACCTAAAATCAATGTATTATTTATTTTATTGTGACTGCATCTTATATTTCCAATCCACGGCATGCAATTCAAATTTATTTAAATTTGTGCTGGAAACATTAAGATTATGAAAAATCTTCAATTATTTGAAGTGCAAGTAAGAAAAGTGAAACTGGGGATATCTAACATTATTACTTTCATGAAATGAATACATTTTCCAGGTCAAACCAAGTGTCACCTGAAAAAGCCTACACTTGGAGAAACACTATGTCCTTCAGATTGGTGAACCATTTTCAGTAACAATTTTCAGGAGCAACAGCAAACACTTCTTCAAATAAAATAATACAATTTCCATTAAGCAATATTATTTTAATCACAACTGAATTGACTAAAAATATCAAATAATGTTATTGATATATTTAGACAAAAGCCTATTGTGGGTCCCATTAGAAATGTTAAAGACTTATTTTAGGATTTTGCAGTCTGTCATCAAAGGTAAACTTGCTTGGACAGCCATTTTGACAGTTATTTTGAATATCATTGCTAACCAGAATCATAAGATGCTACAATCTTATGATTAGAGAATACAATTGTGTTCATTCTCCCTTTTAACGGTGAAGAATTCCACCAAGCTAAATGTCTGAGGTTTAAACTGGACAAACCCCCTCATATGCAGAGTAGTTGTGTTTTTATCATGTGCACCTAATGTGATATGCCTATATGTAAATGAAGCAATTTTGAGTTGACATAAATGTGGAGGTGTCCAGATTTATGCCTCACCAGAAATTTTCCTTTTTCATTACATAATACTGAACATTGAATATGTTCTTCTTTTTTAATTTATAATACTTTAACGTCTCTGTACTCTTAAAATAACTTTCAAATAGTCATATGCTAAAGTAGGTTAGAATAACACAAGCTGTGCTTTATATATTTATTCACATCATTATACATGATGTGTAGTAGACTGCAGTTTGAAGACCAAGACATTTCTAAGCTAAATAAAACAAAATAGCAACAACAACTACATAAATGTTTTTCTATGCTCATTTCAGAGCTCATTTTCAAGGACCCACGCACTTTTCAGACTACTTAACTAGATTTTGCTTTCCTCTGTTAAGCAATGGCTTCTCTTTAACAGTTCTGAGAACTCTTTAACAAAAGAGCTCATAAATGAGCCTAAGAGTGTCAATTTAACAGTGATGCACATGCAAGAAAGCACAAGATAATAAAAATGGTTTCAATACAACACTGAACTCACTAAGTAGCATTAGGAATATGGGGGGAGGGAAGACTGAGGAAGACAGACAGAAAGCAAGCAGCCTCAGTGAGAATTTTAAAATGTGATTTGCCGAGCACTGTGAAGGAAGATTAGGGAGACTGGACGGCTTTACAACACAGACACCCCAGCTTTCTAATCCTGAAACACATTAACAGCAATAATTATACAGCTACAACCGATTAGTGTTGCAGAAAAATGACTGAGTGACATGAACACGAAGGGGGTGGGGAGCACATGGGGAAAAATACATGGAGAAGAAATACAAAGAAAGACATAGTAAAGACGGATGTGATGAAGCGATTGAGAAAAACAAAATTCCCAAGGAGTCCAACAAGAGACGGAGGAGAAAGAAGTGTAGAAGTCGATAGTCAAAAGGTTGTGAAACGAGAGGCAGAGAAAAACTTTATGCCAAAAAATATGAATATTTATCTTAAAATTCATCAAAATTATGAGGCATAAAAGCATAATAATGTTAGGACTTGCAGGAAGAGGATTAATTGAGAGACTTGCAATGGAAGGAGGGAAGACTGAGAAACGAACAAAGAAAACAGCAAGCTCAAATTCATTCACGGTGCAAATCCGGGCCAAATAATTTATTTGACACACGTGGAAAACAATGTGTTTAAAGATTTGATCAATGGAACAGAGGGGTACAGAAAACACATGCAGTTTTCACCTTGTCTCTCAGTGAACATTAGATCTAAAAGGTGCTTAATTAAGTCAAATCCAACTAAGTCCAGCACAACACAGTGTGTGCTCGTTTGTTTTTCAGTTTCATTTAAACTAATTTAGAGATAACAAAACAGTGTCCTCTGTGTTTCATTTGAAATTTACAAAGTTAACAGATGAATTTGTAACTAATCTGCTACACCTCTGCTGGTTTTAGTAGGAAGAACTTTTTAAATCTTCATAATGAAACATTAGTAAGTTGCTTCACTTACAGTGGACCTCCAGTATTCAACGTATTACTGTAAATACTTGAAAGCCATCAACCAATAACATGCACAAATGAATGAAAAAAATTTGCAACTTAATTGTTACTAAATGTAAATTATAACATCACAAGGAAAATATAAAGTTTAGACTTTTTGAAAAGCAACATTTAGATATCAAATTTAGGACTTTTAACTACCATATGGATCCTCATTCACACCAGTATGTACACTATAGCAAGAGTGGTGCAATGATGGACTCAGACCTGAAATTTCAGAGCCACATAAATACAGTTACAAAGTCGGCCTTCTATCACCTGAAGAACATTTTTATTCTGAAATGACTAATGTCCCAGCAAGATCTAGAGAAACTCATCCATGCGTTCATCTTTAGTTGCATTGACCACTGCAACAATGTCTTTACAGATCTGCTAAAAATTCAATCAGGTAGTTGCAGCTGATCCAAAACCCTGCTGCTCGCATTCTCACTAAAACTAGGAAGATAGAGTGTATCATCCCAATTTTAAAGTCCTTACACTGGTTCCCTGTAGATGTGAGAATAGACTTTAAAATACTGTTGTTAGTTTATAAGTTACTTAATCTTTCAAACCTCTCTGGCCATCTGGTTTTAGTCTACTCTGCGTCCTCAGAACCAGAACCGAACATGGAGAAGCAGCATCACCTCCTATGCTTCACAAATTTAGAATGAACTTCTGGAAAACTGCAAAACAGCCGAAACTCTGAGTTCCTTTAAGTCAAGGCTAAAAACCCACCTATTTAGAGTTGCCTCTAAATAACTTAGTAACTGGAACATTGATCAACATATTTGAAGTGTAGTTGCTTTATTATTTTGATTTTGAAAACACTGTTTTGGTAAACTGTGCTATACAAATAAACTTGACTTGACTACTAATTATACGGTGCACAAGTACAACCAAATACACCATGTTTTCATTACCTTAATGAATGCTATCACCCTCCCTGGCAAAGTTTGAAGGACACACACACTGTACACTACAAAAAAGCTCTTGTCACAGGATGTTTAATGCCATGACAGGTTCAGTGTCCACTATAATCAATAATGACTAATCGCTAACACTTTGTGAGCTATAGAAAGCGAATATGAGCTACACAAATCTCCTTCCATTTGTTATCAGTTTGCAAAACCAGTTGGTTTACGGATGTAAAAAAAAAAAAAGAAAGCCTTCCTAGTTCTATATGGAACTGAGCCATTTCATTAAAGGGGAAGTGCACAAAGAGGAAGCGCAGTTTACCTGAAGGGGAAACAAAGCTTTTAGCTGTGTGTGAACGGCACTGTGGAAGGTGGAGAAGAGATGTACTGGTGTGAAAGATAAGAATGATAAATGAGAGCGGGGTGGGCTGAGAGGGTGGTATATTGATAGCAGATTAAAAGGCAAAAAAGGTGCAGAGCACAAAAAAAAAGAAGAAAATGAGGGCATCTCTCCAGTCAAAGTTTCCCACATACACATACTGCTTCGACACATCTCTCCTTCAATCAAAACTGAGCCTATCTATCCATAAGGCTGCTGTGCTTTTTGAATAATGGACCCAATATGAAGCAAGTCACTGAGATGATTTGGTTGTCTGATGGAGGTCATGGGGTTCCTGCCCTGAGAGCAGTGCAGGGAATCAACAGCAGTCATAAAGGAATCACAAGACGGAGTCATTTGCATTTTACACTCACAACTAAATTGGAAATGACTCGTGTCTGCTCCTGTCTGGGCCATCCCGATTCATATCAGATACGCTTTTAATTTTTTATACAGCAGTTATGGAGAACCGAACCTCCGTGGCTTTGTCTAATTTCCCAGGACTTAGGGCTCTGAAAATCTTATGGTTCTTTAATGATATAAAAATGAAAGCGCTTTTGGATGATTTTCTTATGTCATTAGGGACATCAAATGTTATGAAAGTACTTTTTCATGAAAACGGATCTTAGCTCTCTTCTGTCATTCTTCATGGAACTCTTTGCATATTATTACAAAATAATAAAATAATGAATAATCTGTCTAGTTGATGGCTGAAAAGTCTGAATGTCAGAAAGAAAACACAAAAATTGTTCATGGTTTTGTTCATTTTCACAAACACACTGTTCCATCTGGTACCCTCGGCAAAGTTGCTAACACAGCTGCCTTTTAAACACTGAAGACGCATACCAACGATTTGAAAACATATCGTTTTAAAACTCATAAACCCTTCCGTCTTCCTGACCCTACGACTAAAATTTAATAAGTTGAGTTTTCTCTAATTCTATTGAATAGAGTACTGCAAGATTTCCTACTCTTTACCTGCTGACAGTCAACTGGGACGTTATTAAAAAATTCACATGATCGTGATATTATCGCAAAAAAATTGCAGTGTCAATATTTTTCTTTTCCCTTCTCTCTTTTTTAACTAGACTTCACATTTTGTGAGCTTTAGCAGCCTGTACGTAGTAATCTGCGTCAGGTGTGAATGTCTACCTCAGTGGGATTTTTTTAACTTTACAGCATTAACACATACTGACAACAAAATTCACAACCGTGGCTTTGTTTTGCCTATTCTGAATGTTTACTGCTTTTGAGATACATGCTATAACATGTACAAAAATAGAGAGAAATCTGTTTTATGGCACCATTAAAAGGGAGTGTTCAGAAACACACACATTTATAGTGGATAAATAAAAATAAGCCTGAACTATTTGAAAGGTGTCCCATACAAACTTTGTTTAGTGTTCTAGTTTTCTTTTTACTGTTTTGTTAGTATGCTACCATATAATGCTTTTGGAAAGTAGTTAAAAAGGTTCATAGTTATTTTGAGACTTGTGTTTGTTTTGAATGTGAGTGAAAACTTTTTTCATTCACATTTTTGTCATTAAAAATAATTGCACCACCTTCCACCTACAATTTTTCAAGATACAAACACTCTATTCAACTGAATAAAATGTGTATTCAGAAGTTCACTATTTGGAAATATTTCTGGTTGGACAGTCAAGTTTGGGAAATGAAAATAGTGTTAGCCACTATTAATATACAACAACACCTTACCTTATACAACTTATACTACAGCTTTAAAATGTTGTGTGGCAATACAGTCATGAGAAACCATGGTACTTTTACTCAATATTATCATACAATTATGATCTCACACCGGCCCAAGTCAAAGCATCACATTTGTCAGAAATGGAGATTCATACAATAGTAAAAGTACTATTAATTACCTGCTCCAGTAGTTTCCTGTATCTCTGGGTGGCTTGCTGGATAAGATCCCTCACAGTCCATCCATCCTTGCAGGGCACGACTACACCTGTCTGTCCAAAAGTTACTGTCACCTTCATCCTGAAACACTCAGCTTTATCCGAGATTGTGTAACAGCCGAAAAGGAGGTAAGATCCAAATTGCAAAGTGCACCACAGACAGGTTTAGGGTTGTGATTAGGCACAGAAAAACTAAAAATTAGTTGGCAGAAAAACAGGAGTGGCACTGGGCTGCTTTTGTGTAGCTGCACAGATAAATCCACAGAACTCAGAGCAACTTCTTTAAAAAGTTTCCAAAGTGAAATGTCATTGTGATTTAACAAGCAGCAGTCAGCACATAACTGCAGAGTTTTAATCACCATGAAGTGGTCATCTCGGTGGGCACCTCCTCCCTCATCTCTCAAGTTTTGCAGATGCTGCTGCTCAGTTAGGTCAAAGCATAAACTAAGTTTAATGAAACGTAAAAGTGCTGCGATTCTTTCATGATCGGAGCTCATAAACAAGAAGTGTGTCGCGTTATTATTCCTCTTTGCGACTTTACCAGGTTCTGATAAAAAAAAAAAAAAAAAGCTAGCTGATTAGCCTGGTACTAAACCCTGGCCCCGGCTATCATAGCAAACTGACGATGAAAGCTTTCACATTTAGACTATTTTTTTTATACTCACGCGTCTTTTTCTACCACTGAGCTTACACCGAATCGTTTTGGTGAATAACAAAAGTTTCGCATCGCGCTTAGCAAGCAGCTCCTGTGCTAGCTAACGTTAGCCACCTTAGCTGAACTTTGGAGGAGGGAGGGATGCAGTCGCTCGGGCATCATTCCAGAAGTTTTCCTCTCGCTTCGACTCAGCCGTTTGCATCTGCTTTATCGTCCACAGATACGACAAGGAAGCGCGGAAGTTAGTAACCCGTCCAGTGACCGGTCGCGAGTGAGCTGAACCAGCGAGGAAAGAGAACTTTACTGAGTTGGAAAAGTTTTGGGATTCCTCCACAGCCCCGTACGTTCCTGGCCAGTTTCTGACCACTTACTCCGCCGCCTGTTGCTGTCACTTTCTTAAAGGGATAGCGCCCCAATAATAAAGCACACAAAGCAGCGAAACATCAAGAACCCAATATGTTTTAGTAACTTACTTATGTTACAAAAACTGTTTAGCATGATGTAGTAAACCCTTCTACTGCTGTTCTAATACTTTCGCAAGTTAGTACAGCATGTATGCAGCTTTGAAGAAAGTACAGTTGAAGTATAAAAAATGAACTATGTCAAAATGCCTTTATTTACAGACTTTATTCCAGTTTCATTATTAACAATATTAATAAAAAACTATTTCTGAAAACTATCTATATGCACTGAAGCACTAATTTGTTTAGATGGCTTGTCCTTTGTGTTCCTTTTATTCATTAAAATGTAGATTTATTGTTCAACACGGTTGAGTTGCTGCTTTTTAGTAATTCAACGAGAATCTAGATTACAAAAAGTATTCATACCAATTGAACTTTCCCATACTTTATCTTGTTACAGCTACAAATCTTAATGTCGTTTTGAGGTTACTGAGATGGGTTATCAACCATCTCAGTAAATTTCCATCTAACTTTTAAATAGGGAGTGTATAATCAGGCTCTCACTGGTCTAGTCATTGGTGGGAACACTAATAAAGGTGATACATCCTATAAACTATGTTTTAAATAATCTGCAGTCAAATTCCTTAGCAAATACAGCTGACATTGTTAGTAGTTACTCTGAATCTATAACATATCTTTATTTGTTTTGGGGAGGGTTACCTTTATTTATACAGGTTGCTTCATTAAGATCCAAAATCTTATTTACAAAAGAGATTTGTTTTATTCAGTAAGATCTATTTTTCCCCTCACAAATTACAGGCTGTTGCAAAGTCCACAAAACCTTATATTTACTCATTTGAGTCTTTTGTTTAATCAGTGCATTACATGTGCTGATAGTAAACATCAGCATATGTACTGATGTGCTGATGTGATATCAATATCATATCAATATGATATTGATATTGCGATATCAATATCATTGATTTTGCAATGATAAATTGCAATATCATTATTGCAATGATTACAATAATGTTAAATTGGCAATATGCCTTGACTCTCTGCTTCAGCTGCAAAATTGAGGCAAGTAAGTATGATTTTTTTTTTTTAAATTCCAGACAAAACTTTTTATATTTTTCATCTAAACTTGATTACTGCATTCTACAGCCCACATTTTTTCTCTAAAAAATGTACATATTAGGCAGAATCAGTCTTCTCAGATTTATTCACGAATCTATTGCAATAATGTAAACTACAACACTTCTATTTAACAAGTGTTGAAAAGTTAACCAGACATTCCATTCTCTGGCACTATTTCAAATGCTGAAGCTGTATTTACAAAACATCCTGGCTTTTCACTGTTTGGTTCATCTTCAAAGGAGGGAATCCCTCCCTGAGAGGAGGAGTTCGACTTTGTAATTAGCAGCTGAACTGCCTGCATGTGTGGATCTGCTAATTCATTTGAGCTAGGTTTAGTTTCTGGGTCACTGAATTGCATTGCTACTAATGAACCCCAGGGGGGAGGGAGCATTGTGCATGCAAGACTTTTTTTTTTTGCTCTCTTTTTATCTTCTGTGATAAAGTTTTAAAGTTAGAAGTATGCATGAATTATGATCTAGCTAATGATTTTTAATTAACTCAGAAGTTGGGGAGGAACATTAGCTTTTTATCAATACACAGCGTAGGATGTGTTTACAATATTTGTCTATGGGAATAATTTATTTAGATCGCTTATCATTATATTACTAATGCAACTGCTGAAACACTGAGCGAATGATACATGAACTGCCAAAAATCATAAATATTTTTACAATGCAATACTGAAGAAAAATGTAGGAAACACCCGTCATGGCCATGAAAATCCTTAATTTGGGGCTTTAAAATATTTGATTAAACCATTCTTTTTTGGTCATACAAATAGTTTCAGGGTATTAAAATCAGGTGCTCCCTTTAAAATTTACTATAGATTCTTCTTCCGATCTCACACAGTGGAAATTATTCATATAGGCTTAAACACACACTTCCAGGCCCATAATATTTGATTAAATGTCTCCTGGCAGGTTTATTTGACTAGCACCATCCATGCAAAACTCTATTCAAAGTGCTTTATGGGAATTCAAAAGACAGTGAAACAAACCCTAAGTATGATGCCTCCACTTTGAATGTCTCACTTTTATTTTTCCAAACACTTTCTTTTGTTATCTCCAGATAGGTGTACTACCATCAAATAATGGTAAAGAATTTTGCTTTTAAAACAGGCCTGTTGTTTGAAGAAATATATACATATTCAATTTAAGCGACATAAAACATGACATCTTATTTGTCTTTGCATCAAGGAATGACACCCCCATCCCAAACACAAAATGGTTTAGCCATCAACAAAACTTCTGTGTTCATTAATAGAGTTTAAAATGGAGAGAGAGGACAATAAGCAGCCTCGGTTTGTCCTCTGTTCTGGATCAGGCAGTTTCCATCACTTTGATATACAGAAACATGTCTCAAAGCTGCAGGTGCAACTTCTGCAGTTGGTCCTCTCTCATCTCTATGTCCTGTCCTCTAATGGTGCTAACACAGCAGTTTCTGCCAGGGACCTCTTGTGTATCTTTGCTAGTGGAAGTAATAAATAGAAAACGTCCAATAGGTAACGTTTGGAGGCTGTTAAATGTTAATGACTGTGCTGTTTTGTAACTCGCTCAGGATTGATGTTAGTACATGGCATGTATTCACCGGCTGTAAATGAACTGAAGAGGTGAGCGGCTATAAATTAAATGAAGATGCAGCTGTGGACCCTCAGCTGCTGAAGGAAGGTTCAGCCCACTTATGCTGTATCATTTGGAGCTTAAACCTAATCTAATAAGAACCTAAAACACAAAGAAATAACAACAATATTTATGGAAAGCCACAAGTGCCACAGTTCAATGCTCTAAAAAGTTCATAAACTGATATTAATGGATGTGTCATTTTTCTAAGTAAACTGGAGATGTATCCATCAAACTAGTGAATCTGTGTCTTAAATAAATAAATATATTTTTTATTATTCAAATCTGTAGTATTTATTTTATAAAAATTATTTTGCCTCATGGTCATGTGCTACAGAATATCATAAACTCAGACATCCAGCAGGGCAAAAACATGCTAGAACCAACATAGAAACTCATCAGCTGAATTTCTATGCTGGTTAACCATTCAGAAGTTTGGGTTTTGTTGATGAAATGTGCAACAAATAAACTCGATGCAATTTAATTTCTTAAGTGAGACTTAGGTAGTTTATGCGAGATAATTTTATTTATTAGCAACAGGGCTATTCAAAGTATTTTAGATGATTACAATACAAAACAATTAGATTGCTGTGGTAAAGGAAAGTGACGACAGGTTAAAAAACAGAAAACAATTCAAAATTTTATTATTCTCAAATTTAATTATTTCAGAGGACTACCAGTTACGACAGGAAACGCAGTCAAAAAAGTATGTCAAAGATCAACTTCATTAGACATTTAGTTAGATATTATTGGGGTGCATGTATATATCTGACCCTTCATATTAAATACAATAGAAAACATTCACAATAAATTCAACATTATAATTTTTAAAAATATATGTGAAATTGTACCGTGAATCCACTGTCATTTCAATGCTTGGGCCAAAGTAGAGAAGCCCCACTCTACAAATAAAATGTTGAAACAGAACAGGTAATGCATTCGCATGCAACAAATAAAGATCAACATCACCAGCAAAGGAATAAACAATCAAAAATAAATAATACATATTCAAAATATGTTTTTTATTTAAAGGAAAATAAAGCAATTAGGGTGATTTACAATAGAAATCATGATACAATTTTAAAATAGATATTAATATATATAACATCGACCACAGTGCTAATGAGCAGAGCAAAGAGAAGAGAAGCGGAGGGATCTTTAACTACTAAAAAATTGACTCCAAATCTGAGGATTCTTATTTTGCTTTTCTTTTTAATTGGCACAGTTGTGTTCAAACCCTACCCATTTGATCCATCTGGCCGTTGGTTCCCCCTCATTGCCCCATATGGTATAACCCTAACCTCAGCAGTGTTTTGCGTCATGCGTCCTACATTATGAGCAGTTAGGATACCACTGTGAACATGCTAGAAATTGAACGCTCCCCTGCTGTTAGGACAGGTGCATTCACTCCCTGGCTAAGAAATCATTACGTTAGTACAAGATGGAGGGGGGGCACAGAGCATCGGGGGAAAATAATACTGTATACATCAATGTTATTCTGAGTTTAAATATTCCTAATGGGGCCCAGGATGTAGATTTTACACCAGATCTTGGCAACAGCCTAATAAATCCAACATACAAATAAATTAGGATTGTGATTTTAATGTGTATTACATGTACCTGTGTTGACTCTTAGCGGGTGACTCTTTACAGTTTGCACCTTGCATCTTCGTTACAAGAGGCTGCAGCCTCCAGCAATAACTAAAGGCAGAAAATTAAAAATAGCTTTGGCTCACCTTTAACGGAGTCAAACGGAGTAATATTTTGTGAATAGTTTTCTAGGGAGGTTGTATCCTACAGATAAGCCTTTAACAACATTTTAGCTGTTGAGAAGTCTAAACAGTACCTTGATAAAGTTTTAATATGCCTTGAACCTTTTTACATTTAGTCACTTTATGAAAAAAAAACTTTAAAAAAATTATTTTATTTGAGATTTTGTGTGATAGACCAACACAAAATAGTATATACTGTAATTGTAAAAAGGAAAATGACTTTTTACTGACTCTCATTTACTCTGACACCCTTAATTAAAATCTACATAGTAGACAAGTAGACTATTCAATCACATAAAGTCTTAATAGATTACAATAATGTTGGTTGTTGACATGACAAAATATTACAAGGTTAATGGTAGATGAATATTTTTGCAAATCACTGCCAATATAGATGGCCAAAAAATAGATAATATAATTTAGGGGTCATATATAACACAAAATGAAAGAATATCAGTAGAAGTTTCAGAAAATATATAAATTCTTTGATCTGTCCTAACGCACTGAAATCAGTTTCATTGAACAGGTGATGAATAGGGAAAATATCAGGATACTACACTAAAAACTAATTTCATTGAGAGGACAGGAGCAGCTACTTGATAAATCCACATATAAAGGTATAAATCAGAAATCTAATCAACATCAGTCATGGTCAAGCCTTTGCTTTAGCACACAGAGCCTGAACAGTCCAGCGGCTTCAGGATTTGTAGCATGTCAGAGCTTTAAATCTGATGTTTGTTGTGACATTACCTTGCTCGCCCAGCAGTAGCAATGAATTGTAATGACTGTAATGACCCTTTCTTAGTAGATGAAAGGAGGCAGGATGGTCAACCACAGCAAAGCAAGAAGGTTCAGGTTTTTAAAGGGTGATTGCTATCTAGTTAGAACATTTCCATCTGGAAACGTTGACTTTTTGTACCAGAAGGGGGAGACAAATCGGCTTCACCACAAGGTTTTTTAGTATCACATTTAAATTGACAAACGCTAACCTAAGAGAGGGGTTTTAGAGTTTCTTAAATTAAGATGGAAGATGTTTTAATTGATTCTCTTCCATTTTTTATATATTTCTTAGATATGTAAATGTTTCTTTAGAAACTGTAGGTATGACAATACCAGTCTGATTTGCAGAAAGTTTCTTTTTTGTCTTATAGGATGATGGTATTCAAATGTTTGACCAAAATTGATAACTTTAAAGTACTCATGGGTGACAATGGTTTTGTATTTTAAATTAAAAATTCTGAAAACTACCTTTTTGTGAAAGTTTTACTTTTATGCCTGATCAACCAAAAGCTAAACATACAATAATGAAAAAGAGAAAAAGATGCTTATTAAGAGAATAATACAATAGCCAAAGACCGTATCTTTTAATAAGGTCTTATAGCAGGTAAAAATATACCTTATTTATTTATTTATTTATTTATTTTTTGTGTGTCTGGTCTCATTTCCAGTACTTGGGTGCCAAATTTATACCAGTCTTAATTTTTTTTGTGGGTCCTGCATGACCCAAATGGGTCAGATTTTGGACAACTCTGCCTTGGAGAATAAATGATGATTTTGTCTACTAACTGAGATAAGTCAGATTTCTTACATATTTTTTTTACGATACATTGATGTTATCTTTTTTTTATCCTCCTCTTATGTGACCCAAGAGACAAAACAAACAACCAAACAAAAAAAACATAGCATGAACTGATGTAATTAATTTTGTAAGTGAACTATAAGATATTGTTTTGTGCTGATCTGTTGTGCTCAGACTCATTTAAGGATAAAGTTCCTGTGACCTGCAAGTATTCTATGAAACATAACAAGATTCATTTTTGTGCAAGTAAGACAGTACATTAAATCTCTTCAGCAATAAAAAGGGATAATGTCCTCTTTCCTTTAGAATAACATTTATTTTTCATTTTGTCACTTGACATTGCTGTGTTGACTGAGGTGAATTTTAAACCTCCAGATTTCCCCTATACATGTGAACAAAACAGTAACCTGACTTGGAGCTCAACATATTTTATGTTACTAAAAGATTTTTGTCTTATTTCTTGCAGCCTGGTCTTGCATCTGAATGTGTGTGTGGGTGTATGTGTGACTGTGGTGGAGATACTGACAGATCAATAGTTAAACTTGTCAGCAGGTAGATTTCGATCAGCCACACTCTGTCTGTCTATACCCATAAACCCCCAGTCCCCTGTGCACACATTGCCATCGAAATGGTCAAGCCCAACATTCAATTTAATAGTGGAAAGAATAGCATGTTGTCAATAGGTTCCTCCTGTTTCCTGCTCCAACATGCACCTACAGAAAATGCTGTATCCATTAATTCACAGAGCATTGCAATGACGTATTCATAATTAATGAAGTCTGATCATTGTTACATATTCTGAGATCTTGCTTCCAAAATTCAAACAATATTTGACTATTTTCAGTCTAACATTTATTCATTGCATAAACACCATTACTTTTTGAATCTCTATTGAAGATATTAATGTCTATCTTTAGTTTTAAGTCAGTGGGAAGAGAGTTTCAGAGTTTGAGAACCTTAAAGGAGAAACAAGAGTGTCCAAAGAATCTTTTAAATTAGGAACAATACAGTTCACACTGACAGAGTGTGTGAGTAGAAGATCTAAGAGTGCTCTGTCTGATGATGAGAGCCGAAAACAGTGGCGACACATGACTGTTCGAACAGTTAAAAACCAGTTTCAAAAGACTAAAATTGAAAATAAATAAATAAAATCAAGAAGTAAAGTATTTGTGTCTTTGTGGCCTTGTTTTAATTGAGAAACAAATTGAGACAGTTTTCTATGGATGGATAGAAAAATGGATGGAAAGAAAAGATGTCAATGTCCTTATATCAGGGACTAGTAATGAGTTGTCTGTATGTCAAATGTACATTAAACCTGTGTAGGCTACAGATGGCATATTCATTAATAGTAGAAAACATTACATTGTCCTTAGCTTTGTAAAATTGAAGAGTAGATAATATATGAGTAAATTAAATAGGTTGTGTAAAAATGCCAAAAAGTTACTGCTTTTAGGCTATGTTGTTAACAGGTGGTTATTATGATCAAAGGAGCTAAAATACGACCAAACACCTGCAGCGATGCACACAAAAAATGAAAACCAAAGCACATTTTGACTTTGCATCTTTCTTTTTCACTGTGTTTTAAACAACGACACACACACCTTTGGCTAATAATTCAATTAACACACTGTCACTTCAAAAACTGTAATTCCACATGTCTCTAGGGAAGATAATGAAGCAACAGATGATAATTGATACTGTATTTATGAAAAGCTGCTTTAAAAAACCTAATTATGTGTATATAACAAGCAGAGAATTGTTTCAACAGACCCTGAAACCCATTAGTTGTAGAGATGGGGATGTGTGCGTAGGCAGAACTTTCATCTGTATATTCCCGACTCCATTGTTAGGGTGAGTTACACTGAAAACAGAATCTTAAACAATATGAGTGTAATTACAAAATACAGCTTTGCACGTTATTACCACCTAGACATATTTTGTGAAAATGTCTATTGGAAATCACAAAAGCTGTGTATATATGAGAAATACTTCAATAGATAAGAAGTTGTGGCTGTTGTTTGTGAGTGACATTGTGCACTGATCAGTGGAAGATGGTGGCTGGATCTGCCATCTGCTTCTCAAAACCAACAGACACCTATCTCTCCACATCCACATCAACACATTCAATCTTCTAAAGTTACAAGAGAAAATACACAAATTTGGGTAAAAAGAAAAACATTGTTTTTTTCAGTGGCATTATATTGACAAAAAAGGATGATGAAATATCAATTGAAATCCTCAGTGGTCCATTAAATGAGTGCGCTTGGTTATATCAGCATTTCAGTGCAATAAAAATTTGATACGAGCTGATGAATAGGGCAATGGATTGCAAAGCAGTCTGACTGAATTGGATTCGGAGGAGCTGCGGACCAAAAGACCAGTTGGGTTCATGCCCTCTATCTCCTTCTTCACACTTCTACAAAAAATATGACATTTTCAATGCATGAAGCAATTTAATCTCTCCCTCCTCTATGAAAACCCCGTAAACGAGCATCTGTGAAATTACGAGGATCAGCCAGAGATTGGCCAGCGTGCCGATCTTGCTTCCCTCTGTCTATCTTTGCCTCTGTCCTGTCTCCATCTCGACAAAATATAAGATATTATCAATGCATGAAGCAATTTAATCTCTTTCCCCTTGCGCTGTCTCTTATGAAAACGTCTGTAAATGAGTGTCTATGATATTAAGTGGGAGAACTGTCTGTTTTCTCTAAGGTCATGCTCTCTTATTTTTTCTCCTCTCTCTGCTTCTGTGATCAGTCCTTTTGTCAGAGGTCAGACTTCTTGTAGCAGCATTTTGCCTGCCAAACATACCTTATTACCGTATGTAAATTCATTAATTCCAAAGCCATAACCACATCATCCTCATGCTTTGACCTCTCTTATCCAGGCCTTCATTTTCAAAGCACCCACACATCCAATATCACACCCTATGCCCCTATGCAGATGAGAAACAAATGAACATAAAGCTGAATGTGCATAGTAAACAAGTGCATAGTAAGTCAGCAAGTAAGTAAATACAAAGAAAAAATACCTCCTAAAATATAACAAGAAATAGAAAGAAACCAAGAAATACTGTACAGGATCAAGAATAAGACTGCAGCTTATGAAGATTTAAACAAGGCAATGAATATAAAAGATGATAGCAAAATGACTTCCCGAATGAATGAAATCCCAGTATTTCAGAAAACAGACTATGATGAAGGCAAAAACATTCTTTTGTTATGTTAAACACCCCATCTCACCAGAAATGTCTTGCCCTGCTTTGTTCATCTGAACATTGTTACTGCGAATAATAAGGGGGATTGACAAAGACTCTTGCTTTGGATTAATCCCCAGGCAGTTCAAAGAATTTTTGCATCAATGCATTGCACAAAATGCAATGCATTGATGCCCCTAAGCTGCACAACATTATGTACATGTATCTCTTGATATCCACCTACAATACTTTAAGAGTGTGACGTCTTAAGCTGTCTCAGAAATGGCAGTGAGAGAGACAACTCAGCCTGAGCAAACCTCTGCTTCCTGTTTGCAAAAGATACATTGTTTTTCATGGGTTTCTGAAGATCACAGCAACAAAACTGCTGTGCAGTTCAACCACGTGGCTTTAAAAATGTCTATTCTACACGTCTTACACTCATTCTTTCATGCTATTTTGACAGGATTTACTATTTACAAAGTTGGGAAATGTTGGATAAAAGCTCAAATTAAACCTTACACTGACTTATTAATGATGTATCACTTGTTGGACTTTAGTGGGATGCAGTTGTTATCACATTTGCTGTGCAACAAGAAGATCCAGAATAACAATCATAGGAATTTTCTTGTTCTTTTTGGATGCATGTGTTCTCCCTGGTTACATTGACTTCCTCCCATAGTCCTAAATATGCTAGGTGTATTTTCTATGTTTAATTGCCCTTTTGGGGGAGTGTGTGTAAAACACGAATGTGTTGGTTTATTCCAACTGTTGCCTATTGGGCCTGCAGATAGGCTGCAATGACTCCATGAGTGCCAAGCTGTCATAGATTGTTGTGGATGCGTATTTTTCCTGTAATTAAAAGGAACGACTACTGCTTACACCATTATCCCCTTTGAACTTTAATGAAATCAAACCTAAATCCAATAAAACAAGTCTGCATATGAATTGTAGAAACCAAGCCAGATGTTTACCGCAAATATGGCTAAAAAGATAGAAAAACCTAACAAGAAGAGAACATTTTTATGCTAAGCAACCTACCACTTTTAAAAAAGTACATATATGACTGTCATGAACTGCCTCTCCTGGTCTCATTTATAACTAACATTTTCTGAGGGAGTGAGTTGTCTGAGCCAAATGTGCTTTACAATTAAACTTATTTCCCTTGACTAGTGACAGGTTTGTTGATGAATACTGGAAACATCTGAGCCTTTTTGAACCTAATCTAAGCAAGTCAAGGTCTGAGCATGTCTATAAAAAGAGAGCTAAAAAACTATGACAAAAAGAACATATATCAACGAAGGAACCTTTTTTATTGTATAGAAAAGGCATTTGGCATTCAAGTGTGATTGCAGCCTGGACTCATACACACATATCCACGTTCAAACAGCACACTGACCTTTCAGATCTTTTCACATTTCTGATGACTTGTTTTTTCTCTCCGTCTTCTTTCCTTTCATTACAGAGGTGTTTTTTCATTTCCCTTGCCCCCGCCCCTTCTAAGGCTACATGTGGCTGTACGGTAATGAAAACATATACATATGAAACCAGAAGAAAGAAAGCAAGAAAGAGGATGCAAGAAAAAAACAACATATTTTATAGCAAAATTTCAGTAAATAATAGAAAGAGGAATGAATTAGGGCACCCTCATATTTCACTGTTATATGAAATGTCAAAAAAATCAAACAAGTATCACATCAAGTGGCACATGCTTTGGAAAAGATGTTCAGATGAGTCTCCAAAACCCCTAAAATATTAACACAGAAGAGTCTATCTTAAACTATGCCAGTTATCCTTTATTGAATGAATAAAACACTGTTAATTTTGGTGTACCTGTTTTAAATCACCTTCCTTTCCAGATAAATTTATAAAGAAAGATTAGACTTTAACATGTAAATGTCTCTCTTTTGTTTTTGTTTTTTTTTGGGGGGGGGGGGGGGGGGGGGGGGGGGGATTTTGTGGCCACTGTCTAATCTTGTTCAATCTCTGGAGAAGCAAGTGATTTAATTACAGATAAACATCAAAATGACCCTTTTTTTCCCCCATCACGATGATATGAGAACATTTCTTTTAAAATAACATAACATTTCTTGGGGTGTCCTAATTTTCCCCATGAGTGCATACTGAATCAATGCTTTAAAAATATATATTCACAGTTTTAAAATTAAATTGCAACATTACATTCAAGTAATGTAAGGTTGACAGAACCCTCTGCACATTTTCTGTGGAAATCCGACCCTTGAAATACATAGGTCTACTTCAAAAAGACCAATAACACTTAACATGTAATATAAAGAATGTGGCCAACTCGTTCAAATGTCTAATCTGAATAGAGATCTTTTTTTGTCAGCATTAAATTGACCATATTTTCTTTCAAGGACAGGTTTTGGTTGTCTGCTGTGTAAATGAAGCACAGTCAGTCATACATGATCACACTGCATTATTTGCTTCATTTGTGCATCTGCTATCTTCTCTATGTCTGCATTAGATTTATGTAGCAGACTGCTCAGATGGACACAAATATGTTCATTCAGTCCAGCCCATATGAGTAAACTGCATTTATATGCATAAGGCTACCATTGTGCACTCTTCAGTCTGAAACAAAGCTGGTGTAGAAGTGAAAAGACAGAAGAAGAAGTGCTGTCAATAGCATGAGAAAGGGACACCCCTTAAAAAAAAGCTTACTGTATCAGGGAAGAATCATGTTGTTTCTAAATCAATAGAAGATGTGAAATGTTTTATTACCCCTGAAGATTGCAACGACAACAAATTGATCCATTCTTTTACCTCAAAGAGAAAAATAAAAAAATAAAAATAGAAAATTGTTGAACTATTACATATAATTTCCACAAATGTGTACCATAATGCAACAAAAAGGGCTTTCACAAAGGACCAGGGTGCATTTTGTATTTACTCAGGTTATTGGTGTCTATCCTTAAAATTCTTTCATTATCTGAAATATTTCAATGCGACACAAAAGGATAAAAAATAATAAATAATCACAGCACTTTAAATGTATTTGCAACCATGGAAATAAGTATTTTAATTAGCCTTATTTGTATGTATTCTTTTTTCTTTTCATTTATTCACTCCCCATTTCCAACTGCTGTACATTCAGGAATTGCTGAATATTAAAATACATTTGCATGAGCTATGTGATAATAAATATACAGTATTACAGTAGTTGGCTGTGAAATTGTATAACTGTTCTTTGAACATTTCTTAGTTTAGAAAGCTGCATTTCAATCTGGATTTTGTTAGTTTTGTTTCTTTTTTTTGTACATGAATCACAGATAAGAACTAAAAATGTGTTTTTGTTGTGAAGCTGTTTGCTGAAACTATGCCACTTGTGAGTGGCATAGTTTCTTTTCTGTGTGAGTCACACATAATCACACAGAAAAGCAGACATTTAAAATGATATGTTTGGGTGAGCGTGCAAATTCAATAAAGGACAACTGTGATGATAAATATAATTTTTCCACATATTAAACTCATTGTAATCCTATTGTCCATTATCTAAGTGCCATGTTTCTCATTTTCCCAATCCCTCCACTTTTTCTTTAATAAAATTTACAGTATTTCTATCAGTCTACATATTTATAGACAATAGTAAAAAGCAGCAAGCACTGCCCACAATGTTCTGTATTAAGCTTAATTTCCTGATTATTTTTATAACAAACTTTTTTATGTAAATGATCTGAATTTAAAATAATTGGACTTTGTCTTTCCGTGTTTTCAACTTCATTATTTTGAGATTCGGATTTATAACCCATCATTCAAAGGTTTAATAATCCCTTAATAACTAGGTAAAGTGGGATAAAGTGGAAATAAAGTGAACATAAGTTTGACACATGCTGATTAGCTTATTTGAACAGAAAGATTCCTAACTAAAAGTGATTTAAAGTCTGATCGAAAGCTTTGCAGAGCCAGAAGAAAACATTTTCTCATGATTTGGCCTTGTTTTCCAAACAAAGAGGAGACATTTAAAGGGTCTGGACCCATTTGTCCCCTGAGAGACAAGGCTACACAATGACCTTTTAAAAGATTTTCATCACTCAGTTGCCTTACTCTCTGCTCATCTATCCTTTTCTTTCATAAATACTACATGACTCCAGCTTCTCCCTATTTAATAATACCTGCTTGTCTTTCGTTAATCTCTATCTTCAAATGCCACGCCTCTTCACGGGTCAGTAAATCCCTTTTACCTTGAGACGGTACAAAATGCTTGATGTTAGAGAGCTGAGTAAATTATGTCAACTGGAAGTGAAGTGGACACAGGAAAAAAACTGAGTTACATAGGAAGCATTGCTCTAAAGCAGCATTCATTCTTATCAGTCCAAATTGGATGCGAGAAAACATTGGATTTTTACTACACTGCCTAGTTTCTTAAATTAGGATTCAAGTTCAAAAAAGATTTACTCGTGCTGCATGACCAGCAGAGTGCTGAGTGTCTCCTACTGTGTTAGCTATGCAGGCAAGACTTGCTACTCAGTTTATGCTTAGTTACCATGGCAACACAATGACACCCACTGCATGTGGCGTAGGTGCTAACAGAGAGCAACCTCGCACACAATCAGTCCCTGAATCTCTTTGTGTGTGCTGAGGATGCATTAAGGAGAGCAATGTTCAAATGACGGAAAGGTCGACTTTTATTCTACAATACTCATTTAAGTCAGTAAAACAAAATCTACTTCTTTTGGCAAGAAGGCTCTTTTTGAAGAAGAAAAGTATAAGTAAAAACATTGCAAAGGAAAGGAAGCTCTTGTTGAAGTAAAAAGGACGAACAGGATGAGTTTCTCAGAGCGTAATGTCACCGAAAAATGTCAAAATAAATTATTTAATACATAGATCAATAAAACTTTAAATTTGAAGGTGAGATCAAGTAATTGTTAAAGTGCATGTGATGTGTTAGATGTTTAATATAATGGCAGACATTACAAATGACTGTTATCTACATAACAGTCATTTGATTCAATTTAATTAGATTACACTTTATTAACTTGCATAAACAGTCACAAGTTGCAAAATCCAATATAATCCCCAACACTAAAAATAGTCTTATCCCACATTTGTTTTGCTGCCTTGGATTTTAATAACATAAGAAGACACACTGCCTTATTTTAATGAGGCTTCCAGTGATACACTGTAGCATACATAATTAATCACCAGCTAAATTGGATAGCAATTCATTTTTTGCAGATGTTGAAACATTTTTGGCAACAGCGACACAACACTATAGAAACCACACATACAGTAGACAGCCCTGGTATGGAATTGAAGCAACTGCTCCTCAAACATAATAACATAATCTCATGTTACGCTATGCATGCACTCTGTCTGTACTGCTAAAGATGAACTTACTTCAGCATGATGTGACTTAAAGAGACACTCTGACCCCCTTTTGATTAATTCAGCTAATAATTATTTGACCTTATGTGATGACGTGTGCGTAGTGTGTAGAAGTTTAATCTCATGATCAATAAGCATAGACAAAGATTTTATGAGATGATTTAACAAAAGTAATGTTCCCTGTCCTAACCTCATCCCAACATAAACATTACACTCTTAAGAGACACAAATGATGATGTTTCACATCAAACATTTGATGTGGAAGACATTTCCACTCAAATGTGTGGAAATATGGTGCATTTCCACACATTTTAAACACACATCAATATCAGCATACAGAGAAAGATAAGAAAAAATTCTTACAAAAGAGACTGTCTTGTTTGAATATTTTTGATCTGGATATGATTGTTTTGTTTCTTAATTTAGGAGGAATACACAATACATTAAATTGAGTGTTGTAGTCACAAGATGATTGAGGAGAATTCTTTTACCTATTTTAACATGAGATAAACTCATGGTAAGTGATTTTAAAGCACAAGAACAGTAAGAGTCAAACTTACCCAGCACCTGACTTATACTCAGAAAACAAGGAAAGCTAGATCAGTGCAATTACTGATGAACCATCTGGCAATGTCAGGGAATCCCACTGGTTGTCAGGTGGCATGATGAGCAAATGAGTTTCAGGTTAGAGGAACTGCTCTGCCCTCAGAAAAGATACACAGTGCAAGAACGAAAGAGGAAAGGAGAAGCAGAGATGAAGATATGACTCAACCTACCACCTGAAAAATGTACAAAACTATGTGGTCATGCAAAGAAAACTTAAAAATTGGAACTGCAAATGCATATGGGAAGAAAAAATATCTCTAAGACATGAGAAAGAAGCTTGACCTCTTTGTAACTTATACAAAGGAAAGGTCACAGAGGTCACAAGTATACTTATAAATGTTTAGTATTATCTTTGACAACTGCACAGAAATATTGGAGGTCCAGTATATTGATATGAACAAAAAGCTTGGGTGAAAGTGGTTGCATAAATCATTTGGGATTAGGACTTTCAAACATTGTCATGGCAACCTACGACTACATATAGAGTTATGTAACATTTATCAGCATGCATTTATGGAAGAAAAACTATATACTGAACAAATCTACGAAGGCAAATTGGCTGACGGTGGAGATAGTGTGTGAGCTAGTCAAGTTTTCTAAAATGTAGCTGCAGCAATACACTGTAATCACTGATCTAAATCTAAAAGCAAAACTCATGGTGAACTTATCAGGCCACCTAACTGAGAAGCCCCTCATAAAGAGAGAACAAGAAAATTAAAACTTTGTTAGCAATTTTAGATAATTAAACGTCATGCATGCTGGGTCATGGCAAGAGCCTTTGTACTCTGATTGGCTTAATCAGCTTTTGAAGTAGGAAATTACTCCTTCTGAGAGATTGTGTAATTTCTTAGAGTGTGAGGAGAATGGCTTAATCAAATACAATCAGAATGGAATAATTAGGAGTTATCTACAGCATAATGATACAAAGTAATACTCTCAACAAAAAGAAACATCAGCATATGGCTATACAGACAGATCTAAAGCATAATAATCGTCTTTTGTTCTAATGAGTACGGAAATGGTTATATGCCTATCTTCCATACTTGTTACACATATGTGTGCTTATTCAAATTGCCTGAAGAACTTTAAATTCTAGTGTAGCCACTTATACACCTAAGATTTAACCTTTCACTTACTAGATCAGCTTTTCTCTAGCTCTCTCTCATAATGTCCTTGCTGGACCAAAGGTTTAATCAAATCACCTACATTATGCAGATGGCTTTGGAAAATATAAAAAGTAGTTAATTTAGTTCATTTCTGAAATACTTTTTTCTTCAAAGACTTGCTGTAAAAATTATGGCTGTGAACAGGAGGAATCTCCTGTAGCAGTTTGTCTCACAGTAGACCTGAGGAGGCCTCTGACTGAAAGTGTTGTTTCGATGTCATCCATATTTCAGTTTGCTTGCTCCACAGCCTCCTCTTTTTCTACCAGAGACAAAGAGTTTGATCTATTTCTGTTTCTCATAAAATCTACCTCCTTTGTTTTATCTGCATTCAAGATAACTGCTTCTTGTCCATCTCTGATATACCTGATGACTGCGGAGTCATCTGAGTATTTCTGCAGAAAACAAGTTTCTGTCTGGAAAGATTGAAGTGTACAGAATGAAAAAGAGGTGGGATAGTATAGGCCCCTGTGGTTCTCCTGTGTTACTGACCACCTGTCCGGCATATGATCCTGCAGCTAAGGTGAACCCACCAATTAAGGGGCTTTTTCCTTGTTCTGCTGTGGTGGATCGGGTGCTGAAAGCTGATATGATTTTCCATTTTTCCATGAGTAAAGAAACATTTTCCTTACTCAAGTAAAGGAAAATGTTAGTATTTTCCTCAATACTCAAAATTTTCTAATTATTAGCAGGATAAACTCAAATTTAGAGAATAAAAAAACAGCACAAATTTAAACTATAAGCGCTGAAAACTCAATAGTACTCAATATACTAATTACATTTTTCATACAAGAAGAATGTCAAACACTTAGCAAGTCTTAGAATTTACTGGGTTTATTAATTAGATTTCTGAATGTTTGTCTTTCAGTAACTAAACCTGCCTCTGTATTCATTAATTTATATATTGATTAAATTACATTACATCAAGTTTTGATTGTGTTTCATTTACTCAAAAATCATTAGTGGGTAGATCTTAGTTTAATTATTCATTCACTTTATTATTGATTAAATTGACAATTGTATAAAATACAAATCTAAAATGAGAGTTGATGCAGTGGGTTTAAAACCAGCCAAATGCATTTTATTTTGTATTTCTTTTTATGTAGACCTTTTTTCTTACACTTTCTTTTCATTCTGCCTAATTCTATTTTTTTCCACCCATCCATCAGTCAATTTTAGTGGACCCACAACTGTTCCCACCCTTTTCCTCCTCTGAAACCACCTGGCTGTTCTCTTTTTCTCGCACCAATCTCCCTGACTCCTGAGCCCTCCTTTGTGTCTGAACACACCCATAAAAACACACAGACTCACACATGCACACATTTAAACACAGAAATGGGCAAAAGACACAACCGTCAGAACTCACACAAAGAGCACACAGTGCACGCTCAGTGCCAATCCACTTAACCAAACTATTCTCTTCCTGAAAACGGCTGATTTGAGCCCCTGCAGCCCCTAATCATCCAATCAGGGACAGAGCAATCTCCTCCCCACTGGGCCTATCAGAGCCCTCCGTTCAGGTTCCACTGTTCCTGCAGTGACGGCGAGACTGAATCGTGTTCAGAGCGCCCTGCCACTCATTCTGGGCACGATCAGAGGAGCTTTTCCGTTGCCAGTTCATTTATATAGTTCTCTGTGGTGCACCAGTCTATTGTGAGTGCACATTTCTGATTTCATGCAAAAATCACACATCTCTGCCTTTGCTGCGGTTTTCACCTGATCAGATTTTTCTATTACCCAAGACCAACCGTAGTTAAAAAACGGAGAGAAAGTGTTTGTATCATTTTTTAAATGTTTTGTTTCAGATTTTATTTTCTTCATTACACTTCATATATCATTTAAGACAAAAAGAAATATGTTTGTGAAATATGTTTCCAAAAATAAACTTTAAAGCCCAGAAATGTTTCACATTTATTTCCAGATTGACCTTTGAAGCAGAGGACTGAGGACAAAAATACATTTTTTATCACTAATAGTGGAAAATGTCTTATTTTTTAAAACCATAAACATGACTGTGTGCAGATGATCACAATTTATTCTTGGATAGCAATATAGAAGGATTAAGACAATTTCTGACTTAAATGGCATAGACTGCTGAGTTTCTTATCTTAATATCTGACAGAAATTGTGAGACAAGCCTTTGCTTCATTTTGGTCAGAACTGGTTTTCTCTGTGGAATCTTTCGTTCACTCTGTCTCATTTTTGAATGATGAAAACTGACCTTAACTCAGGCAAGTAAGAGCTGCAGGGTTTCAGATGTATTTCCTGATTCTTTTAAGAACTTGGAGGTGAGTGAGCAGTGTGCTCTTGGAGTAAATTTGGTAGAATTTGGAAAGGTTCACTAATTGTCCATTTGTGGACTGTTGCTCTTACTGTGGTTCACTGGAGTATAAAGCTGCAATTGCTTTCTAGAATATTAAATTAAATTAATTGATCAATATTTTTGAATTTTCGTAAATGACAGATGGAGGAGTTGCTTTTTGAGGTACTTTAAGCTAAATTCACAGACAGACAGACAGACAGACAGATAGATAGATAGATTGTGGAAAAAACATAGTTTGCAGTAAAAGTTTAGTTTGGTTTCCATCCTTTTGTACTGCAGGTGGTTAATTAACTTTTCTTTAAAAAGAAAAAGTCAGAAGAACAAACAAATATGCATTCAATTAGGAACCTGAACAAAATAATTTTGTCTTGAATATATAATTATTCAGATCAAAAATAAGCACAAATCACCTTGCTGAAAATTAGAAGGATAATTAAAGTTTCTTTGCAATTTTGGCTTGTAAATGTTGTGCATGCTGGGTAATGGCTTCAGCAGGTCCTTTGTACTCTGATTGGGTTAATTAGCTTTAGAAGTAGAAAATTACCTCTACAGCAATATAATGTGATTTCTGGTGGGATGAAGGGAAAGACTTAATCAAATGTTATCCAGATGGAATAATAAGGGCTTCTTCTATCAATAACATAAAGTTACAAAATTGCCTGCTTTTGAGAAAGTGAACAATTTTGTGAAGATGGTGAAAATTGATGTATGATGGTAAGACTAGCCTTCTCTTTGTCTCGACTATTAAAAGAAAGAAATAAAACAGCTTTTGGGCTCATCTTTATTCAACCATATGTCTTCTCTTTGTACATTTATCACCATTTTACTTTAGTGAACTAAAGTGATGATTCCGTTTTAAACATGTTTTTGAACAAAAGGGGTCTGCAGTAAAGATTCAGAGAAGTATAGTGAAATGATGAGCTTCAAGCAAATAAATAGAAACTATCAAAACATAATTGAGGTAAATCAAAATGACTGTTGTATAAAAAATATACGTATATATTAAAGTTTACTCATTTATTTGAGTTAGAATGCACTTCACACAATTGAACAGTGAGAAGATTTTCCAAATTAGGGTTCAAAATTCTATCCAACTTGCCCATCAATAATCTGTATTAGTTTAAAGCTTTTCTTCCTGTGATTCTTTCCACATCCATTCAAGTTAATCATCATATATATATATTTTTTTCAGGGCTCACATACTTTTAGAGTTCTAGCTTCTACCGACCACATCTGACTGGCAAACATGATTTTCCAAAAAGAACCAGAACTTCTAAAGTCTAAGGACATGACAGAGATGCAACATGTACAACAGAACAAACAAAATAGATGCTTTTTTGTTCACACAGTACAATTACTGTCACGGTGACAGCAACCACAAATACAACTCTTCTGTTTGAAATGATTTCATAATCTATTCATTTTAGTGTCAAACACATCTGTAACATGTTTTATGTCAAGGGGACTAAAGAAGGCTAGTCCGATCTTTTATTAGATTTTTTTTTTTTAAAGCAGGAGAAGAAGCAGGGCTGGGGGAATTAGTTTCTTACTCTGAAAAGAAACATAATGAGGGAAAATCAATCTCCTCCTTCTATTCCATCCCTTTTTTTCTCAACCTGTACTTTTGTTCAACTCTCATTCGACTTCCTCCCTTTCTTTGTCCGAGTATCTGCATCTCTGAGATGTTTTGTCCGTTTGATTTTTTTTTCCTTTTCATCCTGTTCGTGCTCCATAATGGCACATTGAGAAGCCTCCATCTACCCTCATCTCCATCCCCAGCTCCTCTTCCATTATCCTCCCCTTTTTGTCCTTTTTTTCCCTCCTCCTCGTCCTTCCTGCCTGCCCCATTTCTCACTTTCCACCTCTCTCTATCTCATTACTCCGAGGGGGCCACCATGCTGTGATCCTGGCCATCAGTAATGGCTCATGGCCACACTGGATGGGAGATTGCAAATGTACCACAGATGAAATATTAGGTGGTGAGTGGGATTGTGTAAATCAATGGCTTATGAAGGCTGACCGGGCTCCTTCATCCCCGATCACATACACATAAGAGACCTGGCCTGTTACTCCTTTCATCTCCCATTCTGTGTAAGGCTGTCTTTTGTTTAACTTTAAATCACTCTTTCTAGATACTTTTTAGCTTATCATTAACATCAAGCTATTCTCTCTTGTTCAATTTACAGATATATTTTCCCCTCCTTTTCTGTCGCCCCCAGGCTTCTTTTTTTTTCCCTGTGGTTAATGGGATTTAATAATGAGGGCCATGGCTTGGTCGTCATTTTTAGCTTCTTTCCTCTTGTCCTCCTCCTGCTTCTACCTGCCTCTCTTTGCGGCAGCAGGTAGATAATGGGGATCAGAGAGTGTCTCTCTCTTCCATTAGAGCTTCTGCTGGTTCATAAACCAAATCACAAATCAAACAAAAGTGCAAAGCTGGAGCAGAAAGGACTCTAAATGACAGTGGCCAAGTCTCCAAGCAGGGCTCACTAATGCCTCCATCTAAATGGCATCAAACTGTAACGACAAATGACTTGAAAATAGCTTTAATATGGTTTGTGGAGGTTCAATATTTTTTTGTCTATGAACGTAAATTTCATTCATCTGTTAAACTGCCTTATACCCAGTTACTATGTTATATCCACAAACTGTGTGTATTTCACTGTGATTTCATGCAGCACACTACCAAAAAGCAGCACATTACAGTGACATGGAAAGAAATTAAAAAAATAAAGATCTGAACAGTTTCGTGTGCATACATTTCCATTTTCCCTGAAATAACACCAAGTGGAAGCATTATTTTAGGCTATGTGCCTAACAATTTTGCATGTTTAGGCATTGAATATTAAGCTCAGCCTGATTGGATATGTCTGTGAACAGCAATTTTCAAGTCTGGTCACATATTCTAAACTACCTTTAGAGTGCAAACTTTGACTGAGCTGTTCTCACTAACTATGCTTTGATTCAGCCCACTTTATTTTATAAGATCCTCTGGCTATTTGTTTAGAGTTGTTGTCTTGCCGAAATCAAAACCTCTACATTAGTCTCAAATCTTTGGAAGCTTCCACAATGGTGTGTCCAAATTCTGGAGCTGCATCCTTAGAAGGTCATATTTAAAGGATGACTACATCTCACTTTGATGAAGGCTGTCCAAATTCAAATGTTCCTCCAAATGCAGGCCCACAAATGCAGCCTTCTATTCCCTGGATTTGAAGGACAGGTCTGGTGTTTTATTTACCGTCCACCTTGTCTCAAGACAAGAGATTCAGTTCATATACCTTACATATATAATATAGCAGGACAAAAATTAAAAGCTCAAAGCATATGTATTGTTAGGCATTTGTAATTTGCATAGATATGTTTTTTTATAATTACATTTTTGTAAAAAAAAAAAGAAAAAGAAGAATTAATTTTATTCATTTAGAAGGGTTGAAAAAGTTATATAAATAACATTGAGCTCCATTTTTACCAACTTGTGATTAACACTGTTGTAGGCGACAGGACACACGTCGAAGTAAAGACAGAATTAAATCAGCAGATTATACTGTCCAGTTTTATATCCGCACACTTTTTGTCTTCATGGTTGCCCTGGCTGTTAGTTTTCTGACACAAACTGAACTTTGCAACTAGGCCAGAAATCTATGTTTTGGTCTCTTGTGACAAAAGTCTCATCGCCTCACAGAGACACATCGGAAGGGTTTCGATAAAAACATTCTTATGTTTCAGAATAGTCAAAGTCCAAATTTAAATTCAACTGATCTGTGGAGAACTTAAAAACACAAATTCACAGTTACTCTCAACACTAACTAATTTTACAAAGAAGCATGAACAGATGCTTCAAATCTCTAGATTTGCAAGTTGGTATAAACATATAGTCTATTGGGCTATGTTTATAGCCTGGACCTGTGACTGCAGCAAATCGTGGCTCTGAAAAGTATTGAATAGTCAGTTTGTCAGATATTTTTTTATGACATTGTATAATGTTCACAATAAAATGTAATAAAGGGTTTTGATTGCATCGTCACATATTGTGAAAAAGTTAAAGGGGTATGAATATAATAGCAAAGCACTGTATAGCACAAATAGAAAAAATGAATTATACACAATTTAGTTTTTCTGTGTGTTTATGAAACTGATAAATAAAAAAACAGTTAATAAAATCAAGTATAGTCATGTTGTTTTCAGTCAAGAACATTCATTATAATTTGTTTACTTTTGACTTTACCACTCAAGAAAAGTGATAATTTACTGTTATATGAACCACGTCACCTCTTACAGCTTGTTTACAATTAAAGCTGAACATCAACGCTTGTTAAATTAAAAGGATGCAGTGTGGTATCACTGGTATGTGCTATTATTTCAGCAAATGCATTGTATCTTTGCGGAATTTGTGTGTCTGCTTTAGTCCTATAAACATGTCAGCTAATCTATTCTGACATTTATGTCAAAATGGCCCCAATCCACTTTTAAACAGCAATCAATATGTTGTTATTTCCAAAGAGCCCAACGTGCGATTCCGTGTTTAGATGTAAAAGTAAAATGTGTAGTTAAATAAATGTGGATTCTCAAATGTCACCTTATATTTGTATTGTTCTGAGACTAAATAGCCTGGGTGCGTTTTGCAGATGATCAGTACGTGGTTCCCTGACTTTGTGGCACACCGGGTGGTGCACTTAGGGTATTAAAAAAAACATGTATGACTATTGATTGAGTGGAAATGCCAAGAAAAAAGCTGTAATGGTTTCATCCAGTCCTCCAGGAAAATGTAAAAACCTGTAGCCAGAAAATACATTTAAAACATTTTGTTCATTCGTTTTATGTTTTAAATCCACACAATGATCTGACTATAAACCTGTTAAAAAAAATAAACCCCCTTGTTTCTTTTTTCAAGCTGAAATTACATCCAGTGAGAGTTTAAATGTGTTTTATAAACCAAAAGGGGAACATTTTGTAAGCAATATAAGCCTCATCATAGGTTTGTAACCCAATAAAAGCTCCACTGGTACCTATTTCCAATATAAAGAAGAGTAAAATGTTTGTAATTAAGCTCAAAATGATAATTGTGGCAATTAAAAGTGTTGTTTTGATGATTGATTTCACTTTCACTTTTCGGTGGAAAATGGTTTAGTCAGTAGATGCTTTCTTCTCATATCATCCATCCATTCAAACCAGTTTCTCAAAGGTAAAGGGGAAACTGGTTGTTTAATGTTCTACTTCTCTTTGTTCAATATGCAATCATACTTTGTATGCGGTATTATTGTGAACCAAATAAATTTGTACAAAACAAAACAAATCTAATGAAACTATTAGTATGAAAAATATCCAAACATGTACCAACAGGTTACCAGGGACGACTCCAACCTGCACTGGTAACAAAATCAACTTTAAGTTAAAAAATGTGCAAACCACTTTTTTTTTTTTTTGGTTAAAAGTAAAAGTAAGTAAAACACAGAAGGCACAACATATTCCTACAGTTCATTCTGGACATTATACAGATCAACAAAACACATATTGATCCGATATGTGTTTTTAATTTAAAAACTATGGTTTTACATTAAAACAAACACCAGCTCTAGCATTGCCTCCCAAATTTCACCAAAAACAATGATATCCTATCCGACAGTAAATGGTGATCACAATGACAAATTGACACATCAAAGTTGAGAGAAGATTCATTCTGGACATGGCTGAACATTTGTTTGGCTAAAGTGTGTCCTAAAACAATTACATGTTTTCCATGACTCCAATTTACAGTTTAGTACAGTCCACAGTGTGAACACAAAGCCTTAGATACTTCTGATGTAATGGTCCACATTATGTTTTTGAACATTTACAAAGTTTTAAATTAAATGTACATTGCTTTAAAATATAGTTCTCTTTTTTTACCATGTGGTTGGGATGAATGAATAATACAGGCTAACTGTATTTTATTAAATGTCTGGTGTAAAACCTCTTGTCTGTTTTCTGAGTTGTGATAAGAAATGCATAACTCTCTCAGAGATACAGTTGATTTTACTGATTTTGAAATTCCTACATTTCTAACAGAAGTGAAATAGTAAAATACACCATAATTGATGTAATTACTGAAGACTTGATGAGACAAATCGGCTGCTGATGTTGCTTTCCTGGAGGTTCACTGTTTCACTGGTAAAACAGTTAGTTTCTGAATTTATGCTTTGCTTGTGAGACAAATGTTTTTCCTGTCCCCCTAAAATAATATCTTAGATCACATATTAGCTGTCATCTTTGTTAATCTTGCAACTCATAATATCAAGGAGAATAGAAGAAATGAGGGAATACGACCAAAACGAGATCATCCTTCACCCCAAACTCAATGTTTGCTCTTACTCAGGTCCCAAGCAGCTCACCTGCTGTTGAATGTTTCCAAAAAATTGATTAACAGACTGACAGAGATTAATTATTGAGATTAATTTAACCCCTCTAAATGATGCAGCAGCATTAGAGTGGCATCTGTGGATTAAACACAAGCTGATTAGGATTTGAGTGACTTTTTAGCTGTTTGTAAATAAAAAAAAACAGAATCACAATGTTTTACCCCAAAGCTAGGATCATCATTACATTCTGTGTAATCACATTAAGACCTGCAACATGGTTTAACGTCCCTGTGTAACAGCGTTAAAATGCTTTGTTGAATTTTGGGAAAATAATTTAAAATATATCATGCTACCTAAGAGAAAATAGTTAATGCTCTTTGGTTTCTTCTAGCAAACTGTTTTAAACTATTAATACTGAAGGTACTTTACTTTAAGTAGTACTAAAAATGAATTCTTTAATTATTCTTCAAATATCAGAATTTTTCTTGTTGATAATAGGGCATTAAGGTTTGCATTGTTGATTTAAGGTAACTCTGATTTTAGAGCTCCTATGTCAATTTTGGGATCTTTAAAAGGAACAGAAGTTGTTGCAAGTGTCTTGGAAATATGTAGTAGAGAAAAAAAAAGTCAAACATATTTAAAAATGTTATTTCCAATCCTGTTGTCTAAAACCTGTGTTGAATAATGTGTCCAAGTGTCTGTCCGTCCTTTAATCTGTTTCTCAATATACTTTCCATCCACTGGCAAAATATTCAGTTTTTGTCTGCTTTTGCGTTAGCACTTATCCATACTAGTAGGATGTTTTTTTGAATCAGTCAAATCAATTTATATTCTTGCCTCGAAAACCTTTTCAGTCGCATTATAAGTTAACAGTAAACTATGTGTTTTTCCATTTGCTGACTGATTATCTCAGCGTTGGACCATCTACAGGATTTCTATGTTTGCCAATGGGAGCAAACCACATAAGATGCAAAGCATATCTTCACATTCAGTAGTTGTCAACTCCCTTTATCAAAGTTATAAAATGTCCAGAATAGCTTATGTGTAAACAGAGCAAATAATTCTGTGGATTCTTAGCAGTGTTTTGTCTCTCATAGATTTCTTCTGCTCGTTTATTGCTTCCCACTCTTTTATCGGGCTGCCAGTCATTTCAGAAAGTATAGCAATGTCAACAAAAACCAGGGATCGTTATTAGGGATGAGCAGGTTTCTTGCCTGCCATTTTTGGCATGCTGTCAATTACAGCATGCCACGATTACAACAGAGGTTTTTGCATCATTTCCAGCCTCCTGCAAACCAATATGATTTCTTCTTATGAACTGCATTCTGCACGGAGATTTCCCATCATCCTGCTCTATCTTCCACATATACAGGGCATGTGTGGGCAAATTCAGGACCAGATTCTCCAGGTGTTGTCTGGAGATCATGTGTGAAAACAGCTTAGCGTCCCCATCCTTCCTGCTGATCTCCGTTCCCCATCTCTGTCTTTCTTCCTCTTTGTTTGTCGCTCTCTTTCCTTCTCTCCTTCTCCTTCCTATCGGCGTGTCCCCAGTGTTTATCGCCACACTGAGTTTTCACAGGAATTTGAGCATGAATCTTTAATTAGCAACAGCTGCCGTTCTTGTTGCTTCTTCAGTGTGTTTATGCGAGTGAATTTGTGTGTGTCTGGTGGCTGCTAACTATTCTCACAGGCTCTCAGTCACCTCAAAGTTTCACACACCAGGCAGCCTGCTGTAAACTGAAGGCACACACATGTAAAGTCTAATATATACTCTGCAATCACATTCCTGTGTGCATCACTCATGGAGAACATATATAAACATGTGCTCACCCTTTCTATAAACATATTTCCGTTGATTTGGCTTTCTTTCATCTCTTGTTCTCTTTTTTCCTCTCTTTGTCCTCATTCACTCAGCTGTTGGCTATGAATTATGTATCATATCCTTATGGAGTGAGAAAAGTTAGCCTGCAGCTAACATTCCCCACTTAACGATCATTAGTTTTGTCTTTGCACCAATTAGAGCTTGGTGAGAAATCAGGTTCTTTCCGTCTCCCTCTAACTTTTGCATTATGAAGCTCATTGTACCTGTTATTGGTGCTGATTATCCCGAAGTTTCTACTAGGAAGAATATAACCTAATAAAATAATCCTGATTTTTTTTCTTTCAGAATGGATTGGACCTGTTTTACTTCACAAATTGTTTTATAAGTAAGTTTCTCACCTGTGTGTGCATTAGTGTGACTATAAAAATGGCAAAGTTTTATTGAGAAGTGAAAAACAATAATAACAGTACTGTATTGAAGCAGATGCTATTTTAGAAACCTGATAATGTGCATGTATGCATGTTTTGTGGGTTTTGTCTTGAACACATCTGCACAGTTGTTATTAGGGAATGAATCGCAGCTATTTTCTGTCTCTGACTTGTATTGCTTTCTAACTCAGTGGCTTTCCAACCTCCACCATACCATGATAGGGATTAGCAATATAAGAATAATATTGTATGATCATGGTATGATGACATTGTGATTAAAACCACAGCGCCCTGTCACCGTATGGCTTTTAAAAGAAAATATAGATATTTTAGTATTGAGAATATTTCTAAACACATTCTAATGAGTTTGCAGCTTTTTTCAACTTGACGTAAACTCATACTATAATAAATTGACTTAAGTTTTAGAGTAGTCACAAACAACAGCACAAAACAGGGGAACTTCAGTCCTGCTACTAAACAGAGATGTAAATCTGAATAATCTGCATCATTATGTTTTCCAAATCATCATGGTTATCAGTTTAGCATACATGTTATCGACCAAACTCCTATTAATAAACTAATTTGATTCCTTTTATTAGATATAATTTTTCATCCTTTCCGTCATGTACATAATGACTCTGAGCAACTCACAGAGAAAGTCCTCTGTATTACATTACAACTGTCAGGGATGAATTACAGTCTGCAGACTGAAGCTCATAGCATTTGGACTGTTGTGTTCATAGAAGTGTAGAAATATATGCAAAAACAATTCTGCCCACCTTTGATAAATCATTAATTAACTTTGATTAATCCATTTTTTTTGTTAATTTCACTAGACTCAGGTCTGATTACTGCCACAGCTACAAAATCAAGAAATGACTTCACAACTCAATTTTTTCACTTTATGAAATCCTCATTTGAATACTGTGTTTTGTATTTACTCATGTACTCTTTACCTGATAATAAAATGTTTTTTTTTAAAAATGTTGATCTATCTTACGATAAATCCGATTTTTGTCAACATTGATGAAATTATGAATAGTTCCATGGAGCCATTTTGATTTTGGAAAATATATGTTTTGGAGTGATGTATCAAAGATTGCAGGACTAATGTCAGACAGAACATCTGTGGTGGCACCTAAAGAGGCTGTGAACAAAAGATTTCTTGGCAGTCTGACAAATGTTTTAGAACTTTTGCAAAGTTAGGTGGGTAAATATTGTCAAATCAAGACATGACATGTGGAAAGACTAAATGCTGAAAATGGATGAAAAGGTCTTTATATCTTGTTGATTTTTAAGGCAAAGTCCAAGGTTGATTCAAGATTCCCAACCAGTGACAGCCTGGCCTATTTCAGTTCTTTTGGAACCATTTTTAAAGCAGAAACTTCAATTACACCTTGTGGAATGTCACCTAGACTGAAAATAAATCATAAGTCATTCAAACTGACATTTTTCTTGGCCAGCGAAAGGAACATTTTATCCTCTTTTGAACAGAATTTTCACATTTAATTTTTTTTGTATGCAATAAATGGTTTTTAAATAAAGAGCTGTTCTGTAAGAGAGTGAAAAAACTAAATACAAATGTGACTAATAATCTGCTGAGCATTTTGCAGTTTGTGTCTGTGTGTTGCTGACAGCTCACACCTCTGTGCTCAGTGGGCCCCTCTGCGTTTTGTATGTCTCTACATATGTTTGTGTCAGTTTTTGTGTTTATTTTTTCTGCATGCTGGAAAGTTCATGTCATGTTAATGCAGTTTGTGCATCAGTGTGTGTTACTGTAGGTTTTGGATCTGTTTTATGGTGCGCTCTCTTCTCAGTAAACATCTGTTCGATCTCTCTCCAGAGGGACGTTGGGCCCTCTCTGCGCCCACCAATGTGACTCCAGCAACTAATGAGCCTTTTTGTTAGTCTAACTCTGGCACTCTCAAAACTGCAGCATTTTACACACATTTCAGTGAAAACAGACAAGACAGCTCAACACCTTTCATCGTCATTTTATGCACATGCAATCCCTATAGGGATTTAAAAAAAACATACTCATGTATGTGTTTGACATCTTCATCAAACTAAAACTTCAGCGCGATGTGTCGTATTAATCACATGTTCAATGAGGCAGTAATTTCTCTCAGGGGGAGAATGTGTCACTGAATTTGTTCGGCTGTGACAAGTACAGGAAGAAAAACAACTTAGCCTTAAGATTGTGAAGATTCTTCAGTGGTAGAGTCAGGGGGAGAAACACAGACACCAGTTGAGGTGTTTTTCTTGCTGGGCTTTGATTTATTTTGCACAACATGTTCAGGATGATGTTTCTGGCAGTTTTATTTGGAGTTAAAACACATATACGCTTTTCAGCAACAGCGCCAACTAATAAATGTGCCATCATATAGCTGGGCAGATTGCGTTGTTGACGCTGTAGGTAATGAAGCATGGAGACAAAAGAAAAAGAAACAAGATAGAAAGCAGGAGTCAAAACGATCTGGGAGGTCATTTTTTTTTCTTGTTTGGATGCTTCCCACTCAAATCCCTGCACTGACATTTTCTAGGGAATAGTTCATTCGAGAGGGGAGCAAAGAACAGGGTCATACAAACATTGAATATTTTGTGTTTCAACGATAATGAATGTCTTCAAAAAGTATTAATCCTCCCAAGATAAACAAATAAACAAAAAAAAGAAAAACAACAAAAAGGGAGAGAGGCAGCACTCTTTTCCAGATTTACATATATTAAAGGAAAAGGTAAAGGTAATTTTATTTATATAGCACATTTTCAGCAACAAGGCAATACAAAGTGCTTTACTGAGCAATATCTGTGTAACTTTGTAAATGTGTGCCTCAACCAAGCGCTGACTGCCTATGATGGATAGCACATGGACAAATTGTTCAGTTTAAATCAAAAATCCTTTATTGTTGGTCTCATTTAATATTAAAATGTTCTGCTAAACTGGCTAAACACTATTAACAAAGTCAGTATATAACCATTACGGCACTCTGTGTGTAATGAATCTATAGGAGTTTCACTTTTAGAACTAACTAAAGAAGATTGACATTTCCATGATATTTTGAGATGGAGGAAATAGATCCTTGCATGACTTTAGTAGAGTCTACAGATCATTAATGATGAAAGGCCACTTTTAGGGTAGCCTAAGGCACACCTGTGAAATAATCAGGCTGTCTAATCAACGTCTTGGTTTGCCACACCTGGGATGGTTCATCTTGACAAAGGAGAATTGCTCAGTAACAGATTTAGATGGATTTGTGAACAATATTTGAGAGCAATATGTCTAAAAATATTTTGTATCTTTGAGTTCAGCTCATGACAAGACAAGGGTAAAAACAAAATGTTTTAGTTTGCATTTTTGCTCAGTGTATTAAAAAAAATACATAAATGAAGATATTTTATTGAGGAAGAATTTTATTTCAGACATTTTCTGTCAATGTGGATATTTTACGGATCAGACGTAGTTTGGATTTTAGTCTTTGACTTGGAGTTGCAGGGCTTTGGTCTGATATTCACATGCTTTATTTAATTCAATGTAACTGATTTGTCCATTTCAGATTAGAAAAATAACAAGAGTTTACTTTTAAATTTCATTGGGCCTTATTTTGTTGGTTGCTTTCCCTAATAGATTGTGCAATATTTGACTGTAATTAAGCTAACAGATTGCTCTTTGCATATTTGCATTCATCATACCACTTCCAGCATTAGTGAGGTTACGAGTGAATATCAACATTATAATTAAAGTTGCATGCTCAAGCTATTATAGCATGCTTAATAGATGAAGGTATACTCTTAGAATATAAACTCCATTGTTTTCATTTTAAAACAAAGTTCATAGCTGTGGCCTCTGTTTTAGTCTATAATGATTTTAAATAAAATACACATGCCAGCACATTTTACCCAAATTCACCCAATCTTTCTGATTGCCTAACTGTGCCTCTATGGCTTGATTTTAAATCTTTCCAAACAGAAGAGCCCTTTAACATCCGATTGAGTTGCAGACCAATCAGACATCAGTACTGAGTTAAGCTGTTGGCATGCCTTTTGACACCTAGTGTGCTTATGCAAATGCCTCCCAGGCAGCTAAAGAGATGTAATTGGGTAAGGATTGAGAGAGAAAAAAACTACAGCAATAAAAAAATGATGGCACTGTCTATAATGTTTTATTCTGTCACAAAACCAAGATATTAAATACAAAAAAAAAGAAGAAAGAATAACAGTAAACATGGACTTCTTTGTTACCTTTGCCTCTACATACATTTGCACAAAACAGACTACATATAATTTAAAAGGATTAATGGAGATATTCACGGTAGGACAACTTTGCAATCTCAAGCAATTCAAAAATCAAACAATCACGATTTGCACTTCTGTAATATGATCATATGTTTTACAAAATGTTATTACCCTTTTTTGTTTTCCAATGTCACAATCTGGATTTTTTTGGAGATAATAAAAAAACAGCATAAAGTAGCATGTAACTGGGGAGAGAAATGAGATGTTGGTATTCAAAAATCTTTACAAATTTAGACTGAAAAGTGTAGCTCCACTTTGCTCTAACACCCCTAAACAAAATCCAGTCACGTGATTAACAGATTAAGTCCTCAAATGTAACTTTACGAACACGTTCATTCGTGGCTGTTTTCACATTTATGGCGTTGTTCATATTAGTCTCAATGTTTGCAGTTTTCTGGAGAGCAACGCGTAGCTCAACGTAATCCACAGGTAATATATTAACTTGACCTTAACAAAGACACAGAGGGACGGATCATTTGGGAAATGATGGACAGGGAGAGTATGACTAAAACTAACTGGATGTCAGTCAAATTCTGGGGTTTATATCTGCTTATTTCCAAGCCCAAAAAGCACAACCCGCGACTCATTAAATCTGCAAGCGACTTTAGAAAAAAACAAGCCCAAACCTGCCTTCAATAATTGGTGTTGGCGAGTGAAACTCAAAATACTTTTTGTTTTTCCAGCAACAAATTGCGCATCTCCCTTTTCCCTCCATTGTTTATGTTTCTGTCACTGCTGATGCTGTCGCATAGAAACGGCAGTTACTCCCCAAGACGCGTAGAGGAAATAAAATTTAATTGCAAAAGAAAACAGTAAGGTAATTTCGATAAGTAACTGTAGTCTGACTACTGGATTTGAAATAGCAACACGTTAGATTACTCATTACTGAAAAAAGTGGTCCGACGTCAGTAGAGTTACTAAGTAACATTACTAACGTTAACGCGTGACCTCAGTGTTATTAGCACCACATTCTGACCAGCGGAGCTAACCTACCATACATAATGATGAGTTTTCATCGATTTTAAGAAAAACTTACATGATCTTGACAAAAGTGGTCATATTCTAATGTTTTTCAAAATCAAAATGCATAATATTTTCATTTAAAGCCTTCTGGTATTTTGAAGTGTTTGTTTTCTGAATGACTTTAAGTTTCAATTGGGCAGTGAACCCATGACCTCAGCATTATTAACACCACACTCTGACCAGCTGGGTTAACCAGCCATACATAATGTAGAGTTTTCATTGATTTAAGAAAAACTTACATGATCTTGACAAAAGTGGTCATATTCTAATGTTTTTCAAAATCAAAATGCATAATATTTTCATTTAAAGCCTTCTGGTATTTTGAAGTGTTTGTTTTCTGAATGACTTTAAGTTTCAATTGGGCAGTGAACCCATGACCTCAGCATTATTAACACCACACTCTGACCAGCTGGGTTAACCAGCCATACATAATGTAGAGTTTTCATTGATTTAAGAAAAACTTACATGATCTTACCACAATGAATATTTGACAAAAGTGCTCATATTCTAATGTTTTTCAAAATCAACATGCACAATGGTTTAATTTAAAGCCTTCTGCTATTTTGAAGTGTTGATTTTCTGAAAGCCTTTATGTTTCAATTTGCCAGGATTGAACACAATGCCTGCAAGTGTAAGAAGAATCAAGCTGGCCCACAGAGGAACACTTTAACCGTATTTCTGGTGTTCATGATTAAGCATAGTGGATACAGGTGGGTGAAACTAAGTTAAGTAAGAAAAGAAGTTTGTAGTGCTATAATTTTAGGCAGATTGTTCAAGAGTGCCATCTAGTGCTTATTTTTAAAAATGCCTAAAATATCATTTTGGAAATCAGATCCATTTTATGTACTGAATCTGAAAAATATCATTCAGAAGGAGAAAAAAAGCATATAATCCCATTTTGGATCCCCTAATAATAGTTGAAGAGACAGTGATGGAAATGTACTCTGTAATATAAAGTAATTCTAAAAAAATTTCTTTGCCCATTTTTTCTTTCAGTGTTATTTCATTAGCTGAAATGTGCTCCCTCTACATCCATCACTGATCATTATGGCATCTTAGCGTAATTGCCCTCCCCCTGTAGTGTGTGCACGCTCTCTGCTGCTGAATGCCAGCAGTAATATCTTTGGGAGAAAAAGAGAGAGAGAAGGGTAGAGAGAGAGAGGAAGGGAGAGAGAGACATATGCATACCCGGCTCATTTCCACCGCCAATCAAATTACCTGACCCAGCTGCAATACATCACTGCCAAACTGTTTATTAAACAAAAAGCCATGATTAAATTATTAATGACAGAGATTAATTAAGACTCCTTGCAGCACCAAAAAACTGGAGGCTTCGAGGCAGGTGGAAAGGAATGCACACATGAGCGCGATATACATATAAATGCCATTCTACTGCTTCACATTTTTAAAACATGCTTCCAAAAACCTGGCTTCTCCAGATGAGCGCGAAAGACTTCAGTTGCACAAACACTGTGCATGATCAACAAAAAGCCAACAAGCTGCATTAATGAGATCATTGTCAGCAAACTTTTCTTGATGTCACCGTAAGGATAAGTCTGTGGTGCAACATGTACTGTGGTAATGGTCTGTTAGGGGTGGCATCTGTTGCTTCTGGGGGTCCCCAGTGCACTAATGCATCCAGACAATCTTCTGACACATTATAAACCCTCGCTGTATATTCATTTGAGTTTTAAGACGACAAAATGAGAGCATCAATCACTGGAACAAGATCAGGTTTTACTCCCCAGAGCAACGCTCACAAAGTGGATCAGATGAGTAGTTTTTGAAACAGGAAAAGAAAAGTGTTTAATAATCCCGCAAGTTGCAAAAGCAAAAAGTTTTACCTAGAATATTGCTGCTGAAGGAAATAAACAAAAGAGTAACTGAATGTAATGTAGAACCAAAAAGGTCCATAGCAGCATCAAAAGGTAGGGATATATTTCTGTAGAGTAAATCTTTTTTCAAATGGTAACAAAAATTATACAAATTAGAATATTCATGATATTTTATTGCATCTATAAAACTTCACTTCAAGTTCATTTTCCATCAATTAGAAACCCAAGGCAACAGCTGCTCTTCTTGGTTGAGCTGTTACCAAAATGACTCTGCTGATAAAAATTAGACGATAATGAAAGGTCCATTAAAAACCACTTGCAGGAAAAGTCAGTACATCCTTCATTAGTAAGAGCACACTAGTTTTAAGTTTCAGGGGAGATAAAATGCAATTATTCATAAATGATCTTTTTAACAGCATATTCATTAGTTTTGGCAGGTACTATGACATGTTTCAGTCATTAATATTTACCATTAAAATTACTTAACTGCTCATGTATCTTGTCAATAGGTATCCTTTTGTATCCTCTTGCCCATTGAATAAACTGCTGCAGCAGCAGAGTTGGACTTTCAATCCTCTTTTGAAACAAAATGCAAATAGCTACTTGCTGTAGTGGCTAGCTGTGCTCCAGGCCTCATATTGGCTTTCATGTAAACAGAAACAACAAGCAGAGATTTTGTTTCAGCTGGGATACCGTTAATTTTGCTCCATTGTTAAAAGTGACACCTTTGTTCACATTTTCACTATTTTTATTCAATAGTGAGAATTTGCTATTAAATTTTGTTGCTACACCCTTAAGTAAAAAAAATAAGGAGGACATGTAGCCCCAGCAGCAACCAATGTTTCTTTGGTGAATTGATCAAAAACAACTGAATTTTATTTATTTTCTTTTAAACAGAACAAAGAATGTCCAACTGAAGTGAAATTTTTAATGCTCTTTAAAATGATGAAATATCTTATAGAAAAAAAACATGCTGTTTCCTCTTAGGTTCACTGAAAATATAAAAATAAATAAACCTCTCCAAAAATTATTAGAAAGCCTGTTTCCCACAGCAGTACATAACTCATTTTATGTGTCACGCTGTCTACATTAGCATGAAAGAGCTGATGTGGTTGGCGTTTCCATGACGGAGGGTATCTCCAGAGTGGATGGAGAATTTCTAGCATGGCCACCACTGTGTTATTTCACACCATGCTCATTTTATGATAAGGGAGATCTATGGCTTGAGATTGGTCCCAGGGCAGACCAGTAGACACCAGCCATAAAGCATACACAACCCATAAAAGACTGGTGGGGTGAATGTGTGTGTGTTTAAACAGATTAAACACATTTGCATTGGTTGTGTTCTTGTGTTTGTGTATATGTGTGTGTTTAAATATGAAAAAAAGAACAAGAGTGAAGAGGCCAAAACAATCACCAGTATCAGCACTTTATGGTGGAGAATACTATATCACCGTGACAACAAAGGCAGTAAAGTGCTGGATGGTGCTGTAAAACATTGTGTGATGCTGCACTGAGATGATCGTTAGCACAGCTGGTTAATTGCCTGACCACACCTCTCCTGACACACAGAAAATACACACCAATCCTCTGGTTGTCCCCTCAAATACATGTGTGTGTGTAAAAATCTGTGCACACTCACGGAAACACACTTGTGTGCAATTACTGTGCACACTCGCAAACCATTCCCCAAAGAAGCCATAAAGATGCATGATGGATGAAGCTGGAGGTTGTTCAGTATAATCAGTCAAGGAGACAGGGCAGCATTCAGATGCTGCTTGTTGTTCCAAGACAAATTCATCACACTGTAATTAGTTTGCAAGACTTCACACCCTCAGTCTCCTTATTATTTCATTGGTGCAACCCCACAAGCACTGTCGCTGTAGTGTTTATCAATAAAGGTTCTGGCCCATTAAAGAAAGATCGGGGTGTTTTGCTGTAGTCTTGTCACACAAAAAGTCAAGTTTTAGGCCTGAATACTAAAACGCTGAGCATTTCTTTGGCGCTCTTTCCAAAAGGCTGTTGTAAAGCTGCAATTGATTGGTGGTTTACAAATTACTGAACTGTACACACATCTTGAAGCAGTGGATACCAATAAATTTTAGCAAAAGGCCATCTTCTTGCACCAACAACAATTTTGCACATCGGACCATCATAATCCTGCACTTATGCACATTTGTACACATCTTTGTGCATCTTTCACGCTTTTGCAAATACACAAACAAGCAACAAAAAAAACTTTAGCAAACTGATGATTTCGTCAATATGCAGCCATCTTGTTCTCTTGTAGTTCTATGCAGGGTTTGAGTTTCATTAGCTGCGTTTCCATTGACCATAGAGTTGAGCAACTTGAAATTATGAAAATACATTTTGAAAAAGCTCAAGTTTTTTTTCCATATTAAATTTCTGTGCTGAGATGACGTGGTTTATTTGGTTGCATCAAAATTTGTGTATTTTGCAAAAGTGCAATGGAAACACCTTTTTCGCATCACACGAGTCATCAACAATCGGACGTAACTCCTAGTAGAAACAACAAAGAAGACGACAGGAAGTGGTACAAGGAAGATGGTGCAGCATGTTTTTAATAACTTACAAACTAGTTTATTCATGTGTGATTTTATTTGAGTTTTTTATTTAGTGGAAACACGGCAATTGCAAAATTGTGTTTACTGGAATATTGATAATGTTTTGTGCAAATCTGCATTGGAATCACAACTAGTGTGGGAGATTGTTCCTCCCAAAGGACATCGCAAACCTGTGCTAAAAGACCCATATATTACAATATAACTTGTTTTTACTGCCATTTGTGATCAATATTTGGTTTAGGATGTTGCATCTAACTGTTGACCTCATTGTGAAGAGTGAAAATGTGAGCGGCAAATGCAACATTTAACATATAAAATAAATCTAACACACTTACTAAAATGCACTTCAAATTATTCAAAAGATTTTTTTTCCAGGGACCCGCTTAGGCTGACAGCCCCTCCCCCTCACATTTAATAAAAGTTACAGAAACTTAAATTACAACATGTTTTACTAATGCTTCCATTCCTTTTTGCACACTTTACAATTTTCATCTGAGAACACATTTTCAGCCCTTGCATATTTAGGTACGTTTCCTCTTGCTGCCTCTACCAGGTGGTGACATAAAACGCTCTGGGGGAAACTCAAGGTGAGGTCCATGATGGTATTACTAGGTACCAATAATTAAACATGGGGAGCATGGTAAGTAGGCAGGGTTGAATTACTACAACCAAAAGGACAATTTGGGACTTAGAAGTCTCACTGGACATCTTATTATGAGCTTAACGAGAAGATAGGTTGCAGGTGAGTGAGCAGCAAAGTAGAATCAGTCCTGCACAGAAACAGGTGATAGAGGAGGAGCAAAGAACTCAGGAAATGGCAGCCAACCTACAGTCACATTTTATGCATTGGCATTAGTCCAGAATTTCTGAGTTTAATGGTATTTGTGCAAGATATATTTTTCTTTCAGTCCTTTTATGTAATTAAGCTGCAAATTATGAGCTTTGTTTCTTTGTCTGGCCTGCATATTATTCTGTTTGTTGGTTCAAATTTTTAATTAAATTAGGAAAGAGTGAATTGGATTTATTTGACTGAAAAAAATGTTTTCTTTATCTAATTGTAAATGTTTCTTGCTTTCTTTTTTCTTTTGGATTTTCTAAAATTCTAAATTTAGATTTTTTTTTCTTTTCACATTTTCAGTTGTCGATTTCACAATAAAGCAAATTCTATGCAACATAACTTAGGAGTTCTGGGACTCAGCATTTTCCAGAGGTCAGGTAGGTTTTACTGCCCACCGTTATTTTTACTAGTTGAAGTGAAGCCAAAAATGGCTTTTTGAATTGCAGCCAAGACGTCCATGGGAAAGCTAGAGGACCTGCAGAGATCCACAGTTAAGATGGGAGAATCTGTTCAGGACAACTTTCTCATGCAAATTTGCATGGCACTCCACATTTATGGTCTTTATAGAAGAGTAGTAGGAAGAAAACCTTTGGTCTGATGGTCCAAAAGACCATTTTCCAGGATGCGATAAGACATGTAGTGAGCACAGCAGAAAAGGGGAAGATTGTGCTCTATTCAGGTGAGACTACACTGAACGTTTTAGCCTACATGCACTACATCCCAAACACTCCATAGACACCAAAAAACATGGAGGTGACGGCGTCATGCTGTGGAATGATTTTCTTCAGCAGGGACAGAGAAGCTAAAAAAGGCTGACAGACATTGCAAAAGACTCTAGTCTCTACTCTAGACTCTAGGCTCTAGTCTTACACATAAAATCTCAATAAAATATGTTAATTTTCTTTTAAAGTGTCAAAATGTTGAAAAGTTGAAGTGCTTTGAATACATTTGCAAGGCTCTGTAAATATTCCACAGGTTATCTCTGTGTTACTTTGTGCACTTCAGAAAGATGCTCTTTATCTTAAAAAAAAATTGAATCACTGTTTCATATGCATCACATTTCACCACTGAAATTAGCTTTAACACTAGCACTCCTCCCTTGGTACATTTAGTGATCCTTTCAGCCTTACATGCCGAGAAGACATCCAGCATGGCTTCCTATGGCACATAACCACACACAGTAAAGACAACACTGCTGAGCTCTTACACAAACAGGGGAACTGCTTCCATATGCTGGAGAGTATGTGCAGTCTGATAAAACTAATGTATTTGCAAACAGGGGGAAGAGTGCTACACTAATAGCAGTCATCTGTCAGATAACTTTCAAAACCGTGCCTGGTTTTCTCATATGAGTGAAAGGAAGGTATCTGTAGTGTAAACAGTACCTGTATCCTGTCACCTATAAATCAGACTTAGTTTTGTGTTAACAGTAACGGTTGAGTGAAGGGTGAAGGACAGGTGATGGACACGTGTAGCAAAATAAAATAAATAAAATCATACAACATAGCCATTCATAATTTCAGTGCATAGCACAGAACGCTCAAAGAGTACGTCTTTTGAATATTTTGTGGGTGTTTAAACAGCTTATGTACAGACTGGGGGGCATATTTGAGAGTGTGTGGCAGACAAGCTATGTCCAGTCAGCACTAATTCAGCCACTCACCGATAATGAGCAATGAAAGGACATCAATAACCTCCATGTGCGACATATCTGACAGGACGGCTTTTAATAATGGCCACCGTCAGCAGAGACCGGCAAACAGACGGAGGGAGATGGAACGAGCTTCAGGGAACACATGGAAGTTGTGTGGAAAAGTAGCATAAAGTCTTCCTTTTAATGGATGGGGAAAGATTAGTGAACTGCATGTTAAAATAGGAAAAGATAGATAAAAGGTAGATAACGCGGAATGATGAATAAGGACCCAGTGAGCAACAGTGGGAGGTATCAAGAGCTCATCCATTAAAATGTTATCAGATCCACTTATCTTTAACAAGGTTTTGGGTTGCTGAAACAAGTCCAAGTAGGTAATATTGTAAAAAAAAAAAAAAAAAGGAGGTAAATACAACATAAAGCCTTTTCTTGAGAAAGAAAACACAAGAACAATAACAAAAAGAAACAATACTTTGCTCCCTTAGTATACAATCAAGAAACACTTGGTACATTCTCAACAGCCTCTCACGATACACAAGTGTTTGTATTTTGGTTTTATTTTTGTTCCTTTCTTATTATTTCTGGGTTTATTATTGTTAGTAAAAGCATTGCCATATTCAGTTGTTATTGCCATTAAGATTATGCAATGTAAGTTCATTCCTATGCATTAAGTTTCTTGGTTTACATTTGAGTTTTTCTCTTACATATGTTTTATGGTGATTTCACATTTGACTTTGTTCAATCGGGGACCAAAGTTGCAACATTTATGACATTTTCAGCTGGTGTGATTGACTTTCACACTGCATTGTGTCAAATAATCCAAAGCCTTTGAAAAACGTGGTCTCATCCTTGCCTATGATGGCGCTGCTCCAAGAACCCTGAAGGAAACAACACAAAACCCCCTGAAAAAGACTGAATTCAATTTCCTTCTTTACAAAATGCAAACAAAAATGGAGGACCGTCAAATTTTAGTGGTTGCAGTATTTCTCTTCCGTCTTTGTTAAAAAAACCATGAGCCACTTCTGCTAGCGGTAGTCACAAGCGTTTGTTTTGTTTGTATTTACCCAGAATGCCTAGTGCTATTGTGGTCTTCCTGCTTTTGGAGTGGTCTAGTCTTTTTGGCGCTCACATATGCATTTCAAACACACCAGAGTTCACGCCTACTGAACAAGAGCTAGGTTTCTAGGTGCATAAGAATAGTTTCTTGCTAATGTTCAGGCTTTCAGATTTCCCAGAAACAATTCAAATTTGCCTTTGGTTAGAAAAACCAGCTGATGTGCCGTTGGTGTGCTCAGGACAACACAGAGATCAGAAATATGTAGTTTGCTCTAGATAAAAAGGGATCCGATTTAGATGTTATCTACTGCCTTACCTTTTCTTACAAACCATATAATTTTTTAGGCAGTGGCAATGTAAACAAAAAATTCCATTAAGATTGCTTTCATCTGTACAGTTTGTGACATATTGATTATTATGTTGAAAATGAAAGGTAGGCTGAATATTCCAATTTCCTTAATGGTCTGCGGAATATGACTCAGCTTTATGAAAAAGCCAAACTAAAAGCAATTAAGAGCTTTGCAGTTCATCACTGAAATTGAACCGTGAGAAATACAACCCAGTCATTATTAGCTGGCTGCTCTGCAATTACCAGACACTTGAAAATGTACATATGCTGCATATTAAACATGGATTGTTGCGAGCAGATGAAAAAGGATAGCACAGTTGTAATTAGGCTGGAGTTAGGCTCATTGTTACCATGATAATAAAGTTAAAATAATAAAGTTGCTAGCAAAATGCAGATCAAATGTTACTTCAGCAAACTGATTTCACATAATTCCTCAGGACAAAGTTGTAGTTTGACATATATATATATATATATATATATATATATATATATATATATATATATATATATAAAAGTGTATCTACTTTTATAACTTTAATACAACTTTTGAAAGTTACTCAGCGCTCGTTTGACGTCTACATCTTTGAATGACATCAACATTGTTTGTGTTTCGGATGGAGACAGAGGCAATCATACCAAACAACAGATATGTACGGTCAGGAGAGGAGGCAGATGAAACATCTGCCTTCCATCTTACTTAAAATGTAAATGGTTGTGTTGCGATTGGTTAGGGCTGCACTGCTAATGAGGCACATTGCGGTGATAGATGAAGCTTTAATTTTGAAGAGAAATTGAACTACAGGGCTGGGAATCATTAGTTAGACTTCGTGACACCCTTCCCATTTATCTGTGCCTCACCATCCTCCCCTTCAGCTCTTCTTGTCCGTTCTGCCACCTTGGTTTACCATTACTCAGACCCCATGTCCCGGCTTGGCCGTTTGTCAATCTGTTGCTTCCTCCCACTATCCTTCCATTTACCACGCTTTGCACTCTACTACCCGGTTCAAAACACCTCTTTGCTCTCCTAGTGTTTCCTCTCATTTATCTCCTTCTTGGTTGCAAACTTTTGACAGCTAATTTAAAGTATTGGAACTTTTCTGTCTGATTTGAGTTGTAATGTCTGTACAGTTTCTGTAAACTGTACTAAAATTATTAAATTTTTACTTGCCTCGTAAGAGTGTCACTTTGACCAGCGGAGGCTCAGCGTTTAGAAAGGAGGCATGACAACAAAATGCAGTTTAGGTGGAATTATTCAGAGCTGCATGTTACATTTGCACCAAGACCCATTACACAGTGAGACAAAGAAGCTGGCTTTTATACCAGGGGCAATTTCACCACTTATACCAAGTAAAGGGGTTGTCAAAAACAAAGCAAGAAATAAACATTAATTACACAAACCTTACACAAAAACAATAAATGGTACCAGTACATATTTACATGCATGCAAATCATTAGAACTAAACTAATCTAAGGTTAATCAAAAAATAACTTTAACTTAATATGACTCCTCAGAGCATTAGCCCTCCTAATTGAAAATGGTATGCTCCAGGAGCATTTCTGCAGCACCTGTAGCATTTACCTCCCTTTGCTGCTCCACACTGCTGAGGAGACACACTAGGAAAGGTAAGCACTCAAACATTTAGCAAACTCAAATTAAGCAAATAGAAGTTATAAGAAACAAACTGACATTTCCCCCCACATTCTTCCTCTACAGGAAGGATGGCCAGTCCCACAGCCTGAAAGAATGTTTAACTAAATGTCACAATGCAACTGAAATAAAGAACTGAAATGGGAGCCATTTGGTGTGAAAATAAATTAAACACAACATAATGTCAATAATCATTTATTAGTGACAGAACCCCTGGTCTCCATCACAAAGATATTGAAGCAATTGAAATGGAAACTTTGGGAATTTGATTAACAAAATCTTGCAAACATCAGAGATCCACAGATATTATTTTTTCATTACTAATTAAGGTGAGATGATTGTTATTTATCTCCTATGGTAAATTTAAAACTTGATGATTTTAAGCCATTGCTTACATATTAAGCTAAACTAAAAGCAAAGGTTTTTGGTTTTTACATTTAATTAAGTATAATAAATTTGGAACAACATTTAATAACAATCCCCTTTTTTTAGATGTCTTTGTACCTTTTACTTCTAATCAAATGTTGGTTTTTTAGATAGAAAGCATTGTCATTTTTTTCCAGTAAGTATAATTTTGTGCAGGTTAAAGGTTCACTCAGTGAGCAGCTACTTATAATTTTGTGAAGAAAGCCCTTTCGACTCTGAGCTGAAGTGGGAAGTCAGTGTTTGGGAATCCAACTTTGGTCTTGGGGTTCATTAACATGAGTCCACTTTAACCAAACTCTAGTTTGTTTGCCTAGAAAGTCTGGCTCGGTTGGGAGGTGAATGAGAGATTGAACTCTGATGTGTACCAAAAAAGCAAACTTTGATTTGGCATATGTGGATGCAAGTGGATTGGAGACCGCTCCAAAAGCAGGAAGCAGGCCAAAGCACTGGGCATTCTGTATAAATACTACCAAAACAAACATTGGTCTTCTACCAAATATGAAAGAGAAATCCTTCAACCGCTAAAATCTCATGGCACTCCATGTATGTCTGCCATTTTGTTTTAGATATTTTCTGCCCTATTTTATAGTCTGCCCCAGAGCTCAGGAATTGTATTGCTTTCAGATTAGAGCTGATTTGGTTTTCAAGCTATAACAGGTGTATTTCTGTTTATAGTTTCAGCATTGGAAACCACTTCAGGGTTTCCAATGCTGAAACTACTTCAACTTATGTTCTATAACTTGGAACATAACATATCATAAGTTATGATCTCCTTCAAGAAAGAGTGAAACTTGGTGACTAGCAGCCATAGTCTCAATAAAAGAAAACGGCCTCAGAACATCAAGGCCACTTAAAACAGCTATTAATAATAATAATAATAATAATACATGTGTTAAAATATTTGCACATTTTTGTATGCATCATAATTTACTTCTCATCAAAAAGAAAAAAAAATAGCTAAATGAAAATCCAAGCATGGATGAGGTAACTGATTAACATAATAAATTACACACAAGAGTAACTGCATCAATATCCTGTTCTTTATAAGTTTTATTGTTGCAGTAGCTTTCTTCCCCTCATTAATACTTTACTGCCATGTTCTCACCTCCAGCATCAACATTTCTCACTTTGCATCGAACACACACTCTTTCATGGTGTCTACTTTCTTTCTCCTTCTCCTACTATACATAATCCCCCCATCATCAGGCCATCCTGTCAGGGTGATCCCTCCCACTCTTTCACTTTTATATCCCTCTTAATCTCAGCCGTCATCTGTCTTTTTTTTCTGACTCTGCAGCACCACCCTGACACCCTACTCTATATATGCATATACTGTATATCTATAACCCCTGTTTATCCTTCATCCTCTCTTAAATCAGAATGATCAGCCCTTTGTCTCTCTTTACATCTCATGCAGACAGTTTGTTTACTCACCCTCTTCTCTAATAGAAAATGTGTCATCATCTTTCTCAAAGTTAAATTCATTATTTTTCGCGACTTCCTCAACTGCGATTTGCACTTTGTCTCAGTCGTCCGTTCTAGGATTCCTAAAATAAATTCTTGCCAAAGTGGCCATATGCACACATATACACACAATCTAGAAAGCTTAAGGTTGATGTAGATATAGCATGGGAGTTTATTCCTCTTGGTCAACCCGTTTCCCACCTCCTACTGTTACTCATGTTCCCCCCCTCAATGCATCTTCCTCTTCCTCTCCTTAGCGTTATACACGAGTCTGCCGCAAATGAATGATTCGTTTAAACAGGCAGTCTGTATGCATGGAGACTCTCTAAACTATACTGATGTTGTGTGTATTTCTGTGATAACCAGCTGTTGTCCTGTGTGTGTGCATGCACCTGTGTGGCCCTGTCTTGGCAAATCATTCATGCAATGAGTGTGTGCAGACAATAATTTGCATAACTCATTCCTGGTTTGCAACATTCATCTTATCTTTATTTGTCAAACTAAACTGCATACAGTGGCATCAAAAATGTTATGCCATCCCCACAGATTTCTTCTGTGGAGATGTTTTTGCTTATTTCTTACTCTAATATTTCAGATCATCAAGCAAGTTTTAATATCAAAGATAAAATGTAAATATAAAAAGCAGTTTTCAAATGATGATTGAAAACTGTGTGAAAAAGCAATTGACCCCTAAATCTAGTAACTGCTTGTGCAACAATTTCCATCAAGCATTTGCAATATTTGGACATAAGTTCTGTCTCAGTATTTTTTTTTTACTATTCAAAAGAGAACTTGATGGTGTGATTTGAATCAGGGGTTCCCAAACTTTCCCAGCATTAGCTTCTGTGTATGGATAAGGTATCGACCCGTGGATAAAGGTGTTCGGGTCATTTCGGTCTCTAGATGGAATTGAATAGGAAAAGCCTTCGCTGTGCTGCAAAGACGAAATTCAGGTGTTCAAAGTCTGTATGGTAGAGGCATATTCTGAAAACTCTGATTTGAAATTGATGTATTTTGCGAAACTATGATGGAAACATTTTTCTCGCATGACAAGAGTCATGCGATCAATAGAAGGAGGTTATTATTGGCAAAAACCACAAGGAAGATGACAGGAAGTATTCTTCTTTGTGGTTTGTCATTTTGGCACAATTGTGTTTTTTCAACATTAGCAGAATATGTACACAAAGATTTGCGCCTATTTGTAATAGAAATGCAGATAATGTAGAGATATGGACTGAATTGGCAAATATGTTTGTGAATCAAACCTATCAACCTGCAGGTGAAATTAAGTATTGTTTTGATTATTATTCATTTTATTCACATTTTTGCCAATGTTATAATTCTTATTATTATTACTAAACCTAATTTTATTTTCTGTTTTATCAGTTATCTACCTGTGAGATAACTGATAACTGGTCAGCTGAGGCTGTTGCAAATGTGTTATATAAATAAACTTTGACTTGACTTGACTATTCTGCAGAAATTTCTTGTTGAACTTTTGTCTTAAATTTTGTAAAGAAACCCTTTGGGCTGGGCTGCTGCTCCTCATTCACCCCTAAGAATCGTCTTAATACTAATAGATAGAATCTTTCCAATTTCATCGTTGATTAATGTAAAAATGTATAGTTTTTATTTAAAATTGACTGATCCGAAAAGCAAATACTCACAAGCAGAACATGCTATCTTCAAAGAAGCTTTAAACCTAACCTAGCGAACTGTAAAATTCATTTCAGTTACTTTTATGGTTCTTTTTCCTGTTGTACTGATCCTCTTTTCCTAAAAACAAATGAGCCAGGTACTGTCTACATCACAGGCAAACAACCTGAGTGATTTCTAGGTGTAGTCTGACCCTGAGCGTGCGCCACCAGCAGTTCAGCAGCATGAGAAATGATGACACACAGACGGATGCAGGAACATTACGGGCTAGAGGGCACTTTCTCCTCTGAGGACAATCAGGAAAAGGCTCAAACATATGTTACCTTCAGAGCGTGCACATCCACACCTGATTACCTAAGCACTATCCATCTTCTGCAGAGTGTGTGTTTGTGTTACTAGAACTGTGACTGTGGGCACCGAATGAGTCCACCATACCAGAGGAGCAAAAAGAAGAAAACACAGAAAAAAAGACAAGAAGAAAATGATTAAATAGCAGCTAAAGAAAAGAAACTTTCACATTTGATACAGAGGGGAAGATTTCCAGCTTGAGAGCATGCTTGTATGCTTCATTTGTGTGTACAACCACCCACACTCACCCACTCTCATCCAAATACTTTCATAAACAGTGAGAAGACCTTTGATATTCAGCTTCCATCATTTACAGTCCACTGAATATTAGACTTGAATTGTTAACTGCATGTTTGACTTACTTTTAATGCTTAACATAAACTTAATGTCTGAAACTGTTTCAGTCTAATTTTAGTACACTTGATTATGAAGTGTTATTTGTCTGGGTGGACGTCACAGCTTCACCTGTGTTTCCATCTAGCATGAAGTTTGAAAGGTTACAAAATATGGATGAGGAAAAATAAGCAAAATCTTTGTTTTGACATTCTCCCAGCGTTATAATTCTTCTGGACTATTCAACAGTGCCATCTAGAGGTACAAGAGGGTATAAAACTGGGAACCGCTTCAGGTTCTATCTGGAAACCAACTGAAATAAGAGAGAAAATGGTTTTCCTTTCATGCTTGATTGAAGATAATTAAAATACTTCAGCCTTTAGGAAAGTAGCTTGTTGAAATAAAATGTGACAGACATGCACCGCTGTCATCCAGAATTATGTCATTTTATGTGTTGCAATGTCTGAACGTATGACAAATCATAGTCACCTCAACCACAGAGTTTTTGTAACTATATACAACTTTATGTCATAATCTTAGGAGGATTTCTGGCCACTATTCTTGGGAGAAATGGTGGAGCTTGTTTAAATTAGATGTCTTCCTGTCACACTTCCAGTTTTGAGGCCTAGTCTCTAAGTTTCAAAAGGTTTGGGAAGGTTTTTCTATAAACATAATGTTTTTTCTGATTTAATCAGTTTGATGTGTCTGGGATCTATATTCTGTCAGAGGAACAAATTGTGTGCAAATTTGAATCCTTTGCTCCACCATTGCAAGAAAGGAAATTGATTAGGATGATAATATCAACACAGGATCCAAAAAGGTTCAAAACACTCAGAAACTAGAGGACAGTGGAACACCAGTGTCGGTGTCTAAGGTAACATAACATAGCTTTCAGAGGGGAAAAGTGAAAAGTTCAGAAATGACAACTTTAACCACAAATGAAAAATTACAGCTGCCTGTCTGGATAAAACAAATACCTTGTGGGGCAAAGATTTATGATTTGAGGAAAGAAAGAGGGAGGAATTTGGCCACTATATAAATAAGAATGTTTTTTTGGAGTCAAACTAAGGATTTAGCCTCTTTAAGAAAATAGTTTTTAGGAAAACAGTTACATCATAAAGCAGGAAAGAGGAGCCTCGTTCTGAGCTGCCAAGATGACATCATGGAACTAAAGAAGGTGCAAAGTAGAAGCCTGCAAATTTGATCATGAAATTTACAGCTGCCAGACATCTCTTATTCTGAAAGGTGAAGCACATTGGTGGCATGTAGGCAATAGCCAAGATTAAATGAAGCCGTAAGCACAATTTGAGTTGGCGTACTTTTTCCTGTTAAAAACATCACCTCCAAAAACAGTGTTTCCATAGAGATTTAGTGATGTCTGGGAGTTCACTAAATCTATGAACACGCTTCTTCTCTGTGCACTTCAGCAAAATGAATGTGTTTTTATAGGGACCCCAACCTTAAACCTATTGACAATTTGTTAACTAAACTTACTCAAAGGCTCAGAACTGAACAATTTAAATCAGATTTTTGTCTTAGAAAAAAAATTTGTCTCCTTAGTTCAATGTGAAAAAGGTATGATTCAAATAAATCATAATCAAAGGCCAAAATTAATATGAAATATATGCCAATGATGAGTTTTTATCAATTATCTATTTTAGATTATCAAGCTCCAAGGTTTATTTGTCCACACATCTTGCACAGACAAGCATCTACAGTTCAAAGTTGCATATAAAGTCATGGATAGAAATCCTCCTTGTGATTCCTAGGTGTATTACCACAATATTGGCTATTTCCTGTGTTGAAAACGAGCGAACAGAGAAGCAGATGGCTTTCTCACCTCTTACTGATGGTCTCTGACTGGTATGATTGCTGTGGAGTCTCTGCTAGCTTCTCTTCCTATATCCTGTGATATTCCTATCACTCTCTATCACTCCACTTCCTTTGCTTGTTTTATGGTTTCTCAGTTCTGCTGGTGTGGGCTTAAGGGAGGTAAATAAATAAATAAAAAGACAGAGTGTTATTTTCATTGTTATCTCATGCGAAGAACGCAGGGTCAACCATTAGAGCGAGCTTGAAAAGCAGGAAGCGGAGGGAGTAAGTCTTGCCTTGCTATAAGGTTCAAGAGGATGCAGTCATTCATGGAGGGAAAAAGAGCAGCCTCCTCCAAAGGTTACAATAAGAAAGAGGAGCTGTGTTTGTTACAGAGAGAGAAGCGTAAAACTTTTCTGATGTAAATCCAAAATAAATAAAGAATGGATTCATTTTCTTACATGTTGCATATTTCGATCTGCAACATGCTTAAAAAGAAGTGAGAAGATCCATCCTTGTGTAACCCCCATAAACTATGCTGATCTGTCTGTATGTTTAATGTGTTTGTTAGTTCTTAGAATGTCCTGTAGAGGGCACTAGACCCATATTTCTCCTGTGTCGGTACGAGAAGAAGAGTAAAGAAGAGGGAAGAAGAAAAAAGAAATGGCAGACACATTTCAGCAGAAGTAGAGAAGTTACTACGCATAAGTGCTGCTGTGATATGAAAGAAATCTGTTTATTTTGAACTGGATAATGTACATTCTGTTCTGAGAGTTCTCCGGTGAGTCTGTTGTTTTATTTTCAGCTGCTTACTTATGCAGAATGGCTACCTAGCTGGAGCTAACGTTGCTCAGTTTTTTTCGAACTGGAGAAAAAAAACCAACCGGAGTATAAAGTGTCGCTCTGTAAGTAGCATAGCTCTGTGAAATGAGACTGTTTATGATGAAGTGATGTTTATTGAGTAATTTCTTTATTACTGAGCGTTTTTGGTTTATTTTAAACGCTAATTTGATTTTCACTGAGAAGTAATTGAAAGATTTCTATGATTTCCGTATACTTACATGATCGGTTAACGCTCTGCATGCAGGTTGATTTTTTTTACCTGAACGAGCCAGTGGTTCCAGAAGCAGGAGGGATCCGCCGCCATCTTTGTGTATCGGACTGAAGCCTGGAAAGACGGAGGGACTGGTGCTACTGGTGCTGCTGGAGCTGGATGTTTTGCGTGGACAACAGATAAGCTTATTGAACAAAAAGGGGGGCCCCCAAATCTTTTTTTTTTATTCCACAAACTATTTGTTCATGAACATTTTCATAACGGACAACTTATGTGCACATTGACTGAACTGTTATATTGGGGGACTAACTGGAATATGTAATTTCTTTTGTTGAAATAAGCTTTAAAGCTACTGTTAAAAAAACTACCCTTAATTTTCTATATATTAATTTGATATTTTTGTATAAGGGTGGACAATTTAAGTTTTATACCTTAATTTTATTAAGGTAATTAGTGTTACCTGGATTATTTTTTTTTGTGGGGAAAGAAAAATAAACTTGAGTTGTTAAAACTTTTATGCTTATCATCCTCCTGTGTGACCCTAGAACAAAAGTAACTTTCCTACTGAATTTATTGCTAATTAAATTAAGTAGTGGTTACACTTGAAAAGTTAATGTCAAAATAAATATTTGTTAGTTCTGTTTTATAGAAAATAAAACGTATGTTTTGACACAGGCACTGCACTCCGTTGCTTAAAGGCTGAGCAATGTTTCCTGCTGCCCCTAAAGACATTAACAAAAATAACAAGCAGCATGTAAAATCCTTAAGGACATATGTTGTTTTTAAAGTGAGCTTATGCACAATTGTACAAATTTTTCTCCTGCAAATACATTCCTGTAGCAGTCAGTTAGGATTCCTGATGGGTGAGCCAAGCATACCAATTTTTCAGTGGTTGAAGCTACAGGTGATCAGTCTTAGATATTTTTGTATCAGTTTGAACTCTATTATAGGTGTTTGCACCAAAATACTTTTGCATCACGTTTTTACTGACTTTCATTTCTTTTCCAAATACGAGGAAGAATTAAAAAATAAAATATTTAGACATGTGATTGCTTCGTTTTATCTTTTTTTTCTTTTTTTACCTAAAATCCAGCATGTTGCTCAAATTATTAATTTTGTTGTTGATGTAGCCCCCTAATGTTCCAAAGGATGCCTGCTGCTAGGCACAAAAAACTCTGTTTTGTCCATGAATTATACTACAACTTCCTGGACTACAAAAAGAGGGGATGTCCAGTGTCCAGCGGGCAATATACATTTGATTTATTAATGCTGGGCTGTTGTATGGCAGTAAACTACATCCCTTTTGAGGTCCTTTGGTTCTCATTAGGGAACGGAAGGAAGCTATGAGCTTGTGTTGTGCCTACTGTGGTGTGTTATTAGTCCTTGAAGGAGGATGGCTGAAATATGGCCGCTCTGCTTCCTGATCTTTGTATCTCTCCTTCCAACCACCTTACACATTTCACACAGCTCTTATATTCCCTCCTTCTGCTACACTTTCCTGTTCCCAACATATAATCATGAACTTCTTTTGTGATCATGCAGTGTGTCAACCTGGGTTCAGATTTGTTAATGATCACCGGCTGCAATTATCAGGAGCTGCGGCGATGGCACCATCCTCATTGATTACTGGTGACAGTTAAAAAGCATGGCATAATTCCCATTGATCATCTGTGACAGAGTGAAAAAATGGCGTCATCTCCATCGATTTGCAATAAAAGCATGTGACAAAAGTGTGTCACCTGCTCAGAGAAGAGCCTTTTGTACACAGTTCTATTCATCATTTAAATGTGTGTGGTGCAAATGAAAAATTTTACATGAAGGAGAGTAAAAACAAGATGGGCACAGATGGGAAAAGTCTTATTTCATTGGAAAACAAATTATGTTTGCCACAGATGTTCAATCAAAGCGGTGTAGGCGAATCAGATAAATCATTCTTACAATAATCTTACTTTAAATTGAAAAATTGCCCTCTGAGCTCATTTGTAGATCACCAAAAGGTTTGCTGAATATAAACACAAACTGATACAGTACCTTGGAAAATCAATCCACTGAACGTTTACGTGTTTTGTCACATAAGAACCACGAATTATAGTTTATTCTATACGGTGGTATACTACATGGTTTATTTGTGTTAACGTGTTGTCAAAAAGTTCAGTGGCTGGTGCCGAAAGAAAGTTTCCCATAAACAACTTCTCAAACCAGCTTTAACTTTGTACAAAAAAACCCCAACAAAAAACAAACAATTAACCTTTTGACTTGTTTTGAACAATTGAGGTTAGTTTAAATAGTTAAATCAAACATTTTTTGTCCTGTTCCACTTAGGTTGTATTTTATTTCTCATTCACTTTTTGTTTCTCTCCTTTGTTGACGTTTTTATATTTGGTCAAACATGGTTCCTTCCTCTTCCTCCGTCTTAATTCCCGTTTATGATTTAAATACTCCTGGTACTTTTCTTACTTTTCTTTTTTTTTTTTTTTTTTTTACCTTGATGAGACATAAGAACTCACAGAAATAGATGGATGAGTTGGAGATAACCAAACCAGCCAGACTTCACTGTGAATTATAATCACCTCCAATCTGTGTCTCTGAAACTCTGCCCAGTTTTTATCACCATCCGTGAGTGTGCGTGTGTGTGGGTGTGTGTGTGGGCGTGTGTGTGGGTGTACATATATACACATACATACTTTTAAGTACAATTCAACAACCTGGATGTCCATGTGACAATATTTTATTAACATTTATTTAAAAAAAAACAAAACAACTACTGTATTGTTTTTACCTCTAAAATATATATTTCTCAAATATCAATTGTTAAAGCTAATCGTGGATCCATTTAAGTAAATTTAAAGCAAGTACACTCTGCGGTCGGAGTCCCGTTCGGAAGTGCGGTCGGAAATGCCCCGAACGGGACTCCGACCGCGGCTCCGACCGCAGAGTGTACCTGCTTTAAATTTACTTAAATGGATCCACGATTAGCTGTAACAATTGATATTTGAGAAATATATATTTTAGAGGTAAAAACAATACAGTAGGGTTTTTTTATTTGAAATAAAGGTCGGAGCCGCGTTCGGAAATTCGGATCAACTGACAAAACAGTTGGATTTTTATTTTGCAGATTTTGGTTCAGCTGCTAAATAAAAGCTGGAGAGTTTATATTTTGGAAACCAGTGTAGAGTCTGAAAACATGTTATATATTTAAAACTCAATAATACATCCAGGCTGAAGCCTTTGTGCTATGAGTGACCTACACATTCAACAGACTCAGGCTGCCATATACAGATAAACACCACAGCTGGGAGGCCCAACATATACAAACAGTGGTGCCAAAGCACGTTGACACGTGGCAAGAGGAAGATGAAATCGAACCTACGCCCTTCCTATTACAAGACAACAACGCTACTCTCAGAATCTTGACTTTTGGATCCCACAGAGGAATGTTATTGACAACCTCAAAATATACTTCAGTTTTTCTGATTCAGCTCAATTCTTCCTCTAAAACCAGGTTCTGAGTCTCTGATGTCAGCAATTATAAATCACTGCAATTAGTAAACATGATTTGATTTTAAAATAATTGGACATAATTTATTCTCCTTGTTAATTTATCATTTCTCTTTCATACATTTTATTCATTGTTAGCTTTCAGTGCCTGCGATGGACTGGTGACCTGTCCAGGGTGAACCCCGCCTCTCGTCTGGTGACAGCTGGAGCTGGGCCCCACCGGCCCCCCTCACCACCCTGCAGGGATCAACGTGTTCAGATCATGGATGGAAAGATTTTATGGTAGATTGTCTCCCTTAAGACCTCACTGAAAACAGCTTCATAGTTGATGCCTCAACATCAACTGATTCTATGATATTGCTGACTATTTTTTCTACTTCTAACATAAACAGGTAAAGAAGTAACCTAGAAATGTTTCCCCACCCCAGGCATCCGGTCCCAATCATCATCGGTTCCGATGATGTCACATGCATAGCGAGTCCGCTACGTCTTAAAATTGTAAGTCAGACTTTTTTCTTTGCCATTTGTCTGTACTCTTTAAAATACAAGTGTTCTTTTTTTGTAGGTTTCTGTAAAGTGCAGTGAATGGGAATGTTCTGCCGTTGATCCTCACTGTTCTTAGGAAGGAGAAATGTCAGTATGTTTGCAATAATACTGGAATACTGTGATATTAAATTAAAACAATACTCTGTCCTTGGTTAAATATTTTTCACATTTCCTCTAAAGTGTACCTATTGTTTCATTGTACTAATTTTCATAAGCATGTTGTCTGCAAATTTTGAATGCATTGACAATTTGTACAATTCTGTACAAGTACATATTGGCAATGTACTCTTGAAAAATGTAAATGTATTTAAAATAAAATGTGATTTGTTATGCATGCCTGCATCCAACTCTATGACCATTCGTGACGCCAACATTCACCATCCGACCCGATGGAACTGGAGAGGTTCTGAAGGAGGAGTGGCAGAGGATCCCCAAATCCAGCTGTGAAAAACCAGTTGCATCATTTCCAAGAAGACTCATGGCTGTACAAGCTAAAAAGGGGTTTCTACTGAGCAAAAGGTCTGAATACTTATGACCATGTGATGTTTCAGTTTTTCTTTTTTTTTTAATAAATTTACAAAGCTTTCTACAATTCTGTATGTTTTCTGTCAAGAGGGGATGCTGAGTATACATTAATGAGAAATAATATGAACTTTTCTGAGATTAGCAAATGGCTGCAATGAAACAGAGTGAGAAATTTAAAGGGGTATGAATACGTTTCATTCATTAATTCACCAGGGACTTTGATTTTGCTCATTAAAACAAAATCAGAGTAAAGGAAAAACATGGATATTTGAAATGTCCGTGATTGTATTCAGTGACTCAAATATAAAATACATAAAACAGCTTTCCTAGCAAGTTGGCAAACAGCTGTGGAAATTATTGCTGTGATTCAACCAACAATTTTCTGATTTTCTAATGAGCAAACATTTAAAACCAGAAAGACTCGGAAATGGAGCGATGGTCAGAAAGAGGTCAAGTTTTCCATATTAAAGAAAGTCCATAAAGTAACGCATTTGATCCACAATGTCTGATTCAATCTGGATTTTCTACTGATAAAAGCCCAGAGAAATCCTCTCTGATCAATAAATTATTGACTTCATATTGAAATATTTTCCATCCACCAATCAGGAACCCAGATATCTCAGCCGGGCCACAAACACTCAGAACCTACTGGTACCAGTTTGACTCCACTATGAAACTGGGAGCAAACTCAGCTTGTTGTCTGGGTTACAGATGAAAACTCAGAGAAAATCAGAGTTCCTGATTGAAACCAGGTGCTGCAGCTCTGCATCATAACCAGAACCAGAACCAGAACCAGGCCCAGTTCTGGTTCTGTCCAGCAGCTCAAAGAGAGAAAACCCAGTCAGGACTGGAAACCAGAAGAATGTGGAGTTAAAACTCACCTGATCAGATCTTTGCTTCTCCTTCTGTTCACACAAACCGAGTCGGAACGAACTGGACCCGATTCTCCAGAACTTGAACCGGACCCACCTGTGGCTCCGCCCCCTCTCACAGCAGAGGTGTGTTGCTAATGAGAAGAATCCTGTCTGATCATCACTACCAGGAAATAAATGGAAAATAACAACCAGTTCACATTTCAGTTTATAGCTTATTTATGTTTAAACATTTCAAGATTTTTTTTCCATTACTATTTCATTAAATTAATAAAGATTTTCAAGTTGATCAGATTCAGTTTTATCTATAAAGACTTTTATAAAATAGCCAAAGCTGCACCAAGTTTCTGCTCAGCAACACAATAAACCACTAATAACAGTTTCTGCTTGTTCTAATCCTCAGCGCTCACGTAGCAGAGCTCACTTCCTCTGACTCCCCAGAGGATCCATCACTCTGCGTCTCTGAGGTCTGAGTCCCGGTCCAGAAAATTATCTTTACACCCGTCTGGCCCCCCGGCACTGCAGAACAGGACATTACCTGTCCAGATCGCTACAAAAACCTTTTACAAAAAAACAGAAATATAAAATACAGCGGACCTAATTCAAACCTCAGACTGAAGAACTTTTGGCCTCCAACTCGCTTAAACTTAAACATTTAAACTCTTTTAAACACCAGATCTCTCTGTGCTAAAGCTCTATTAATTAATGATTTCATCACTGAGCATAATATCAATGTTATGTTTCTGACAGAAACATGGTTGAATGACAATAACGAACCGATCGTGCCTCCTAACTACAATTTCTTAAGTGAGAATAGAAAACATAAAAAAGGAGGAGGTGTGGCCTCAATATTTAAGAATATACCATACCATACCAACTTTATTTATGAAGCACTTTATACACCGACAGGACCAAAGTGCTATACACAATCATAAAATACAATGCGATTATAAAATAGAAAAGATTGAAACATAAAATACATATAAAACAAAGTGAAACCTCTCAGATTGTGCCAAAAGCCAAAGAAAAAAGATCCTAAAACCAGGAAGACAGAGCACATAACACCAGTTTTATAGTCCCTCCACTGGCTCCCTGTAGCTCAAAGAATAGACTTTAAAATACCGTTGTTAGTTTACAAATCACTGAACGGCTCAATACATTAAAGATCCGCTGTTGTCGTATCAACCTTCCAGACCTCTCAGGTCTTCCGGTTCTGGTCTGCTCTGCATCCCCAGAACCAGAACCAAACGAGGAGAAGCAGCTTTCAGCATCTATTCACCACAAATTTGGAACAAACTTCCAGAAAACTGTAAAACAGCTGAAACACTGACTTCCTTTAAATCTCCACTAAAAACCCACTTGTTTAGGATTGTAACGAGTAACTCAATTAAGACCTGAACATAACGTTTATTCATCCAGATCCCCTCAAATCATTTACAAATTACAACTTGCACATTTACATTCTACTCTCTGTACTCCAACACAATCAACAGCTTTTAAATACAGAAAATGATGACAAAAAAAATACATTTTCTGTCACTGCTATCCGTTCTAGTCTCAATAGAAATGAACAGCTGCACATTATTTCGCTGGCAAACATGTCAAAAACTATTCTTCACGCACCAACATCCCATAATATATCCCTCAGGCGGGTTTGGACGCAGCGGTCAGCTTCTTCCGGCGCAACATCCACTCCGAGGGCCTTCAGGACGTCCACCACCGCTGTGGCCCCGCAGGCCGACGCTCCGATCTGCTGGGTCTGCCTCTCCAGAGCCTCCTGGATGGACCACAGCATGGCGGCAGCCGCCTCTTCCTCCTCCTGGTCCTCCGGCTCTGCCTCCATCCGAGCGCTCCACCTGCGGAGAAACGACCGACTTGCTCTAATTTTAAATAAAATTAAGCGGCACTGTTAGTTATAAAGCGAAAACAGCGACACCTACTGTCGTTTCTGTAAAATATTTCAATCCGTTCGGCTTTTGCTCCGTTTCACTTGATATTTTTCTCCACTTTTCGCCAGAATGACAACCACCAGCTGACTACAACAACAATGCTCAGTGAGCATGCGCACTGTACAAGGTAACGTGCTCGCTACTTCTATTCCAAGAGAGAAGAGAAACAGCGCGGCCGCTAGCGCACCCTAGTGGTGTGAGGTCACAACTGCATTCTTACAGAAACATTTTCTACATCCAGGAATACTGATTTTATATTTCATTCATTAATTTAATCCGAGTTATATTTGATCTAAGGGCAGCGTTATAGTTTTGTTCAATAACCCACACAGTAAAAGTGTAAACTTTGTCAATTTTTTTGGTAAATAATGAGATTTTTATGCACACTTACGCTAAAACATTACATAAAAGTCAATTAAAAGTGTAAACCCTGTATAAAAAGTGTCATTTCATGACAACATTTATAAAGAATCCTATGTCCTTTTTACGTGCACCCCTTCAAATAAAGTCTTACCAAATTTACTTCCTTGCAACCACATTGTTTTAAATAATATCACACCCTGGTTCACTTACACCTGCTTAGTTGTTTATGCTGTGGATTAATTTCACATTGTAAATAAAACATCAGCAAAACACTCACCTGATCCAGACGCTGCTCCTCTTCTTCTTCTTTTTTGGCGGTTGGCAAGCAACTTATTGATGTGCATTACCGCCATGAACTGGAATGGAGTGTGGATCGGGATGCTACATATATATTACTCCCAAGCCCCCCCAAAAAAGAAAAAGAAAAGAAACCTTATATCCTATCAATTTCGCTTTCTTAAGATAATTGATTAAATAACAAAAATATACAGACTCTGCTCTGCTGCTGCACGGAGTCTGAACCGGTTCTGATCCAAACCTGACTAGAGCTGACACACCTGAGGCTCCGCCCCCTGACCCAGCTGACAATAAACACCTTTATTTTCATGTTTTCCTTTGTATGAGTTGAGCTGTAAAACTTTAGGTCACATTTGAACTTTTTCAGGTTTTTCTCAGTTTTCTGCTCATTTCCAACCAACATTTTATTGCAGGAAATCATTTCAGGAAGGAACCAGAAGATTCAGGAGTCTGGGAGATGTGACTGTAACCGACCTGAACACTGAGGCCCCAGAGCGCCCCCTGCAGGATCTGCTGCACCATTAACCAGACAGAAATGGCAGTTTTATACAAGTTATTATTCTAATTCAATAGCTGATTTAATTAAACAAGTTTTGATTGAAAAGATTCTCATCTGTTTTATTAAAAAAAAACATCTTCAGTCTGAATACTGCAAAAAATAAACTGCTGGCTAAATTAGTAGCTTAAAGCTGAAATCAACTTGAGATGTTTCTGCTTTTACTAATTTAAGCTGTGAAACTAAATGTGAAAACTTATAATACAGCAAAAATGGCATGGAGGATTAACATGAAGGTTTAGTTATTATATGTGTACACAGTCAGCTGCATAAAAAATACACAAAGATTCTTTAAAAACTTTATTTGGTCGTTAAACATCCAGCAACCCACATTGCATTAGAAGAATTATGAAAATCAAACATGAACCAATCAGCACATTATCCCAAAACAAAAAGAACTGCTCTTCGGGGCCCCTGGTGGACGCGGTAGGTACCGCACGCTTCGCAAGTTTAAACCTTAAAGTTTGAACTCGGCATGGGAAGGGACGAGATTCTCACGGTACAACCTTGAATATCACATTTTTACAAAAACGAATCTTTAAGAATATCTCGGCAGGTAAGCGTTTCTCGGCAAAACACATGCCCAAGGCATAAAAAACTAAGCCTAAAGGCCAATAACACACAATTTCACTATGAAGTGATTTGTTTTCACAATATATACAGTATTTGATAATGTATGTAGAAATTATTTTATTGATAAAAAGAAAAAAAAAAAAGAATTGCTCTTCGGCGCCCCTGGTGGCCACGGTAGGTACTGCATGCACCGCAAGGTTTAAGCCTTAAAGTTTAAACCTTGAATATCACATTTTTACAAAAACGAATCTTTAAGAATATCTCGGCAGGTAAGCGTTTCTCGGCAAAACACATGCCCAAGGCATAAAAAACTAAGCCTAAAGGCCAATAACAGGCACCTTGGTGGAGCTGATTTTTATTCATTTTTTGTAACAATTCCTGTCATATCAAAAACACACAATTTCACTATGAAGTGATTTGTGCTCACAATATATACAGTATTTGATAATGTATGTAGAAATTATTTTATCGATAAGAAAAAGAAAAAAAAGAATTGCTCTTCGGCGCCCCTGGTGGCCACGGTAGGTACTGCATGCAAAAGTTTAAACCTTAAAGTTTAAACCTTAAAGTTTAAACCTTAAAGTTTAAACCTTAAAGTTTAAACCTTAAAGTTTAAACCTTAAAGTTTAAACCTTAAAGTTTAAACCTTAAAGTTTAAACCTTAAAGTTTAAACCTTAAAGTTTAAACCTTAAAGTTTAAACCTTAAAGTTTAAACCTTAAAGTTTAAACCTTAAAGTTTAAACCTTAAAGTTTAAACCTTAAAGTTTAAACCTTAAAGTTTAAACCTTAAAGTTTAAACCTTAAGTTTAAACCTTAAGTTTAAACCTTAAAGTTTAAACTTAAAGTTTAAACCTTAAAGTTTAAACCTTAAAGTTTAAACCTTAAAGTTTAAACCTAAAGTTTAAACCTTAAAGTTTAAACCTTAAAGTTTAAACCTTAAAGTTATAAACCTTAAAGTTTTAAACCTTAAAGTTTAAACCTTAAAGTTTAAACCTTAAAGTTTAAACTTAAAGTTTAAACCTTAAAGTTTAAAACCTTAAAGTTTAAACCTTAAAGTTTAAACCTTAAAGTTTAAACCTTAAAAAGTTTAAACCTTAAAGTTTAAACCTAAAGTTTAAACCTTAAAGTTTAAACCTTAAAGTTTAAACCTTAAAGTTTAAACCTTAAAGTTTAAAACCTTAAAGTTTTAAACCTTAAAGTTTAAACCTTAAAGTTTAAACCTAAAGTTTAAACCTTAAAGTTTAAACCTTAAAGTTTAAACCTTAAAGTTTAAACCTTAAAGTTTAAACCTTAAAGTTTAAACCTTAAAGTTTAAACCTTAAAGTTTAAACCTTAAAGTTTAAACCTTAAAGTTTAAACCTTAAAGTTTAAACCTTAAAGTTTAAACCTTAAAGTTTAAACCTTAAAGTTTAAACCTTAAAGTTTAAACCTTAAAGTTTAAACCTTAAAGTTTAAACCTTAAAGTTTAAACCTTAAAGTTTAAACCTTAAAGTTTAAACCTTAAAGTTTAAACCTTAAAGTTTAAACCTTAAAGTTTAAACCTTAAAGTTTAAACCTTAAAGTTTAAACCTTAAAGTTAAACCTTAAAGTTTAAACCTTAAAGTTTAAACCTTAAAGTTTAAACCTTAAAGTTTAAACCTTAAAGTTTAAACCTTAAAGTTTAAACCTTAAAGTTTAAACCTTAAAGTTTAAACCTTAAAGTTTAAACCTTAAAGTTTAAACCTTAAAGTTTAAACCTTAAAGTTTAAACCTTAAAGTTTAAACCTTAAAGTTTAAACCTTAAAGTTTAAACCTTAAAGTTTAAACCTTAAAGTTTAAACCTTAAAGTTTAAACCTTAAAGTTTAAACCTTAAAGTTTAAACCTTAAAGTTTAAACCTTAAAGTTTAAACCTTAAAGTTTAAACCTTAAAGTTTAAACCTTAAAGTTTAAACCTTAAAGTTTAAACCTTAAAGTTTAAACCTTAAAGTTTAAACCTTAAAGTTTAAACCTTAAAGTTTAAACCTTAAAGTTTAAACCTTAAAGTTTAAACCTTAAAGTTTAAACCTTAAAGTTTAAACCTTAAGTTTAAACCTTAAAGTTTAAACCTTAAAGTTAACCTTAAGTTTAAACCTTAAAGTTTAAACCTTAAAGTTTAAACCTTAAAGTTTAAACCTTAAAGTTTAAACCTTAAAGTTTAAATTAAACCTTAAAGTTTAAACCTTAAAGTTTAAACCTTAAAGTTTAAACCTTAAAGTTTAAACTTAAAGTTTAAACCTTAAAGTTTAAACCTTAAAGTTTAAACCTTAAAGTTAAACCTTAAAGTTTAAACCTTAAAGTTTAAACCTTAAAGTTTAAACCTTAAAGTTTAAACCTTAAAGTTTAAACCTTAAAGTTTAAACCTTAAAGTTTAAACCTTAAAGTTTAAACCTTAAAGTTTAAACCTTAAAGTTTAAACCTTAAAGTTTAAACCTTAAAGTTTAAACCTTAAAGTTTAAACCTTAAAGTTTAAACCTTAAAGTTTAAACCTTAAAGTTTAAACCTTAAAGTTTAAACCTTAAAGTTTAAACCTTAAAGTTTAAACCTTAAAGTTTAAACCTTAAAGTTTAAACCTTAAAGTTTAAACCTTAAAGTTTAAACCTTAAAGTTTAAACCTTAAAGTTTAAACCTTAAAGTTTAAACCTTAAAGTTTAAACCTTAAAGTTTAAACCTTAAAGTTTAAACCTTAAAGTTTAAACCTTAAAGTTTAAACCTTAAAGTTTTAAACCTTAAAGTTTAAACCTTAAAGTTTAAACCTTAAAGTTTAAACCTTAAAGTTTAAACCTTAAAGTTTAAACCTTAAAGTTTAAACCTTAAAGTTTAAACCTTAAAGTTTAAACCTTAAAGTTTAAACCTTAAAGTTTAAACCTTAAGTTTAACCTTAAAGTTTAAACCTTAAAGTTTAAACCTTAAAGTTTAAACCTTAAAGTTTAAACCTTAAAGTTTAAACCTTAAAGTTTAAACCTTAAAGTTTAAACCTTAAAGTTTAAACCTTAAAGTTTAAACCTTAAAGTTTAAACCTTAAGTTTAAACCTTAAAGTTTAAACCTTAAAGTTTAAACCTTAAAGTTTAAACCTTAAAGTTTAAACCTTAAAGTTTAAACCTTAAAGTTTAAACCTTAAAGTTTAAACCTTAAAGTTTAAACCTTAAAGTTTAAAACCTTAAAGTTTAAACCTTAAAGTTTAAACCTTAAAGTTTAAACCTTAAAGTTTAAACCTTAAAGTTTAAACCTTAAAGTTTAAACCTTAAAGTTTAACCTTAAAGTTTAAACCTTAAAGTTTAAACCTTAAGTTTAAACCTTAAAGTTTAAACCTTAAAGTTTAAACCTTAAAGTTTAAACCTTAAAGTTTAAACCTTAAAGTTAAACCTTAAAGTTTAAACCTTAAAGTTTAAAACCTTAAAGTTTAAACCTTAAAGTTTAAACCTTAAAGTTTAAAACCTTAAAGTTTAAACCTTAAAGTTTAAACCTTAAAGTTTAAACCTTAAAGTTTAAACCTTAAAGTTTAAACCTTAAAGTTTAAACCTTAAAGTTTAAACCTTAAAGTTTAAACCTTAAAGTTAAACCTTAAAGTTTAAACCTTAAAGTTTAAACCTTAAAGTTTAACCTAAGTTTAAACCTTAAAGTTTAAACCTTAAGTTTAAACCTTAAAGTTTAAACCTTAAAGTTTAAACCTTAAAGTTTAAACCTTAAAGTTTAAACCTTAAAGTTTAAACCTTAAAGTTTAAACCTTAAAGTTTAAACCTTAAAGTTTAACCTTAAAGTTTAAACCTTAAAGTTTAAACCTTAAAGTTTAAACCTTAAAGTTTAAACCTTAAAGTTTAAACCTTAAAGTTTAAACCTTAAAGTTTAAACCTTAAAGTTTAAACCTTAAAGTTTAAACCTTAAAGTTTAAACCTTAAAGTTTAAACCTTAAAGTTTAAACCTTAAAGTTTAAACCTTAAAGTTTAAACCTTTAAAGTTTATTTAAACCTTAAAGTTTAAACCTTAAAGTTTAAACCTTAAAGTTTAAACCTTAAAGTTTAAACCTTAAGTTTAAACCTTAAAGTTTAAACCTTAAAGTTTTAACCTAAAGTTTAAACCTAAAGTTTAACTTAAGTTTAAACCTTAAAGCTTTAAACCTTAAAGTTTAAACCTTAAAGTTTAAACCTTAAAGTTTAAACCTTAAAGTTTAAACCTAGTTTAAACTTAAGTTTAAACCTTAAAGTTTAAACCTTAAAGTTTAAACCTAAAGTTTAACCTTAAAGGTTTAAACCTTAAAGTTTAAACCTTTAAAGTTTAAACCTTTAAAGTTTAAACCTTAAAGTTTAAACCTTAAGTTTATACCTTAAAGTTTAAACCTTAAAGTTTAACCTTAAAGTGTAAACCTTAAGTTTAAACCTTAAAGTTTAAACCTTAAAGTTTAAACCTTAAAGTTTAAACCTTAAAGTTTAAACCTTAAAGTTTAAACCTTAAAGTTTAAACCTTAAAGTTTAAACCTTAAAGTTTAAACCTTAAAGTTTAAACCTTAAAGTTTAAACCTTAAAGTTTAAACCTTAAAGTTTAAACCTTAAAGTTTAAACCTTAAAGTTTAAACCTTAAAGTTTAAACCTTAAAGTTTAAACCTTAAAGTTTAAACCTTAAAGTTTAAACCTTAAAGTTTAAACCTTAAAGTTTAAACCTTAAAGTTTAAACCTTAAAGTTTAAACCTTAAAGTTTAAACCTTAAAGTTTAAACCTTAAAGTTTAAACCTTAAAGTTTAAACCTTAAAGTTTAAACCTTAAAGTTTAAACCTTAAAGTTTAAACCTTAAAGTTTAAACCTTAAAGTTTAAACCTTAAAGTTTAAACCTTAAAGTTTAAACCTTAAAGTTTAAACCTTAAAGTTTAAACCTTAAAGTTTAAACCTTAAAGTTTAAACCTTAAAGTTTAAACCTTAAAGTTTAAACCTTAAAGTTTAAACCTTAAAGTTTAAACCTTAAAGTTTAAACCTTAAAGTTTAAACCTTAAAGTTTAAACCTTAAAGTTTAAACCTTAAAGTTTAAACCTTAAAGTTTAAACCTTAAAGTTTAAACCTTAAAGTTTAAACCTTAAAGTTTAAACCTTAAAGTTTAAACCTTAAAGTTTAAACCTTAAAGTTTAAACCTTAAAGTTTAAACCTTAAAGTTTAAACCTTAAAGTTTAAACCTTAAAGTTTAAACCTTAAAGTTTAAACCTTAAAGTTTAAACCTTAAAGTTTAAACCTTAAAGTTTAAACCTTAAAGTTTAAACCTTAAAGTTTAAACCTTAAAGTTTAAACCTTAAAGTTTAAACCTTAAAGTTTAAACCTTAAAGTTTAAACCTTAAAGTTTAAACCTTAAAGTTTAAACCTTAAAGTTTAAACCTTAAAGTTTAAACCTTAAAGTTTAAACCTTAAAGTTTAAACCTTAAAGTTTAAACCTTAAAGTTTAAACCTTAAAGTTTAAACCTTAAAGTTTAAAAACCTTAAAGTTTAAACCTTAAAGTTTAAACCTTAAAGTTTAAACCTTAAAGTTTAAACCTTAAAGTTTAAACCTTAAAGTTTAAACCTTAAAGTTTAAACCTTAAAGTTTAAACCTTAAAGTTTAAACCTTAAAGTTTAAACCTTAAAGTTTAAACCTTAAAGTTTAAACCTAAGTTAGGTTTTGCACAGCAGTACTATTCAGGTAAAAACCTATTCAGCGTGTCACATTTGCTGCTCTCACTTGTTTTGTTGTCTTTCTATAATTTAATGATGGTTGGCAGCTAGCTAATTGGTGTATTATTGCTACCTCATGTCCTAGAGAAGTTTGATTTTGTTACTTGCAGCTTATGTCTTTGGGGGCAGCCTGGTCCTGTTCGATACCAAGTAAATACAGAGCCAGTGTCTCTCATATTCCAGTCCCTAATAACACAAACCTCTAATTTGTAGTTTCACCAAGAGCACCTTTAATTCAGAAAAAAATATAATGCTAATGTGTTTTGTTGTTAAAATAAGTAGATTGGTGGTTCTTTAAACTTTTATGTTAACAGTAAACTAAGAACTTTTTAGAATGTTTGAAAAAATTAATTGACACTTCTAATGGAGGTCAGATGGAGTTAAACTGTGGTTTTAAAGATGTAGATTGGAATGGGTCAAAGACCAAAACTGGATCCGGAGTAAAGTATGTTGAAGTCAGATGTTGCAGAGACATATGTGAGGTTCAAGCAAGACACACCATAAAAGGGCAGTGAGACAGTGGTGAGGTGTGTGGTAGAAGTGACACGGCTTAACATGAGGGTGGGATTACATTAGGGACAATGTATGTTTGCAGTAATCATTGTCAGGTTGGTAGGTAAGGTCAGACTTAAGTCCCCATGGATCTTGAGGTTTGCAGATGACATTGTGGTCTATAGAGAGAGTGGAAAATGAGCAGAAAAGAGGAATGGGCAGAAAAGAAGATGGCTTGAGAGACAGAATAATTGTCTAAATGAGAAGGAACAAGGTGAACCAGTGAAGCTACAAAGCACTAAGGTTTTGAAAGTGGTTGAGTGTAAATATCTGGAGTCAAATATCAAAGCCACTGCTTTTTCACAAGAAAGGTTTGAGAACAGAGGGGTGGAGTGGATAAAAAACAGTTTCACGGGTAATTTAGGACAGAAAGATAGGAATGGTATACAACATGGTAGTAAGATCAAAAGGTACAGTATGTATGCTATGTAAATGGTTGCACTAACAAAAACAACAGAGGTGGAGTTCATAAAAATGGAAAATAGTGTTTTGGTGAATCTCCATGTTGGAGATGTCATGATGAAGAGCACAAGCTTGAATTTCTTTTTATAAAGCAGTGGTAAGAGGATATAACAACTTGTTTTAGAAGATGTAAGGTTTCAGAGTCATCTTCACAAGGTTAATCTAACGGCACACAATAATTGAAAGTTTAAAAAATGTTAATTGATGGGTTCTTTTATGGGACATAAATGAAACGTATTTTACAGTAAGAGCTAGCAGAGAGACCAATTCATGCACACACTAGTATCCACACCTAAAGTCTGAGGTGAATTTGGCCTCTGTGGCAAGCAGTTATATTTTGCTCCGGGACACTGGGATATGCATCTGCCTGAGTCTGCAATCTCTCCTCTCTGTGACTCACTGCCCAGAAATCCTCTCTGCTGTGTCCACATATACCCACATACATAAAGCAGACATGACAAATATGGGCTTCCACCGTTATGAGCTCATTGAAAAACAGCTGCAATTCCCTCACAGGGGTCAAACAAGGGAGGAAACTTTGAATGTCTCACTGCCTGTCTGTCCTCTTGTCTGGGGTCTTCTCTATACCTAAAACATCCTGTTCTGTTTGTAACTGGATTTCTTTTCTTTTAGTGAAATGATATACATCAGATTGGTGCTTCAACATAGATTTTGATGCTTTATTTAGAGATTTCTAAACAGCAAAAGATTGTTTAGCTAAAAATAAAAAATAAAAAACTTTTATGCATTGTCCATTTTCAACAGCCTAAAAGCAGAGGGAATAGAGTTAAAGGGAAGGTTTTATGTATATTTCCAGCACATAAAGCCATTTTATAGGACAAATAAGGAAATATGTTACCTGGAGTTGTTAGAAAAATGCTGTATATGTAAAATATAACTTAAAAGAATTTTGAATTTGAATTTGGCACCTTGAAATTGGGCCTTTGTCTTTTTAAGATGCTTCTGTTCTTTCCGACACTCACACTGCAACACGTAATCACAACAATGTTTCTCCATTAAGGCCTTAACAATGTTCTTAGGAGTGTCAGACTGAGAAATAGTTGCTATGATAAGCTCAGCAGAAGTGCAGTTCCAATCAAGTGGAATAGATGTACAGAAATATAGATTTCTGGAGGAGCCGAATGGAGCAGGGATGCTCTGTGAGGCAGATGCTTGAATGGAGAATGCAGCTCCAAGAAGGAGCTTTGTGGAAATATGTGGGAGCGAGTGATTAGTCATCCTGGAATGATTGCCACTGGAGACTGAAGTATTTCTAAAACATGCATGAAGGAATCAAAGCAACACTCCACGTAATAACTCCAGGGAATAACATTATAACCATGATATAAAGCTGATTCAAAGGGAGCAAAATATCTTCTCAAGCTGAGAACCAGAATCTGGCTCTAAAAAATGAAATAGTAATTAAAAGTTGCTGTAGTATTTGGTTTGTTTGCCCATGCTTGGTCATTAAAACAGTGTAAGTCAGCAAAGTGAGTCCAGTTCTCTGTGAGTAATATTAAAGTCTGTAGTTCCCCTGTGAGCGTTTGTGTTTATTTTCTTTGCTAGCACGGTCAACGGCTGAACATCCTATCTGACTCAAAAAAACCTTGGTCTTCCCCTCTCTCTGGGAGTAACATTCAACACATACACAGAGGTGAGCCCATCAAAAAGAGGGCTTTTCCCAGTGTGGTATGGTTAAATGACAGAGCATGAATTCAGCAGCGGTTAAGCAGGCGAACGGAGGAAAGAGGAAAGTAGAGTCAGCTGCTTGGACATGAGTGCTGGGACGGAGCAACTGTAAAACATCCGGCAACAGGAAAACAAAGATGAATAGACAGAGATGGAAAAATGACCTCTTCTACTGACTTTGTGTGTCTGTCATGTGAAAACCTCATGACAACTCATTTGGTTGCCTAGAATCCAAAATTTCCTTGAGCTTAATGTGTTGAGTAAGCACTCTTTTTCTTTTTAGCATTTGAATCTGTTTCGTTGCTATTCTCTGACTAATTTTCTCCTTCTTACCCCCCATAAAAATCTCAGGTTGGTGTTGATACAAGACTTGCACGTACTAAACTAAACCCCCACCCCCGTAATAACCCCCAAAGGGATCTGAGTGTTTAAGGCAACACAGCAGAGGGAGTCTTTGGTTTGTTATTTCTGGCTTTGATTCATAAAACCTCTAGCATCTCAAATGAACCATGACAGCCTCCAGACCCCTCACATAGATCTCACATTCTCACTGACATGATGTTGGACTCAAGCTAAGAAGAGATAAAGTTTACAAGGGCTTGTAGAAAAAAAGATTAAAGTTGAGAATCCGCAATAAAATGTAAAATACTGGATTTCATTCTGCATGATGATTTTGTACTTTTCCTCGACAAACCAAGAATAAAACTTTTCTAGTAGTTAAACAGGTGCAGCTGGTTTGGCTCCCCCTATTTTATTCTGCTCTTTCTGTAATTTGTTACAGAACCTTAGATACTAGAGCTCAGAGCTAATTATCCTTCCCTGGAAAAGGCGTTCAGTTTCTGGTTTTTGTCTTTCTAGTACTTCCGTTTTGTGCTTACCAGTGGTTTTTTCATCAATTTTGCCTTAGGCATGTCCCTTCTTTGTCTCCTTCTTTGTTTGTTTTATTTCATAAATCCCAAACTATTTATTAAAAACTGAGTAATAAATATTCAGACTAGAACACATAAAGTTGAAACCAGGAGTTTACATACACTATATAAAGACATGCAGTCAGAATTACTAAAGTGATTATATTGGATGTATTTTAAGGCAACATCTGAACCACATTGCTTTTTTTGTTTGACACAATGAAAAAGTCAAAAGAGATATCAGGAAGAGAAGTGTGGAGCTGCACAAGTCTGGTTCATCCTTGGGAACAATTTCCAGATGCTGACGCATTCATTTGTTCAGACAATAATACGCAAGTACAGACATAATGGGAATGTCCAACCATTATTCCACTCAGGAAAGAGACAGGATCTGTATGTCAGAGATCTACGTGGTTTGGTCCAGAATGTGCAAATCGACCCCAGAACAAAACCTAAAGGCCTTGTGAAGATGCTGATTGAAGCTGGTAACACAGTACCATCATCCACAATAAAACATGTTTTGTACCAACATGGAAGAAGGAAGAAGCCATTACTCCGAAAGAAACATAAATCCAGAATCATGTAGACAAAAAGCTTCCTTTTGGAGACATGTCCTGTAGCCTGATGAAGCTAAAGTGGAAATGTTTGGCAATAATTACCACTGTTGCAAGTGGAGAAAAAGAAGAATGCCTGTAAAAGTCATGTGGAAATATTGAAGTAACATCTATAGACATTCGCAGAGAAGGTAAAGCTCAGGTTCAAATGGGTTTTCCAAATGGACCTTCAGAATACAGTCAAAGTGGTCACAAAGTAGCTTAAGGGCAACAAAGTCCTGACCTCAATTCTGGAAATAAGCTAAGGGCATAAATGAAAAGGCATGTGTGAGAGATGTGGCCTACAACATGGACTCAGTTACATCAGTTCTGTCAGGAGGAATGGCCCAGAACTCCAGCAAACTATTGCGCTTTCCTTCCTCAGGAAAGAAACCCAAAATGCTTGACCCAAGTCATCCAGTTGAAAATCAATTCTACCAAATACTGAGGAAATGCATGTATTTTTTGATTTTGAAGACACCAATAAATAAATCTCTGACCTTTAATTTAGCACAGTATCTGCAGCTTGAATCAGATGCTAACTTCAGTGTCCCTCTTGAAAATGAGATCTAGATCTCAACGGGGTTTACCTGGTTAAATAAAGGCAATAAAAAATTAATCAGCCTGCTGTACCTAACATTTTCTCACCCCCTTGTGAACAGAATGTATAAATATGTAAAGAAGCAATAGGAAAACTCTTTTTTTAATAGTTACAATTATTCCCATTCCATGATTTGCCTCTCTGGTGGAGAGCCATTATCATTCATATCAAAATCTATCACAGTGGCGCTTTGTGCACAACAACATTTTCCAGAGAACATATCAAAAGTCGGCAGATGTTTTCCTACGGACACACTCTATTGTCTGAAAGCTCGCTGTGGAGGAGGAGGGTGACCAGATAGCGATGGGGGTGGGCGGAAGATGAAATTAGAGAGGAGATGGAGGAAGGAGAGGAGGTGAGAGCAGAGGAAGTCACTTGGGGATAAGATAGATGTCTGAAAAAGGGAAAACTAAGCAGAGGAGGAAGTGAGGCATATGAAAGGATACGTGTAGTGGAGGGGAAGGAGGGACTCTGATACACTGATTGTGGACGACAGCCAAATGTGGTAAACTTCCAATTCATGGAAAAAGGGGAGAAACCAAGGCTTTGATCATTTCCTACTTATTTGCTGAGTTCTGTTCTTTTTAACCATCATGTAGCGGAAACATAACTGACAACTGGATTATGCTTTCACCTAGGGATCCAAATAGCACTTAAGGTTGAATTGATGATTTGTCTTTGTCTCTTTAAGCACAGCAAAGACAGAAATCTGAGGCAAAGGGGAGTTGACGAGCAGATTAGAAGGAAGGCAGAAGATAAAACGTGACAAATTAGGACAGCATCTGGTCTTCTTTGATGTTCCGAAAACCTCCCAAAGGGGGAATTTGTTTTCTGCCTAGCAACCCCAGCTAAAGCCTAATTAACTGTTTATCTACAGTTCTAATTCCTGACTCATGAGGTGATGGCTTTCCTGTTTGAAACCGTCTCTCTAGCACACATACACACATTCAGACCCCCTGCAGTTGTTATCATGATGAATTATCAGGGTGTAACCTGCAGACTGACACACATAGTTGTGGGGGACAGTACGCACACACGCGCACACCCCCCCCCCACGCACGCCTATACACCCCCACACACAAACATGGGCAACACATGAGTGCTGCACATGTAAGAAAACACAAAACGCATCTCTTTTTATAGGAACTGGCTGGTGTGATTAGAGGGTGAAGACGAGGGATGGATAAAAACATTGGAGTTCTTGGATCAGCTTGGGTCATCCATGCGGGGAGGAGGAAGAAGATTACAGACAAGAACGAAGTAAGACAATGGACAGAAGAAAGGGTGGGGCCGGCCAGAAGCGAAATGAAACATAAATAGGAAAGTAAGACAAAAATATGGAAGAAATAAACGAAAGAAATGGAAAAAGGAGAAAAAGTGGAAAGCAGACATCAACACCTCTGTGGAAAATGTCAATATATACACCGATGCAGTAGCCAATGCCATTTTTGACCTAACTGGGGGTAGTTGCTGAAAAAAAGGTAGTTGGAAAAAGAGAAAACATCGCAACTTTAAGCAGGGAACCAGTCATGGGAAAGTTACATGGAAAAACCAAGAAATGGGATGCGTGGGAAATTTCTTTGAGAAAATAACAGTGAGAGTTATTTAAGTAATAGCTGTTACAGCCAGTGGTTGCACTTGTGAGCTGCAACTCTTTTGTTTTCTCAAAGGCTTCTGTAGCACTTGACCCTCAGACTGGGGTTGTCTGCAACACTTGTAAGAAAATCCCCCCAGTAAATCAGTAACAGCCTTGTGTCATTTGCTTTCTGTTTCTTTATTATATTTATTCCAGTACTGTTTTGAAAAGTTTTTGCTGTATATTTTTTTGCACCAGAGGAAACAAAAGTAAGATCACGTCTGCAGATCAGTTCATGCAGATTCTTTCAAAAACACTTATGCTTTTTGATCTTTATCCCATTTTGTCACTTTAAATTAAATTATTGAGATTTTATGTGATATATTTATATAAAATAGCTTTGTGGGTCACTTAAAAAGTAAAGATGGTAATTATCTTTGCACTTTACAATTATACACTATTTTCATCCAATCCAAGTAAAATACACAAAATTTTGTGGTTGCAATGCGACAAAATGAAAGTTCAAATCATGGTACTGTTGTTCCTTTCTCATTTGAGACTATGTGACTGCACATAAAAAAGTCTTTAACATTTACCAGATCCAAGCCTAATGACCATTGTTGTTGCATGTGGTTTTGTTTTCGATTGGTGAAATCATTTGCAAAGCCATATATCAAAGACAAAATTAAAGATTTGTTTTTGGATTCTGTCTGTCATTTTGGACGTGTTGTTTCATAAAACAAAATGTTACGGCTGAAATGTCCGAGGCATGCACACACTCAACAGCAGCAGAGGCAGCAAGCTATGTCCTTCTATGGTGGGAAAAAGGTCCTGCAGTCGAGCGAATGTGAAGCAAAGTGGTGAATCACAGTTTTTTTGTTCTCCCTGGGGACAAAATAAACAACAATTTTCTTGTTCTTCTACCCAATTTGGTAGTTGCCCATAGGATCCAGTTTCCCAAAAACACTCCGGAGGCTAATAAGTTCTTTCATCTAGAATAAAGCATCAAAAATGAACTCATATGTTGTAACCAAAAGAAAACATGGAGTTACTCCAGTATTTATTCAATACAGATAATACATTTCTTCCATTTGGAGCAGTGAGTGGGGTACATTTGTTTTTCATCAGCATATTTGTAACACATTTATCCTGTTTCATTTCTGATGTTGGGTAAGCCTGACACAAAAACAGTTACAAAATGGCGTTTTTATTCTTCTGCCTCGCTCATGTGTTGCACATACATAGCAACTTATAAAAAAAAGTAAGACTGACTAAGTGGATGTAACAGAAAATGAATCATCTATTATTGCTTAAGATGGGACTTTTCTGAGGTAAGAGAAGTACAAAACAATAACGGGAAGAGTTCTGAGGCAACATAATCTTTACATCTGAACTTAGTACAGAAGCACAAATAATGGTTTTTGTACCCACCAGAGTTCAAAAACATAAATGTTGATAGATATCCAAAAATGAGGTCAGTATTGGGTCTGGTTTCAATGTTACATTGTATTGGTCCCATGTCTACTTTTATATGGATAGTTAACACAGAAGGGGAGCCTTTCAGTTTAGAGAATGTAGATGGGGCTGCATTATAATACCAATATAAACCAAAGACTATAAACTGGTGGAAAAATATTACCATCTTACAGAGCAAAATGTTGCTGAAAAGATGTGTTCCACCTAAACAATGTTGAAATGTGAGCGCCACATGACTCAGTGAAGAAGGCCCACCATATGCAGAGGCATGTTGAATAAAGGCCACCAGTCCCACAAAAACCTCTTTTAAAAAGTCTAAATGTTTTTGAAAAGTAAAAAAAGATGCCTACATAAAGATGTAATTTGACTTCCAAATATGGTTGGTCAAATGGGTTAAGCAAGCCCGGCTTTCAGCATCTTTTTTTACTATAACACCCATGTTAGCACCCATTACAGGCACTGTAATAGAATAAGCAATGAAGAACTTGATGTCCTTACATATATTAGAGATGTTTCATAGAGATGTTTTTCTTTTGGTGCAACTGAAGAAACCTTAGATGACGAGAACTTTGGTTTAAGACATCTTGTGGGAATTTTTTTTATGTCAGATTGATGACTTGTATTTTTATAATCTACAATAAGATCTTTCTCACTTATCATTTTGTCTGTCTTTTGGCAATAATGCATCGTCGAGGGATTAATAAAGGTCTGCAGGAGATTGGCCTACATGCCATAAGTAAAACAGTCGCTCTTCTGTTCAGAACAGATATTTTGGGGCAGTTCAATGCACAACATCAAAGGCCCTGACCTGATTTATCTGCTGCGCTTCAGTGGACAGGTTGGCCTCTTCTAATAACGTAGCTCAACTAATGACATGAAAGAACCTTAAGTCTTTTCTTGAGCGTTTCTTCATATATGAAGTGTTAATCCTTTTAGTTAAGTTCTAACCATACTTTGTTGAAAATAAATTTAAAAAGAGCCAGAACATTATCCAGATATTACATAACTTGAATTTTCCCTTCCTTCTCAATTTGCTTCTTCCCGTCTCATCTTTTCATTATTGTCTGGTCAGTGTTTTCCTTCTTACCATGGAAAGATTCTGTGACTATTAAAGTGCAAACCCAGATGTTGCTTTGGTAACCCAACAACAATATCACTGTCATTTGTAAGTGCAAACAAAAGCTTGAAAAAAAATATTCACAAAACAGGTATGTATTTACTCTCATTTGTGCTAAGCTAACTCTTATTGTTACACCACCATGATCACATCATGATCTCTTTCTTCCTTGTACTCTGGTCAGTGGAACAGATGTTTTTCCAAGGCTGCTGAGCTCCTGGTGCAGGTCTATATGCATTTCCCAGTCTGTTTCCAGTGTCTGGTTTCCTCTCAGACCCAGTGGAGTCACTCAGGTTATGATGTAAGAAATCACAAAGAAAATGAACTATATTTTCATTTTGTACAATTTCACACAAAACCCCAATATAAAAGGTGACATAAAAAAACAGACATTATTATGGATTAGTAAAGAAAAGTCGTACAATACCCCTGTGGTTTCACTAAATTTAGAGGTATTTTCCATGCAGTCTCGAGCTTCTGTCGCCACTCCAATAAAAATGAAAGGAGGTGAGTAACGATTATTTCTGGTACTAAATTTTTTTCAAATATATATTCTATTAATGCCTAAAAGTAGGCTTTGTTGGAAAGCACCAATCCTAAAAGAGAAAGTGTCGTTTATTGCTTTTTAATGATCAGCACTGATTATAATACAGATACAAAAAAAAGAACTGTCAAACCCTTGCTACATCTGAATAACCAAAAAATCCATTAAATGGAAAATGGAAATAACCTTTGGTTTGACCCCTGATCTAAATATTTTTGTGACTCTAAAATTGTTCCTAATTTGTTTGGTTCCCTTTCCCAGGCTTCTTGTAAAATAGAAAAGCAGAAATGTGATGTGAAAAAGTCAAGCTATTCCTCTACATTTTATCAAACCGTTCAAACCATGATGTCGGTGGCATGCTCTGCACTTAATGGTGCCCACAGAGAACAACAAATACACAGCGTCCAGGACACACAAGCATGCATGCGCTTCTTCCAAAACATCTGCATCTGCAGTTGTACCTCTATTTAAAACAAGTATGAGTCAGATGCTTGAGGGAAGGCATCATTTCCTTAGCTCTCCTCACTTTCCATGCACTCTGTCTTGTTTTTCCTTGGCACTTTAGTGACTCAGGCAAAACATATTCAAGCAGCTGTACATTGTAGGGTGTCTTCTTTTATTGTCAAGTCTTTTTGTGTTCCCATTCTATTGCCTTTGAACCATCTTGCTCCCTTCATAACCCAAACCCACAAAGTTACTGCGCCTTGCTGACGTCTGCAAGCCCTTTGCATTTTTTTCAGATTTTGTCATGTTACAAACTTAAACTGATATGTATTTTATTGGAATTTTATGTACTAGAACAACTCAAAGAAGGCAATTTTGAGAAGTGGGGAAAAAATGACAGATTATGTTTAATATTTTTACAAATACATATAAAATCTATTGAGGCATGTACTGTATATACCAGCTGTGCACAACTAAACATATCCAAATCTCAGTCAGATTCGATGCAGAGGGTCTGTCAACATCATTATTTAGATCTACATCCTTGTCATCTGACCAGCTTATCTGCTCCTGTTGAGGAAAAGCATTTCCTCAGGATGATGCTGACACCACCATGCATCATAGTGAGATATTGTGTTAAAGATGATATGCAGATTTAGTTCTTTCCCCACATTTCATTTTGCATGTTGGACAAAACGATTCTCTTTGTTCCATCTGACCAGATCACCTATTTCCACATGTTTGCTATCACTGCTAAAAAACGTGTTTCAAATTACAAACATGATATTTTATCTTTCAACAATAGCTCTCTTCTTTTTTTTTTTCTTTTTTTAAAAAAAAGGGTTTTATCGATTGCACAACTAATATCTGTCCAGCCAACATCTGTCCTAGATGAGTTGTGGTCTCTGCAGGACTTCCTTTACTCCTTAACACTATAGTTGTGCCAGACCCTTTCCATTTTTGGATAATGGGTTTACATGACAGATTGAACCATGCTGTGTGACATGTAGAGCAGTTTAAAAAACTTGTTTTTAAACTGCTCTACAATCTTATCTCTGCTGTATTACTTTTCACAGAGGTGGACTCTGTATGTTAACTAAATGCCTTTGGGAAGAGTTTGAATTTATCTAAAGGTGTTAGAGAAAATTGACCTTAAGTATTCATGAAACTTTCTCTTCAGGTTTTAATTTGTAAAAGAAAAAAAGTTGAAAAGAGCTTTTCATTTTCCCTCCTTTTCACAAATATGCACTTCTTTGTGTTGGTCTGTCATATAAAATTTCAATAAAATACATTGCATTTTGTGCTTGCAAGGTGACAAAAACTGGAAAGTTTCAGTTCCAGTTTTCCACTGAGATGCAAAAACTTGTTCTTGCATTTCTCTTTTCTGGAGTTCTGACACTGAAATTCCTCCCCAATGTTATGAGGAAACCATGGAAACCACACTTAGATGTCTCTGTGTTCACACAGTTTCTAAAAATTTTTTTTTTCCATCAACTAAATTTTTTTATATTGTTTTCAATTGCAGAAATACAATTCAAAAAACATTTTTTACATTAAATTACTTCCTGTAAAATACTGACTATTCATTTTCCATAAACCAGCAGGCCAGCACATGGAAATAAGAATCTTATTTGCAGGTCAGAGAGAGGGCATTGGCCGCTGAAGGTCATTTTCTGGCTAGTTCATCTGTTTTGTGAGTGAAAAGTGTGTCTTGTCTTTTCATTTAGTGACACACAGCAATGTTTCTTAACCTGACCAGGTCAATATTCTGAAAATAATTTTCAAAAAGAAAAAAAAAAGCAACATCCTGTATGGAAGCTACCCAAGAAATGACTTGATTACCCGACAACATGAAGAAGGGGCTGGCCTTAAAAACACAAGGCCTTTAGATTTTTAAAGTGATGTTCTTACAAAGAAATTCCTTTAACTCCATCCAAGCACATAGTTTCCCAGAGTGTTTCCCTTGTTGATAATTTTCTGAAGTTTTCAAAAGATCCTAAATGATAAAGGTGCTTGCTACAAATAATTTTTAGGCCAAGCAGATTGAAAGATATACTCTCAGTTCAATGGTTACAGGAAGTAATGTAACATTTTGCTTTTTAAATTTCCTGGAATATGCTTCATACATCTGACTTAGTTTTAAGGTTGTCCAGAAAGATGACGCCCACACTGACATTTTTACATTTACATGGAATTCCAGACCGCTGTTCCTGCATAAGACATGTATTGATAAGATAAAAAGTGAAGTGTTTCCAGTCAGAATAACTACTTCACAGAAAAGGAAATCAATGTCAAAACAGAAAGTATGGAGCCTATTTTGCTTTTCCTTGAAATGTTCACTTTATTACACACACTTCCTCACACATTTCCTCTTTAAATAATAACCCAATCCAAATGTGACAGCATATTCACATAAACCATGATGGTGTTTTTGAAACTGAAGAAGAAATTTGTTTTTGTCTTACTTACTCCTGAACTGTTAGAGTAGATGCCATGATATTAATCTGCTGTAAATAACATATAAACTGCTTGGAATGTTTATAACAGAACCTCACTTTAAAACTCTCAAACCACCCCTTTAAATGGCAAGATCCATTCAACATGTTGGCCTAAATATGTTGTAATTTTGCAATTACAACATATTAATTGCTGTTTTTGATATGTCAGAACTCATAATACTTCAAAAAATGTATGTCTTTTGTTATATTTTTCACCTGCAATGCATGCTGGGTTGATGGCATGGTTGGCTCCATTCTGTACTGGAATCTACAGAATGAACACTGGAAGGCTAATTTTACCTGAGTTGTTTATCATATTGTGTTTACTGGTGTAAAGGTAGACAATGTTACACTGTGTTGCTGTTGGTTGTAATTTAAAAAAAAAAAAAAAGCGAGGTAAGTCTGGATTATTTCCCACAAAAAAAGAAGAGAACAATTGGAACGAGCTGAACACAACTTCTAAAGGAGCTTCATTTGTGTCCTCAACATTTCTCTCCAGAAGACTACAAGTGATTTGTAAGAGCAAAACTGATGAAGACTCTAACAGGTGGTTGGCTTATTTTTTGTCATATCTTTTCTTGTGAATGGCTTGTTGCTTGACCTCTGCATCGCCAAATGACATGCAGATGAGGGAATTCAGCAATTTGATTCAGATTTATTTGAGAAGGGATGTAACAAAAAGATGCAGGATGGAAGCTCTTTGAGAACTGGACCTGGGCTCACCAATAATAAATGCCCATCCATTCCCTTTATGTACACGGTCCAAGGTTAAGTGCAATGATAAATATTAATCATATCACTCCACAAATTGACAACTCAACACACCTTATGATTTAAATGTCTTCATTATGGCTCCAACAAAATCCAAGATGGTCATCCCAAAACGTTAAATTGCAGCCCTTACAATAGCACTCCTGAAAAACATCACAAGCTGATACTCTGGTTTGTTGCAGTAATGTTGCCCACACTACATGGCTTTTTTTTTTTTAAAGTGTCAAACATGCTTGAAAACATCTCAAATTTACTGAAATTATGCATTGCTTATGAGTAAAATTTAGTACAAATGAAAAATAAAAGAAATACTGTGTGTAGTTTCTGCCAAAGCTTCTGCCTTCAGGCTATTAGCTTTCAGTCAGTTGGTCAGATTCACATTTGTCTGTGAGATGGTCAGGCTGAAACAGACCTCCACCCACACACAGACCACTATTCCCCTGAGAGACTCTCCTTACTTCCTCCCATCCCTGTGGGGGGCCAACAGCCCGTTACATTTTGGTCTGTCACTATGAGATAAACCAAATGCTGCAGCCATGGCATCATCTGTCTGTTTGCTTGTTGGTGGGGGATGTGTGTGTCCCTGGGGAAATAGGAAGAAAGGATAAAGACAGAGGGAGAGGCCAGAAAGCTGTGTGTTGAGAAACAGAATAAATCAGAAACTGCTGAAGAAAAAAAATGATTGAAACAGGATGCATGGAAAACTTTTACCTCCCCAGTTTGCTTAGCCAGTAGACTCGCTGAATAATCAAACACTTGCTGTTTGGACTTTACTGCCTGTTTGCTTTCAGAGCACTGCTACTTAGTCTGCAAGTTTTTCAATTAAGTTCTGCTTATATCTGTGTATTATTCCTTAAAGAGAACGGAAATGTCAGTGCTCACTCTGGTATAAGTAGAGGTCTGAAAAGAAATTGTTTAAAGAAAATACAACTCAACAAATGCCAAAAGCGGGTGGTAAACAGACATATTTGTCATTTGTAATATAATAACATTTATTATATTAGCAAAGAAAGAAAAATTTTAAATTTTTCATCGAATTTCACTTTCCATTTATTAACATGATATATTGGTAGCGATCTTGATAAATTAAACACAAATCATGTGAATTTATTTACGAAATAAATTCATATAACTTTATTATCAATCTTATGATAGAATGCATCCTGCATCCTATCACAAGAGGTTGTTTTAGGAGCAAATCTAAAAACATTGTTACATAGAAAAAATACTGTTATGTTTCGTCTTCATCTTTCATTTTTATCTTTTCATTGTAGAGCTTACAAAATAAACCGTGCTCAGTCATATATTTCCAACTTAGTTTGTGGTAAATGAACATGACAAGAAAATGCTACATGTTAAGTTGTATAATCAAAATGTTTTTTTGTTACTGAATGTTAGTCATATTTATTTAGCTCAGTCAAAAACAGATTACAGTTTATGTAATGTGACATCTAAGCAATATGTTTGCTATATGAGAACTTATGAGCAAAAACAGGGAAACTTTTGACTTTATCAAAATTTTGGCCAAGAATTATAAACTGTACTTCAAAAGCTATCCTCCAAGCTACACCAGGAAGGAATAAGAAACTACCAGCTCAGAATGACGTTACATGTACCGTAATCTTTTTCCGGTGGTGGAATAGTACAGCAGATTTTGTGACTTTAATGAAGAACATCCGAATCAAACTTTCCATGAGTAAAAAAAGGAAACACATTTCTTATTCCAATGAAAATAACTTTGGAAGCAATTGGTGACGTGTGCATGACACATCCTGCTTCACATTTACCACCGACCTACGTGCTAACTTGACTTTTACAGATGTGATTCACACTTAGTGAGGTGGCTGAAATCATGTTGCCTCCAAAGTCTCCTGGGTTTTCTGTTTTTCTCTCACATTAATGGCTGTGAAAGGTGACCCAAAGGTGAAAAAGTAGCATAAAAGGAAATAAAATTTTATGAGGTTTTAAATTTGCTTCTGCACTCAAAGTGGAGAAAATGTACAATGAGATGTGATATAATCAAACATTTAATCAAAATCAAGAACAATAAAAACTGGTCATAATGAAACTTGTCTCAGAAAATGAGGAAAACACAATATAGCCTGCAGGCAGGGTTTAGTTTCTAACAACATGCAAGAAAAAACAGCTCTGTGCTTCTGGATAGCCAACATTTTAAGGCATGAATAAATTGCCTCGAGCAACTGATTCAACAAACACAAGGCAGTTACTTCACTTACTCAACTTCAGTGAAACATTTTAGGTCATGAGATTTGGAGACAGATAGAACTATTCAGAATACAAGTGTTGAGGCTGCTCTTCTTATCACTTCATCTTTCTTCAGACTGTGACCTTATCTCCCTGGAGGACATGAAGCGGTGACGATAGAGGTAAAAGAGCCAAAGGCAAAGCCGGGAGTGAAAACAGGAGAGCTTAAGAGACATTTTTTCCTTTTTGTATGAGTTCTTTTTTCAAACAAGATAAGTAGGTTGTATTGTGCTCCAAGAACAAATGGTCTGGACTAGTGTAGAAACAAGATCTGTAGATATCCAATAGGTCTGGCAAATACAGACTCAACAACATTTGAGCTTTGAAAATTTCATTCAACTTTACAAGCAAAGATATTTTATTGGTTTATCCACAATTCATCTTACTCATCATCCTCTTTGCTCTCCTGTCCAAAAATCAGCATTCAAGGAAGAAAAAGATAAATTATAGTGCTATTTTGATGCATCTGTTCTCAATTATTGGGGTATTAAGATAAACAAAAAATCCCCCCAGACATGGAAGTGGTGCTAAACATGGAGGTCATGCCCAAAAATCTCCACACAAGGTTAGCAGAAAATAAAGCAAAACAACAAAAATAGTGTAGAGCTTTTTGAAGCGCAATCACAATTTGCCATTGATGTTGCCCTCTCTGATGCATTTGGGGTTATAGATCAGGGTAGCTGTTGGACTAAGACATCAATATTTTTTACAAAAAAAGCATTTTGGAAATGTGAGGTGAAGTTTTCAAAGACCTACCTCAACTATATGTCACCTTCCTAAAATAATGACCTAATTCACTTTTAGGCAAAAGTGATTTTTTTTTTCTAAAACATCTTTTGTAAAGAAAGAAGCGGTGTTTTTCATTTTTCTTTTTTTTTCTTTTTTTTGCCAAACTCAAAAAATGACTTTGGGCATTATTTTAGAAATTTGACAATATTTAGTTCTGAGATCAGTTTAATCTGTACAAAGTAATTTACAGAAACAACAAAAATGTGGGTATAAACTCATCACTGATCCTCAATGCTGACGATGTTCTTTGTTTGATGAAAAATATTCAGCTCACGACTGCGCAAGAGCACTATAAACAGGAGGATTTGAGAAAAATGCATCAGGAATCATGCAGAACATCATGTCATGCCTCATTCCTTGCATCAGCTCTAACACACAAACATACAGCATGATTTTGATAAATCAGCAGTGAACTTGCTCTACCTAAATTTCTCAATTCTCTCTGACTTTCCGCTCCTTGCCCGAATGCTTTAGCATTATTCATCTCAACCAAACAAGTTCCTCTTTTCTTCTCTTGCAAACAATACTTTTTCAGCTGTCTGAGAAATTTAGCAACATGTTTAAAATAGTTTCAAAATTCATAACGTGTCTAGCAAAACACTGTCTGTACCTTCTCTAAGCTTGTTGTTCTAATGTTTCCATGTTGTATAATGAAAATCTTTGGTCTAATTTCCATTTTGATCATGTCTGATTCACTTTAAATGGAAAATGTCCACTTTAATTTATTCCAGTCAACAATAAGAATGCTTGTATATGTATACAAGAAGCCACATCAGGCACTTAGGTTGCACAATAAAGTCTTTAAACAGGGATTAGCAGCTTCATCATCGTTGGTCACTGCTCTGCAGTAGTTGGCATGGTTAACAGAGGAAAACCACAAAAATGAATGTAGTCTGTACCACTCGAGTAAGGGAGAAAGGATATAGAGGGGGGGATTGCCATGTTTTGTTTCCATTTTCAATGCTTTGAATGAATTAAGAAAGATAATCTTTCAATAAAAAAGCCTGAAGAGAACTGAAGCAGCTACACCACAGCACAGTGTAATCCAAACTTTAATTTGGATTGCTAATAGCTTCCAAAAGCTGACCTCACTTCAGAAAAATCACATTGCAATACAAAGTGTAACTACAGTATCTCAATGCAGTGTATTGACATGATTAACTGACTACTATTTTTTTTTTAAATGTGCATGTTGTTTTCGTTTGATAAAATTTATTTTTAAATAATATATTTTTAAATATTTGAATTCAAAATTTTAAGTTGAAAGATACCACTGTCATTGCTTACTTATAATGTCCGTCTGCTGAAGACACAGCAGATGGACTAACAACATCTCTACATTCATAATGCAATTAATTTCTGGTTAAACGTGTATCCGCATGACAAGTCCATCTACTGGCTTGCTTTAGGCAATGCAGCTGTTGTGAGCACTGGTTGCTAATACTAGTCTAATAGCAACAACGATTTTAGCAAATTGAAACAATTAATCCCTACTTGCAAAAAATAAAAAAACATGCTATGCTTGGGTTTCTTTCACACAGCAGGTCTTGATGCTCAATTCCAATTGTTTGCTGAAATACAATTTATTTTCGCATCAGACTTCTTCTGACCCCAAACTGACCTGCATGTGCAGAAGAAGAACATATGTTACACAGCAGCGCACTGTTAAGGAAGTAATAATGGATGCTGCCATTTATTGATCAATAATCAAGTTGTTGAGCAATGGGAAGTGAAAAAATTGTCACAAGATTATAACAAGACAAAGAAAGAGACATAAAAAAAACTAATAGCAATCATCTTTTGTGTTGCACTGAATGCAACTTCTGTAGAGAAATCTGTTTGGGTAAATAGTTGAAACCAGGAGTGGTGGGATTGTGATGTGATGCGCTTCACTAACAGACTTCTTTCATAATTTATTTTCGTTGTAATCCCCACTTCCTTCAGCCATTGTTTGTGTCTGGATTTATTGCATCTTGCTTCTTCTGGAGCGGAATTGTGACACGCCTCACATCAACTATGTAAAAGTCGGGGAAAGAAAAAAGGAATATGACTGATCTGACTGCAGACATTTTAAAAACTATCAAAAGTGCAGTCCCAATGAAATTACACTCCCAGATGAGGAGAAACACACACATCTCCAAATTGCACATCTTGGCAGTTTACATAAAAACCCGTCTAGACGTTAGTGGTCAACTTTAGCGCTCAAAATCCAGTATCCTACATGTTTCCATGATGTCACCTACTACCGCCTAATTAACACCTGAATTGTCTCCTCTGTATGTAATCAAGTACTGTAGATGACTTCATTTGATTCAGGTGTGTTGAAACAGTTGGAACATATAAAAAATACAAGACACAAGGACGCTTTAGAGCTTCACAAGGACCAAAGTGTAAACTGTAAAATGCACAGATTTGAGAGTTTATGCTGTTGTAACAAATAAAAAATGCTGTAATTGTTCTGTCTTTGCTTACACAGACAAACTGAACATTGATTAAATAGTTCTGTTTTACTGTGTTTAATGATGTGCAGTGTTGCAGATTCAGAGGATTGACAACAGCAACTGTCTAAACCGCATATTTGGCCCTTCCAGCCAACTGTGATATCATCCACATCTGTCTTAAAGACACGTCAGCTTTAGTTGGTAATTTCTTTATAAATTATGTACAGAAACAGCCAAACCTGAACATGTAGTATAGAAAAACTGCATAACAGGCAACATTTTCCTTGTATGAACAAATTTACAATAGACAGTCTTTATTCTCAGATATATAGATTTCTCTATAATCAAATACACAAATACTGTTGCGAGGCAAGTGGTAAATAGAATGAAGTGTTAAGACAGATGTCACAAATGATTGCAGAATAAAACCTCAATAATGTTTCCATGCACTCTATGGATTTATGTTTCCTTACTCCATAACACATAACACAGTGGTTAGAGAGTATTTTCTCACATTTTCCCTACAGATTGATTGGCTTCATGTAGCAGCTGACTGCAGATTGATCCATTTCACTGCTGTAATAGTTGAGGTCATGACACGGGAGAGGAAATTAGCAGTTTTTAATTTCTATCAGGGTTATCTCACACTATTAATGGGTTTTAAACATAAACTATATGTCAAAGGTCAATGTGTGTCTTACTTCATTAAAAACAAAGTAAAAAATAAATTAAACCTGAATTAATTTTACATCATTCATAGATCATAGAATTGATTTATTTAGGATTCTAATGGTCACAAAACATTAAATAACATTTAAGTCAAACAGGATTATGTTTAACATTGATGGACTTTCATGAGTGAGTGGGTTTTATTGCTGTAACTGCATCATATATATCTGCAGATCACAAATATAAATATTGATTGAGTTGAAAAATATGCACAAAGGATTACAAACATTTTAGGAAAGTTGGTTTATCCCAAATATGTAATAGAGAAGATTTATAGTCATTTAATACATCAAATTGTAAAAGAGTATAGATGTAATCTGCTTGTTTCCTCATAGATTTTTTTTAAACTTAATTCATGTGGTAAACTAAATATGAATGTATTTAAAATTGTTGAACACATAGCAATGGGAGAGCCTGAAAAAGAAACAGTAAAACGTAAACACTGAATCTTGGATTTCCAGATTACAAATGCAGAACAGCTTAAATTACTGAAAATTCATTACAATAAAACACCTGGTCATGCATAAACTTTCCAGGCATTGAAACGTTAGACAACTGGAGAGTTTCCAGGCAGTGACGCCATGTGACCTAATTTCTGCAGACCACTGCTCCTGAGTGTCTAAAACTGACGGCCAATATGTGTGGAGAACTGCATCAATGTCTTACCGTGCCGCACAAACACCTAAATACAGTGCCTTGTAAAAGTATTCATACCACACCTTTTCCCACTGTGTAACATTAAAACCATAAACTGCAATGTATTTTATTTGGATTTTCTGTTATATACTAACATTGTACAAGTTTAACTAGGAAGTGGACAGAAATTACGCATATTTCTGAGTTCTTACAAATGAAAGTACTCTCTTTATTGCTATTACATCTATATGCATTTTGAAAAATATGTTTCTTACATTTTTTTCCACATTTAGTGAACACATTTTGTTTGGTCCATTCTTCTTTTCAAAGTAACTTAAGCTCTGTTAAATGAACTGGTAGTGTATGCAAATATCAGTTTTCCGCTTTTTCTACATATTCCCAAATGGATGTAGTACTGGACTTTGATTGGACCCTTCTAATAGAAAAAAACGGTTTCCATTTAAGTTCTGATTCTATGTTTAGGTTGTATTTATAGCCTTGCTGGAAGGGGACTAAGTCACTAATGTTCTTTAACAAACAAGCTTTCACTAAACTCTTTATTTCGAGGCATCGAGGCAAGGGAGACTGAACACAACTTGCACCACTTTTGGAAAAACGAAAGGTGTTCTTTCTCCTTCACAGTTATGCGCTATTTTGAGTTAGTCTGACACATAAACAAGGCAAAACACAGAAAGGTTCAAGCTGTGTGTTCTATATATTAGTTACACTGAGAATAAAGTTATTATTTTGAGGGTTAGGGATGCTTTCCATATTTTAAAAACCTCTAAAACGGACCATTTTCCGGATTACATTTGTAGCGTGGGCATTGTATACTTCGTTTTGCGTGCCAGATGCAAAAGGAGCACCCAGAATTCAGAAGGGGATTGAGAAAGGGGCTTGTTTGAGAAGATTTTCTGCTTCTGGTACACGCTGCGTGGGTCGTCTCTCACTTTGTCGGACCTCCCTCCGCCGTCTGAAACTAAGCCATGCCCAGATAAATCACTCCCAGCACAGAGGGAATCTCCACTCAGGGGTCGCAGACAGACGGGGGAGGTTGGAGAGCTGCAGAAAGTGGAGAGGTGCTGGAAACCCCAAAGCGGCGGAGAAGTAATCACAGACTGAAAATCTCACTGGGAGCACCTGTGGCCCTCGTCCTGCAGCACCCGAGTGGGTTTGATTTCAAACAAAATGTCCGGTCACAGCACCATAGCCGGGGTGCTGGTCGCTCTGTGCATCGGGAGCGCGGTGCACTCCATGCCCCAGGGGACGCTCAATAACCCGCAGCTGTATCGCGCTTCCTCGGTCTCTCCAGGTAAAATGGTTTTATCTTCTCCTTTGTTTTCTAAATTGATATCCCTTTATTACTTTTGGGTACTTTTTGACTTTTTACAGTTATCAAAATATTTTTCTTTGAATCTATAAAATAGTTTCGCTGATCTGATGACGCGTATGTGTTGATGCGGTTGCATTTAATGTTATCTGCCTAATGATGACATCAAGCACTAATTGCCTTCATCAGCCTCTGCTCTCTAGGTTACCGGATTATAACATTTAGCTCAAGTCCTACATCATCTTCGTTCATATGAAACCTGAAACTATCCAAGTTCACACAAAATTAAAAGAAGACTTTGTAAAGTGGATTAAAGGGGGAAAAGATAATTGCTCTGGAAATAGGGAGCTCTGTACAAAGAATGTTCCTGGTGGGGGAGAAAAAGAGGATGACTATTCTTCTCCACCCTGTGCAAATGATTTATGACAGTTTAGAAGTCCCTTTGAAGCCTTGTTACCACTGCTGGATTATGTTCAAAAACCTAAAGGGCAGAGTTTCATTCTGGTATCTGAATGTTTAATCTAGACATCAGTTATTCTGATACAAAAAAGAGTTTGGTTGGTTGTGTAATCAGAGATAGTGATCTGTGTGTGAAGCTGTGGGTAAAAAGAAAACACTGTCCAGGAATGGTATCGCTCCCTAAGTCTTTACCAGTGTTTTGTACTATTTTCTTTGTCTTATCTGTTTCTCTCCTCTCTGCTCAGATGGCTGCATAGAGAACGGTCAGTCATATAATGTAAACGACCAGTGGGAGCGTCCTTATTTGAGTGGCACCCTGATCTGTACCTGCCAAGGAGTTGCTGGGATTAAGTGCAGAAGCAAACCAGAAGGTTAGCTTGTATGCTGTTACAGTACCCATATGTATGTTTTTTTTTGTTTGTTTTATGTGCAAAAATTGGATTAGTGTGGCATGCATTTGTGTTCTGCTCCCTCTACTCTGATAGGCCTAAATAAAATGCACTGCAACCAATTTAATTCTTGACTTACCAAACTTAACGGTTTATCTGTGTATAACTTAATTATAGTTTGTGCAGAACTGCATTCTCAGGGCCACTTACAAATCTAGGGGAGTAAAATTAGTGTTTTGTGCTATTCTTTGTTCTTCCATGTGGACAAAAACATTTCTGGAAATGCCCTCATGTGGGCGGGGCCTGTAAATGGGAACATAAAACTAATAAGGCATGACTGCCCACCTATGTTGACAATTGTTAGTTTTGCACTCCACAAATCTGTCTCAAAAAGAAAGTGGCTAGAAGAAAGCCTCTGACGAAAGCAACAAGATCTGTTTGCAGCTTGCAAGCACTATGCAAAAGAAGATGCTTTCACCAAAAGGGAACTTTTTGGCCTAGATGTGAAGCGTATACATTTGGGGGAAAGACACTGCTGAACATCATCCTTAGCACACCATCCCAGTGGTGAAACATGGTAGTGACAGCATCATGCTGTGGGGACCAGAGAAGCTGGTCAGAGTGCAGTTGAAAGAAAAGTTGGTAGAGGTTGTAAAAGAAATGGCAGAGGTTCAACTTCCAGCAGGAGAAATACCATAAATATGAAGCCTAGGCGCAAATTCAAACTGGAAGACTCTTTTAGCCCCACCTGCATCATCCAACCGGAGCTTCCGGCTCATCACTGTTGATTGATCGACGCCGGTCCAAGACTCGTCACGTCCAATCACCGTCCAAGCCCCAGCTGATAAGGACCACCATCCATGGCGTCTTGTGCTTTCCAGCAGAGCTCAACCCACCTCCACCCCTTGACCCCCACTTGCTCGGCTATCCGGCAGCATCCTTCACCGCCTCCACCACCAGTGCCGGGTCCTGGGGGATGACGTTCCTAACAGCATATGGAATGCTCATCCGAGCCCATTGCAAAGTTTGCGATAATCAATGTCCTCAGCCGGGGCCCGAGCGCCAAAGATTTAATTCATGCTGTTAATAAACTTTTCTAATTGTTTCCCTTTTCTCCGTCTGAGTCTCTCCACATTGAAATAGTGTAATAGAATAGTTTAGAACAAAACCTATTCATGCGTTAGAATATTCCTAGATTTAAATGATAATTTAAGACTTTAAAATAAATGACTGAAGATAAATAGCACATTTGTCTAGTTTTAGTTGTCAAAAATTTAGAAAATCAAATACAATTTTTCTTTTTCTTCACAATTATGCACTACTTGGTGTTGGTCTATGACTTGAAATTTTAGTAAAATGACTGGAAGTTTGTCATTGCCTGAAATGCATATGTTTGCATAATTTTTCCAACTAACTTCGAAACTATTTTGCTTAATATTTTACCTATGACAGAGGAAAGGTGCTACGACAAACTCGGCCAGAAGTTCTACAGCGTGGGAGAAACCTTCGAGAGCTCAAAGGATGGCATGACCTGGGACTGCACGTGTATTGGATCTGGAAAAGGCAGAATCAGTTGCACTATTGCAAGTATGTGTTGTTATTTGTGGTTCTACACACAACCTCTCTGCTTGGTGGGTAGTCTTTTTTTCCTGCCACCGTGTGCCAGACTGACTGCAGTAAACTTCTAAAACTCTGTATTCCTTATAGCTGATTAAAAGCAGCTTCCATGCAGCTGCTTGCAGTTAGCTGAAGGGTTAGATAATGGTGCAAATGTTTGAGTTATATAATTTCCTGTGCCTCTTCTTTACTACATTTACACAGACATGCAGACAATCTTTAAATCTACTCTTTTCTCTCTGTCTAACCAGATCGCTGTCATGATGGTGGCGCCTCCCATAAGATCGGAGACACCTGGAGGAGACCTCATGAAGGAGGCTACATGCTGGAGTGTGTCTGTCTGGGTAACGGGAAGGGAGAATGGACCTGTAAACCTGTTGGTGAGTCATTCAGATAGCTAACTGATTATTTAGTCTATAAAGCTAGGAAACTTTGAATTAGTTTGCTAGAATTCTCTGACTTTGGATTATTTATTTCTGCCAAAAAGTTGAATACTATTCACATTATTAACATTATTTTAGGGCTGATCTGAATGTTGATACTGGGACACTAGCAAGTTGGGAAAAAAAAAATCTAAAGATGATTTTTCATTTTGCAGCTGAGCGTTGCGTTGATCAGGCGGTTGGAACATCCTACGTTGTTGGGGAGAAGTGGGAGAAGCAGTACCAGGGATGGATGATAATCGACTGCATCTGTCTGGGAGAGGGAAATGGACTGATCACATGCACATCCAGAAGTAATTATTGATCTTACTTCCTCTGTGTTTTGTTTCCCGGTAGCTAACCTTAATCATTGTAAATTAAGGTTAAAACCAGAAATGTAAAAGAGAAATTTTGTTAGGAACAGTAAATGTACCATGCGGAAATGCAACTGGGTCATAATGGAAATTACACTCTTCAGTGTAGATGCTTGTACTGAGTGAAAAAGACTTTGTTAGGTATTTCCGGTGAGCTGTTTATGAAATATATCAGTACGACAGAAATGTTCAAAAAGAGCAATCGGAATTAGCTTTTACAGGTCAGAGGATTTACAAAATCTGTGATTGGAAATCGACATCATGATTTCTGATTGGTGCATTCTTAGTAAAAACCTTGAAAATCAAATAGGTGTCTTGAGCAAATTTTAATTAAATTAATTTGAGTTCAATTATAATTTATTTTTGCCTTTAGTGTTTGACAGACACTAAAGACACCAGTACATTTGGTGTCTTTAGTGTCTGTCAAACAAGAAAACAAGAATTTTTTTCTTCTGAAGTCCAACTGTATTGAATCAAGGTTGACGTTTATCTACTCTCTCTGGCTGGGGAACGTCGAGCTTGTAATTATTGATTGTTCTCAACACGTTTTGGAGGAAATGTTCTACAGCTGTCTCATCATTTTAAACAGTCACATTCATCCCAAATTATACTGTCTGATGCAACAGTTGATGATAGATTTTATAGATTATTAGCTTGTTATTACATGCAGGAATTTTGGGTGGCCATAAAGACTTTTTTATTGACTGGAGGTCATTAGTTCCTTCTTTTTGTGCACAAATGACCAGCAAAGCTTTAACATAATAACATGAAAACAACTGTTAGCTATAAAGAGTAGTATGTGCTAATTACAAATATTTTAACTTAGGGTTTCACAGGATTTCTTACTTCCAGACTTGCACCATATTTAGTTTTGTAGTTTTTATCACTTCCATACTAACTAAAGTTCTTTCTTCTAGATCGCTGTAATGATCAGGACACTCGGGCCTCATACCGTGTTGGAGATAGATGGACCAAGATAGATCCTAAAGGCCACCAGCTCCAGTGTATCTGCAACGGGAACGGCCGTGGGGAGATGAAGTGTGAACGACATGCCTCACTTCACACCACTAGCCTGGGTGAGAACTGATCATGTCCATGTTTACTTTTTGTCCCTGTACCCCCTAAACTCCGTGTGGAGAAGAATTTCTACCAAAGACAGATGTTATAAGGAGTGAGAGATATGAGGTGCTAACTGTCCAAGTGACGAAGTGAGAATGACGTATCTTTGAACTTAAGAACATTACCTCATGAGATGAGAAGATTGTGTGTGGGAAGTGGGGGATATTGTGAGAAAAATACACATGGGAACGATGGGAAGAGGAATAGGCTCTCATTGAAGCGATTATGAAGAGTGATGTAGAAAAATGTGGTTGTTGTGATACGATGTCGGTAAAAACCAAAAGAATGAGCAGCGATTTATCACTTTTATCTGAGATAATTGTTCATTTTTTTCTGTGAATTCTTTTAGTGTGCGTATTCTTGACTTTCAAGTGTGGCCAAAAGACATCAAACAAGTTTTGAGCATTTTTTGCATCTTGTGGGTTAAGTAAAGAGTCCTCACCTTAATCTTCCATAGTGATTACAAAATACGGTTAATAATTTTCTTTTTTAATTCTATTCAGATGTATCAAAATGTTCTTGTTTTGGTTTGCTCACTTTTAGATGTTAGCCAGTAAATTTAGTGTTACTATTTACATGTATTTTACTTCACTGTTAAATTCTGAGTAGAATTTATGCCATTTACTCGCCAAAGTCCAATCAGTTTGTAAAGTTTACTGATCAAAATGTAAGAAGTTCTAAATAATTTTAGAATTTTACTCAAACTGGCTAGTTTCTATGAAATGTTGCTCTGCCTTACAAATAACCATTGTCTTTTTTGTAGGCAAATATCGAATGCAAAATTAAGGTTTATAATTTTGAACAGAAATTAGTAATGACATTTTTTTAAACTTTTGTGTAAAACAGAAATACGCCACATATTCCATTATGCCACATCATGCAGTAGTTTCTGTTTGAGCAAAGCTGATATTCTTTACACGACATCTAATTTGAGTCACACGTTGTGTTACAGGCACTGGCTCTCATGTGGTAACCAACATCCAGCCTGTGGTCTACCACCCTGTCGTTGCACCGGAGCTTCTCTTGGAGGGACCCTGCAAGACTGACTCAGGACTGACGTACTTCAATGGACAGCGCTGGATCAAGAACCAGGGAAATAAAAAGATGATCTGTACCTGCATAGAAAATGGAGTTAGCTGCGATCAGTGGGGTAAGAGACGATCTTTTCCAGACTTTTCTTGGTAGATTTTCTTTCGTGCCACCCAGGAGAGGCATTCTGTCAACTGAAACACATCAAAAATAATGTTCAAAAGACAAAAGTAAACTTTGAGTAACTTTACTTTTCTTGTCGGCATCCAGATGGACCAGCTCCTGTGTACGGTGGAAACTCTGGAGGTCTTCCCTGTGTGTTCCCTTTTGTCCACAAGGGGAAGACGTACCATTCCTGCACCTCTGAGGGCCGCAGCGATGGACAGTTGTGGTGTTCTACTTCTTCTGACTTTGACAAAGACCAGAAATATTCTTTCTGTACAGAGAAGAATGGTGAGGAATTTTAATTAAAGGTGGAAATTATCAGTAGGAAGGAATTCTTGTCAGATTGTTTGCATTCTACATTCATACCCAAACTTTACAAGAATCACATTTTATTCAAGTGTAGGGAATAAATTCCTGGAGTACAAATGTCTAATTTCCTTTTCTTTATCAGTGGTCTTGATGACACGAGGTGGTAATTCCAACGGGGCTCTGTGTCAGTTTCCATTCCTCTACAATGGCCGAAACTACACTGACTGTACCTCAGATGGTCGAAGGGATGGCATGAAGTGGTGTGGCACAACAACAAACTATGATGCAGACCATCGGTTTGGGTTCTGTCCAATGACTGGTAAGTACTTCAAGCCGGATTGGTATTTTATTGGTTGGTTTTTTGGGTTTTATTATCACTAGAGAGTGCAAACCATTTCACCCATTCATCTTTTTATACTTTTGTGGTTGTGGCTATTTTGTACCCAACTTTTGGAGTGAAAAAGAAGCTGTCTGCCCAAATGCCCACGCAGCCATTTTTTTCTGCCTCATGAATAGTTGTTGGGTTGATCTGAGCTCAAAATCTTGCATTGGTACCAAATTAAAGTAGCAGAGTACGATTCCTTCCAGATGGTAGTAAACTTGATTAACATTGCTAATTGTCCTGTCTCTCCCAGCCCCATGTGAATTTTATCATCAACCCAAGCTGAGTCGTCTTATCAGGGTGATGTTAGAGTGGAATCCTGGCTGGTATATAATCGTTTATACTATACTAACAACATTGCAGAATTTACATTGATGTCACCCGTGCCTAGCTATGTGTTTACACGTCTCCAGTGATCAGAGAAACTGGGTCTCGGAGTGAAACGTTTTGGGAACACTCCTCGCCTGTTCAGCTTAACATAACTTCTAATAAGGAATGCATTTGTGGTACATGAGCACATGGTTCATCGGAGGTGGATGTTTTCCAAGTGAGGTGAAAGCTAAAGGTGAAAAGTGCATTGATTTGATGACTTGCCAAAATTACAGCGCCATATACAGCAGATTCAAGGTGTCTTGGTGGCGCTGTTTAAATGTGGAACTTTTCCCCAATTAGCATCCAAAAATTCAGGCAATTTCCAGACAACTTTAGGTCAGTGACCTACGGTAAAGTCCGTATAGCAAAGATGAAATAGTTCAAATGATCCTTCCGTGCTGAAGAAATTATTTAAGCAGACCCCAAACAGGTTTAGTGGATATGTCTGGATTTTAAGTCTCCACCATCCAGATGTGAAGTTCCTTTAGAAATTCTCACTAATGGGACCACCTCTTGGCTGACACCAAGTTGTTAAAATTATCCTGTCAAGTTTTAACAACAGCTGGTGAGGGGTGTCTGTTTAAACACCTTGGCTATTGTCTGTGCTGTTTGTGTGAGGTAAACCCATTCCTCTGCTGAAAGGAGCAGGCTGTCTTCACATTAGAATTACCCACTTTTGAGCCATTGTCAAAACAAACAGGGATTTTGAGATGTTAATGGATTGTTTGGACTTACCAGGAGTTCATGCTTTCTCTTCAAGCTTCTTTAAAGGTGGCTTGGTAATCCTCTGTGATCTAGCCAGAAAGCAGTCGCCAGGTGTGTTTTTAGCATCCAGGACTCAATCCCATAATGTAAATTCAGTCATTTACATTGTATGACTCTCTGTCCCATTCTAATCACTCAGGAGAAGAACGTTATTTGATTAAATCCTCCAGCTCGTCTTATCTGCTTCTCAGGTTTCGCACTGGAATAGCAGTGTTGAATAGAAGGGGCTTTATCTTCCAAAGCCAGGAACTACGTCACCATCAGCATTAGGAGCCAGTATCAGATAACAGATAACTAAGTCATTTAAATTAACCTAAGTATTTGCTCATGCCTTAAAATGCATATGAGTTCAACGTTGTCTTCTGATTCTTCAAACGAGTTTTGGATTAAAAATGTTTTCATGTTTCATTGTTTTCAATGTTTTCATTGTTTTCACAGTTATTTGCAATGAAAACTTTTGTGTATGGAGAACCGTCAAATTTCAGACTATAAAAAGATCTTTTGTCTGAAGTAGATATGACGTAAAGTATGATGCTATTTTTTTTAAGGATATAATGAGAATAATTTGATCATTACCAGGTTCTTAAGTGGTAATGATCAGATACTCTTAATTTCTCTTAAGTTGTTATAATTTTAATCTCTAAATTATTTAATTTCAAAACATATTACACTATTGTTATTCATTAAATACAAATAAATACAAAATGAGAATTTTGTCTTTGGGTAAGGACAAATTCAATCTCGGGTTTAGTATGCGAGGGAACTATCTTTAGCAGTGATTGTAGATGTTTTCTGTATGACTTTATCAGGTTATCTCATCATTTAGAAGGACTTTTGGCTCTTTTTTCTTTGTACATTATGTCATTGCTTGCATAACCCAACTTCAGCCAAGCTTTAACTGTTGCACAGATGGCCTCACATTTGACTTTGCAGCATTTTGGTATACAGAGGAGATCATGGTTGAAATACCATGTTTGGTTTTCACTACACATTTCTACCTTGGTCCCATCTGTCTACAGGACATTGTTCCAAATCTTGTTAGGTTCATTCAAATGCTTTTCAAACTTTGAACCTAAAGCATGCTGCCCAATTTGTTTTAGAAAGGAAATAATAGCTCTTGCTGCTCTTTCCTTAGAACTAGATGTTTTTTTGGAAATATTTTTTTTTCCTGAAATTTAACAGGCTAACTGAAACCTGTAGAGTTTGAGAAGGAGCCTTTTTTCTTCTCTCTTTTTTTTTTTTGCAATTTCTCTGAGCATTGCACAGTCTGCTGGGACAGACACAGTTAGGTTTAGAGTTATTAATCTTTCAAAGAACAGAACTTTTCTTCTTGTGGTTCTGGTTCTAATACATAAAACCCAACATTTGAAAGAGAGCTGTTTATGCTTTTACAATGATAATGTATAAAAAACAAACCAATTGGTGCTTTTGACCATCCCTCAGTCTTAGGAAAGGTTTTCACTCTGTGCGCAGTCTGGTAAGGTCGCACTGACCTCGTGTTTACAAGTTTTTTTTTTTTGTATGTTTTTTGTCTGACCTCCTGAGTGTCGCGCTAGTACCGTGGGAGGTTTAATAGACGAATAGCATTGAGTTTGGGTTATTATTCACGTCAAATATAGTTAGTGAAACGTTTTGTCCTCATTCATAACACACAGAACATTAAAATACCTTTTGTGTACAAAAAGATGTTTGATATATCACCAGAATTTTTTTTTGGCAACTTTAATCCATATTCTTTACATTTCCAAGTTAATTTATATGCCAGTGAAAAATTACTGAGGTATACCTATGTAAATAGCCAGAAGAAGTTGAAATGCTATGAATTCTACAAACTTGGTCTATTTAATTTTCTAAAAGCACTTTTCCTCTTTGGAGTTTGTTTTCTTTATTATTTTTATTTACCCATCAGGGGCTTCATTGCTGCATGATGAGTCATCATATAGTAATGTTGATGACATTACTGCCATATAAAACATCTCTCTGCAAATTGGTCCGGGCAGGGCAAGCTCATTAATATCCTTATTTAATTTCTGTCTGCTCTTTCCCCTGCTGCAAAGAAATTAAACATGTGATCAATTAGTAAGTTTCAACAATGAAAGCTTTGTTCTACTTCAGTAATTTTTGTACCATATGCTTATGTTTTCCTTCTTTTATCTAGGACCCACAATATAACTGAAATAAAGCCAGTGTGCCTCCAACTTCATTTTAATAACACAGTTTTGGACTCACACACCTAAGGGCAGGTCGCTGCTTGTTGTAGCCACACTTGGAAACTTTCTCTCTGACACTCACTCTATTAATTAACTGAACCCATGTGGTGAACACACACAGTCAGTCACACGTGATAAGACAAGACAGCTGTTTCTAACTTTTAATCAAATTTTCCTTTCTGTGCCAAGGCATTTTTATTACTGTTGTATTTACATCACTCTTTGTGATAATTATGGGGTGATATTTCCTGTGATATTTACTGAAGATCTTTGAGGATATGGATTGATTTTGTATTTTGTGCTATTTGGGTGTTTTAGCAAATGAAGAAGTGTGCACAACAAGCGAGGGGCTGATGTACCGCGTAGGTGACCAGTGGGACAAGAGACATGATGTCCTAGGTCACATGATGCGTTGTACCTGTGTCGGCAATGGGAGAGGGGAATGGAGCTGTATCGCTTACTCCCAGCTTAAAGGTAAGGGTCAGTTCACCTTCTGAATGGACATAGTTACAAACAAAGAACACATTGAAAAGTGTTTGGTATTTGGTTACGTCAAGTTACTGCTTATCTTTGCTGCAGAGCATTGTCTTGTGGATGGTGTGACCTACGAGGTTAACCAGACTTTCACCAAAGAGCATGAAGAAGGATACATGATGAACTGCACCTGCTTTGGACAGGGCCGCGGTCGCTGGAAGTGTGACGCAATCGGTGGGTTTAGTACTTTAATGTTTCAGGTTCTGCAACTTGCTACCTAATAAATTAATAAATAAGTCAACATGGTGGACGTAACTGGTTTCAAAATAGCAACAAAGGAATTCTTAAAGACATACCTTGTCATAGTGCTCAGTGACTATCCACTGGAAAAAAGAGGAACATTGACATGATAGTAAATGAGGAGCATCTGAAAGTTAAATCCAGCAACATGGAAAGTCCAGTGATCCAGTGTATGCCAAGTTTTCAGTTGATAACATTTTTAGGGAATCTTTTTATCATTATCTTTTCAGTCTGCTGCCATTTGTTAATTTATACAGATTAAATCATAAAATGAATAAATCAGAGTTGAGTGGAATAAATATAAATAAATAAAAATAAATAAATAAATAAATAAACTGAGGCAATGCAACAACATCAAAAACTGAGTAAGTACCAAGTCCATTTCAAAAGACTAGAATACAGTTTTTCTTTGTAGAACTAAAGGATATCAACATTACTTTGGTTGCTGATTGTTATTATTTTGCTCTCAGACCATTGCCAGGACCCAGAGACAAGAACTATCTACCAGGTTGGAGAGTCTTGGGACAAAGTTATCCAAGGCGTCATGTATAAATGCATTTGTTATGGCAACGGTGTTGCGGAGCATGGATGCGAGCCCCAGCTGTCATATCCCGGTAAGATATTTCTCTCAAAGCCTTATAATTATGCTTTACACACTTTATCACACACACTGTAGTTCTGTAATGTATTTCAGATGCTGTGTGGGGATGACGTGAGTGAAGACAAATGTGTGTCATGTTTGCAAGGATTTTCTACTTGGTTAAACTTTAGTAGTAAGACGGTCAGATGGGAGTTACCTCTGTCGCGTAATGCTTTCATGTTTACATGCTGAGATGCTTTCGTTTGACTTGGTGTGATGTATGCAAACAGTGGGGGGTGCATTGTAATTCAAACTCAACCTGCTGCTGTTGCTTTGTGTTTCTAAGGATGTGTCAGCTTGTGTTGCTAAGCTGAGTTGACGAATAGGCGTGAAGTGGGTTAGTTTGCTACATGTCATGCTACATCATGGGGCAGCTGTCACTCTCTTGTCAGCTACATTTGTGTAGACATACACTGTTGTAGCTCTTTGCTCTCTGACATTTTCACCTTTTAGTTTTTTAATTGCAATAGCACATCTGCAGTAAAGCATGCTCTGACATGAAGTACATGAAAATGTAGAAAAACATCAAATCGTCCATGCATACGCATGAAGACATGTCATAATAACAAGCGTTGCTGGAAGATAAATTTTCTTAGAAATTCTTGGGATAAATGTATCATATTGGTCTCAGACTATTTTCAACTAGTTTATTACTAATGACATAATAATGCAAGTTCGCCTTCTCAAAGACCAATAAACCAAAAATAGTTTTACACAGAAACTATCTTCCAGTTCCACACTGGAACTGGAAGATATTTCAGTTTCCTCCAATAATATCCCAAATATTATTTGGGATCATGATGTTTCTGCACATAAAATTGGCCTTCAGAAATGCTATTCATCTTAATGGAAATGATCAATTGCATTTAAATTTCTATGCAATTAATTTATTAATTACTTATTTTGACTTGTCTCGATGTCATTCTTGAAATGGTTTAGGACAGATCAGACAATTTTACCCAAGTCACCTTTAGCACAATTCTTTTCCAGATTCGCAAACTGAACTCTAACACAGAAAAAATGTTTGTCTCAGCCACCTTGAATATGAACCCCTTGACTTTGATGTGAAGCAGACAGTTATAGGAGGGGGGTGTCATTTCCTCTTTTACAAGTACACTCCCCTACTTTGAGCTTTTGTTCCTGCCAGCATGTGGTTCAATGCTTGTGTTGTTGCCACAGCTGTACTAAAACGCCCCAGTCCATGACTCTGGATATAACCACACCACACGTGGTACCCTCAAATCTTCAATATCTACACATTTGTTCAGGAGTCACATAACACTGAATCTCAAGTATCACAGTTCAGTTTAGAATGTCTTTTTCATGGTTTGATTTCTTACATTTCTAACATTTTTCTCAGTATTTGGGTAGTTTTGTTCATGTTATCATACATATTTCCTGACAGTAAAAAAGAAGATGCATGGATTGTTTTGTTGTATAGATTTATACTTTTAGATATACAAAATTGTTCCAAAAGTGTGAGTAAAATGGAAATACCACACAAAGTAGTAAAAGTTGAAGAAGCAAATTCAGATTTAAATTATTGGGTCTTAAGTGAAGAAATATTACATTTACTTGTTTGCTGAAACAGGTTGAAGGCAAATGTAAAATGTAAGCCACTTCTCTGTCACAAGTGGCCATAATAGCAACCATCTGTAAGTTTGTGCTGTGTGTGGGTTTTTTTTTTTTTGTGTGTGGGGGTGTGCATGTGTGTGCTACAAAGGAAAATACTGCATGGGCAGATTTAAAGGCAGCAAGATTTCCAGACCGTAAGTTGGTCGCTTTAGAAAGCAAAACACTGTAAAAGGTAAAAAAAAGAAGCCAAAGTTGTAGTTTTTCTTATTTCACATTTCAAGTTTTTACAAGCCTCTAATTGAGCAGGTTGATACAATCTTCTTTAAAATGTTCTGCTGATTTTTATCTGTTCCTCTCTTCGTGCCTCTGGTGGTTTTAATCTTCAAACCATTTTTTTATTATCAGAATGACTTCCGTTAACGCTTCCTTTTACTGCCTCCTTATCATCGCACGCTGTTCATCCACCTGAATATCAAGGGTGAATGTTTTGTCTACAGGAGGATAGTGAGGATGCAAGAGTGTATCTTTGTGCACTATAAAGGTGTGCACAACAAGCAATTCTGGGAAACTGTGCCTGAAATTTTGTATCTCAGCTGCAAGCAAGCATCTGTTTTAATGGCCGTCCTCCATGTGATTCTGCATAACCCTTACCCTGGCCAGTGGCTTTGTGGGTCTGTAATAGGCAGTAATTGGTCCCAGATTGTTTTTGAGGTTTGTGTATTTGCTAGCAGCATCTGGTTAACCAAGCCACTTGCTCAAAAACTTTTATTACAGGTCTGCTGTTTGGAAAAATGGTTAGAAAACCCCAGTTCTTTATAGAAGCTACCAGATTGTATCTGCACAGCTTATGTCAGGAGTCTGTTGAACACATGACTTCTGCTTGCATTAAAAACAAGTTGATACCCTTTTAGTTATTCATAATGGCTGCAGTTTTGAAATTGCTTCTCATATCATGTTTTATTTCTTATATCCAAAGAGGAAACATGATATCATGGGATATCAAGTTGACCAAGTTGGTTCCTCTGTCAACTTAGCTGGGTCTGCCATTTGTTTTGGAAAGCAGACCACAAATCCTTCCAGAGTGCTATCAGGTGGAATAATGACCAACAATTAAAAGGTTTTCCCACAGGCTCTCCTTGTTGGAAAAGCTGTTAAATGCTGTTTAGGTCTGTTTGGCTTGAACTTAGAGACTAAATTATGCAATAAAGACACACCAATCAGTGCTGTGGCTTAGTTCTTATCTCCAGTCTTACAGATTTATTTTCAAAACTTGAGATTAACAGGATTGAAAACTATGTGGCCATAAATTTGAAGTAGAGTTGATATGACATTTGAGAGAGTGGACTTTTACTATGTTTTTGTATCTGAAAACTGATTCAGAATCACACAATTGACATGGTAGACTGTCTTTAGGATATTGTGCAACGCTTTAGTGTGGTTAACATTAGCAATTGTTATCATCAATCTTTGTGTGTTTTTCCTAGAGGATGTTGATCCTTAGCTTAAGCCTGAAACTTAAGTTAGAAAGGACAAGATACAGCACATTTTACAGTTGTACATTAGGCCTTCCTGTTATCTGATAAAGTCTCTATTTTAGAAGTAGCATCCTGAATGAATTTAATAAATAGCTTCTTACATTTTTTCTGCTTCCGATGATATTGTCCAGATCATCCTTAGATTATCAGGATTTTAAATCTCAATGAGTTAAATAAAAGAATTATACTTATACAACTTCATTTTTGAACAGCCTACAAATATTGACATGTCTTTCTGGGATAGATTTTCAACAATTCTTTGCAGAGTTAACATGCAAGTTGGACATAGATAAACTGGAAACTTCCTCCCCCAAGAACTTCTGAAATATGTATGTGTTTTAGTCCTATAAATAATCACAGGAATAGTTGAATAATGGTTGATTGATGAGCTTCAGAAGGTATGAGTTAAATAGTCTGATGTAAAGATATTTCGTCAAAAAAAAATTAGGAACAAGCTTTAAAAATACTCCTTTTTTAAATCGTAAATTGTTAGATATAATTCTTCTCATTTGATCTGTGTTTCCAAATAGATAAAGTAGAACAAGAGGGACAGAAGTTTCTTCTCCTCCAGGATTGGAAATCTGTGCAGGAATCTCACGGGAGCCTGCTACTTTTTTTTGTTCAGGAAAACACAGCTGCACACTGGTTGACTCTGTGTTGACTGCAGTCTAGTAAAATGATTGGTGTTTGACATTAACTGATACCACTATACAGTAGATTTTCCCCTTTTTAATGTCTTAATATGATTTAGCTGCATTACATAAAGATACTGTTTTTTTACCTATGTGTCGCTGGTAATTCCTCTTGATTTGTATTTTAACAACAAGAGCAGTTCTGCTTACACCTCTCTGTGCACTCCTCCTACCCCAGGTGGCCATCGTCCTGTTCAGGTAATCATCGCAGAGTCTGGAGGCCAACAAAATTCCCATCCTGTCCAGTGGAACACCCCATCATCAGCACATGTTACCCAGTACATCCTGAAATGGAGAGTGGTGAGTTTCTTCCATTTGAGCAAAGGAAATCACAAAAATAAACTTTCATAATCTAATGGGCTTGATTACGTATAAATATATTTAACTAGGGGTTGTGATTAAAATATCTCTAATACAGAAAGACACAATTAGCCCCTGGATGGAGGTCGCGATTCCTGGTCATCTTAACTCCTACACCATCTCTGGCCTCAAACCCGGGATCACATATGAGGGCCAGCTGATCAGTGTGCTTCGGTTTGGACACAGAGAGATTACGCGCTTCGACTTCACCACTACCTATGGATCATGTGAGTTAAAGGAGATGGATCTCAGTGATAACTGAATGTGTAAAACTCCATAGCATTTTTTTCTTTAGTTTCTATTTATCATTTGCCACAATAATGTTTAAACAAGTCTTTTCTTCTGTTTTAGTGATTCCATCATATGGAGAAGCCACCCCTCCTCCCCCCATAGTTGAGATCTCCGAATCAGTGACAGAAATTACCTCCAACAGCTTCGTTGTCTCCTGGGTTTCTGCCTCCGACACCGTGTCCGGTTTCAGGGTGGAGTATGAGCTGATTGAACAGGGTCAAGGAACTGGACAACCTTTTGTCCTAGGTAAGTGGAATGACAAAATTTATTTATATTAAAACCCTTTCAAGGTAGAGTTATCTGGTTTAATTCACTGCCATATGTTTTTCCCTCCCCTCAGATTTGCCCCGTTCAGCCACCTCAGTAAACATTAATGAGCTTCTGCCAGGGAGGAAATATAATGTTAACGTCTACGAGGTCACAGAGGGAGAAGAGACTAACCTCATTCTTACTACTTCACAAACAACTGGTGGGTAGAGTCAGGCAACATGCAAGACATCTTTTTCAGATCTTATATATATCAGGTTGTCAAGGATTTGTTTTTATTACTCAGCACCTGATGCTCCAAAGGAGCATGAAGTAGAGGAGGTGGGAGATACTTCCATTGTGATCAGTTGGGATAGACCCCTGGCTCCCATCACTGGTATGTTACAAGGCATGGGTTTCTATGAGGTTCTGATGGAATTACATGTTAAGAACATTTATCTTACAATATTGACTTTCAATATGACCACAATAATATTTAAACTGTTTTCCTGCACTTTTTATTTTGATTCAAACATAAGCAAATGGCACATACAGGCATTCTCACTATTTAAGATCAGCCTCAGATATTCCGTATATTTGTACACAGATTTCCAAATTCCCAGACATGCATCAAGAATGAAGATAGATTTTGAAATTTGACTTAATTTTGAGGTCTTTCAGTTCAGCTCACAGTGTGGCTGATTGTTTAATATAAACAATGAAAGCTGCAGATATGTTCTATCAGCCCTTTTGATAGTAAGTATCTCTCTAAACTAGAGGCACTCATAGCACAGTTCAAGCTCTATTTGTGTTCATGTTCCCTTAGCGATGAAACACATGAAACAGAGAAAAATTTTGTTATTGGCTTGTGCTGATCCCAGCAGTTGGCACCGAAACAATACAGCTGGTTTTTATACTATAATGTGCTCATCTTAGGTCTGGTTTCATTTACAGATTCAAGCTCCAGCTTTCAAGATGAATTCAGTGCATCCTAATTTAAAAAAAGCATTAGTCTGTGAATATCTTGAGAATCTTGATTTAATCACAAACAGTACCAAATATTTATAGAAAACAAAACAGAAAACTGTGATCAAGAAGATAATTTAAAAAATTGTATTTAAAAGAATGATCTATATATATATTTGCAATAGTGATGGTTTTAAACTAAACATGATGTTTTAAGACTGCAGTACATCTTGAAACCTCATTGAGTCTAGTACTTTTCTGTGGGTCGGTTTTCTTACCATAAATCAACTATATTATTTTTATTTGCAGGATATCGTGTCGTGTATATGCCATCAGAGGAGGGTGAAAGCACAGAGCTGACCCTTCCTGATACTGCGACGTCTGTGACGCTGAGTGACCTCCTGCCAGGAATCTCCTACAACATCAGCATCTATGCTGTGGAAGACAGTTTGGAGAGTGAACCTCTCTTTGTTCAAGTCAACACTACTGGGGAACCACTGCCAGGTTAAGAAAACACCATGTATTACCAATTTTAAAATTATTGTTTAAAAGACAGCTGGAAATCACTCTATATGTGAAAAATGAGATTGTTGTGTAATTGTAAATGAAATGGGTCGAAGACCCTCCAAATATGCATCAATCAATTAAATTCCATTTCAGAAGGTCTTAGGGATCCACCATTATGAAGATTTTGGCCAATATTAATATCATAATAATGTTCTAATGGTTGATAATTGCAACAAGATAGAAATACTAGTCATATAAGGTCAGTTTTAGTTGTGGGACTGATACTGAAGTGTTTAAAACTGACTGGCATTGGCAATACCGATGTTAGTGCTAATTTCTCTACAAATGGTCACTGAAAGTCCTTACCACACAATGAGTATTTTAAATGAATTTACTATGGTGAAAATTGTTAATCTTTCTTTTTCAACACAACAAGTTAGTGTGACGTTTCCAAAAATGCTTAACTGTGAAGGAATGTTGTCTTTCCTGTGTATACACAGAGGAGAGTCTAAAAAACTGTAAATGTGATTTATTGCTCTTGGATCAATCTGCAGTCCATTCTGTGGTCTGTTTAGTGGTTGTTTTTTTATTTATTTTGTAAAGTATTAAGGTCAGGACATGACTTGGGAAGAGTTTTAAAATGCAAAGAGAAGGCACTGAGTTCACAGCTGTTCCATGGTTGTTCAGCTTCAATGGATTTGTGTAAAACTTTCCAGTCTGCCAAGTTGAACATGCATTTGGACCAGATGTTGAAGAAGTTTGAGAACGCTTGTATGTGTGATGCACTGAGAGTCCTTGACCTAGTTGAGAGAGTGTGATATCATGTATGGAACAAGAATTTAAATCATTTAGCTTGTGCAAATTCACCAGTGTTGCAACTTATTTTAGTGAAACCATTAGTGAAATGTTCTACGACAAATAGTACATCTAAAGCTAAGGGTTTAGACTCACTGTGTCACTGCACAAGTGTTAGTTGGTTTGGAAAACTGCAAAGGGTTTGTTTAAAGAAATAGACCAGCAGGGTTTTATGTGATTGGGAAATGCAAAAACATTTTTTTTTTGGTTTTTCTAATTCACAGTTGAAGTGGATTCCCCATCTGACTTGCAGTTCTTTGAGGTGTCTGACAAGAAAATCACTCTGACCTGGTCGAGTCCAGCAACCGGAAGCGTGTCGGGTTACCGGGTTACTGTGTCGCCTGTTGATGATTCAGGCTCTCCACAGAGTGAGATGACTTTGCCTGTGCACCAGAACACCTACATTGAAGTGACACACCTAAATCCAGGCACACTTTACCGCTTCACTGTCTACACCATTTACAACGGAAAGGAGAGCGTACCACTAATTGGGGAACATGCCACCAGTGAGTTTGATGAATCATACTCAGAAAAACTTTTGAAAGACATCTAAATCCGTGCTTCTAAAGCCAACAATGTTTACAGACATCTCCTATTTTTCTCTTTTAAGATCCCGATGCCCCCACAGACATTCACTTCAACGACATTACAGAGAATAGAGCAGTAGTGCTGTGGTATGCACCGCGCGCCAAAATTACTGGATATCTTCTCTTCTTGACTGTCGAAGGTTCAAATCCCATACAGCTCCGCCTTCCTGCCCACCTGACACAGTACACCCTCCCTAACCTGCGACCGGACACAGAGTACAAAGTCACGCTGCATTCAGAGCAAGACAATACACTGAGTGTTGGAGAGACTGCCATTTTCACTACTAGTAAGTACTGGAAATGTTGTATTTGTTTCATTAATGATAGGATTCTTGACATGTAAACTATTGTTGTTTCATAATATCTGAATAAAGGTTTAACAAACTTTCCTTCTGATTGTTTCTAGACTCAGCAATGGGTAATGCCCCTCAGTTTAACACAGATGTCACAGATACCTCCATAGTAATCTCCTGGTCTCCAGTTCCCCGCATCGGATACAAGGTATTTGCCATGTTATTAGAAAATGCTCAGTTTACTTCTTATCAAAATCAACTAAATGGGTGCAAGTTTTAGCGGAATGACTGGAAATAGAAAAGCAGATGTACATTATTTTTCAACATTTAGCTGAAATATGTCCACCTTTCCTTAATTAAAAAAATATTAGGGCATCCCGAATATCTATTTTTGGATACATCCTACTTATATATGATGGACAGCACTTAATGTTTAATTAAAAGTTTTAGAAGTCTGTTGTTCCATTTATTTAGAAACAACCACAGGTTTTGGGGTTAACTATATATATAAAGGATTTAGATTACATTTGGAAAGTGCAGTCCAGTTATCACTATCACTGCAATCATCTTTACATCACAACGCTTAGAATTATTGGAGCTCAGAAATGTATCTGATTGGTCAGAACGTGTTACGACAGAAATGAGAATATTTATTTGACTTCAGTTTGCTTGGGAAAACGCTGATCTCTGACCTTTACCTCTCGCATCCCCAACCTTTGGTTCTTTAACCTCTGTGTTCCTGACTCCTGTTGCATTTTTTCTTTCAGCTGTCAGTCCGACCAAGTCTGGGAGGGGAAGCTCCCAGAGACGTCATCTCTGAATCAGGAAGTATTTATATTTCTGGTCTGACTCCTGGAGTGGAGTACACCTACAGTGTCCAGCCAGTTTTCAATGGTCAAGAGCAAGGCACCCCAATCACTCGGCATGTTGTCACGCGTATGTATACGTAAATTTTTACTCTTCCAATTTTGTCTTGTGTTCCTCTACCACATTTTATTTTACTTAAACATATTTTTCCCTTTAAATCTAGCTCTGTCTCCTCCTACTAATCTGAACTTGGAGTCCAACCCAGCCAACAGTGACATTACCGTCCAGTGGAATGGACCAAACACACCAGGTACACACTGAAAACCATGAAATTAAACCAACAATTGGTCAGATGAGAAACATGCTTTAAGATCTGTTTCCAAATATGAACTTAACTTTCTTCCCATTTAGACATCACAGGCTTCAGAGTGAAATGCACTCCCACCAGCGGGCAACAAGGAAACAGCCTGGAGGAATTTGTGGAAGCTGGGCAGAATTCCTGCACCCTGGAAAACCTAAGTCCTGGGGTGGAGTATAATGTCAGTGTTGTCACGGTGAAGGATGACATGGAAAGCACTCCTGTCTCAACTGTCATTACCCCAGGTCCGTTTCTAAAAATTCCTTATGTCCTAAAAAGCTTTCTCAGAATTTAGTACCTTTTCTTTTAAGTTCTATTTTTCTTTTCATTTGCAAGATTTATTAAAATACCACTTCCTTTTCATTTAACACACGATAAAAGCTGCTTACTACATGTTCAATGAAGTTCTTTCATTGAGTAGCCTTAAAGATAAATGATGTATTCTATTTATCCTCTGAAGTTGGAATTTCTAGGAAGTGAAATGTCTATAAAGTAAAAAATTTGGCTTGGAGACTTTGAGGTTAATTACAATCCCCAAACTCAAGATCCAACATGGCTGCCATGCACAGAACTCTGAGAATTGCATTGCTAATGTCTTGCCTTTCTAACTGGAGTTAGCCATGAACAAAATAAATGACCACTTCTGCTGGCTTTCAGACGTATAACTGAAATATATTTTGATTGAGAGGAATTTTTTTCTCCAAGATTTGAATTCCGACTTCTGAGGCAATTGCATTGCATCATTAGTACATATGAGGAGAAGCTGACTTGCATTAGCTCTTCCATCCATTTGATTTGTTTGCTGGATCAAAATGCTGGAAGCAGAGAATATCTGATACTCACATTAACCTCCGCTTCTTGCGCTCTCTTCTTTCCCTTTTCTCAAATCTCTCCCATTTTGTCTATGTTTGCCTGTTGTATTGTCCTGTTGTTTGTGGCTCTCTCTTTTCCCTCTCCGAAATCCTCTTCCCACCCATCCAGAAGTCCCAAAACTGACCGACCTCACCTTCGAAGGAGTGACTGACACAACCATCAGTCTCCGTTGGTCGCCGCTCGACACCACTGTCGTTACGGGGTACAAGATCACAGTCGTTGCAGCTGGTGAGACCATTCCCATTTTTGAAGACATGGTCACGCCTACCACTGGCCAGTACATGGTGTATGGACTGGAACCTGGAATCGACTACGACATTAGCGTTACCACAGTAACGGAGCACGGCGAGAGTGAACCCACCACGTTCACTCAACAAACCTGTAAGATTTCCTGCTTATGTATTGATTTCTCAGATTTTTCTGCCTATTTGACAGATTTTCTCTCTAAATCCAGTGTTTGTTCCATTAACTATAATTTTTACCAACTTTAGTCTAAATTATGCAAGGCCCATTTTGTAATATTAAATACTTGAGCTGTCATTCAAAATCTTAGTGAACATATAATCTCCAGGTTCAGAAAATAATTGTCTGCACTATATTTAAGCATGAACAATATTTTTTAAAAAGTAATAGATATTCAGATTGAAATATGTTCTAGGCAGCTTTAATTTTCTGGAACTTCAAACAAAAAACCTTTTAAGTTTCTGGGGAAATTGCTTTATATGCTTTATATGCTGCGTTGTTAGTTTAATAAGCTTTTGTGTCTCTATGTACGCGTGAACCATCTGGCTTCAATTAAAACGTTTTTATTACCTCTTGGTCTTTAAATTTAGACAGGCTGTTAAATGTCAGACTCACACATAAACCCTGTTGTTCATATGACAAAATATGATAATGTCATAGTTTCACTCTTGCGCTTGCATTTTCTTTTTGTTATTGTCATTTTTTGTTGTCACTTTTTAAAAACACAACTTTCTGACTAGTGGTAACAACAGATTCTGTGTTCACTTTGTTTTTTTTTTTTTGCTACACTCTGAATTAAGTTGATCTTTCTCTCTAATAGCTGTACCAGCCCCCATTAATTTGAATTTTGGTGAAATCAGACCAGACAGTCTTGAGGTCACATGGGTTTCTCCTCAAGTTCCAAACACCTCCGACATTAACAGTTTCATCATTAGGTATGAGAATAAACAAAACGTTGAGCATTTTTGAACAGTATTTTACCATATCTCAGGCCTTTTCATTTGTTTTTGTACCCTGACCACTGTACTGTTCTTTATTTAGATACCACCCCATTGACAATGAAGATGAAATTACAGAAACCAGTGTTGGAGGCGATACAAATAGAGTGGTGCTAAGAAGTAAGTTGCTTTGAGCGCAGATGATGCAAGAACATGCAAATACAGAAGTGGACGCATTTTCTAATTTTGATCTTTTTGCTATTCTTAGATTTGCTGCCTAACACAGAGTATCTGGTGAGAGTGGTGTGTGTTTACGAGCAGAGAGAGAGCTCACCTGCTGTTGGTATCAAGAAAACAGGTGATTTGAGATTCTAAAAAAATAAACTCCCAGTGTCCTTTGTGTCCTGTCTTATGCATAAGCATAATGGACATGTTTTTTCTTATTATCTCCATCCGTCCTTTGTTGTATTCAGCTCTGGATTCACCAGTTGGCCTGCGTTTCTCTGAAATCATGACAACCTCCTTCACCATCCACTGGCAACCTCCCCAAAGCAGAATCACTGGATACCGAGTTCGCTATCAGATGGTTAGTGGTGGAAGAGCCAAGGATGAGAGGTTACCACCTTCAAGAAACCACTTTACGATGACTGGTCTCACTCCGGATACTGACTACTTGGTCAGCATCTATGCTGTGAGCGGACTACAAGAGAGCCTCCCACTCAGTGGGACACAGAAAACAAGTATGGATCCAGGATGTATTTTATTATATTTTAAGTGGTCACATTGCCACAAAGATGTTAATAGTAGTATTTTACTGTTTGTCCAGTTTCTGATGCTCCAACTGACCTGGAAGTGCTTGACTCCTCCCCGACAAGTATCACTGTTCGTTGGGCCGCACCACCAGTCACAGTGCGCTACTACAGGATTACTCACGGAGAGTCAGGTGACCACTAATTGATTAAAAAAAGATTGCATATTTTAACTAATTTAGTAGCAGAGATGCTGATTGGGGTCTCACACTTGGAATAAAGTTACAAAAACTAAGAGTTCAGACCCAACTTGGAATAGGGCTCTAAAGAGTTGTCTTTTCTCATGAACTGATGAAAGCATGCCAGTATTTAGGCAGCAAATATGTAACCTACTTATTTTGCCGTAAAAATTGAGTTTGATTTATTACTGAGAGAAGTCTTTTAAAATAAACACAGTTACTGGTGTTACACATTTCTACTTTTTTTAAAGTAACTCTTATCAGTTTTCATTATAATTCACAGCAGTTCGAAATGTTTAAACAAATGAGAGAACATACCTAAAAGTGATTTAATCAGGAAAAATGAACGTCTCTAATTAGTCTTTCTTTTTTATATGCTTGACAAAAAGGTCTGAAGATAAAATTGCATATTTTTAAAAAATTGTCTGACACTTTCACTGCTTTCCTCAGGTGGTCACACTAAGGAGTTTACTGTGCCTGGCACCAAGTCAACTGCTACAATCAACAATTTAAAGCCTGGTACTGATTACACTGTCACAGTCTATGCTGTGACAGGTAGAGGAGACAGCCCTGCTTCTAGCATTCCCATCTACGTTACACACAGGACTGGTATGCACACACACCAGACACACTAACATGAGTGGCAATTAAGCTTTTTGTGGTTGAGACCCTGTCTTTCTTTCTTTAACTCTTTCTTTTTCTTTATTAGGCGTGGACTCTCCCTCTGAAATGGAGGTGACAAATGTGAACGACAACAGCATCACAGTGAGATGGAGTCCTGCTCAGGGTCCAATCAAAGGTTACAGGGTGACTGGGGCCCCTAGAAATGGACAAGGGATGTCATTCACTGAAGTGGTGGCTCCAGGTATAGTGTTTGAACTCACTTTTTCAGTACCTAACAAATGTATTTGCAACAAGACTCTGTGTTCGCCTATTGCTTAACATCATAACAAAATACACAAACCTGACAAAATATGGAAAACTTCCAGAAATATCTTTGCATGGTATGTGCTATTTTAGCATGAGTTGAGATTTAATTGCTACATTTTGGTTTTCTTCTTCAGATCAAACCGAGTTCACTTTCTCAGGCCTGATGCCGACTGCAGAATACATTTTTAGTGTGAATGCTCTCGGTCAAAATGGTGAGAGCTCTCCTTTGGTGGTGAA